>NW_026294573.1:23478569-24131069 GCF_007827085.1 Peromyscus californicus insignis | reverse complement strand
CTAACCTGTTTTTGAAAGAATATGGGTTGCCAAGATAAATCACTACAAGCAGTTAGTGAAGTAAAACTATTAATGTGATAAATGTTACAACAGAAGCATGCAAACACCCTGATCTACCATCTACCTACTGTTGCACTCACTTAAAACAATCTCTCATGCAGCTTCCAGTTCCTCCATATGTTTCAGTGCAATTGTAAAACCCCAGCTAGAACTTGGCAGAGAGCAGACTTAGATTTAGGACCGGAGTTTCATCGTTCATTAATCAGTGGGTGGTTACTTAGCTTCTGAGAAGAGTCTACTTAGTCTCTAAAAGGAGTTAGTTTTACGGAGATATTTATAACACAGACTGTGTGTGTGTGTATGTGTGCACGCTAACACACTTCAAGAGTTCGATCCTTTTTTTTTAATTTGTTTGTTTGCTTACTTATTTGTTTTTAGATAGGGTCTGACTGTGTAGCTTACTACGTACACCAGACTGGCCTTGAAATCAGAGTTGAGGCTGCCTCTACCTCCCAAATGCTGGATGAAAGGTTGAGAAACTACACCTGGCCATTGTTTTCAATCTTAATGTAACTGGTTCTCCATGTAAATATTAGCTGATAAACTCACTCTGTAGACAGGTTGACCTCAAACTCAGAGATCCACCTGCTCCTGCCTCCCCGGGTAAAGGTGTGTACTACCACGCCTGGCTTGTTTTCTCTTTTAATTGGTTTGTTCAAGACAGACTCTCACTTTGTAGCCCAGACTGGCTTGAACAGGATTGGATTCCCTTGCCTGCACTTCTCAAGGGCCAGGATTACAGGCATGCATAAGTCTGTCTGGATAACATGTCCTCTTATGCCACGTGTTGCTGAAAAAGCAATCAGAACTATGATGTTCTTCAGCGCTCTGGAGGAAAGGGAAAGGAATCGCAAGTTCACAAGTTCCCAGCTGGCCCGGGTTCCACAGTGATGTCTAGACTGTCTAGTCTAATGTCAACACAGCACAAGCTGCAGTTATTTGGGAAGAAAATGCCCCCACCAGACTGGCCTATGGGGCATTTTCTTGATTAATGATTGATATGGGAGGGCCCATCTCACTGTGGATGGTGCCACCCCTGGGCAGGTGGTCCTGAGTTGTTTAAGAAAGCAGGTTAAGCAAGGCATGGGAAGCAAGGCAAAAGCAGGGTCTTTCCCTGCCTCTGCTTCAGTTCCTATTTCCAGGTTCCTACCTTGAGTTTCTGTCCTGACTTCTCTTATGAACTGTAATGTGGAAGGTAAGTAAAAGAAACTCTCTCCTCCCCAGGTTGCTTTTGGTCATGGTGTTTATCAAAGCAACAGAAATCCTACGAGACAGAGACCAACCTAGGATACCCAGTGGAGCCCCTGTCTCACAAACAAACAAACAAACAGACAAACAGCAGTTAGGTGTGGTGATGACACACGCCTTTAGTCCCAGCACCCAGGAGACAGAGACAGGTGCATCTCTGTGAATTAACAAACAGCGGTTAGGTGTGGTGGTGGCACACGCCTTTAGTCCCAGCACCCAGGAGACAGAGACAGGCGCATGTCTGTGAATTTGAGGCCAGCCTGGTCTACGGAGTGAGTTCTAGGCTAGCCAGGACTACAAAGTGAGACCCTGCCTCAAAACAATTATTTTTTTGAAAAGCTGTGAAGTTCTCTCTTCCCTCAGACCATCCTTCTTAATGGCAACACATAAAAAACACATATTAGGCCAAGTGTAGTAATTCATGCTTGTAATTCCAACATGTGGAAGGCTGATACAGGAGGACTGCTGTGAGTTGAGGCCAAGGCTTGACTACAAAATAAGTTTGGGACCAGTCTAGGCTACACAGTAAGACCCTGTCTCAAAATCTCAAAATTAACCAAAATCAGGGCTGGCAAACGGCTTTGACAGTGCTTGCCACCAATCCTAACCACTTTAGCTGAACTCCTAATCCCCCTGCCTCCGTCTCCTCAGGGCTAAGATTACAGGGCTGCACCACTGTTTTTGTGGTGCTGGGGACAGAACCCAAGGGCCTCCTGAATCCTGGGCAAGTGTTCTACCAACTCAGCCACATTCCTAGCTATGATCTGTTTTTGATATCTTATTTTGGGTGCAGTGCATGAACAGATTGGAGAGAGGCTGCAACAGAAGTGGCAAATTCCAATCAGAGCCAAGCAAGAGATGAAGAGCCTGGACTAAGGGGTGGCAAAGACATAAATAAGCATGTAGACTAGAGCTATAATTAGGACTCCTGGAGGAACTAGAGAGGGAAACTCAAGACCAAGTCAAAGGATGAAATCAAGAATAAGACCAGATTCCTAGCTTTGGCACCAAATGGGTAACAATTCCATCTGCTAAACTGGAAAAAGACTGGTTAAAAAACCTATTTTGCGGGGGAAAAGTTTAAAATCTAAGTTAGAGATGCTTTCAGGCACTGAAATGAAGGTGTCAAGCACACAGAAGTCTGTAGTATAGAGAAGGTATAGTGTACCATGGGGCCCAGCGGCCTTCCCATTCGAGAGTTTCACGTGGACAGGAGAATAACCCCAGATGCTTTCCTCCCTCACTATGTTCTTAATACACTCTAAAAGGGAAGTTTCAAAGTACACAACATACCTCTCCTTGAAAAATAGTATAGAGTGCAGGCAAGTTTTCCATGGTCTCAGGCCTTCCTGAATTCATCCTTAATATTCTACGGCTCCTCCATCTCTCTTCTGCTAAAGCTAATTCAAATGTCCTTTCAGAAAGAAACAACAATTAGAGTGACATCTGTATTCAGAAGAAACGAGGGGCTGGGGATATGACCCAATCATTAAAGAACCTGCTGCCCAAGCATGAGGACCCGAGTTCAGATCCCCAGAAAGCCAGGCACAGAGGCACACGTCTGTAACCCCGGGGTAGGGACAGAGACGGAGAGATCCCAAGAGATCACTGACCAGACAGCCTAGCCAAATGGATGAGCTCTAGGTTCAATGGGTGTGGTGGTTTGAATAAAAAAAGGCCCCATAGGCTCAGGGAGTGGCAGTAAAGGAGGTGTGGCCTTGTTGGAGGAAGTGTGTCACTGGGGGACTGGGCTTTGAGGTTTCAGAAGCTCAAGCCCAGGCTCATGGCTCACTGTCTCTCCTGCTGCCTGCAGATCAAGATGTAGAATTCTAAGCTGGGAGATACTGCCCGCCTTTAATCCCAGCACTCAGAGAAGACAGAGCCAGGCGGATCTCTGTGAGTTCGAGGCCAGCCTGGTCTACAGAGCAAGATCCAGGATAGGCACCAAAAAAACTACACAGAGAAACCCTGTCTCGAAAAATTAAAAAAGGAAGAAAAAAAATGTAGAATTCTCAGCTTCTACTCCAGCACCATGTCTGCCTGCATGCTGCCATGCTTCCCACCATGATGATAATGGACTTAAGCCTCTGAACTGTAAGCCAGCCCCAATTAAATGTTTTCCTTTATAAGAGTTGCCATGATCATAGTGTCTCTTCACAGCAAAAGAAACTCAAACTAAGATAGTGGGTGACTGTGTCTCAAAAGGTAAAGAGCCCAGGAATGGTGGTGTACACCTTTTTTCTTTTTTTTCTTTTTAATTTTATTTTTTACTTTTTGGTTTTTCGAGACAGGGTTTCTCTGTGTAGTTTTGGTGCCTGTCCTGGATCTCACTCTGTAGACCAGGCTGGCCTCAAACTCACAGAGATCTGCCTGGCTCTGCCTCCCAAGTGCTGGGATTAAAGTCGTACGCCACCACCGCCCGGCTTGGTGGTGTACACCTTTAATCCTAGCGCTCGGAGGCAGAGCCAGGCGGATCTCGGTGAGCTTGAGGCCAGCCTGGTCTACATAATGAGTTCCACAATAGCCAAAGATATATAGTGTGACCCAGTCTCTTTTTTTTGGAGCTGAGGACCGAACCCAGGGCCTTGAGCTTGCTAGGCAAGCGCTCTACCACTGAGCTAAATCCCCAACCCCGAGACCCAGTCTCAAACAAAAACAACAAGGGGTAAGGTAAAGAGTGATCAAAGAAGACAACTAAATTGACCTTTGGCCTCTACACACATTCCCACACATGCATGCACACTCACATACACCTTCATGTGAACATACACACTAACACACACACACACACACACACACACACACACACACACGGAATAATGAATGGGGCTGCATATGGAGCTCAGTGGAAGAGATGTTCCCTAACATACAACATACAGCATGAGACCGTAAGTTCATCCCCAGAAACACGAAGAAAGAGATGTGCAGACAGTCCATGTATAGCCTCCAAAAAGTAATACCATTAGAACACACCAGGTACTGTTATCCATATTTCAGCATTCTAATTGTGGGCACTTGGGAACCTGCACGTCCCTTCTTTCTGATTTAAATTAGGTACTGGAATTTCAGTTTAAGTAGAGGTTTTGTTTGTTTGGTTAGTTGGTTAGCTTTTCTGGGATGTTGTCATTGCTTTAATTTTAAGTTTATTTGTATCTATTTGTGTATGTGGTGTATGGGCATGCCTATATATTGGTATGTATACCCACATGTGTTCAGGGAGGCCAGAGATGTCAGGTTCCTGTTGTCACTCTCCATCTTACTCCCTTGAGACAGGGTCTCTCACTGAACCTGGAGCTAGGCTGGCAGTCAGTAAGGCCCAGTAAACCCTGTCTCCTTCCCTGCAGCACTGGATTTATACACACAAGTAACATAGCTAGCTTTTTCTGTGAACTCCAGGATTTTGAACTCAGGCCCTCACATTTGAACAGAAAGTATCCTTACCTGCTGAACCATCTTCCTAGTCCAGCTTTTGGTTTTTGAGACAAGAGTTTTCCTATGGAGCTCAAGTTGTCCTTGACCTTGTGCATCTGCCTCATTGGTGCTGGAATTACAGGCATGTGCTACCATGCTTGGCCTTGTTCAGGCTAGTTAGTTTGCTTATTTATGATATTAGATATCAGATCTAGAACCCTGCATATGCTAAGCAAGACTTGACCACTGAAGTGCATCCCCCACCACCACTGTTTTGAAATGTGGTCTCACTACATTGCCCAGGCTACTTCTAGACTCCTGTTGAACTCCTGAGATGGAGCAGTCTTCCCACCTTAACCTCCCAAATAACTGCTACAGGGATGGGCCATCACACCTGGGTGGTTTCATTCTTTGTATCACTACTGCTGTTATTTGTTTGTCAGGGAAAGACTTCTGGAAGAAAGAGTACGTGTGCCTAGATCTGAAAAACAAGAAATGTCTCAGGCCAGTGTGGTAAGGGATGTTTTTAATCCCAGCATTTGGGAGGCAGAGGTAGATCTCTGAGTTTGAGGTCAGCCTGGTGTATAGTAAGCCCTAAGCCAGTCAAGGTTATACAGTGAGACCCTGTCTCAAAAATGAGAGGTTTTTAATTCCAGCACTTAGGAAGCAGAGGCAGGCAGCTCTCTGAGTTTGAGGCCAGCCTGGCCTACATAGTGAGCTCCAAGCCAATCAAGGTCATACAGTAAAAAAGGAAAATTCATCTCTTTTTTATTTTACGTATGTGTGTGCAGATGCCACAAAAACTAGAAGAGAGTATCAGATCCCCTGGAACTGGAGTTAAAATTGGTTGTGAGCCACCCAATGTGGATGCCGGGAACTGAACCCTGATCCTCTGAAAGAGCAGCAAGAGTTCTTAATGGCTAAGCTGTTTCTCCAGCCTCTCTATGTGCTTTTAATTTAAAACATACACCTTTGGGAGCTGGTGAGATGGCTCAGTCATAAAGTGCTTGCCATGCAATTATGAGAACCTGAGTTCCACCCCCAGCACCCAAGTAAAGAAGCTGGGCACAAATGTGCAGCCTTGTAGTCCCAGCACCCCAGAGGCAAAGACGGGGGGGGGGGGGGGGGGGGGGGGGGGTCCCTAGGGCACGGCAGTCAGCAAATCTAGTGGAATCAGTGAGTAGCAAGTTTAACAAGAAATACTGTCTCAATAAAGTGGAGGGCAATTTAAAAAGACTGCCGATGTCAATCTCTCATGTCCATACATACATATGCATGCACACCTGCACACAAGAGCATATACACACAAATAGAAATACACAGGATGGAGGTTAATCTATCCATTCTTGAGAAATGCCTCATAAACAAGTTATTTTTAAGTTTATAGTCTGACTGAATCCCGCCTCTCTTATTTCCCAGCGATGTGGTCTCATCTCCAGACTTTCCCTTCTTCTTGCCCAGCATCCCTTGCCTCACATGCCAGGACAGGTGTTATTAATTTGGACTCTATGGTTTTATTAAGAGACCTTCATTAATTCCCACACTTGAAAAGCTAATTAGTGGAGTATAGAATCTGTAATAGCACTGGGACAGCTAAAATGAGGACAGACATTGTAGTTCCTCTTAATTCTTAGTTCCTCTCCACACAAAGTCATGGAAAGAGTGATAGATGAGGAACTAGATCTAAGCTGTTTCTTGCAAAATTAGGCTGTGAGAGTGTGAGGAGAGCGTGAGGAGGGCTGGAGAGAGCGTGAGGAGGGCTGGAGAGAGAGAGTGTGAGGAGGGCTGGAGAGAGAGTGAGGAGGGCTGGAGAGAGAGAGTGTGAGGAGGGCTGGAGAGAGAGTGAGGAGGGCTGGAGAGAGAGAGTGTGAGGAGGGCTGGAGAGAGAGAGTGTGAGGAGGGCTGGAGAGAGAGTGAGGAGGGCTGGAGAGAGAGTGAGGAGGGCTGGAGAGAGAGAGTGTGAGGAGGGCTGGAGAGAGTGTGAGGAGGGCTGGAGAGAGTGTGAGGAGGGCTGGAGAGAGAGTGAGGAGGGCTGGAGAGAGAGAGAGTGAGGAGGGCTGGAGAGAGTGTGAGGAGGGCTGGAGAGAGTGTGAGGAGGGCTGGAGAGAGTGTGAGGAGGGCTGGAGAGAGGGTGTGAGGAGGGCTGGAGAGAGGGTGTGAGGAGGGCTGGAGAGAGGGTGTGAGGAGGGCTGGAGAGAGAGTGAGGAGGGCTGGAGAGAGAGAGTGTGAGGAGGGCTGGAGAGAGGGTGTGAGGAGGGCTGGAGAGAGAGTGAGGAGGGCTGGAGAGAGAGAGTGTGAGGAGGGCTGGAGAGAGAGAGAGTGAGGAGGGCTGGAGAGAGAGAGAGTGAGGAGGGCTGGAGAGAGAGAGTGTGAGGAGGGCTGGAGAGAGAGAGAGTGAGGAGGGCTGGAGAGAGTGTGAGGAGGGCTGGAGAGAGAGAGAGTGAGGAGGGCTGGAGAGAGTGTGAGGAGGGCTGGAGAGAGAGAGAGTGAGGAGGGCTGGAGAGAGTGTGAGGAGGGCTGGAGAGAGAGAGTGTGAGGAGGGCTGGAGAGAGAGGGTGTGAGGAGGGCTGGAGAGAGAGAGAGTGAGGAGGGCTGGAGAGAGAGTGAGGAGGGCTGGAGAGAGAGGGTGTGAGGAGGGCTGGAGAGAGAGAGAGTGAGGAGGGCTGGAGAGAGAGAGAGTGAGGAGGGTTGGAGAGAGAGAGAGTGAGGAGGGCTGGAGAGAGAGAGTGTGAGGAGGGCTGGAGAGAGAGTGAGGAGGGCTGGAGAGAGAGAGTGTGAGGAGGGCTGGAGAGAGAGAGTGTGAGGAGGGCTGGAGAGAGAGTGAGGAGGGCTGGAGAGAGAGAGAGTGAGGAGGGCTGGAGAGAGAGGGTGTGAGGAGGGCTGGAGAGAGAGAGTGTGAGGAGGGCTGGAGAGAGAGAGTGTGAGGAGGGCTGGAGAGAGTGTGAGGAGGGCTGGAGAGAGAGAGTGTGAGGAGGGCTGGAGAGAGAGGGTGTGAGGAGGGCTGGAGAGAGAGAGTGTGAAGAGGGCTGGAGAGAGAGTGTGTGAGGAGGGCTGGAGAGAGAGAGTGTGAGGAGGGCTGGAGAGAGAGAGAGTGAGGAGGGCTGGAGAGAGAGTGTGAGGAGGGCTGGAGAGAGTGTGAGGAGGGCTGGAGAGAGAGAGTGTGAGGAGGGCTGGAGAGAGAGTGTGTGAGGAGGGCTGGAGAGAGAGTGTGAGGAGGGCTGGAGAGAGAGAGTGTGAGGAGGGCTGGAGAGAGAGGGTGTGAGGAGGGCTGGAGAGAGTGTGAGGAGGGCTGGAGAGAGAGAGTGTGAGGAGGGCTGGAGAGAGAGGGTGTGAGGAGGGCTGGAGAGAGAGAGTGTGAGGAGGGCTGGAGAGAGAGGGTGTGAGGAGGGCTGGAGAGAGAGAGTGTGAGGAGGGCTGGAGAGAGAGTGTGTGAGGAGGGCTGGAGAGAGAGAGTGTGAGGAGGGCTGGAGAGAGAGAGTGTGAGGAGGGCTGGAGAGGGTGTGAGGAGGGCTGGAGAGAGAGTGTGTGAGGAGGGCTGGAGAGGGTGTGAGGAGGGCTGGAGAGAGAGAGTGTGAGGAGGGCTGGAGAGAGAGAGTGTGAGGAGGGCTGGAGAGGGTGTGAGGAGGGCTGGAGAGAGAGTGTGTGAGGAGGGCTGGAGAGGGTGTGAGGAGGGCTGGAGAGAGAGAGAGTGAGGAGGGCTGGAGAGAGAGTGTGAGGAGGGCTGGAGAGAGAGAGTGTGAGGAGGGCTGGAGAGGGTGTGAGGAGGGCTGGAGAGAGTGTGAGGAGGGCTGGAGAGAGAGAGAGTGAGGAGGGCTGGAGAGAGAGTGTGAGGAGGGCTGGAGAGAGAGGGTGTGAGGAGGGCTGGAGAGAGTGTGAGGAGGGCCGGAGAGGGAGCTTCAGCATTGGAGAGCATCGACTGTTCTTCCAGTGCAGCCAGGTTTTACTGCCAGCTCCCACATGGTGGCTCACAACAGTTTATAAGTCCAGTCCCAGGGGATCTGATGCCTTTTTCTGACCTCTCCAGGCATCAGGCTTATACATGAAGCACATACATACATTCAGGCAAAACGTCTGTACACATAAAATGACAATTCTAAAAAACAAGAACAAAAAAATCTGAGTATTTAGAGCTACATCTAAAGCTTTCTCTTCTTTTCCTTTTTGACAGATTCTAAGTAGCCCTGGCTATTCTGGAACTCTACGTAGACCAAATTCACAGATATCCACTGCCTCTGCCTCCTGAGTGCTGGGATTAAAGGTGTGCACCACCACACCCTGCCTAAAGCTTTTGTGTTTGCTCCTCCCACAGAACAGAAACCTTATGTAGGGTTCTTTTTTTGGGGGGGTGTGTTTTGTTTTTCTTTTTGCAATACTAAAGATTGAACCAGAGGTTACTTCCCCAGCCCCTGGCTTTGTAAGCTAGAATTTCACTATGTAGGGGCTGAGAGATGGCTCAGAGGTTAAGAGTACGTGTTACTCTTCCAGAGGACTTGGGGTTTCTAGCACTTACATGGTGATTTACAACCATCCATAACTTCAATTCCAAGAGACCTGATGCCCTCTCTGACTGCTGCTAGAACCAGACATTCATGAGGTACAAACACACACACACACACACACACACACACGTGCACTCAGGAGGCAGAGGCAGGTGGATCCTGAGTTCAAGGCCAGCCTGGTCTACATAGTGAGTTCCAGGACAGCTAGGGCTACAGAATGAGACCCTATGTAGGGAAAAAATTAAAAAGAGCAAGAGCGAGAGCGAGAGAGCGAGAGAGCGAGAGAGCGAGAGCGCGAGAGCGAGAGCGAGAGAGAGAGAGAGAGAGAGAGAGAGAGAGAGAGAGAGAAAGAGAAGAAAATTCCCCAAAAACTTGTCTATGAGGCATTTTCTCAGTTGAGGTTCCCTCCCCTCAGATGACCTTATCTTCTGTCAAGATGACATGAAACCAGTCAGGACACTCACACACATAAAATAAAACAAATAAATCTTTTTCAAACATTAAAAAGGAAAAAGACTACCACTATGTAGCCCAGGCTGGCTTCAACTCAAATTCTACTGTCTTTGCCTCCCAAGTGCTGGTATCACAACATGAACCACATCTGATTCCCTATGCAATTTGGGGAGATGGATTAAATAAAGTGTCACTCTAGCAGCCTGGTATGGGTTGAAAATCAGTGTTGCCCAGGCTAGGCTTGATATGATTTTGTAGCAATCCCATCTCAGACTCAGTGTTGGCATTAAGACCGTGATCCTCTCTTATATCCAGTCCATCACCAAATCCTATCCAATTTACTTCCCAGCCATCCCAAGATACTATGAAACTATCCTCAGTCCCACCTCCAGCTTGGTTCTCACTGACATTGCTGATCAGAACTACTAAGCATGCTCTCAAAGTGGTCTATTTGCCTCCAGTGAACCTGGCCTCATCTCTCCAATCTCATAACACCATTAAGCCTGAAGAATCAAGCCATCTCCTCCTCCATATCCCACATCCTGGAGGGGAGAGAAAACTTTCACTGGTTTCCTACTAATTTTAAAATTAAGGCTGCAAATCTTCATGACCTCCGGGTTCATTTTGTACCATACCCCCTTTCAAGCTCTCTCTCAGCACACTGGCCCTTTGTGTCTCTTAGTCATCTTCTTCCCAAATGATAGGGCACTAGTTCACACGCTGTTCTGTGCAGAACGTTTTGCCTTCCTCTCTTCCCCTAATCAGAACTGTCCCTTCAGAGAGCAACAAACAGCTCGGGGGTCTTTTCCTCTGAAAATCCTTCAAGCTTCTTAGTTACTCATAGCATGAGGCATCGCTCTCTTAACTAGTCTTCCAATCAACTGGGGAGATTTGTTTAACAATGTCTCCCCCACACACACCCCCAAGAGACACTAAAGCCCTGAGGTTGGGGACCACGTTTCTTCAGTGTCCCCCAACGCTCTGCATAATAAATATCACTTGTACCGCTTACGAGAAGGCCTGGTACACAAGGATGAATCTTAGCTTTCTCAACAAAATTGTACTTTGGAGGAGCCCTCGGATATTTCCCCCACCACTGTCTGTCTGGGAGCATAAATTAAGCCCTTAAAAAAGACGGCTGAACCAGTGACAAAGTCCGCCTCCTCAGCCAAACCAGGCAGTGAAGCCGGGAGACCGGGAGTCGGGCATCAATCCCTAGGAACGCTAGCACAGTGCTGGACGCAAAAGCGGCGCTGTGCAGAGCAGCTGTCAAGGGACAGCGGCCTTAGGGTTCGAGTCCTGCGGCCAGAGAGCTCAAAGCTCCGCTCTAGCCTGCCAAGGGACTACTTTTTCCAGGGGTTCCCCCGCAACCCCCACGGTAGGGCCGCCAGCTGAGAATGGTAGGCTCAGGCCTATCACCTAGTCCCAGCTTCCAGATTGGAACAGTCACCGGCCTCGTTCCCCCACACACTCACTCGGCGCCCGTCTCCTAGCCCGGCGTCCGCTTCATCGCCAGGAACGCCAAATCGGCTCCGCTTGTTCTCAACCCACAATGCACGGCGCGCCTAGGAGGGACGCCGGCTCCGCGCTCCAATCCCAGAATTGAGCTCCCGTGGCGTCATCAAGAGGGGACCAATCGCAAGAGCGTATTCAGAGGGCGTTGCAGAAGGGAATGTTGGGAGCTGATTGGTTGCTCCCCTCCGGAAGTTCTGGAGGAAGAACTCAGTCGGAGCCAATTGCGCGGCACCTGCGGCCGGCGGCGCGGTCAGTGGCGGCGCCGAGGAGAGTGGCTACCGCCATGATCGAGCAGCCGAAGCGCAAGGGCCCGGAGCTACCACTGGTTCCCGTCAAGCGGCCGCGGCATGAGTTGCTGTTGGGAGCGGCGGGGTCCGGCCCCGGAGCCGGACAGCAGCAGGCAACTCCGGGAGCTTTGCTGCAGGCGGTAAGTGAGGAGGCATCTTGCTTTCGGCCCTCCGTTCCTCTCCCTATGGACCGTACGGGCGCTGGGGGAACGGAAAGACAGTGGACCTGAAGTTAAAGCAGGTGTCTCTAAAGGTGCCCTGTGTACTGAGTCTATTTCATACATGTTTCCCTGTTGGACGCCTGTTTTCAGCCTTTCAATCGTCTTGTGAAGTAGCACTGAAGCATTTAAAACCTTGGCTTCAAAATCACGAGCCAAACTTCCGCATCCTAAATCTTCAGGGATTCAGCATAAAATAAACATTCAGGAAAGTTTATAGAATGGACGAATGAATGAATGAATGAGAGAGAAGGGAAGCAAGGGAAATGAATGAGCCAGGCTCACTTTGCTACCTGGTACAATTTACTTTTCTCTTTCTCTGAATTTGCATTATTAACAATAATTAACATCCGTTGGCTCTTGTGTTAGATATTTTGCATGTGAAATTTCCATTAATCTTGGTAACAGCCTAAAAGGAACTGTTATTTTGCATACGGGGAAAGCAGACTTCTTTGGAGTCAGAACCTATGCTTCCAACAGCATGTTGTAAAATGTGATCATACCTTCTCTACTATAATAAGGAAAATAAATGTGCCTCCTGCCCCAACTCTTTAAATTCTGCTGGTATGGTCCTTAAAATACATAAATAAAGTTAGTGGTGTGGGGCTGTAGTTGCACCTTCCCAGAAGAAGGCTGACAAGAAAATTTTGAGGGGAGGAGTTAGAGGCCAGCCTGCAACTCTGGGCTGTCACAATCTTACTTGTCAAATAAGAATAAGTGTACTACCATAATCCTGAAATCGCTTTGTTAGATTCCAGTATACTAATTTATTTTTTTAACATAGCAAGATCCCTGTCTCCAAAATAAATAAATGAAAAACTGGACACAAAAATTTATAATCATCACTCAAGAAGGATCGTGGTTTCTAAGCCAGTGTAGGCTATTATAGCAAAACTCTGTTGAGAAAAAGAAGAAAAAAGAACTGTAACCACAATCCTTACCTCCTCGTCAGACCATTTTTATGTCATCTGGCATCATTGCAGGAGGGGCTTAATTAGTATTTCTAGTTTTGTCTTTGAATCAAGGATCAGTTATTAATCCAGTAGCCAGGAGAATTGTCAAAACATTAAGTCACATGATTCTCTGCTGAAAATTGTGTTGGCTATTTCATTCTGAATTTTTAAAAAATCAGATTCTCTGTAATAATTCCCTTTTTTTACCATGCTCCTCTACCAGTTTTCTAGCATATCATCATGCTCAAGTAACACCAACATATGTGTTCTTGCATTTTGTTGTTGTTGCATTTGCTGGAATGTTATTCCAAATGCCCACCTGGTTAACTATTGGCTCTTTCAGTGGGGCTTTCCTGACCACTGTATTTTAAGCTGAACTACTCTGTACTCTGCAGCCCATGTTATTTCTTTCCATTGCACACAGCACTAGGTGTTTGGTTTTGTTTGTTTGTTTGTTTTGTTTCCTTTCCCTTTCTCTCACACTTTCCACTAGAATGCAAGGTCCATTGTTTTATTGAGTGCTGTTTCTCCAGTGCCGAGATGTGTCAGGTTTACTTTTATCTGTGTGTATCTGTATGCATGTTTATCCCCTATGTGTGTGGGGGGGTCCCCTCCTAGGCCAGAAGACATTGTTGGGTCCCCTGAACCTGGAGCTACAAGCACTTGAAAGCTGCCTAGTGTGGGTGCTGGGAACTGAACCCAGGTCTTTTGGAAGAGCAATAAGTGCTCTTAACCACTAAGCCATCTCTGTGGCCCACATGTACTTTTTTTTTAAAAATAAATATACTGGATGAATATCATCATGGTACATTATTTGCATTTATGGATATTTCACAGTGAAACCCATTACTTTGTATAGTTAATACATGATAATAAAAATAAGTTAGTATACTGGAATCTGCCAAAGAGATTTCAGGGTTATTGGTAGTACACTTACTCTTATTTGTCAAGTAAATTTGTTGGCCCAGAGTTGGAAGAATTGCCAAACATAGGCTTAGTGTCCAAGACCATAATCAGAAACCACTTTGCCAAATCGAGCATAGAGATGCACACTTGTAATACCAGCACTCAGGAGGACTGAAAATTTAAGACCAGCCTGGGCTACATATCAAAGCCCTGCTCACACCCCAAAAATCTATTTTGCATCATGAGTTGTCCCATGCAGGGTTTTGCAAAGGCTGGTTGGGTGAGCTAGAGTCTGAGAAACGTTGTTCCTGCGCTCCCAGACCTTCATTTCTTTGGGGGAAAAGAACCACATCAGCAATGAAGGGAACTCGGATAGCGATGGGGCTTTGACAGAATGCAGTGGAGCTTATGGAGCACTGCTGGGGGATGGCAGCTGCCTGAGTTTGAGTGTTAAAGACTCCAGGGAGGACATATTTAAAAGGAGCCAAATAGGAGGAGAGCTCTGCGAGCTCTGTTAAGATCCCGAGGCATAAATGAGGTCAGCATGATTAAGTGGTCCAAAGTTGGTTGTAGAACAAAAGCAGAGTTAGGCAGGAGAGTACTGTGGTGGGCATACTGGAATGTCCAAGGGCTTATCCAGCGAGAGGTGGGAGTTCTGTGGACAGAGGTGCCGTTCCCTAACCCAAGTGAAACGCACCGCCTCCAACTTCACAGCGCCCTTTGCCTGTGTACAGTGGCTGCCTTACACTCCTCTCTGGTTTAGGGACCTCCCAGATGTTCCTCCCTTCAAGCCCCAATCATGTTGCTCTCGGGACACGAAGGAGAAGTGTACTGCTGCAAGTTTCACCCCAATGGATCCACCTTGGCATCTTCAGGATTTGACCGACTCATACGTAAGGCACAGTTTTTGAATCTCGAGTTACTGCTCTCTGCTAAATAATGGTTTTTTTGTTTTTTGTTTTTTTTTTAATTTCGGATGCCATGGAAGGTATCAGGCATCAGTCTAAATTTGTAAGTTAAATTATAGTGATAATGTGCTAAAACAGGTATCAAAATATTGAGCAATCATTCAGGTACAACCATAGGTCCATATGGTAAATAAAGAGGAAGGAAACATTTTACTAATTGGGTTGCTTTGGTTGGAGTTATATATTCTTCTCTCTCCTCCTCCTCCCTCCCGCCCCTCCCCCTTCTCCCTTCCCATTCTCCTTCTATCACTCTGATGTAGCCCCAGCTGTCCTCAAACTGGCTATGTAATTAATGAGAATGACTTTGGAACATCTAATCCTCCTGCCTCCGCCTCCCAATTGTTGGAATTAGAGGCCTGTGCTACCAAGAGCAGCTAAAGATGGATTTTTCATGGAGACAGCTCTTGAGAGCATCAGTTTAGTGACAGCAAGAGCATCAGTTTAGTGACAGTGGCTTACTGAGAGTTAAGAGGAAAGAAAGAACGTTTCTGCTTATGAAAACAGGAGACCTTAATCTATACCTAGGATCCTAGTATATGAGGGAGAAAGATGGGATCCTCTTGTGGTGACTCACTTAAATCATCTGCTACCAGGTTCTCAGCTACTCATTAGAAATACCCATATTTGAAAAATAAGTGCAATTTGGAGAGCTGGCTCATCCGTTAAGAGCAGGTGTTAGCAGGGAGTGGCAGCACCTTTAGTCCTAGCACTCAGGAGGCAGAGGTAGGCAGATCTCTGAATTTGAGGCCAGCCTGGTCTACAGAGGGAGTTCCAGAACAGCCAGGGCTACACAGAGAAACCCTGTCTGGAAAAGAAAAGGAGAAAAAGAGCACTTGCTGCTCTTCCAGAGGACCTGAGTTCAGTTCCCAGCTCCTGACATCAAGTGGCTCATAACTGCCTATAATACAGGTTCAGGGAATCCAATGCTCTCTTCAGACCTCTGAGGATGTCTGTGCGCACACACTTCCGTACACATCAATAAATACTAATCTTTTTAAAAAATAAATAGAAAAATGAAGCTGAGGAGATAGAGCTCAGTGGTTCTGTTTTCAGGTTGTCTACAGATTCTGAGCATGTAAGAAAAAGTATCAACATTTTAAAATTAAAGCTGAGAGGTGTTGGAAAGATAGTTCAGCAGTTAAAGTACAAATATTGCTCTTGTAGAGGGCCCAAGTTCGGTTCCCAGTACCTACATGGTGGCTCACAACTATCTCTAACTCCATTTCTGTGGGATCTAGCTTCCATTTCTGGCCTTCATAGGCAGACATGCATTTGATGCATGTACATACTTGCAGACAGAACACTCATACACATTTTATCTAATAAGGTAAGCCTGAGAAACTTGCTTAGTCAGTTAGGACCTGAGTCAATCTGCAGAACTCACGTAAAGCGGTGTAGGGCAGCATGCGCTTTCAGTCTTATCTCTGGGGAGGTGGACAGGTGGACCCCTGGGCCTATCAGCTGGTTCAGTCTTATCTCTGGGGGGGTGGACAGGTGGACCCCTGGGCCTATCAGCTGGTTCAGTCTTATCTCTGGGGGGGTGGACAGGTGGACCCCTGGGCCTATCAGCTGGTTCAGTCTTATCTCTGGGGAGGTGGACAGGTGAACCCCTGGGCTTATCAGCTGGTTCAGTCTTATCTCTGGGGAGGTGGACAGGTGGACCCCTGGGCCTATCAGCTGGTTCAGTCTTATCTCTGGGGAGGTGGACAGGTAGACCCCTGGGCCTATCAGCTGGTTCAGTCTTATCTCTGGGGAGGTGGACAGGTGGACCCCTGGGCCTATCAGCTGGTTCAGTCTTATCTCTGGGGAGGTGGACAGGTGGACCCCTGGGCCTATAAGCTGGTTCAGTCTTATCTCTGGGGAGGTGGACAGGTAGACCCCTGGGCCTATCAGCTGGCCAGCCCAATCTGCTTGGCAAGTTCCTGGCCAGTGAAGATATCAGGTGGATGGTGCCTGATGAACAGCACCCACGGTTGTCCTCTCTGGCTTCCATACATGGGCATACATGTACATTCACACCTGAGCACATGAGCAGGTGTGCGTGTGCACACTGGAATTTTTGTGTTGAGAAGATTGGTCTCATTGGTAGTATCAATGATGTTCCATGGGCATATAATTTCAGAAATATTATTCTGGTTATTTTACATTAACCTTTCTCTGACTGATGATGGGTTTTCTTCTTAACAGTATTGTGGAATGTCTATGGTGACTGTGATAACTATGCTACATTGAAGGGACATAGTGGAGCGGTGATGGAACTGCATTATAACACAGATGGCAGGTGAGTTCTGCATAGTGAAATGACAGCTCAGCATCCTTTATCCTGCAGCCCTCAGTTTTGCCTCTTGGGAGATTGTCAAAACTACTATGTTTAGAGCCGGGTGGTGGTGGCGCACGCCTTTAATCCCAGCACTCGGGAGGCAGAGGCAGGCGGATCTCTGTGAGTTCGAGGCCAGCCTGGTCTACAGAGTGAGATCCAGGACAGGCACCAAAACTACACAAAGAAACCCTGTGTGTGTGTATGGGGGGGACTGCTATGTTTTGGCGGGGCAGAATGGTGTAATCCTATTACGTTAGCACTGAGGAAGCTGAGGCAAGAGGATCACATTATCATTTATCTTCTAATATGCCAGTACTCAGACCAGTTTTTTTTTTTTCTTTATGAGACATAAATCCTTTTGTGTGTGTGTGTGTGTTTGGAGACAGGTTTTTCTGTGTAACCCTGGCTGTCCTAGCTCTGTACACCAAGTTGGCCTCAAACTCACAGAGATCCGCTTGCCTCTGCTTCCATGTGCTAGGACTAAAGGCCTGCACCACCATGCCTGATGACATAGAGCAAATATAATTTGAAATTAGCTCTAAAATTTTCATCATGTGGCATTGTGGCACATGTCAGCTCTCAGAAGGCAGAGGCAGGCAGATCTCGAAGTTCAAGGCCATCCTGGTCTACATAGTGAGTTGCAGGGCAGCCAGAGCTACATAGTGAAATCCTATCTCTCAAAAAAATAAATAAATAAATAAACTAAAAAAATAAAATGTGTATCTATTAATTGTGTGTGCACGATGTGTCTGTGAGGGGTGCATATGTAGAGGTCAGGACAGCTTTGTGGGGCTAGTTTTCTTTGTTCACCTTTAAGTGGGTTCTGGAAATCAAACTGGCCAGTGCCTTCATCTGCTACGAGATCTTACGAGGCTGACAGTAGCTATTCTTATCATGAAAGTAATGCAATCTATGTTAACAAAAGGCAGATAGATGGAAACGTTGTCCACATTTTACCTCTCCATTTACTGCTTATGTTGTACTTTTTTCTAAAGTCCCTTTCTACCGAAATTGTTGAGTTTTGGCATATCCGTTACGTAAACCAGGTTTACAATCCTGTCTGCTGATTTTTTTTTTTTTTTTTGCTTTAACCTATTATCTGTTAAAAAAAATTAAAACTTCATGATTTTAGGATATATATATAGGTGCTACAGAAATTTAGTTACACCAAGTTGATCTCATTGTTACACATTTTGATAACTTTATTTTTATGGCACTGAAGATTGAAGCAAGCTAATTTTCCTTTATTTTTTTAAATTACATTTTAAGGAGTGTATTGACTTCACATGACACAGAACAGTTGTTGAGGTCAGCAGCCAGCTTTTGGGGGTCGGTTCTTTCTACATGTGGATCATCACATATCAGGCTTGGTAGTGGGCATCTTTACCCTCTGAACAATCTTGTCAAGCCATAATCTTCCTTTCTTTCTTTTTTTTTTTTTTTTTTTTTGGTTTTTCGAGACAGGGTTTCTCTGTGTAGCTTTGCGCCTTTCCTGGAACTCACTTGGTAGCCCAGGCTGGCCTCAAACTCACAGAGATCCACCTGGCTCTGCCTCCCGAGTGCTGGGATTAAAGGCGTGCGCCACCACCGCCCGGCTCCTTTCTTTCTTTTTAAACAGTTTTTATTTTCACTTGTTCATATTTCTGTATTCTAAGACATACATTATATTAATTGTATATGGTGTATTTTGGCGGTGAAGTGCATGTGTGTGTGTCCATTTGAGGACAAAGGGGTATCAGGTGTCCATCTTTGTTCTGTACTTTAGTCTCTTTGAGACAGGGTCTCTCACTGAGTCTAGAGCTGAGTTGGTGAGCAGCAAACCCCAATGATCCTCCTGTCTCTGCCCCAACAAAGAGCTAGGGTTACAGGTATGCATGGGCATATTCAGTGTTTTATGTGGGGATTTGAACTCTGGTCCTTGTAACAGCTGAGCCATCTCCATAGCACCTATTTTGTTTTCTTTGAATCATAGTCTTGGTAATTTACTCAGGCTGGCTTTAAATTTGCAATCCTCCTGCCTGAATAACTGGGATTACAGGTGTTTGACACTGTACCTGCCTTGTTTTACATTTCTGATCTCAAATTTTGCAATGTTACGTACATTAAGTCAAAATTACATTACATTTTAAATTAAGAAAGTATTACAAGGGACTGAGAGACAGCTCAGGATAAGAGCATGTCTTAGTTAGTGTTTCTATTGCTATGAAGAGACACCATGACCACAGCAACTCTGTTTTGTTTGTTTTTCGAGGCAGGGTTTCTCTGTGTAGGTAGACCAGGATGGCCTCAAACTCAGAGACCCACCTGCCTCTGCCTCCTGAGTGCTGAAATTAAAGGCGGGCGCCACCACTGCCTAACAGCCATAGCAACTCTTATAAAGAGAAACATTTAATTGGGGCTGGCTTATATTTCAGAGACTTAGTCCATTATCGTCATGGCAAGAAGCCTGGCAGCATGCAGGCAGACATGGTGCTGGAGAAGTAGCTGGGAGTTCCACATCTGGATCCACAGGCAGCAGGAAGAGAGAGTGACACTGGGCCTGGCTGGAGCATCTGAGACCTCACAACCTGCCCCCAGTGACACACTTTTTCCAGCAAGGCCACACCTCCTAATACTGCCACTCCTTATGAGCCTTTGGGGACCATTTTCATTCAAACCATCAGAAAACACTTGCTGCTCTTGCAGAGGACCCAGGTCAGCCCCCAGAACCCACATTCTGGCCAACAACTTTCAATAACTTGAATTCCAAAGCATCTAACACCCTCTTCTGGCCTCTGGACACTACACACGTATGGCCCAAACTTATAAGCAACACATTTATTAGAAATAAATAATTTTTTCTTCAGCATTGTAATGGGCATTGTTACATGTACTCCAATCTCAGCTCTTGGACGGTAATGGGCAGGAGCATCTTGTGTTCAAGACTTGCCTGGGCTACATAGCACAGTTCTGTCTGAAAGGAAAAAGAGGGCATTGTAAAATCAAGTTTAATGTAGAAATCATTCCCAGAGACAGAACAAACGGTTAGAATTGCTCAGCTCTGAAATCTAGAACTACTGCAGTTGGCCTCACCTCCACCACAGCAGGAAGTGTGTAAATACATCTGTGTGAGAGAGTATTGTATCCATGTGTATCACAAAGAAGGAAAAGATTGATTGATAAAACCGCTATATTGGTTGTGTGGTGTGGGTCAACCTGATAGTGAATCCAGAAAGTGAATAGGATTGCCAAAGACAGGATGAGGCACCCTGGATTCATGAGCTAATTCACAGTGCAGGAGGCAGTGAGCTGGAAGAATTTGACACATTTTGGCAAGTGAAAAAGATTTTTGTCTCTCCCACCCCCCTTTTTTTTGTTTTGAGATTTATCTTTTTTACTTATATAGGTGTTTTGCCTGCCTGTATGTCTGTGCACCATATACATGCAGTACCTGTGGAGGTCAAAGAGGGCATCAGATCCCCTGGAACTAGAGTTACAGCTGGTTGTGGGCCTTTATATGGGTGCTGGGAGTCAAACCCAGGTCCTCTGGAGGAGCAGTCAGTGCTCTTAACCACTGACGTGACTCCAGCCCCTATTGTTTGTCTTACATCTTTTGTGTTCCTCTTCTAGCATGCTCTTCTCAGCATCAACAGATAAAACTGTGGCCGTGTGGGATAGTGAAACGGGCGAGAGGGTTAAAAGGCTGAAGGGACATACTTCCTTTGTGAACTCCTGTTATCCAGCCAGGCGGGGCCCCCAGCTTGTCTGCACTGGCAGCGACGATGGTACAGTTAAGGTAGGTATTATCTCGTCTGTGTTGCAGTTGAGTTGACAGAATATAAACTTTATCTTGTCTTTATACCAATGTTGTACTCTTCTCTTAGTTTTAACTCATTTTCCAGAGCACACTTAAAAATTTACCAATTAATATAATACCCTAGAGAATTCTGTTAGAACCATAGAATATATTGCTACTTGCGATCAATGGACTGTGTGGATTTGATTCATGGCTCAGCAGTTCACCTTGAACAGTTCACTCTCTGAGCTTCGTTTTCTTAATCTTTTCTTTTTTTTTCCCCTGAGACAAGGTTTCTCTATATAGCTCTGGTTGTCCTGGAACTCCCTCTGTGGACCAGGCTGGCCTCATGAGCCGCCACCACCTGGTATACTTTCTTAATGTAAGTGTCTTACAAGGTTGCTATGAAATTACAGGTGTCTAAAAAGCTCAGCAAACGGTCACAGTGGCCTAGGATGGGAACTTACAGATCATTTAATTTGATGATTCCCAAGCTGTCTCTGTTAAGATTACCTGGAGAACCTACTAAAAATACCCAGAGTAGAGCTAGTGTGCTGGCCAACCTCAGCTGTGTAGTGAGACAGTCTCAAAACACAGATAATAAGCCGGGCGGTGGTGGCGCACACCTGTAATCCCAGCACTCGGGAGGCAGAAGCAGGTGAATCTCTGTGAGTTCAAGGCCAGCCAGCACTGTTAAACAGAGAAACCCTGCTCAAAAAAAGAAGACAGATAACAACAGTAAAAACACCCCAAGTGTTGTTACTTTTGGAGAATGGTCATCCTGAGCTGTCTAGCCAGGCTCTGTCTCAAGAAAAAGAACTAAGTAAGTAGCAAGGAAGTAAAAACCAATCAGAACCTGGTTCAGTGAGTCCAGAATGGCCATCAGAATATTTAGACTGTTATTTCACTGAGACTTCAGAGTCCATGATTTCATCCAGCATGCTCATGTCACAAAATAAAACGCAGCCTACAAACAAGGGGAAAATAGCAATCAGGTTACCTCAAAGACATGATGCTTCATAGTATCAACTGATGCATGAGTTTCACATACATGTCCTTACACTATGTTCATACACACACACTCACACGTGCAAACACGCACACATGCATACTACTTTACCCCCTTCTCTGGCTGCCACATTCCCTGGCTGTTGCTTTTTTTGTTTAACTTATTTTATATGTGTGATTGTTTTGTCTGCATGTTTGTACATGTGCAACATACATTTCTAGTTCTCCATAAGAACAGTAAGTGTGGGGCTGGAGAGATGGCTTAGCTGTCCTTGTAAAGTGCCAGGGTTTGATTCCCAGCACCCACATGATGGCTCACAGATTTTTGTTACTCCAGTTCTGGAGGATCAGGTTATAGTCAGAAGTTTTCCTGTGTCCCACCCGGCCTGCGGTCGGGACAAATCTCTCCCATTCACATTCCAAAGCTGCTTAGTAAACACACAGAGGCTTATATTATTTACAAACTGGATGGCCTATGGTGCAAGCTTCTTGCTAGCTAGCTCTTACAACTTATCCCATTTCTATTTATCTATAAGTTGTCGTGTGGCTTCACGGCTTACCGCGTGGCTAAGCGGCTCTCAGCGCCTCTTCCGCCTCCCCTTTCCTCTTTTTCTCTCTCCAGTTGGAATGTACCGCCTAACCTTATTCTGCCTCACCATTGGCCAAGCAGCTTTATGTATCAACCAATCAGAGCAACACATAGTCACAGCATATAGAAAGACATCCCACAGCACTTCCCCTTTTCTGTCTAATCAAAAAGGTTTTAATTTTAACATAGTAAAATTACATATAATAAAACAGTTATCAAGCAAGAATTACAGTTTTAATATCTAGTCTATATTTGGCATATTTAAAGAAAATATTATATCTATCCTATATTTGTGAGTCTAAGGTTTTATATCTAATTTATCTTTTATCATAACCAAGGAAAATTATAACTATCTAGTCTTGAACTACACCAAAGACCCCAGAAGGATATAATATTACCTAAGTCAACAGGAAGTGCATTGTAAGCAGCTTCCAAAAATCTAAAATGACAGAGATAGCTGGTTGCCTGGACAGTCATTCAAAGTTCCTCTGCAATGTTGAGGGGCATCCATTTTAACCCATAGGCCTAGTCTCTCAGTCACCTTTTCCTGTGTCCTGTAGAATGTCTGGCAGTCTCCTCTGTGAAACAGGAACCTGAAGGACCATTTCACCTTGTTTTGGCAAATTCAGTGGTCATTTTCCTATGGGTCCTATATGTCCAGTTTATACAACATCAGGTGGCCTCTTCTAACCTCTGCTGCCACCAGGCAGATACAAATACAGACATGCAAACAAACCACTCATACACATAAAATAAATAAATCTAAAAGTGAAAAAGAAAAGAGCTCTTAACTGCTGAGCAATCTCTCTGGTCTCTAATTTTTATCTTGTTATTGTTTTTAATTTTAAGACAGAATCTCAGGAAGTTGCCCAAGTTGGCCCTGAACTCCCTTTGTAGCCCAAGCTAGCTTTGAACTCTCAATCCTCTTCTACTACCTTCTAAGTAGTTGAGATTATAGGCCTGTCTTAGGGTTTCTAGTATTGCGGTGAAACACCATGACCAAAAGCAAATTTTGGAGGAAAGAATTTATGTGGCTTACACTTCTACATTGTAGTCCATCACTGAAGGAAGCCAGGACAGGAACTCAAACCAGACAAAAACTTGGAGGGCAGGAACTGATACAGAGGCCATGGAGGGCTGCTTACTGGCTTGTTCCCCATAGCTTGTTCAGCCTGCTTTCTTTTTTTTTTTTTTTTTTTTTTTTTTTTTTTTTTGGTTTTTCGAGACAGGGTTTCTCTGTGTAGCTTTGCGCCTTTCCTGGGACTCACTTGGTAGCCCAGGCTGGCCTCGAACTCACAGAGATCCGCCTGGCTCTGCCTCCCGAGTGCTGGGATTAAAGGCGTGCGCCACCACCGCCCGGCCAGCCTGCTTTCTTTTTTTCTTTTTTTTTGTTTTTTTTTTGTTTTTTTTGTTTTTCGAGACAGGGTTTCTCTGTGTAGCTTTGCGCCTTTCCTGGAACTCGCTTTGGAGACCAGGCTGGCCTCGAACTCACAGAGATCCGCCTGCCTCTGCCTCCCGAGTGCTGGGATTAAAGGCGTGCGCCACCACCGCCCGGCCAGCCTGCTTTCTTATAGAACCCAGGACCACCCACCCACAATGGGCTGGGCCTTCCCCCATCAATCACCAATTAAGAAAATTCCCTACAAGCCTGCCTGTGGTCTGATCTTATTGACATATTTTCTCAATTAAAACTCCCTCGTCTAGCTTGTGTCAAAGTTGACATAAAAACTAACAGGCACAAAGCCTGTATCACCAGGCCCTTGCTTGCATGTTATTTATTCGTTTATTTTGTTGGTGCTAGTGGTTGGAACACAGGACCTCACAAGTGCTAGGGACTTACTCTACCACTGAGTTTTCACCCTGCTACTTTTTCAGTGGAATCTTATAGTAATAAATTGGGGCTGGAGAGATGTTTCAGCAGTTAAGAGCACGTGTTGCTCTTGCAGAGGACCCGGGTTTGGTTCCCAACACCCACGTGGTGACTAATAACCATATGTAACTTTGGTTTGGGGGGATCTAATGTCCTCTTAAGAGCACTGCATCTATGTGGTGCATAGACACACATGCAGGCAAATCATTCATACACATAAAATATATAAACCTTTAAAAATAAAATAAAGGTGGTGATTCTGATATGTTTGATTATATATCTTGACATGTTCTGTGCTGAATGATATTCTATGCTGTATCACTTGTGGTTTGCAAGTCTGGAACCCTAGGTTAGCTGTACTGAATTTGGAATCTTTTGTTTTGGTTTTTGTTTTTTGAGACAGGGTTTCTCGGTGCAGCTTTGGTGCCTATCCTGGATATCACTCTGTAGACCAGGCTGGCCTGGAACTCACAGAGATCCACCTAACTGCCTCCTGAGTGCTGGGATTAAAGGTGTGTGCCACCACTGCCCGGCCTGAATTTAGAATCTTAAGGGTGAAATTTATTATTTTGTGTGTGTGTGCATACGTAAGTGCATGAGTTGTCCAGAAGACTCTGCCTGATCCCCTGGAGCTGGAGTTACAGGTAGTTGTGAGCCACTTGGGTCCTTTGGAAGCTCAATAGGAACTCTTAGTAGCTGAGCTGTCTCTTTAGCCCCATTAACAAGTGTTGTTAAGGGCCTGCTATAGTGAGTGCAATAGATAGGAACTTGTTCTTGTTTGTATTCTTTCCTTTTCTCTTTGATTTTGCCTTTCCCCCTTTCTCCTCATGGTTCTCTTTGGGTCCTTTAAACTTTTTCTTTTTTCTAGTAAAAGGAACAATTTATTGCTCAAAGCAGTAGCTACAGATTCATTTTATGTGTATAAATGTTTCACCTGTGTATATGTCTGTGTGTGCTGTGTCCATACCTTGTTCCCACACAGATCAAAAGAAGGCATTGGATCTCCTGGAACTAGCATTACAAATGGTTGTAAAGCACCGTGTGGATGTTGGGACTCAAACCCAGGTCCTCCACAAGAGCAGTGCATGCTCTTAACTTCTGAGCCCCCTCCCCAGCCCCATCAAAGTAGCATTTTGTGAAATGGGCAATATGTCATATCACCTAAAGATGACTACTTTTCGTATAGTCTTTTTTTCCCCAGATTTATTTTATGTTTTTATTTATTATATGTATGTATGTGAGTATGTGCACATGTATGCAGATACCCTGCGACTAAAGTTGCAGGCACTTGGTGAGCTCCATGTGGGCGTTGGGAATTGAACCAGGGTCCTCTGGAAGACCAACTAGAACTAGTGCTCTTAACCACTGAGCCAGCCCTCCAGGCCTCTGTGTAGTTCTTCAGTTTGAATTTATTTGAAGACATCGAGCAAACTTTTTTATAAGAATGGGTTCTTTTTTTTGGTTTTTTGAGATAGGGTTTCTTTGTGTAGCTTTGCGCCTTTCCTGGAATTTACTTTGTAGACCAGGCTGGCCTCGAACTCACAGAGATCCACCTGCCTCTGCCTCCAAGTGCTGGGATTAAAGGCATGCGCTACCACTGCCCGGTGGGAATGGGTTCTTAATGATAGGGTCTCAATATATAGTAAGTAAGAAGGTCAGACCAGCGTGGGTGAGGAGAGGACCTTCGTAAGGCCAACCAAAATGGGAGTGACAGTTTAATGGGGAGGGGGGGAGATACCCACAAAGGTAAAGGGTTGAAGAGAGTTTGGGAAATTGGTTACACTCAAGGAGCCTGATCAAATAAGTAAAAATATTTAGTATCATAAGAAATGGAGTTTTCAGCACACAAAAAAGGAGAGAAAACTAAATGAGTCACCTGATGCTGGTTCAAAGAAGAAGAATCAGTGTGAGCTTTCATCTTTAGTTTATAAGCTGATAATCTAAACTGAGTCCTTGTTTCAGGAGAAAACATTTTGGGTAAGTGGCAAATCTCCAGTGGGATTCAGTCTATGAACTCTTGATATGTTGGGGGCGTGGATACTGGACTAGGGGTAATGGCAGTCAGTGTGAATCTTGCCGGCTGTGCACAAAGCCCTGGATTTGATCTCCAGCACAGCATTAATCAGGCCTGGTGCACACTGGAATCCCAGCACATGGGAGAGGAACATCGGAGGGTCAGAATTTTTTTTTTTTGAGCTGAGGACCGAACCCAGGGCCTTGTGCTTGCTAGGCAAGCGCTCTACCACTGAACTAAATCCCCAACCCCATTATTTATTTTTAAGATTTATTTATTTTATTATGTATGCCTGCAGCTCAGAAGAGAGCACCAGATCTCATTATAGATGGTTGTGAGCCACCATGTGGTTGCTGGGACTTGAACTCAAGACCTCTGGAAGAGCAGCCAGTGCTCTTAACCTCTGAGCCATTTCTCCAGCCCATGGAGGGTCAGAATTTTAAAGTCATCATCCACTACTTGGCTAATTTGAGGCCAGCCTAGGATACATCAGACCTTGTTTCAAAAAACAAAAGGGAGAGGGGTCTGTGTGTGTACAGGCATATGTTCTGAAGTATACACACATTGCCCAGCTTTATACTGAGAAGGCTTAGAAGCAATAAGACCCTACTTGATCCACTGAGAATCACTCAGGGTCTCAAGTGTACTAGAGAGGTGCTCACCTCTGAGCTACATCCCAGCTTCATGTCTTGGTCTTTGTTTTTTGTTTTTCTGTATATCCCTGGCTATTCTGGAACTCACTCTGTAGACCAGGCTGGCCTGGAACTCAGAGATCCACCTACCTCTGCCTCCTGAGTGCTGGGATTAAAGGCATGTGCTACCCTGCCTGACTTTTTTTTGAGTTATATCTTGGTCTTTTAATACCATTTGCCAATGAACAAAGCCAAGACTCTTCTTATATTAGGCCTCGTCAAGGAAAATACTTTAAGATAAGCCTAGAAAATCTTGTACAAAAATTTCTAGGCAAATGATGCAATTGAATGTTATTAGTAATGAGGCAGAATTGTGAGCTGTTTTCTAGTACTTGATATAGATGTGTTACTATTTCTTTGATATTCTTACCAAAGATAAATCTTCACTGTCACCAAAGCAATATCAGACAAATCCAAGTGCAGAGAGGAAAATTCCTGTGGTCTTTACAAGTGACGGGGCCCGAAAGTGCAAGGAAAATCTGAGAGAAGCTGAAAAGACATGACAGATTTAACACAGAATTCCAAATGGAATCTTGGTGTCTTTTTTAGAAGGGTAGGTGGGTAGTGGTTAAGTGTGAATGGCATTTGAGCATGGGGTAAGCATGTTTCTTGGTTTCTTAAGTTGATGGCACACTGAGGTTCAGTAGTTGACATTTGTGGGACACACATTAGGAGGTGTTGGGGGGATGAGGCACTAGTCAGCAATTCACTCTAAATGATTTCAGGGAACAAAGAAAAAATTCTCTTCCAACTTTTCAGGAAGTTTGTGATTATTTCAAGATTTTTAAATTATTTTAATCAAACTTTAAGTGGTTACCATACCTTTTAGGTTAAAGACAGATTGGCGCCAGGCGTTGGGGTACACACCTATAATCCCAGTACACAGGAGGCTGAGGCAAGGAAATGGTGAGTTTCAGACTAGCCTGGGCTACATAGTGAATCTCTGCCTCAAAAAGAAAAAAAAGAGGGGGGAAAAATAAGGGACAAAGATTATTTTGATCTGTATAAAGATTGTCTGTTGAGACAAAGGTTCATCATGTATGAGAGCTGGATGATCAAGGCCTTGACTTCCAAACTAAGAAGTTTATACTCGTTCTGGAGGATTATACAGCTAAGTGTCTGGTTTTTTTTTTTTTTGTTTAAAAAAAAAGGAAAGGAAAGCACTCTTTTCTCAGGTTTCTCTTTCCTATAGATTTTTCTACTTGAGATAAAATGTAAATTCATCACTGAAATCTTAAAAAGCTAGACTGGGGCTGGAACTCAGTGTAGAGTCCTTGAATGGCATGCGCAGGGTCTTTGGTTTACTCTCTAGCACTTAAAAGAAATGAAATAATTCAAAATTAAGGTGACTTTGATTCCTGAACATTTCATCATCCCCACAGAAACCCAACTAAGTCATTCTTATATTCCTATATTCCAGCCCCTGGCAACTTCTGACCTTTCTGTGTCTCTCACTTACCTGCTCTGGACATTCCCTACAAATAAAATGAGACCAGCTACAATCTCAGTGTGTGTGTGTGTGGGGGGGGGGGGGGGGTCTCACATTTGAGGTCAACCTGGGCTACTTTCCTGTACAGTATGGAGAATGATCTGTGGTGGCTATACCTTTGGTTTTGAATGGGTTTATTAAGTACATAACAAGCAAATGTAGAAGAACAAATAGTAGGTAGCACAAACAGCAAATAGCAAAACATCCTCAAATTAGTTTATAATGGCCAGCAGAGACACCCTAAGTAGCCTGCTTGAGAAGGCAGACAAATGTAACATTATCAATTCAGAGTTCACACAAACGCCCAGCAGACGTCAGCGGGGAAGTTGGGGTATACTGCTGGAGTTCCTCACTGAGCTTCTGGCTTCTCACTCCCACTGCAGGCCCTTTGTATAATGGGATAACGGTGACTCTATTGGAGTCGGTTACCTTCTAGCTGTTCTCAAAGGCATGGATTTCAATTCCCTGAACTGCTTGCTGTTTCCCCACTACAGAAGGGGTTTGGAGGAGACAACAAAGGCCTCTCCACTCCAGGAGTCCACTTTCCACAAGCACAGCACAGAGTACCAGTGTCATTTACATTACAGCTACATGGTACAACAGTCTCACTCTTTCCAGGGCTGGGGTAAAGTGCTTTTTGGTGCAAGCATGGGGACCAGAGTTCAGATCCCTACCACCCAAGTAAGAAAGATGGTGGGCCTGGTGATCTACTGTAATTCTAGTGCCCTGGTGGTAGAGTCAGGGAATCCATGGAACAAGCTGGCTAGTGAGACTAGCTGAAATGGCCAGCTCAGGGTTTAGAGACTCCATCTCAGTATGTAAGGTGGAGAGGCACCTGATGACAGCCTTTGGCTTCCACAAGCAGATTCATAAGTGTTTATGTGTCACACACTCGTACATGCATCACGAGTGCACACTACACACACGTGTGCAAAAACTTTTTTTTGCAGCTGAATGAATATAGTGATATAGTTCTGTGATCATGGTGCTTGTGATTGGGAAGCAGGGAGATAAGGAACTCTTGAGTTTTTTGGTTTACTTTTTGAGACACGGACCTACTGTGTAGACAGGCCTCACCTCAGAACTCTTGTTCCTCCTGTCTAGGCCTCCTGGGTACTGGGATTTCAGGTGTGGGTTCCGAGGCTTGAGTCTTGCTGTGTTGCGGGCTGGTCTCCCGAGTTCAGATGATCCTGCTGTGTACTTCTGTGCCTGGCACTTTGGTTGAGGTTGGCTGGTTGATTGATTGGTTTCCAGTCAGGGACTTATTGTGTAGTACAGACCAGCCTGAGGTTGACAGTGACCTACCTCAGCCTCCTGGGTGCTGAGATTATAGGTAGCCTGGGTTACATGGTGAGTTCCTGTCCCAAAAAAATAAAATAAATAAAATCATTATCCTAATGAGTAACAGTGTTGTTTGTGGTGGTTTTGTTTGTTGCTTTCTTTTGGTTTTTTGTTTTATTTTTATTTTCTTTTTTTTAAACAGGTTCTCAGTATAGCCCTGGCTGTCCTTGAAGTCACTATGTAAACCAGGCTCGTCTCTAACCCACAGAGACCTGTGGGCCTCTGCAGTGTGTACCTCTATGCCCAGAATAACAGTGTTTTTATTTAATTTCCTTTATGAATTATAGAGTTGAGCTTTTCATGTTCTTTTTGAGGTTTTGTTTTTGTTTTTTGTTTTTGTTTTTTTTTTTTTTTTTGGTTGGGTTTTTGTGCTGGCCATTTTTTTTTTAAATCAGTTTGACACAAACTAGAGTCATTTGGGAAAAGGGACTTGATTGAGAAAATATCTTTGTATGGTCAGTTATAGGCAAATATGTGATGTATTTTCTTAATTGATGATTGATATAGGAGAGTCCTGCCCACTGTGGGTGGTGCCACCACCTAGGCTGCTGGTCCTAGTTGCTATAAAAAAACAGACTGGCTGGGTGGTGGTGGTGCATGCCTTTAATCCCAGCACTTGGGAGGCAGAGGCAGGTGGGTCTCCGTGAGTTCGAGGCCAGCCTGGTCTACAAATGAAGTTTCAGGACAGCCAGGACTGTTAAACAGAGAAACCCTGTCTCAAAACAAAACAAAAACAATTTTTTCAAAAAACAAAAATAAAATAGGCTGAGCAAGCCAATAAGCAGCACCCATCCAAGGCTTCTGCATCAGCTCCTACCTGCAGGTTCCTGCCCTGCTTGGGATCCTGTCCTGACTGTCCTTAGTGACAGGCTGTTACCTGAAAGTATAAACTGAAATAAATTCTTTCCTCTGCAAGTTACTTTTGGTCACAGGGTGTTATCACAGCAATAGAAACCCTAACTGAGAAGTTTCAGAATATTCCTTTACACTGAGTGAAGATGTGTCACTGTGATTGGTTTAATAAAGAGCTGAATGGCCAATAGCTAGGCAAGAAGAGGTTAGGTGGGACTTCTCGGGACAGAGAAAACTGGAGGGAAGAAGAAAGATGGAGTCGCCAGCTAGATGTAGAGGAAGCAGGACATGCAAGAGGAGAGGTAAAAGACACGAGCCACATTGCAGCGTGTAGATGAATAGAAATGGGTTAATTTAAGTTGTAAGAGCTAGTTAGAAACAAGCCTAAGCTAAGACCAAGCTTTCATAATAATAAGTCTCCACGTCGTTATTGGGGAGCTGGCTGTACAGAGGAAGGCTTACTACACTAAGGCAATTTTGAGACGGCCTCAGGTAGGCCATATAGACCTCAAACTTGCACTACAACTTCTCCTGCTGCCTCCACCTCCTAAGTATTTGTGGGTGTGTCCATGACTGGGTGTTTACATTTATAGAAGTGAAAGCAACGGGTCAGCTTTCAGGAGTTCCCTCTTCCCACCTACTTTGTGAGACAGTCTCTCACTGAACCTGGGGCTCACCTACTGAGAAGATTAGCTGACCACAAGCCTCAGGGATCTTCCTGCTCCGCCTCCTGAGCGCTAGACTCATAGGTGAACTACTGTGCCAGCTTTTTCATGGGTGCCGGAGATCTATCTGAACCCAGGTACTCGCATATCGAGCAGACAATTTATCCACTGAGTCACCTTCCTGTCTTTCTTTTTTAAATTTCACCTATTTGTTTATGTGCACACCATGACAAGCACCTGGAGGCCAGAGGACAACTTGGAGAAGTCAGTTCTCGCCTGTCGTGTGGCTTCCAAGGATCAAACTCAGGTCATCAGGCTTGACAACAAGCACCTTTACCCACTGAGTCATTATCTTATAACCAGCCCTCTTTGGGGTTTTTGAAGCAGGATCTCACTCTAGCCCTAGCTGACCTAGACCCCATTCTATGGTCCTCTTGGCCATTTTTATATCTTAGGAGTAAGGTTTATTCTATTTCTTTACCTGTTTGTTAATTTGCTGTTTGTATTGTATGTGTGGTATGTGTATATGTATGTCTCAAAAAATAAGATGACATACACTTACACACACACACACAGAAATATTTGAAGTAAGCAGATAGAGAAATTTCAATCTGTGTGCATGTTAACTATGGTTTTGGTTTTTTTTCACACTTTGGGAGGCCTGTGGGATTTTTTTCTTGTTTTGGGGTTTTTTGTTGTTGTTGTTTTGTTTTGTTTTTTTTCAGGTAATGAAACAGGCTGCAGTGTGGCCTAGAGAGCTCTTGGGCTTAAGCAGTTGGTTTGGCTCAACCCCCTCAGAAGCTGGGAATATTAGGTTTATTCACACTTTCACAAAAGAATCTGAGCCAAGCTGTGGCATGTGTCTTTAGTATCAGCTACTTGGGAGACAGAGACAATAGGAATCCTTGAGGCCGGGAGTTTGGGGCCCTGTATGGCAACAAGACCCTGTCTTTAGAGAAGCAGAGTGAGACAGAGAAACTGAAAATACTACTAATATGACTTGTTCTTCAGGCTTCATTGTGTGAGAAAAGTGATCCTCACTTCATGAGGTACTCTTGTTTCATACTGAAAGCACTGGAGGAGACAGTAGTGAGATCAAGACAGTCTATGTTACGGCCCTTCAAAGTCAGGCGTCAGCCTAGAACGGCAGACTGTGCTTGAGTGCAGAGGATGGGGTATAAACTGAGGTGACATATGACCTGCCTCTTTTCTGAATAATCAGACTACAGTCTTAAGTGTCTTCTAGGTCTTATCTTTCCCTGACACTTGTTTGTGCGTGGTTCGTTTGTACATTTTATATGGTTCTGGTTGTGTAGGATTTATTTATTTTTATTTTATGTGTATAGGTGTGTTGTCTGCATGTCTGTCTGTATACTACTTCCGTTCCTGGTGCTATGGAGGCCAGAAGAGGGAGTCAGATCCTTTGGAACTGACTGCCCTGTAGGTGCTAGGAATTGAACTTGGGTCTTCTGGAAGAGCAGCCAATGCTCTTAGTCACTAAGTCATCTCTGTAGCCTCCATCCTGTTTATTTTAAAGCTTATCAGACGTGGCCTTGTAGGCAAGCTTGGCTGTTTAATAATTCACTGCTTTAAACTTCTATTTTGGGTGGGAAGGTGGGCATCAGGCCGTGCTGTGTGATTGCTCCTGAGAATGATGTTACTGATGGTGCCTGTTTTCTGCTTCAGCTTTGGGACATCCGGAAGAAAGCAGCTATCCAGACATTTCAGAACACATACCAGGTGTTAGCTGTCACCTTCAATGACACAAGCGATCAGATTATCTCTGGTGGAATAGACAATGATATTAAGGTATGGTTGTTTATATCATATTTACCTTTCACGAATAATCTTTTTAAAAATTTGAGATTATAGGAGGTTGGCACTTAATGCCAACTAAAAGGAAGATAATGACCTGAAACTCACTTTCTTTTGTCCTGCTCTAATTACTCCCTAATCAAAGGTTACAGGTAAATGTATCTGGGCTAATATAATTGCCGTCAAGGACCAGGTGGTTAATATGAAGTGTGCAATCCTTGGGTGGAGGGGAACTATGAAAAATCAGAGTATGGCCAAGCCTGGTAGTGTACACCTTTAATCCTAACACTCAGGAGGCAGAGAGGCAGGCAAATCTCTTGAGTTCAAGGCCAGCCTGGTTTACAGAGTGAGTTCCAGGACAGTTGGAGCTACATAGAGACCCTTTCTCGGAAAAAGAATGCAGAGTGTAATCATTCCCTGACTAGATATTTGTTTATTCATTTTTAATTACACTTATTTCTGTGTGTGGAGGACAGAGAACAATTTGCAGTCAGTTCTCCCCTCTCACCTGTCTTGTGAGTCCCAGGAATTGAACTCATAGACTGTCAGCTTTGGTAGCAGGTACCTTGACCTACTGAACCTTCTCACCCCACAAAAGACATTGAAAATCATTTTTAGGGGCTGGAGAGATGGCTCAGAGGTTAAGAGCACTGCTTGCTCTTCCAAAGGTCCTGAGTTCAATTCCCAGTAACCACATGGTGGCTCACAATCATCTGTGATGAGATCTGGTGCCTTCTTCTGACCTGCAGGGATACGTGCAGACAGAACACTGTATACATAATAAATAAATAAATCTTAAAAAAAAAAATCGTTTTTAGCTCTCTGGTCTAATGAGACAGGGATTGGTCTCTGATCAGTCTCTACTGTCCTCCCTCATTATAGTTATTTTTGACACTGGAAAGGAAGTTTTCTAAGCTTTTCCAAGAAGAGAACTTGACATTGGGGAAGGGCCATGGAGCGACCATTTGGCAGTGCAGTGTCACTCAAGCTTTCAAGGAAATTGTCTTAAATTCCAGCCATTTTCTGCTTTTGTGATTGCCGCGTCTTCTTCAGCTCCTGTAAGCCCCAGTTTCCTTGAGTGAACAGCTAAGGTCAACAGTGAGAGCAGCGCCTGCCTCACTCGTACTTGCTTGGTGCCTGAGAAAGTGGTGAGCCTCCCTCCGTGTGGATGCTGGGAATTGAACCTGGGTCCTTGCAAGAATAGCAAGTGCTCTTAACCACTGAACCGACTCTCCAGCCCCCCCGAGTCTACCTCATTTACAGGCTCCATTCTTCCAGGTCCCACTGCCTCTAGAGCAGTCACAGATAGTGCCCTGTTGCTTGATAAAAATAACAGGCAAAAGCAAGAAGAGGGTTTATTCTGGCTCATGGTTTGACCATCCCCGCCCCCTTACAGCCTCCTTTTCTCCCCCTTCCCTGTGTGCAGTCTTTCACTGCCATTGTTCCCCAGTGAGTTTTCCTAGATGCTGCTCTTGCTGTGTGCACTTTACCCAAGCAAATCTCGTTCGTGTCTGACTGTGCTCTCCACCCTGGGTGTATTCCCCACCCAGATCTTCAGCTTCATGCTTTAACAGTTAGCACAGTGCTTTCCAGAACAGGTGGTGCCCACTGACAGGAATGACTGGATACTGCTTAGACACACAAAAGTAAGTTAATGTCTTAAAGCCACGGTACTTTGTATACTCTTTAAGGTGCTGCTGGGAGCCAGGGAGATGGCTCAGTGGGTGAAGGCACCCGACAGCAAGCCTGACCACCTGCTCAGTCCCTAGAGCCCGTGTGATGGAGAGAACCGACTCCTGAGTTGTCCTCTGACCTCTCCCTGTGCAAGCCATTTAGAGGCTTGCGTGTGCTCTCTAAGTAAATAACGAAAGGTGAAAAAATTAAAGATGCTACTTTGGTATGTACCTGTAAAAATTTTTGCATAGATTTCCTATGGCTGTCAAAAACTGTCATCTCTATAATCCTAGCATCGGAAGGCTGGGGCAGGAGGATCACAAGCTTGAGGACAACCTGGGCCACATAGTAAGACCTTGTCTCAAAAAACAACAGAACAAATCTGGTAAATAACCAGAATGTAAGACAACTTCCAGCCTCCTTGGAGTTTACAGTGTTGCGCTCTGTGTCAAGCCCATCCCTGACATCTGTCAACCATTGATCTCTTTGTCCTGTAGTTCCTTTTCCAGAATACTTGGGGTGTATGATTGTGTAGCTTTTGGGGGGCTAGCTTCTTTTCAGTTAAGCTACGAGAATTTGATTCTCCTGTCTTCACCATGGGGGCAGACAAGCCGAAGAAGGCCTGTGTTTGTCTTCTAATGCAGTGTGGATGCTGCTGCTGCTGGGCCTTCTGCGTGTTACAGTGTAGTACAGGCTAAAGGTCTACCTGGTCCTTGTGTAGTTTCTGTCTTCTCAGAGACAGTGTGTTATACCTTCTCTTATTGCAGGTCTCTGCAGAGAATAAATCCTAGCCATTGTATGTTGATATATACCAGTTTTAATCTGAAATTTGAACTTATCTCAGATATGAGAGACCTACAAATATAGTCCAATGAATACTGGTTGAATTTAGCTCTGTGTTCAAAACTATCCTTCCCTGTGTTTTTGGAAAGTGTCCTGATCCTCATAGCCCTGCAGCCTTCATCTCTCTAAACTAAGTTTTGGTTTGGCGTTCACTTGTTTTGTTTGAGACAGTAGATCTGTAGCTCTGGCTGACCTTGAACTCACAGGTATTCCTCTGCCTCTGCCTCCTAATACTGAGATTAAAGGTGTGTAGTACCATACCTGGCTTGTTTTGTTTATTTGGGAGGTAGGTTCTCCTCCCATCTTAACCTTCTGAATGCTGGCATTGTAGGCATGTGTCTAAACATTGAAAGTGAGGTTTTTAAAGTGTATGTGTGTGTGTGTGTGTGTGTGTGTGTGTGTGTGTGTGTGTGTGTGTGTGTGTATACATGTACATCCTTTAGGAGACAGAATAGGGTGTCTGATCCCTTGGAGCTAAGTTAACCTTAGTTGTTAGCCACTCAATGTGGGTCCCTGGAAAGTGACCCAGGGTACTTTGCATCGGATACTCTGGAGCAGGAAGTTCTCTTAACCTACACACACCTTTCTGAATAAAAGAAAGTGCTGTGCTTTAGGGGACATCAGATATTTTATTTATTTAGAAAAAAGTATGTGGCAGTATTAAATGAAGTTTTTTATGATACCAATGACCTTCACAAAACTGCTAATCTTTTTCCTGTGACATCCAGGCTATTTCTGTTTCTGTTAACGTTTATTTTTACATATTTGCTTAATCGCCTGTTATGTAAATATTTTTGTATTTTGGCTTTAGAGTTATTTTTAGGAACTGCTCAGTAATATTTAGAGCCTGCCATATACCAGGCATATGCAAAGCATTCTTATTTGTAATCTTTCAGAAGGGGAGAGCACTTGCCTAGTGTGCTTGGGGCCCTACGTTCAATCTCTAGCACTACAAAGAATATAAAAGACAGACAGACAGACAGAAGACGTGCAGATACTGTTGGGCCTAGAGATGTAATCAGTGGTAGGGCACAAAACCCCAGACTTGAACCTCAGCAATGAACAAAGGGCAGAACTCCTAGATAGGTATTTTTGTGTCTGTCTTCCAGAGGAGGCTCAAAGGGCTCTTTGCATAAATATGCTTTTCATTTCCTTTTTTCTAAATGTATATATACACATATACATACATACATACATACATCTATCATACATACATATTGTTCCTATATACATATTATAACATAAGATGAAAAATCTTAACTTTTCCAATTTCATGTTTACTTTATATAATTTTGGGCTTTGTTTTCATTTTGTTTTGTGTGACTCAGTTTCCTGATTGTGTCCCTGGTTGGCATGGAGCTTACAGCAATCCTGCCTCTGTCTCTAATGATGTTCCCACATACATCACTACGCCTAGCTTTGTCTACTTTTATCTGTAGGAGGTTTTTTAGTTTTGTTTTGAGACCTCTGGCCTCAAATGCACTATATAGCTAAGGGTATCATTGAACTTCTGATCCTCCTGCTTCTCCTCCCAAGTACTAGAATTCAGGGGTGCACTTAGCTTTTTTTTCTTTCTTTCCGAGACAGGGTTTCTCTGTGTAGTTCTGGCTGTCCTTGAACTCACTTTGTAAACCAGGCTGGCCTCAAACTCATAGAGATCTGCCTGCCTCTGCCTCCCGAGTACTGGGATTAAAGGCATGCACCACTACCTGGCTTTTATGATTTTTTTGAGATGGTCTTTTAGTAAGTTAGTTGGAACTCTATGTTATTCAAGCTACCTCAAATTCAAAATCCTTCATCTGCCTCCTGAGTGCTGTAATTAGACATACACCACTAAGCCTGGCATCTGGTTTATATAGTCGTTTTTCTCTCTCTCTTTTTTTTTCTTTTTTTTTTTTTTTAGATTTTTAGACTTTATTTGATGTGTGTGAGTATTTTGCCTGCATGTGCACATATATGTGCACCACATATGTGCCAGGTGCTGGAGGAGGTCAGAAGAGGGATTCCCCTGCAACTAAAATTACAGATAGTTATGAACCACCATGTGAATGCTCGAAACCAAACCCAGTTCCTAAACAAGAACAGCAAATACTCAACCTCTGAGTCATTTCTCCAGACTCTGGTTTGTTTGGTTTATTTGTTTGTTATTTAAGACAAGGTCTCTCTGTGTGGCCCTGTTTGTGCTGGAACTATCTCTGTAGACCAGACTGGCCTTGAACTCACAGAGATCTGCCTCCTGCTTCTGCCTCCAGAGTGCTGGGATTAAAGTCATGAACCACCATGCCCGGACTTCTCTGCTTTTTTTTTTTTTTTTTTTTTTTTTTTGATAGTGTCTATATAGTCCTGCCTGTCCGGAACTCACTATGTAGACCAAGCGATTTTGATCTCAAAATCACTGAGATCCTCCTGCCTCTGTGTGCTGGGCTTAAAGGTGTACACTACCATACCTGGCCTTTCTTTGCTATTTTTCAGTTTGAATCCTGAGTGCAATTTTGTGTTTTTACAGGTTTGGGACCTGCGTCAAAACAAATTAACCTACACCATGAGAGGCCATGCAGATTCCGTAACTGGCTTGAGTTTAAGCTCTGAGGGATCTTATCTCTTGTCCAATGCAATGGACAATACAGGTAACTTTGGAGAACAAAGCAGTTCTGGGGCTAGTGTCTGTTGACCCTGAAGGGGGCGGGGTTAGTATTAAATAATGTGTACTGGGGAAGCAGTGACAGGACTCAGCTAGTTAAGCTGCCTGCATTCAGACTAGATTACTTGAGTTTGCTCCTGGACTCATGCTAAAAGGAGAGTCAGCCGGGCGGTGATGGCGCACATCTTTAATCCCAGCACCTGGGAGACAGAGGCAGGCGGAATGGAAGTCCAGGAAAAAGGGAGGCTGACATTTCACCTGTCAGCTAGGAGACTGTTTAGGTGAGATGATCTAGAATCCAGGACTGTAGTCCTAAAGCTCCTGTGTAGTTCAAACAGTTTTACACACAGCATTTCTCCTCTCTGTAATTCAGGGTTTTTGTTTTTGTTTGTTTGTTTGTTTGTTTTGAGGTTTACACTTTATTTATTTATTTAATTCAGGCATTTCTATGTAGGTAAAATCATAGAGGGCTGGATTTTGCCTTTCTGTTGTGGAATAATCTTTTTGTACTTTGCGAAAAAGTGTCACTGTGATTGGTTTAATAAAAAGCTAAATGACTAATAGCTAGGCAGGATATTCAGGGCAGAGAGAACGCTGGGAAGAAGGGTGGAGACGCCAGGAAAGATGGAGGAAGCAGGAAACCAGGATGGACAATACATAGATGAGGTAACCAAGCCACAAGCTTGGGGCAGGACATAGATTAATAGAAATGGGTTAATTTAAGTTATAAGAGCTAGGCCTGGCAGTGGTGGCACATGCCTTTAATTCCAGCATCCGGAAGGCAGATCCAGGCCGATCTCTGTAAGTTCAAGGCCAGCCTGGTCTACAGAGCGAGATCCAGGACAGGCACCAAAACTACACAGAGAAATCCTGTCTTGAAAAACAGAAACAAAAAAAATGTTGTAAGAGCTAGTTAGAAACAAGCCTAACCTATCAGCCGAGCCTTCATAATTAATAATAAGTCTCTGTGTCATGATTTGGGAGCTGCTGGCAGGACAGAAACACTTGATATACGTGGCACCCCATGTGGGGCACTAAATGAAGCATTTATCTAATTATTCTTTATCAATAAAAACTTAAGAGTCAGATATCAGAGTAGGAACCTGAATGATCAGAGAATCGGCCAGTGACTTGCTCTCTCTCATTCCTCAGTCCAAAAAGGCAGAGACTCACTCTAAGCCCTGCCCTACTACTTCCTTTTGTCTATCTGTCCTCACTCCTCCAAAACCTCTATGGTTAATTTTGGTCAACTGGTAGCTAACTGCACCCTCTGATTCAAAGCAAACTTTATTGGTAGTCTCGGGAGTGTTAGAATGCAATCAAAATATCACACCACACCTTTCAGCTCTGGTATGCTATAACTCCAAACAGACTACAAGAAACCTCGGCTGAGCAGCTGAGTGAGAAGGATGACCATTTGGTGTCCATTGAGGCATTTCTGGGTACTCTTCTCTGGCGATTGTCTGCCTTCTCAGTAGCATTGATCTGAGACAAAGTCCTCAGGAAAACACCTCAGCATTCTGGATTTACAAGCACATTCTCTTACACTTTCTCTTTGCTTGTTCTTGAGTAGGAGTGTGGGTTTACTATAGTAAAATGGACAGTAGTGAGTTTGGGAAGGCCATTGGGAATGCTATAGGTTTGTAGGAACTAAAACACACTGGTTGACATTTTGTGACAAAGTAGGTGCTTGGCATGTAACGGGTACTCAATAAGTCTTTATTGAATGGATAGGTGTCTTCACTTCCTCATTGTATTCTCACATCAGTAGTAAACTTTCCTGTGTAGCTGCCCTTGCTGTATAATGGCTCTAGTTACTGTTTACAGTGGATGAGTGAGATGTGTGTCCTCATCTCAGTGGACTTAACCATTGACGAGGTGTTAGGACAGTAAGGAATGAAGGTTCCCTAAATAATTATTAACATAATAAGAATTGGGCAGTGGTGGCGCACGCCTTTAATCCCAGAACTCAGGAGGTAGAGCCAGGCGGATCTCTGTGAGTTCGAGACCAGCCTGGTCTACAGAGTGAGATCCAGGACAGGTACCAAAACTACTCAGAGAAACCCTGTCTCGGACAAAAAACCAAAAAAAAAAAAAAAGAAAGAAAGAAAGAAAAAAGAAAAGAGAGAAGAAAAGTTGTTATGGTTATCTTTGAAATAGGCTTATTTTTTAAAAAGCTCAAAGTTACCCTTAGGTGGATCTGTGGTCTGGTCTACATAGTCAGTTCCAGGATAGCCAGGACTACTACACAGAGAAACTCTGTCTCAAAAAACAAAAACAAAAACAAAAGAAAAAGATAGACTCAGGAGAGAGAGGCAGGCAGATCTCCGAGTTTGAGGCCAGTCTGGTCTACAGAGCAAGTTCAGGACAGCCAGAGCTGTTACACAGAGAAACTGTCTAGAAAAACAAAAAAATGTTTACCTCAGCTACATATTCTAGGTCAGCCTGGGCTACACAAGACTGTATCCAAAATATATATATATATATATATATATATATATATATATATATATATATATATATATATATATGTTTTTTGTTGTTTTTCTTTTCCTTAATTTTACAGAGCAGGAAGCCAAGAAGTGTTCTCACTTTACCTGGCATTACCCGTGTATCTATATAAGATACAAAATTAGATTTAGAGTTTGTGGTTTCTGAGGCGAGATTGTATGATAGAGCACTCACCTGGCATATTATGTGAGACCCTGGATTAAATCCCCAGCACCTAAGGATGGAGATGGTGTTCCTGTGTCCTGGGGTTGGGGGACAGTGTTCATGTGTCCTGGAGATGGGGACATGTGTTCATGTGGATATTATGAAGATAGTGTGCATGTGTCCTAATTCTCATTGCAGTGGTTTTTTGCTGTAGTTGACCTTATTCAAGTTGAGACTGTCAAAGCACCCGTCAAATTAAAGGAAAGCTGAGTCTTTATAGATGTGTCGTCACACCAGTCAGTGGCATTTAGATTGTCATATGGAGGTGGGGTGCTGACTCAGCTAATAAAGTGCCTGTTGTTCAAACATGAGGACCTGAATTCAGTTCCCTGGCACCTAGGTAAAACCCAGACATCTGTAACCCAACCACCACCCCACCTCCCACCCCATCCCCACCTCCCCCACCCCCGCACTGGGCTACAAGGGCATCCGTGGAGCTCACTGGCCAGCTAGTCTAGCCAATCAGCTCAGTGAACCCTGTTTCCAAAAATAAGGTAGAAGCTGAACATGGTGGTTCACACTTTTAATCCTAGCACTTGGGAAGCAGAGGCAGGGGGTTCTCTGTGAATTCAAGGCTAGCCTTATTGATCTACATAGAGAGTTCCAGGCCAGGGAGGGTTGTTACACAGAGAAATCCTGTCTCAAAAAAAAAAAAAAAGAAAGAAAGAAAGAAAGAAAAGAAACCAGGTGGTGGTGGTGCAGGCCTTTAATCCCAGTACTCAGGAGACAGAGGCAGGTGGATCTCTGAGTTCGAGGCCAGCCTGGGCTACAGAGTGAGTTCCAGGAAAGGCTCCAAAGCTACACAGAGAAACCCTGTCTCAAAAAAGAAAAGGGAAAAAAAGGAGCCTTAGCAATTAGTATTGTGTTGTTTGGACCTCCTCACCCAGGAGACAGTATTTGTTACTGACATGGAAGCTGCTGGCCACAGTTGTGTTTGTTGCTTGACTGACGTGGATTTGCTTTGTAGTGCGTGTCTGGGATGTCCGGCCCTTTGCTCCCAAAGAGAGATGCGTGAAGATATTTCAAGGAAATGTGCACAACTTTGAGAAGGTGAGTGGTACTTGCCACGGGGTTGGTTTTACCGTCCATTTGATCTGAAGAATCATTCATTTATAGTGATGCTAAGGATAGAGAGAGAGGTGTTGTCCCACTGAGGAGGAGTGAAGTCTGGTAACCATCGTCATCGGAGCTGCCCTCTCTCCCACCTCAGCCTCCCGTGTGCTCAGATTGTGGGAGCATGCCCCCACACCTGGGTCAGGGCTCTTCTCGACAGAGGTAGTAGCACCAGTGCAGAATGGTGGGGAAGGCAGCCACATGGGTAGATAGCACTGGGGCCCAGCCTGACTTCAGTGCCTCCCTCCCTAACAGGGCCTTGAGTTAGTGTCTGTGGGCCCCAGACTCCCATTGCTGTCACCCAGATGACAGCTGTTAGAGCCTGGGTCCGTACCCGATCCCTTGTAATCACAATGGCCTGAGTTCAAGAGAGTTTTTCTCAAACCCTCAAGTGTCCAGTCAGCTCCTTTGGAAGCCACGTTTTCTGTCATTGAGTTTCTTAAGAGAGATTAATGATTTTCTTTTGAGAGTTCACTGAGATTGTTTTACCTTATAAATCAAATCTGATTTTTGTTGGGTTTGGGTTTTTTTTTTTTCTGTCAAGATAAAGCAAAGAAGAGTAAAAAAACAAAAAAGATAAAATTTGTAAATGTTTTAATGAGAATCAAGATAAGTGGAGCAAAGGGAGCCTTTGTTTAAAGACAGAACAAATTTTCGTTGCCGGGTTTGTTCTTCATAACTGTAGGTTAAGCATTTCTGCATCTAGTTGTCGTGTGGTATAAAATTACAAAGCAGGCTGGAGAGATGACTCAGCAGGTAAGAGCACTGGCTGCTCCTCCAGAGGACCAGGGTTTCGTTCCCACCCGCCGCCTGGCAGCTCACAGACGTCTGTAACTCCAGTCCCAGGGGTAGGACGCCCTCTTCTGGCTTCCTCAGTCATCAGGCACACATCAGGCATACCTGCAGACCAAACACCTAAAATAATACACATAAAATAATAAGATAACTATTTAAAGAAAAGTAAGTAAAATTATAAAGCATGCTGTTTGGAGCAGGAATATATTAGCTGGTGTTTGTTCTGGGGAGACACTCAAAGCCCAGTAGCAAATTTCAAGTCAGTTATAGCAAGCAGGAGTATAGCAAGAGGAGTTTGGCATAATAACGGTCCTGTGCATTGTTACTCATTACAGAACCTCCTGCGGTGTTCTTGGTCACCTGATGGAAGCAAGATAGCTGCTGGTTCAGCAGACAGGTAAGGCGTCCTGGGTAGAAGGTGGAGAACGATGCGGCTGGTTGGGTCTCGAATTTAATGCGTGGATGTGAAGACAACAGATGTACTTACCCAAGGGGCTAAGGGGCTCGCAGAGATGAAGCCGTGGGAAGATAAAGGGCTTAAAGCCCATGTTGGACAAACTTAGAGTTCTCTATCTCTCTTTACATTTTAACCCTTTGTATCTGTTGGGAACTCAAAATCTTCCTAGTCTCCCAGTCTTCTGCCATACTTTCCTTCATTCGGTACATTTGAGGCTGTCCTTTCCAGGCTCAAATCCCAGTGCTGTATTCTCATGATCTGTTAACCTCCCCCTGCATTCTCATCCCAGCTTCTCCCCACCTCCCTCCCTACTCTCTGCTGCAGCTCTGAGCTTTCCCTGGCGTTTGAGTGTGCGCTCGTTGGCGTTTGAGTGTGCGCTCTCTCTCTCTCTCTCTCTCTCTCTCTCGTCTCTTTAACATAACACATGTTGTTCTTTCCTGTAGTCACACTTCATATTTTATTCGTATTTCCCCCTTCTTACATTTAGACAAACATTGGGATATCCCTGTGAATTGCTCTCAGTAGTCAGGGGTTGAGTCTTGACATTCTCTGTAAACTCAGGGTACTGCTAGTTGGTGCTTGAATTCTTATAAGCACTTGCTAACTATCTCAAGAATGAATTCCTAGGTCAAAGATAGCAGTCAAATCCCACCCTTGTGTCAACCCAACAATTGGTCATAGCTACCAGTGTTGAAGATGATTCAGAGCCAGAACTGGGCTCCATGGAATGTGCCAACATTGCTGAGTGAAATGGGCTGGGTGTTGTCCATCTCTGCCAAATGAATAGACCAATGCTTTCTTACATGTGAACTTAAACTGGTTCAAGGCCTTATGTTGTGAATGAGAGACAGAAGGGAGAGAATTCACCCGTCAGATGCTGTTGTTTCTAGTGTCTGTGGTGGTGTGTACTTGGGAGGGAATGGGGTGAGGACAATGCACTTGTAGAGACTCCACAGACTCGGTGGTAGAGGCCTGTAAGCAGGATTCTTCCCTAGCTCATAGCCGACAGCACACTTGAGGATTCCCGTTGGGAACATGCTTAGAAATTTGTTTTTGTTTTTGCCAAGACATGGTCTCCGAATGTAGCTCTGGCTGTCCTGAAACTTACTCTGTACACCAGACTGGTCTTTAACTCACAGAGATACATCTGCCTCTGCCTCCCAAGAACTTGGGTTTAAAGACGTGCACCACTACACATGGCCTGGTTTGTGCGTGGAAATTTTTTAAGTCCTTTTTTCTCCCAAACAAATTTAATGTTAGGAGAACTGGACAAGTATTCAGGGTGTTTGGGGCAAGTGGATACCTAAGAGAAACAGTGCTATATTGATGGTTTGAGTCTACCCTAAGAGATTTTCTATTATGAAGAAAAAAAAAAACTTAACCCTGCCCCCGGCAATGGGCAGAGACACCTTGGTGGTGGTGGTGTTCTATCAGCCAGGGGCAGAGCAGATGGCAGTCCTTTGTTCATCCTAGCTTGATGCCTGGCTTGGTGGACAAAGCTGTTACATGCCTAGGACACGTTAAAAAAAACTAACAAGGGGCTGGTTAAGAGCACAGCCTGTTCTGTTATCCAGAACAGGCTGCAACGATACACACCTGGAGCCCCAGCACTCAGGAGGATGAGGCACAAGAATCGCCAGTCCTGGGCCAGCCTGCACTACATTACTGAGACACTGCCAAAAAAAGAAGAAGGTGGGGGGGCACATGCACTCGGGAGGTAGAGGCAGATGGATCTGAGTTCAAGGCCAGTCTAGTCTACAGAGTGAGTTCCAGGGCAGCCAGAGCTACACAGAGAAACCCTGTCTCAAAAAAAAAGTGGGCGGGGGGGGGGGAGGGCTGGAGAGATGGCACAGTGGTTAAGAGCACTGGCTGCTCTTCCAAAGGTCCTGAGTTCAATTCCCAGCAACCACATGGTGCCTCACAACCATCTATGAGATCTAGCGCCCTCTTCTGGCCTGCAGAGCAGGCATACATACAGGCAGAATACTGCATACATAATAAATAAATAAATCTTTAAAACAAAACAACAACAAAAAAAAAAACAGACAAACAGAAACTTAAGAAATAGACCAAGGAGCCTTCCATGGTGCTTGCCTGTAACCCAGAACTCAGGAGAGTAAGGCCAGGGTCAGAGCTTCAGGCCAGCCTGGACTGTATAGTGAGACTTTTTTTTTTTTTTTTTTGGTTTTTCGAGACAGGGTTTCTCTGTGTAGCTTTGCGCCTTTCCTGGATCTCGAGCTGTAGACCAGGTTGGCCTCGAACTCACAGAGATCCACCTGCCTCTGCCTCCCGAGTGCTGGGATTAAAGGCGTGCGCCACCACCGCCCGGCTATTTAAAACAAAAACACACAAAGGAGTTTGCATTCCACAGAGTGGAAAGCATTTTTAGTATTTTTATATCTTTCTAAGTAGCGATGGTATGTCTCCTCTGTATAACTGTATCGTTTTTAAATTGTTTTAGATTGTCTTTTTTGAAAGATTTTTCAAGTTTTCATCTAGCCGTATCTACCTGTATGGATGTCTTGCCTTCATGAATGTCTGCCCACTGGCATGTCGGGTGCTGTGGAGACCAAAAGAGGGAGTTGGAGTCCCTGAATCTGGAATTCCAGATGGTTAGCCACCACCGTCTGGGGCTGGGGTCAAACCCTCGTCCTCTAGAAGAGCAGCCTAGCCACTGACCCATCTTTCCAGCCCCTAATTTTATCTTTGTTTGCTTGTTTTCTGTTTTGTTTTAGGTTTTTTGTTTGTTTGTTTGGGGGGGTTTCAAGACAGGGTTTGTCTGTGTAGCACTGGCTGTCCTGGATCTCTCTCTGTAGACCAGGCTGGCCTCGAACTCAGAGATCCGCCTGGCTCTGCCTCCAGAGTGCTGGGATTAAAGGCCTATTCCACCACCTAATTGTATCTTTTTAAAAATTATATATATTTGCATAAGCTCTTTTTCTGACAAGAACAGTTTTTTCCCAACATGAGCGTATTCTGTTGTCTGTTTTGTTTTTTGAAACAGGATTTATTTGTAGCTTTGGAGCCTGTCCTGGAACTTGCTGTCAACCAGGCTGGCCTTGAACTCATAGAGATCCATCTCTCTCTGCCTCCTCAGTGCTGGGATTAAAGGCATGCACCACCACTGCCCAGCGTTTGGTTTTGTTTTGTTTTGTTTTGTTTTTTTGAGACAGGGTTTCACTATGTAGTCTTGGCTGGTCTCAAACTTGCTGTGTAGACCAGGCTGGCCTTGAACTCAGAGAGAGCTGCCTGCCTTTGCCTCCAAAATGCTAGGATTAAAGGTGTGTACCACCATGCCCAGCACACATTTTCTAATTTATGATGTCCTCTCGCCCCTCTTCTTCCTCACCATCCCTTACATGAGGAGGCATGGCTTGGTCAGAAGGAAGGCCCTGTTGCCTCTTCTGGGCTTAGCAGGATTTCATTGGCCACCTTGACAGTTAGCCTGAAGTAAGCAAGCAGTTCTATTGCATAAGTAGCCTGGTTTCTACCAAATGTGGAGAGGACAAGGAACCCCTCTAAATTTAGCATGTAATTGGCAGCCATGAAGAGTGAGGCCTTGAAGTAAACCCTTGGAGATCCAGGCTTCTGCCAGCTTCTGTGTACCTGAGAGATAATCTCCACCTCAGGAAACCGCCTTCCAGCTGAGTCTAAGTTTGGCAGGTTTCCCCTTTCTGCTTACAGATCACTTCTTCGTGTGCACCTTAACCCTCCCAGTCCTGGGATGGACACTAGCCAGGCTGGGCCGAGAGGATTCAGACCAGCCTGCTGACTTCCTGTGGTTCTAGCTTTATAATATGTACTCAGGATAACTGTAGCAATCATTAATTCTGTGTGCCAGACACGGTGCATATATTCTCGTTTTTCTCAAAAAGCTATAAACTCACTTTTCCCCCATCACTTTAACAGAAGAAGGAAGCAGTTGTCTGATTACTTAGCTAGGGAATCGCTGCCTGGAGTTTGTATGTGGTAGAACAGAAGGCCTGAGCACCAGCTAAGAGGCAGAGATGGTGGGGCTCTGCCTCTTGTCTAGAACATGAGTTTAGGGATAGGGTGGCTGAAAATTGACTGTGTAGCCAAGGATGGCTTTGAAGTCCTTGTCTTCCAGCCTGTTCCTCCCAAGTGCTGGGTTTCTAGGTGTGTGCCAATGTCCCCAGCTATCCCAGAACTTTTACTCATTTGCTCTGGAGCCTGGACTGTGAGAGCATGAGGGTGTAATTAATAAGCCTGTTTATTTGCTTAGAACATCTCACAGTATATCCTGGGCTGGCCTCCCATCTGTGATCCCCTTGGTCTCCCCCTTTCCAGTGCTGGGATTGCAGGTATATATTATCATGCCTAGCTTGTTTGGATTTTAGAGTAAAAGTATACCTAGGTTTGTGCCTTTCCCCCAACTCCATGTCTGCAGCCTAGTAATGGCAAGCTGTGTCAGTAACATAGATATGTTTATCTTTCTATAATTTCAGAATTGTGTAAATAATAAATTCAAGGGCTATTTCAATTTTGTTGGTTTCAAGCCACCAGATATTCTTTACTTCACTTGGTATAGTCCTAGTTTCTAAAGCCCAGAGCATAGTTCAGTAAACAAACATTCCCATTTCACTGCAAGACCCAAGTGTCCTCCCCGCTTCTAAGGGACCTGCACTTTTCTTTATGGTCCCTTGCAGGTTTGTGTACGTGTGGGACACCACAAGCAGAAGGATCCTGTATAAGCTGCCTGGCCATGCTGGCTCCATCAATGAAGTGGCTTTCCACCCTGACGAGCCCATCAGTAAGTCTGGAGAAAACGACCTCTCCTGAGACTCGGGGGACAGAGGCAGGCAGGGGTCAGTTATGTGAATCCAGTGCTAACACTTGGGTTTTGAGGTATTTTGGTATGAGAGTTTTTTTGTTTGGTTTGTTTGGGTTGGGTTGGGTTTTGGGGGGGCGGGATGGTTTGGCTGTAAGAAAAGGCAGTTGTCAGCATAAAAGGAAATGTCAGTGCTATAGCAACCTAGGATTTTCTTGTTTACTAATATTCAGATGAAATTGGAAACTCTTCCCCCCCAGCCCCCAGACAAGAGTTTTCTCTGTGTAGCCCTGGCTATCCTGGAACTCTGTATGCCAGGCTGGCCTCGAACTCACAGAGATCCACCTGGCTGTGCTTCCCAAGTGCTGGGATTAAAGGGCGGCGGCACCACCACCCGGCCTGTTGGAGTTCTTTTGTCAAATTTCAGTTCAACTTCTCTCCATGACTTAGTCTCTTGGAGTGGCAGGGACTGTAGACAAGAACAATTTAGGAATATTTATAATAAATTTGATTAAGCTGGGCAGTGGTGGTACACGCCTTTAATCTCAGCACTCGGGAGGCAGGGGCAAACTCTGTGAGTTCGAGGCTAGGCTGGGCTACAGAGCGAGTTCTAGGAAAGGGGCAAAGCTACACAGAGAAATCCTGTCTCAAAAAACAATAAATAAATAAATAAATTTGATTAGCTAAGCCAAGTAATAGGCTTTATATTTAAAGAAAGGAAAAACAAAACAAAACATGTTGCCTGTCTCCAGGGCTTTCTATAACAAGCAGGAGCTCATTGAGTGGTGGACACTTGTAATCCCAGCCTTCAGTGAGCAGAAGCAGGAGGATTGCTGGAGGTTTGGGGCTAGCCAGTCTATATCACAAGTTTTAGATCAGCCTGGACTGAATAAAGAGACTGTCTCTGAAACCCTGTCTGAGAAAGCCCCAGCTCCAAAAAATGCACACACACCTGCACCTGTATGTGTGTGTGACCAGAACAGACATGGGTCTGAATTACAAGAGCATCAGGATTTGAGCCCAGTCATGTTTCCCATAGCATAGCTACCCTCGAGGCTTCAAGGGGACTTGGATTGAAAGGCCAGGCTGCAATTTCCTGTGTGTAGTGTTTGGGAGGAGAATTCAAGCTCAATCCAATTGCTCTCACATGTCACGATTGCCTCTTGACACGGGGCCCTTGAGCCCAAGTGTTCCCAAGCCTTCATTGTCTCCTCTCTGCTCTTTTTCCCTCAGTCCTCTCAGCATCCAGTGACAAGAGGCTGTACATGGGTGAGATTCAGTGAAGATGTAGGCTGGAAGGCTCCCAGGCTGTGGGACCTGAGGCTCAGACTACATGATTGGCCAGAGTCATATGGTGTCCAGGCTGACCTGCCTTCAGATGACCGTCACTAGCAAGTAGCTGGAGGTGATGGCCATACTCCAGCAACCACTTGTACCCCATTTACAGGACAGCTGTGGCCTCTGGTACCACCTGCCAGATTTCAGGGATTGGTTTCTTTTTACAAAAATAAGATGTCTTCAGAGGGACAAACATTGGGTTTGAGGTCTCCTGTTTTTTAACCTATGCTGGAGACAAACGATGTCACTTGAAATTTGTTAGTTGGATTTGTTTTCTGTTTTATTTTAAATTGAGTAACTGGCTTGTATGATATTTTTCTTTCTGTGTTTGAGTCATTTTATATTAAAAATCCAAACAGATACCTTTTTACAAGAACCTTGTGGCTTAGATTTCTTATTTCTTGCTGTCTTTCCTCTGAGGCTTGATTGCTGTAAGTTAGAGCAAGCATCCATTTACACTTCAGAGATGCTGTTTACTTGGAGGACCCCCCCCCCCAGGAGTGAAAATGACATAGTATAATTATCAGTAACAAATACTTTTCTGTAACTACAAGCAGAGCATCCAGAAAGTGATAAGTGAGGTCCAGAAGAACCTGGCTCTTGTATATTTGGACACAATCTCTGAATAGGGTCTGTCAGCTCTGCCTCCTGCCCAAAGTGTTTTTCTTAGTGGCAGTCCTGTGCTGGGGCTCCTGGAGTAGACAGAGCCATGGCAGCCCCAGTCGGTGCCCTTGGCCAGAGTACAGCTTCATGAGCAGCCCAAATGGGAGATGGATGTTTTCGTAGGCTTTGGCCAAGGCATTTTCTGTGGCTTTTTATGATCCTGTTTATTTGTCTGACTTTTCCTGCTCTGACAGAGATGTGCCTTCTACTAAAACAGGTTCCTACCTCCCTGGGGTCTCTGGTTGACTATGTCTAGCACACAGACAGTCACTAATGAATCCATCTGCTCCTAAGAAGTAGAAAGTGTATTTTTTGAACCGTCTATCTCAAAGCAAAAAGTCTTCCTATCTTCAACAATTCTGAGCATGTTTGGATTTAGACTTTAGGCCCATGAACTTAAATCATATTTATCATAAGTCAAAGAGGATACTATCCTGGGTTTACAGCATAGTCATTCAACACCACCAAGCCCTGTTATGTGACAGGCAGAATCATCATTGTTGAGAGCAGAGACAGAAGAGATCTTGTCCTTGCCATCCTGAGAAGTGTACAAACCAGAAGAAAACAGTGTTGGAAATAAACTCCTTTTTTTAAGTGAGCACATGCCAGAGATTTATTTAACTTATTAATGAAGAAGCCAGCAGGATGTAAAGCTCTCAGAGCAATTACTTAATACAGTGAGTGAAGTTTGAGTAAAGCACACTGGAAACACGGGGGAGCGATTTACCGCGCCTGCAAGAGAACAAAGAGACATCAGAGATGCTGTGATTTTGCTGGGATATCGACAGAAAACAAGGAGGGCTGTCTAAAAGCAGACACAAACCTCAGGGGAGGTGGTGTGCCCTGAGCCAGAGACCGCAAGTGTGATTGGCGATGGGGACAGCAAACCCCCAAATCCCATAGAGCATAAACTTCGGGTACTAGATCCTGTAGAATGAGGTTTCTCAGGGTGTGTTCCACAGACTTCACATACTCTGAGTTTAAAGATCCCATTGTCAGGTATATTTGGGAAAGATGGGGGTTAAAAAGCATGGAACTGGCTTCATTACTTTGAGCCTTTACCATACAAGGTACTGTGTACTGTGGGATCCGGCCAGACACGGCATGAACTGTAATCCCAGCATTTAGAACCTAGAGACAGGAGAATCAAGTTCAAGGTCATCCTCTGCTACATAGCTAGTTGGAGGCCAGCCTGAGTTTGGTTGCCAGAAACTGATTAAAATCCAGATTCAGGGGGGCTGGTTAAGAACACTGGCTGTTCTTCCAGAGGTCCTGAGTTCAATTCCCAGCACCCAGATGGTGGCTCACAACCATCTGTAATGAGATCTGGCTCCCTCTTCTGGCCTGCAGGGATACATGCAAACAGAACACTATATACATAGTAAATAAATAAATCTTAAAAAAAAAAAAAACCTCCAGATACGGTGGTGCTCATTTATAATCCCAAGCACTCAACATGGAGGTAAGAGTTAGACACAGGGATTGTCTAGAAGCTCATAGACCAGCTAGCCTGAAGCACCCACACAGCATGACAGACACAAGAGAAACCTGCCTCAAAACAGTACCAAAGGGGAAGAAAAGAACTCATCACAACTGGGCGGTGGTGGCGCATACATTTAATCCCAGCACTCAGAAGGCAGAGCCAGGAGTATCTATCTCCGTGAGTTCGAGGCCAGCCTGGTCAACAGAACGAGATCCAGGACAGGCACCAAATCTATACAGAGAAACCCTGTCTCGAAAAAAATCAAAACAAACAAAACTCATTATACAGACACACAAATATATATATGTATGGGGGGGCGCTACCCGCAACCCCCACATTTCCCCAGAGTGCTCTTGAGTAGGAGCAGCAGGAAATATTACATAGAAGGATTTAGAGTATGGAGATAAACAGAAAATACAAGAGGGCCTGGAACCTAGTCCAACAGGCCCAGACTGTCTCTGCCCCAGGGTATTTATAGAAATGCCAAAGGGTGGAGCAAAAGACACCCTTCCCCCCAGCACAGCCAAGTGCAGACCATATCAGACACCTGCACTCAGGCCCATGGTCCAATCATCCTCTATGCAGACCTGCTGGGTAAAGCCACTAAGAAACCTGAAAATGGTCTTCCCCTCATATATATACATGTCTTGAAAGAGAATGGTGACTGTCATCTGGCCAAGCACTAACTAGTTACATATATGGCTATGATGACCTTCTCCAGGAAAAATGTGGCCCCAAATGGCTTCAGCCTGGTCTTCATTCCTCCACAGAAATCGTTAAGTAGCTTTTTTAAAATTTATTTTTATTTTATATGCATTGGCGTTTTGCTTGCACGTGTGTCTGTGTGAGGGAATTGGATCCCCTGGAACTGGTTCTATGGATAGGTGTGAGCTGCCATGTGGGTGCTGGGTTGAATCTGGGTCCTCTGGAAGAGCAACCAGTGCTCTTAACCTCTGAGCCATCTCTCCAGCCCCCTTACAAGTAGCTTCTTATTTTCTTTCTTTCTTTTCTTTTTTTTTCATTCAGAGCTGAGGACCAAACCCAGGGCCTTGTGCTTGCTAGGCAAGCACTCTACCACTAAGCTAAATCCCCAACCCCACAAGTAGCTTCTTAACACCTCTTTTTAAATTTAATTTTATGTGAATTGCTGTTTTTTGCCATCGGTGTCCGGTCCCCTGGAACTGGAGCTACAGACAGTTGTAAGCTGTCATATGGGTGCTGGGAATTGAACCCAGGTCTTCTGGAAGAGCAGCCAGGGCTCTTAACTGCTGAGCCATCTCTCCAGCTCCTAAATTTAATTTTTAATCTATGTGTATGTGCCTGTTTATCAGTAAGTGCATCATGTGTGTGCAGTATCCACAAAGGCCAGAAGAGGGCATCGGATCCTGGAAAACTGTAGTTACAAGCAGTTGTGAGCTACCTGATGTGGGTGCGGGGATCTGAACTCAGGTCTTCTGAAAAAATAGTGAATGCTCTAAACTGCAGAGTCATCCTCCAGCCTCTTTAACCCTTATTAACACCAGATCCACATGCCTCAGTCCGGTCCCTTCTACTCACCTCATTGTGTGTTTGTAAGCATGGTGTGTATGTGTGGGCACCTGTGCCATGATACACATGGGAAGAGGATAAGGTGGTAGAGTTGATTGCCTCCACCCTTACAGGGGTCACCAGACTTGCACTAGCAAGCACCTGTTGGAATTAACACATGCCACAGTGCGCATGAATTGGCTCTCTCCGGCCATGTGGATTCCTTGGGTCGAAGTCAAATTGTCAGGCCTGGCAATGCCTTTACCCATGGAGCCAGATCACCAGCCTCTGACACTGCACTTCCAAAGGCCTCCCAGTCCCTTGAGTTGATGGTGACTGGAGAGTAGAAGGCCTCGGAGGCTGAGGGGGTTTCCTTCAACCCCTTCGGTCCTTCCTAGTTCCTTACAGGGCTGAGTAGGAGCCATTAGCAGGAAATGGCGGTACCACTTAGGATGGAAGCGAATAGAAGCCCTAGCTGAGAATAAAGATTTAAGCATGAAACATCTCCAGGGGGTGCAAATTGTCTCCTTACTTAGGGAGAGACAGATTGCTCCCGAATGAGTAATGGCATCTCTAGCTTTCAGTTAATTTCCCTTTATGACTTCCAGTCTCTAGCACTTAATACCGTGGGCACTTAAAGCCAAACTTCTTTTTCACTGGGTGGTTTTTGTGAGCTGAACTGTGAGGGAGGTGGACTTTTAAATCATTTTTCTACACACACACACACACCGGCACAATTATTTCTTCTAGCCTGTGGCCCCAGTTCCGTCTATCCCTAATTCCCCTTCAAACAGTTGATTTACGAACAGTTCGTGAGGGCACAGGTTGGCCCTGTCTTCCTCCCCTGCCTCCCCTGGTTGTACAGAGACAGTTGACCCTTTCAGGGGAGAGAAGAGAATTCCGACAATGTCAGTGACCTCAGTCAGGGAGGAGTCCCCTAGAGAGGGAGAACCAGTCATCCTTTGTCCCATGTAATCAGATGACAGGCAGAGTTGACTTGTCAGTCTCTTCATATCAAAACCAGGCGGTGGTGGCGCACGCCTTTAATCCCAGCACTCAGGAGGCAGAGCCAGGCAGATCTCTGTGAGTTCGAGGCCAGCCTGGTCTACAGAGTGAGTTCCAGGATAGGCTCCAAAACTACACAGAGAAACCCTGTCTCTAAAAAACAAACAGTATTTGCTAACCAAAGAATCTACTGGGGCTGGAGAGAGGGCTCAGAGCTTAAGAGCACCGACTGCTCTTCCAGAGGTCCTGAGTTCAATTCCCAGCAACCACATGGTGGCTCACAACCATCTGCAATGAGATCTGGCTCCCTCTTCTGTATACATAATAAATAAATAAATCTTTAAAAAAAAAAAAAAAAGCCTACTGCTTCTTAAGTGGGGAAAAGGGGGAACAGAACGGAGGTAAGAATCCCTGAGCAAATTGGGCTGTGAGAATTTGAGCCTTAGAGGAATGCTGTTGGAAACCTGGGTTAACAGGACTGTCTGTTCCTTCTTGGGGATTGGGGGCAGGTTCGATAGGTTTGATCCCTAGCACCAAAAACACAAAAAACAAATCAAGACTTTGAGACTGGACAGCTGGTAGCCAGGGCCAGAGTGTGTGTAGGAGGGGTGAATTTAACATGGCAGCCTCTTTCCATGGGACCAAGTAAAGCCCCATGCATATAGTGACCCTTCTCTGACCGCACCCTGAATGAACCCCACCCGCTGCACTGAGCCCTGGCCTGCACCAGACTCCTACGCGTCGAGTTTTTTTCTCCTTCCACTCTGAAGCCCACCTAGACTCTTGCATTCCTTAACTTGGGTCAGTTTTTCTCCTTAAAGGACATTTGACGATATTTGAAGATACCTGTGCCTGTCTGGTCGGCAGAGGCAAGGATACACCAAGAATCTGCTGCTCCAGAAAGTGATTCATGACATTGTCGAGAAAACCTGCTTTAGAACAGTGATTTTCATTCATCCATTTTGTTTCTATAGAGGTGACTGAAGGCAGGGCTTCAGGCATGCTATGTATATAACCATGGAGCAGTGATTCTAAAAGGGGGCTTTCCTGGGCCAGCAACACTCAGAACTTCTTAAAAATGCAAATTCTAAAGGTCAGGTAGTGATGACACATTCCTTTAATCCCAGCACTCAGGAGGCAGAGGCAGGTGGATCTCTGTAAGTTCAAGGCCAGCCTGTTTTACAGAGTGAGTTCCAGGACAGTCAGGCCTCCACAGAGAAACCCTGTCTCAGGGAAGGAAGAGGAGGAGGAGGAGAAGGAGGAGGAGGAGGAGGAGGAGGAGGAAGAGGAGGAAGAAGAAGAAGAAGAAGAAGAAGAAGAAGAAGAAGAAGAAGAAGAAGAAGAAGAAGAAGAAGAAGAAGAAACAACTTAAGGGGAAGGTGATGTTCAATTATCTGTAGTTTTGTTTTTGTTTTTTGATTTTTGTTTTTTGTTTTCATAATGCTGGTAATTGAACCTCTGACCTCATATGCTAGGCAAGTGTTCAGCTGAAATACACCTCCCAGCCTGCATCATCCTGGTGGGCCTGATTCATCTTTGAGAAACTATGTTCAGAAGCGCTGACCTTTCTGATCCCTCCGAGGGACACTGCAGAGGCTTCTCCTATTTACTCCACCGTTATCCTTCACTATCCGCCAGCTTTGAGGCTCATCCCTGTGCATCGCATTACCCCATGGAGCAACAAGTCCAAAGAAGGGAAGTTACCCACCCAAGATCATCCAGCTAGTACGAGGAGAGCCAGCTTTTAACCTAGCTGGATCCTTTCCAGGCACCACAGTGTGGACTTTAATGGCTTCTTCTTGTCTTGAATGCACACTGGAATCACCTGGGGAGCCTTTAAAAGCCCAGACTCAGGCTGAGCTCCAGACCAACTAAACCTTGGCGACCAGCCTCAGGAAAGCTCCTCAGGTGGCTCCAAGGGGCAATCAAAGTTGAGAATACTGGTGCTGGCCATCCTGTAACTACACCAGAGGGCAGCACAACACAGAGGGCAACCCCCTCACACACACAACATACGCACACGGCGCACACACACACACACACACACACACACACACCCCGTCACCCACTGTCTTACAAGAAAGCCACCGGCTCTCACCTGTGCTGTGTGAGTTTCAGAACCTCTATCAAAGGCCCTGGTTGGACATAAATTCAGGAGCTTTGCCAAAGAAGCTTGGTGGTCATCTCTGCCGGGTGGACTATGGAACTTTATGTAAAATAACCCCCTGAAAAGGTCCCTAACTTCTGCCAAGTCCCAAGTACAAGGACTGTTGGGTGGCTCAGTGCTAAGTAATGACTTAACCTATGTGTATAAGGCCTTGGGCTCCATCCCTAGCACCTCATAAACAAAAAAAATGTGGGGTGTCTTGGTGCATACCTGTAATCACAGCACTTCAGAGGCTGGGACAGGAGGATTGCCTTGAGTTTGAAGCCACTCTAAGTTATATAAATACTAGGGCTATATAGTGAGACAGTCTCAAATTAAAAAAAAAAAAAATCCCAGGTATAACGTAAGTCAGGAAAGACCCTATAAGGTCCATCAGTGGGTCATAGTGATCCTTCCTCACTCTGCAGATAAGGAAACTGGAGGGAGCAAGGAGGGGGCACACAGATAACACAAACAGAGGTTTGGCTCGTTGAAATGAGGATGCTGGGGACTGAGCCAGGAACTTTGACTAAAGCACACGCTCTACTACTCAGCCAGACCCCAACCTCCCGAAATTTTTTATTTTGAAAAAAATTCAGACAAAAATTAAAGCTGAGCTTGATGACACAAACCTTTAATCCCAGCATGGTAGACAGAGGCAGGTGGATGTCTAGGTGAGCTGCAGGCCAGCCTGGTCTACATTATGAGTACCAAGCCAGTACAAAGTAAGATAGATAGACAAGATAGATAGATAGATAGATAGATAGATAGATAGATAGATAGATAGATATGTAGGTAGGTAGATAGATGATAGATAGATAGATAGATAGATAGATAGATAGATAGATAGAGTGAGACAGATGATAGATAGATAGAGACAGATGATAGGTAGATAGGTGAGAGAGAGATGATAGGTAGGTAGATAGATGGATGGATGGATGGATAGATAGATAGATAGACAGACAGACAGACAGACAGATAGATAGGCCAGGCGGTGGTGGCGCACGCCTTTAATCCCAACACTTGGGAGGCAGAGACAGGCAGATCTCTGTGAGTTCATGGCCAGCCTGGTCTACAGAAGGAGATCCAGGACAGGCACCGAAACTACACAGAGAAACCATGTCTCAAAAAACCAAAAAAAAAAAAAAAAAAAAAAAAAAGATAGATAGATAGATAGACAGACAGATAGATAGATAGAAATCTCTAATAGATGCTTCCAGAGACCTGCCTGTAAGTAGAAGGCAATGTCTAGAGAAGCATTAGGTAAAATTTCGCTGAGGAGATGGCGTGTGAGGTGAGCCTTACAGCAGTGGAGATTATGGACGAAGGAACAAGCTGGGGTAAGGACTGTCTATCCAGGTCCTGGAGGAAACACACACCGGTTGGCAACGGTCTTGGCTGGCATGTGTAAGGCCCACACAACACACTGGACCGGAGAATCACAGGTAAGCACGAGCCCCGGGAACTGCCGGGACAGCTGCAAAGCTCTCCAAAGACAGCTGGAAGCACTGGCCTCATCCTGTGCTCTGCACAGGAGGTGCCCAACTGAGCATGCGCTTGCTAAGGGCTGTCCACACGTGGGAAGGAGGGAAGAGAAAACTGGGGCTTCTGCACATCCAAAGGCTGCCTTGCAAAGCCACAGGCTTTGCTTGTTTGTTTGTTTTCTTTTTTTGTTTTTTGTTTTTTTGAGAAAGGGTTTCTCTATGTAACAGCTCTGGCTGTCCTGGAACTTGCTTTGTAGATCAGGCTGGCCTTGAACTCACAGAGATCAGCCTGCCTTTGCCTCCCTAGTGCTGGGATTATAGGCATGTGCCACCACTGCCCGGCTAAGCCATACGCTTTTAAGGACATCTTAAAGCACACAGCTATAATGAGTGAATTACAAGAAGTTTTTTTTTTTTTTAAGATTGATTTATTTGTTTGTTTATTATATATGCAGTGTTCTGCCTGCAGGCCAGAAGAGGGCACCAGATCTTATTACAGATGGTTGTGAGCCACCATGTGGTTGCTGAGACTGACTGAACTCAGGACCTCTGGAAGAACAAAAGCCAGTGCTTTTAACCTCTGAGCCATCTCTCCAGCCCACAAGAAGTTTTATACTCTTGTGGCAGAGGCCAGTGGATCTCTGGGAGCTCAAGGCTATCTTGGTCTACACAATGAGTCCCAGATCAGCCAGGGCTATGTAAACACACACACACACACACACACACACACACACACACACACACACACACACACACATACCCTGCAGAGATATTGCTAGCCTTTCCTGGCCGGGGGCCCTGGGTGTTCAAATGTAGGTGTTCAGGTAGAACTGTTCAGTGAGACACCTCTGGGGCCTTCTCAGTACTGCCACTCTGATTTTAAGAGGGCCTTTCCTGAGACCCTACGATGGTCATCTCAGTCTCCGACAGAGATGACTACTAAGAACAGACACCTGGTGACAGAAAAATGACAAGAAGTGGACAGCCAGCAGGGAATGGGAATCCCATCAGAGCACTTGAGACTCGCTGGCGGGCCCAGCCTGAGCTCGCTCATCTGTTCCTTTCTGCTCTTGGCCTCGGGACAAGCTCAGTGCAGCATAATGAAGGCCCAGCAGCAGTGTGGGGCTGCTGGGAGAGGCCTCACCTCATCCCTCAATGTCCCCGCTCAGCTGGCCTCAGGGCCCACTTGAGCTGAAAGTCCATGTGTCCTCCAAGGGCTGGTGGGAGAAGAGATTTGTCTCAGCTGTCAGCAGATTCTGTGCGGGAGATTTGGGGGCCCCACAGCCCAGGAGTGGTCACTTCTGGCGGCACTATTTAGGATCGTGACCTTCCATCTCTGTGTAGCCCTATCCTCCACCCCACCCCCGCTGCTTCTCCTCCTCCTCCTCTTCCTCCTCCTCCTCCTCCTTCTCCTTCTTCTAACAGAATCTCACTATAGAGCCAGCTACCGAGGTGCTTGGGTTCGTTCTTTAGTGGCTGGTATAGAATCCACTAACGCCTTAGGGTCTCTTGACTGACAGCGGTATCTTTGGTTCGGGGCAATGATGGAACCTAGGCCCAAGTACATGCCAGATCACCACTTTAACATCAGGACTGTCTTTTACTTACATTCAAATTTTTATTGTTTGCTATTTCAGGCAGGGTCTCCCTCTGTAGCCCAGGTTGGATTGGAAGTCACTGTTTAGCACAGGCTGGACCCAAACTACAGTCAATGATCCTGCTTCAGTTTCTCAAGGGCTGAGACAAGTGTCACTGAGCTCAGCTATTTAGTTTTCTGGGTTTTTTTCCCTTAACATATATTTATTCTTGTGTGTGTGTGTGTGTGTGTGTGTGTGTGTGTGTGTGTGTGTGTGTGTGTGTGTACTCAATTGAGGTCACAAGACAACTTGCAGAAGTCAGGTCACCACTTCCATCATGTGAGGACCAAGGTGTAGTGGGTAGCCATTCCAGCTTTGATCTGTAAATTCCAACCCCCATTGAGACTTCGGCAACTGTCACGCCTACAAGGCGGGGCCAAGGGAGTCGCCTGGAGACCCGAGATCTGGATGGGCCAGAGCTCTCTCTCTGTTCTAGGACCCTGGACTGTGAAGGTGGGCCAAGCAGAGCTCCAGAGAACACCGCTGGACTGCGATACACCTTCCCCAGACCCCGCAACCTACCTATCCCTTAATTTGTAAGTTACGCCATTAAATAAATCTCCTTTTAACTATGTGGAGTGGCCTTAATAATTTCACCAATACCAAGGTTCAAATTCGGGTTGCCAGGCCTGAAGACTGGCACCTTTCCCTGCTCATCTAGCTCTTCAGCCTCCCCCACACCTTTTGAGACAAGGTCTTATGTACCCCAGGCTGGCCTCTCATTAGCTGTATGGCAGAGGATGCCTTTGAATTTCTGATCCTCCTGCCTCTACCTCCAGAGTGCTGGGATTAGAAGCATGCACTGCTGAACCTTGCTTTATGTGATGCTAGGGTCTGAACCCAGGGCTTCATGCATGCTAAAGCAAGCACTTACCAACTGAGCTACAACCCTAGACCTTATTTAGGGTGGTTTTAAAGGCTGGATCTATGTAATCCAGGCTGGCCCTGAATTTATGATCCTCTTGCCTCTTCCTTTGGAGAGCTAGGATTAGAGGGGTGTCTTAGTTAGGGTTTCTATTGCTGTGAAGAGACACCATGACCATGGCAACTCTTTTTTTTTTGTTTTTGTTTTTTTTGTTTTTGTTTTTTTTTGTTTTTCTAGACAGGGTTTCTCTGTGTAGCTTTGCGCCTTTCCTGGAACTTGCTTTGGAGACAGACCAGGCTGGCCTTGAACTCACAGAGATCTGCCTGGCTCTGCCTCCTGAGTGCTGGGATTAAAGGCGTGCGCCACCACTGCTCAGCAGACCATGGCAGCTCTTATAGAGAAAACATTTAATTGGCTGGTTTACAGTTTCAGAGTTCAGTCCATTATCATCATGATGGGACATGGCGGCATGCAGGCAGACATGGTGTTGGAGAAGAAGCTGAAAATTCTACATCTTGACCAGAAGTCAACAGGAAGTGAACTGAGACATTGGGTGTGGCTTGAGCATATATGAGACCTCAAAGCCCACCCCCCACAGTGACAAAATTCCTCCATCAAGACCACATTTACTCCAACAAAGTCATACCTCCTAATAGTGCCACTCCCTATGAGCTTATGGGGGCCAATTACATTCAAACTACCACAAGGGGTGTACCAGGAGGCTGTACCTAGGGGGTGTCACTAAGCACCTGTCTGTCCTCCCAGATCTGTCCTAGGGCTAGGGCAGACCCTGGGTAGTTTCAGAAGAGGTCGGACAGAAAGGTCAAATGATTGGCAGGTTGGAACCTTTAGCCCCACACATGGTTCTTCCTTAAGGACTGGAGTGAAGGATTCTTGGAGATGGGGGTATCTGCAAATCCTTGAGCAAAGAACTCTTTTTGGAGCTTCCAAGTTGATGAATGCTGAGCACGCCAAGCCCACAGAGACAGAACGGTACACACCGAGGACCCCATCAGATCCCACCCTAGGTACCTCTTTTCATCTGGCCATTCATTGGTATCCTTTATAATAGACCAATAAATGTAAGTCTAGCACTTGTCAGGGTTCTGCAAACCATTCTAGCAAATTATGGGATATGAGGAGGGGGGCTTGGGAGCCCCATGAACAGCTTGTCCATCAGCAGGACAAATGGTAGCCAGAGATTTGGGACTGTTCTCTTGCAGGGGTGCTGGCTTATGAGACTGAGCCCTTCACTGGTGGGGTTTGTGCTAGTCTCAGGTAGTTCAAGCCATAACTGAATTGAATCATCAGGCATCCAGCTGGTTTGAAGAATTGGTTAGTGACAGAAAATGTCCCAGAAGCTATAATTAGTGAGCATATTCAGCCCTCCAACATGAAGGGAGGGAAGTTATCAGGCTTAACATTCAGCCAGGTCATGAAAGCATGTTCCCAGGGTTTTCAGTTTCTCACCCTCAGAGGCCAAACCCCACAGACCCTGCCTAGCCTCAGTTTGGAGCAGGGGAACTTCCTAGTGCCCTCTTCCCATCACATCTTCCAGACTTACCTCAGGCCTGACCATGATCCCACCTTCACACTCAGGAAATGTGGACTTGTCATGAGTCATGGCTGGCCTTTTCATTGTGAATCCTGCTCCATCTTCCCCACAGCTTTCCCTGGGCCTGTTAGTCATCCCTCCTGGTACCTACTGTAAGCCCCACCCCCACCCCATGCCATCCCTAGTTCTGAACCCCTTGCCAGAAATGACTGCCTCTGCTTGTCCAGCTGTGTTGCCTCCCTCTGAGAAGCTCAGGCTCTAGAATGAAAAGGGACCCGCTGGGACCCAGGGCTGGAAAGGGACCCAGGTGCTAGCTAATTTTACGTCAACTTGACACAGGCTGGCATCATCTGAGAGGAGGGAACCCCAATTGAGAGAATCCCTCCATAAGATCTGGTCGTAGGCAAGCCTGTAGAGCATTTTTCTTAATTAGTCCTTGAGGGGGAGAGCCCAGGCCATTGTGGGTGGTGCCATCCCGGGTTCGTGGTCCTGGTTCTATAAGAAAGCAGGCTGAGCAAGCCATGGGGAGCAGGTCAGTAAGCAGCATCCCTCCATGGCCTCCGCATCAGCTCCTGCCACCAGGTTCCTGCCCTGACTTCCTTCAGCAGTGGACTGTAGATGCAGAAGCACAAACTAATTAAACCTTTCCCTCCCGGCTTGCTTTTGGTCATCATGTTTCATTAGAGAAATAGTAACACAAACTAAGACCCAGCGCATGACAGGTGTGCCGTCTCAGCCCCTCACACCGGAAGACTCCTGCCCTGATCCAAGGCCTGGGGACGTCAAGGTAAATCACCAACGCAGTGTCCTCATACGACTCACGGTCTATTTCAGGAAACAAAGCAAACGAGGGTCTAGACCAAGCTAGCATGGAAGCATGGAAGGCTGGGATGAGCCAGACAGGGGTCAAGTGGTGAGGCCTCAGCTGAAGTGCTGAAGATGAACCGGAGTCCACTGCACGACAATGGGGGAATCCCAGAGTAGAACAGTCTTGGGCCTGAGAGATGGCCTTGGGTAAAGGACACTTGCCACTGAGTACAAAGATAGGGACATTGGAGAGCTTGGCAGCACAGGTCAGAGCTGAGCAGAACCCTGTCTCTGGGAGGAGAGAGGTAGTTTGTGTCCCAGTGCTTGGGTCGGTGAGAGTTGACTAAACATCTGTAAGACTGTCTGAGCATACTGTCGGCATGGAGCAGGGAACTGACGTGGGCTCGCTGGACAGGCTGCGGGAGATCATGGCGGGGGGTGGGGGTGGGGTGGGGTGGGTGGGGGGGTGGGTGGGTGGGTGGGTGGGTGTGGGGTGTGGGGTGGGGTCGGTCCAGTACCCCTGGGGACTGGCTCTTCTCTTGTGGGAAACAGGACTCTGGAGGCTTTGATAAAACCTGGGAGCCAGTCCCCAAATAGTTATGCTGTGTGTATCATTTTAGGGACTTCATGGGCAAGCCTGGCTAGTCACGGAAACCGGCTGGACACAGCTGCCATTCCCTAACAATGGCTGAGAAAAGTCCCCACTGTTACCCTGGTCGCTTCTTGCGGGGGAGGGGGTCTGAGCATGTGCGATGGTTGCCTCTGGGAATAACCTGCAAGGCCTTTTGTTCTTTCGTTGACAGTGTTAGGGCTCAAATCCACTGTGTTATGCATGCTTGTCTTGCGTGTTTTAAAACACAACGTTTAGCTGGGCATAGTGGCTTATGCATGTAATCCCAGGATTTGGGAGGCTGAAGCAGGAGGATCTCCTAAAAGCCAGCCTGGGAACCTATCTGGTCCCTGAGCTATGAAGATTCATGGGAACTGAAGAGTGCTTCAAGCTTACCTCTGGCTTCCAGAAACCCGGGATACACCAGAAGAAGGAAAGAGAGAAAGAAGAAAATGTGATCAGGAAACCAGGAGGGCTGGCAAACTGTGTTGAGAACACCAAGTTGGAACCCCAGGGTTCCCCTGGCAGGGTGGCTCCAGCTCCCTCCCTCAGCGGGCCAGGTTAAGGGCTAACGCTGGGTTTACAGGACAGCCTGCAAGGGACTTTTTCCTACTTTGCTCCTTGAGGCCCCCCGGAGGATGGTCCAGAGAGGTAATGTGATCTGCCCAAGGTGACACAGCCCGCGAACGGCAGTCTCGGTGCGACCCGAGCTGCCAGCGCGCAGGACTCGCACTCTTCCACTTCGCTCCACGCCCCTCCCCTCCCCCGCCCCCCTCGCTCTTCCGCCCCTCCCTCGCCTCCCTCCCGGGTGGCGGCCGAGCCACGTGGTGGGCCGGGAAGCGGCAGCCGCCGAGCGCCCGGGCGGCTGCCCCAGCTGGGCAGTCCTGCACCGCGTCGCGCTCGGTGCCTGCGGGGGCCGCTGAGCGCTGGCCAGCGCCGCGGGCGGGAGGTGTGCCGACGGCCGGCCGCAGACAAAGGAGGCGCGGCGGAGCCCGCGCGGACCGGGCGCACCATGCACTCGGGGCGCGGGCGGCCGGCCGCGGCTCTGGGGATCCGGCCCTAGTCGCCGGCCCCGCCGCCCCGGGGCGCCATCGGGACGACGCGGCCCCGCGCGGCGCGAGGAGGAGCCATGGGCAAGTGCAGCGGGCGCTGCACGCTGGTCGCCTTCTGCTGCCTGCAGCTGGTGAGCCGCGCGGGGCGGGGTGGGGCCGCGGCCGCGCGTGGGCGCCACCCGGGGTGCGGGGTGGCCGGGCGGAGCCTGCCCCGCGCGGGCCGGCTTGTCCCTTTGTGTGCGCTCCTCGCCTCAGCCCCGCGCTCGCGCGCACGGTCCAGCGCGCCCGGGCTGCACGCGTCCGCTCGCACGGTGCGCGTGGGCTCCCGCTGGGGCTGCGCCCCGGGACTGTGGCTCCCTTGGGTCTGGGGGTGTGTCCGAGGCTGATCTGTGTACTCGGTGAGGTCCCTGACCGCATGTTCCCCTCCAAATCGCTGGTTCCGAGGGTACCCCAGTCCTCTGGGCTCCGCCCCTGTGAGTGTCTCTCACAAAGTCTCTTTCTGCGCCTCTGTGTGTGTGTGTGTGTGTGTCTCTGGAATGTTTTTAGAATTCTGGCCCTTTCTGCTTCCTGTTTGTATGGTGGGACCCGAGACTCTTAAGAACCCTCAGCCGTCCTTTGTGCTTCTTTTCTGCCTCCCGGAACCCTCCTGACTGGGTGTCCTGAGTGGAGAGCCACCTCCTTGAGGAGGGTCACCAGGAATTGATGTATCTTGACCTGGCAGGCACGGGACCCACTCTGTGGCTTTGATCTGGCCACCGAGTCCCCCAACGTCCCAGGAGCCATCTGTTCCATCAGCAGCGGGGGTGGGGTCAGGTAAAGAGTTCCCTGGTCCCATTGGATGGAGACACTTAGGTGTCCTGGGAAGAATCAGATCATCTGGGGGCTCTGTGCTGGCCCCAATTTGGGAAAATGAGGTCTTTGACTAAGGATTGGGGGGCAGCAGAGTGAATCTGGAGGCTAAGAGTAACTAAGGTCCTGGCCTGTGAATTGAGAAGGTGATAGAGGAGAGGCCGGGGTCTCCTTCCTCCCTTGGAGCAGGGTTCCAACACCTATGGGCTTTACTTCTCTGGGCAGTGTTGGGTGGGAACTGCAGGCAGCACTCGGGTCTAAGGAGGAGCCGGGGTGCCTTAGCCTCAGTCCTATGAGTCCCTGCGTCTGGGTCTGCTTTCTGGCCTGCATGTGCCTCCCCCCCCCCCCACACACACACAAGTGCAGAGGATGATGGAGGGGCTTTTGAGTGGGGTGTGTAGGTGGCCCTGTCCTCTCAATTTTCCTTTTGAGCAACCAGCTGCAAAGCCTGCCATCCAAAGCATTGTCCTCTTGGGCTACACTAGACCCTCCTCTACCCCAAGATTGGTGTCGGGGTGTCTTCCCCTCACAAAGCCTCCAGGCCTGTCAAGCGTCCATTCTCAAAGATGGTGGGGGGGAGGGGGCGTTAATCACCACCAGGTAGGATGAAAACTCCAAAAGGGCAGAAATAGCCCACTTTGTTCTTGGTAAATCCCCAGCAGCTGGACGGTGCTTGACACCTCATTAATATTTGTAAGCTAAATGAAGAACCGGTTATTTGGCAAATCTGGGTTCACAGTTGAAGCATTCTCCTGTATCTGTTTTGAGGAACATAAAATGCCAAGAAATCTTCAAACTTTTCAGAGGTTTTCAAAAATTTATTAATTTTTAAATTGTGTGCGTCTGTGTGTGCATGTGTGGGTGCAGGTGCTTCAGGCATCCTGAAGAGGCCACCAGGGCCCCTGGAGCTGGGTTTACAGGTGGTGAATGCTCAGAACCAAACTCAGGTCCTCCACAAGAGCAGTGCACTCTTAACTGCTGAGCCGTCTCTCTAGGCCTAAGGATCCCTTTCTGGTTTTGTTTGCTTCTTGTGTTTGTTTGAGACGAGTTCTAACTGCAGTCCAGGCAGGTCTTGAACTCTCAGCAATCTTCCAGCTCAGCCCCACCCCCACCCCCACCCAGTGATGGGATTACTGGATGGCTGGCTTAAATTTTAAACTAAATTTTTTTTTGTCTGTTTGTTTTGTTTGGTTTTTTTCAAGACAGGGTCTCACTATATAGCTCTGACTGTCCTGGAACTCTCACTACGTAAACCAGGCTGGCCTTGAACTCAGGAATCCTCCTGCCTCTGCCTCCCTAGTGCTGGGATTAAAAGCGTGCACCACCACTGCCCAGCTTTAAACCACGTTTTTTTTTTTTTTTTTGGTTTTTCGAGACAGGGTTTCTCTGTGTAGCTTTGCGCCTTTTCCTGGAACTCACTTGGTAGCCCAGGCTGGCCTCGAACTCACAGAGATCCGCCTGGCTCTGCCTCCCGAGTGCTGGGATTAAAGGCGTGCGCCACCACCGCCCGGCAAAACCACATTTTTTAAACTTAAGAAACAATGTGCATTTTTATGAAGTGAATAAATAAGTGCTCGTAGAGTGGAAATCAGAACCAGTTTTCTTCTGTCTGTGCCCGATGCCCTCCCATAGGTGGACCTGAAGCAGTTTGTCCCATGCTTACTCTGTTGCTGTCTCACTGGTGCCAGCTACTCCTGCGAGTGCTTTTTCCCTGAGTCAAATCATTTAACCTTCATTGTGACCCAGGGATGCAACTTGCTCAAAGGGATCCACGCACTGGGATCCAGGCATGGAACCAGCCTCCTCTGTTGCCTTAGCTACAGCAGAAGCAGCTCTGGCTTTGGTACACCGGGGTCCTTAGAGACGTGCTCACCCATCTTGGGAAGCAGAAGTGTGGTCCAGGGGGTCTCCCAGCCTCCAAGCTTTCCCAGCCAAAGCAACACCCATTCTTTCACCAGCACAGAGATGCATTAGACAGGACCTGGGTGTGATTCCACTTCTCCCACGCCCTGCCTGGGTGGCTTGGGCAGGCTACATGAGACAATTTAGGAAGGGCTGAGGGGCGGGGGGTGGGGGGGTGGGGGGGGTGGGTTATGACTTGAAAATTGGTCTCTGGGCTCTGTTGCTCTGTCTGAGCTGATTGCAGAGAGGGTCCCTCCAGCTGTCACTCACTAACCCCCTAGAGCCCCTGCAGCCTGGCAGCTTCCAGAATGTGCTCTCGGGATGGTGAATGTGCCAGCCTGAGGGGAGAAGAAGGCTCAGCTTTCTCATCCAAAGGACTGAGGTATTAAAGAGGCAGTTAGCTGTTTTTCAGCTGAAAAATGTAAGAAAAGAAAGGATCGTTTTCTTTTTCCAGTGGAGTTTAGGCATTGTAACGAAGCAAGCCAGTTTCAAACCCTTCTGTGGGTGGAGTTGTTTGAGCAAAGGGATGGAACACAAGGGGAGTGGAGCCCTAGAGGAAGGGGATTGGGACTATGTCATTGAGCTGGACCAGTGTAGGGTAATAATGGAGGCTCTGGACTTAGATCAGTCATCTGGGTTCCAGATCTCTGTCACTTCCTGCCTGTGTGATCTTTGATAAGTGTCTCTGTCTCTCTCTTCCTCATTTTTTTTTTATTTTAATCATTTATTTAGTGTATGTGTGTGCAGATGCTGCGGCATGCGTGTGGAGGTCAGAGGACAGTTTGAAAGAGTTGGTTCTCTCCTGCCACATGGGTCCCAGTGATCGAACTGACGTTGTCAGGATTGGCAGCAAGCACCTTTACCCTCTGAGCCATCTTGCTCGCTTGTTCTTGTTGTTGTTTTTAATTTTGAGACCGGGTTTCTCTGTGTACCCCTGGCTGTCCTGGAACTCACTCTGTAGACCAGGCTGGCCTCAAACTCAGGGATTCACCTGCCTCTGCCTCCCGAGTGCTGGGATTACAGATGTACGCCCACACACTGCTTCCCTTCTCCAAAGCTCAGCCTTGTTGTCTGTCCTGTATTAACAGTTGCTGATGTCGGTGTTTCCCTCAGCCCCTTCCACCTTTTGTACCCTATGGTGCCTCCCACTGACCCTAGATCTCACTGATTCGCTAACCTGGCAAGCCCGCAAACACCAGAGAGCCTCCTTCCTGTTCCTGCCTTACACATGCAGCTGCACCCGGCTCTTTTCTGTGGGTGCTGGGGGTTAAACAGGCCCTTATGCTTATGTGTCAAGCATAAGGATTGACTGAGCTATCTCCTGACCCCCAAGTTCCTGATTCTTAGGTTATTATAGGGGTTGCCTCCCCGGAGTCGTAACGCAGGCATATACAGGGGCCTTGTGCCTTCTTTTGCAGGAAGTGGCAGGTACGGGGACCCTGAGCTGATGAGCAGGAGGACTGGATTCTAGCCCTGCTCTGCCCTCAACATCCTGCATGTGCACTTGTTTCACCTCTTTGTTTTGATTTTTCCCCATCTATGAAGTATGGAGAACTTGAAGCCTGGTTTCTGGGGTCCCAGCTCTGCCTGACTGGGATCTGAGAGGACATCTGGGCTGGTGTGGAGGTTTTGTAGTTCCTGGGGTCCCAGCTCTCCCTGACTGGGATCTGAGAGGACATCTGGGAGGGTGTGGAGGTTTTGTAGTTCCTGGGGTCCCAGCTCTGCCTGACTGGGATCTGAGAGGACATCTGGGCTGGTGTGGAGGTTTTGAGTTCCCTCTGTTCTCAGAACTCCCCTGGCCCTTTGGTTTTCTGGGTTCTAATTACTGTAACATGTTGATGTTATTAATTCTGTTCACTCCCTCTGCTTTTCACTCATTTGCATATTTCCTCTCTCTTCTCACCTCCTTCCCAAGCTCCCATGGCCACTCTGGTCTTCCGGTAAGGGGATGGACCAGGGCCGTTTGCCCCAGGGACTCATCGGTTTCTTCATCATCATCATTATCATTCCCGTTTCAGGAGGCCTGTGCTAAGCACTTTGTATGCATTACCTCATTTAACCAAATGAGCTTACATATGTAAAGTGCTTGGCAGAGTGCCTGCTACATGTTAAACGATCAATAAACGCTAGCCATTTCCCTGCCTCTACCCTTCCCATTATCTTCATTCCAAGCTCTGGGACGGATGGTTTTATTATCCCCTTTTTCAGATGAGGAAATTGAGGTGCCCAGGGGTGAGGAAGTTTGCCCAAGGTCACCAGGCTAGTTGGTGACAGAATGTCCGTCCTCTTCTGCCCCTTCAAAAAGGTCATGACAGCATACAGTTCCAGTTCTCAGTTTCCTATCTGAAATGAGGTGTTAATGGTCTCTTGTGTGTGTCCTATCTCCACTCTGAGCTGGTAAGGGCTTCCTACTGTAGTGGTTCTTGTTCCAACTCAGTGTGACCTTGGGCTGATGCATTCTCCATAGGCTCCAGGTTCTAAGTCTGGTCCCCGCCTCACAGAGTGATAGAAAGGTTTTTCTTAGCCAGGTGCCAGGTGCATAGTAGGTACTCAGAGAAAATATTGGAATCCTCCCCCTCCCCTTCTGAAAAGCTCTTTGCTTTCTGGAAGGTGGTGGGTGAGTGAGGGGGAAATAACTCGGCTTCCAGCTGAGCCGAGAGTAATGGCGTGAAACATGGTCAAGCTGATGGATGTTGTTATTAGCGATAGTGATGGTGAGGACGGAGGGGGGCGGCTCTAGGGGCCTGCGCTCCACAGCAGCTGCAACTGCAAGCGTGTGGCTCATTCGAAGGAAGGAGCTGACTCTTCACCTGGGGCTTGAGGTCCTAGGCCTGGCTTCAGAGTTAGGGGTGTGAAAATTTCCTGTCACTTCTGTGCTTCAGTTCCTTGTGGACAGAATGAACCTGGGAGATCTGCTCCCTTGAGCAGATGGACAGACTGAGGCCGGAGGGCTCTGGGGGCCAGGGATGGCCTCTCTGCAGGGTGGATGGGACAGTGAATGGCGGAGTCTGAAGCCCGTCTCTGTGACCAGGCAAATGTTGCTGCCTCCTTCTCACCTGTGACATAGTTAGAGCAGCACTTCGGCTGCATGGCAGGCTGGGGATGCGGTGAGATGATGGCCTGACATTGTCGGGCACAAACCTGCCAGGGGACGCACTCCCCACAGTCCCATGCTATTTGGACTGGTCACTCAGCCCCATCTCTGCCTAGATCAGAGGTTTTACTGATCAAGGTCATTCCTATAAATGATCCATGTTTATCCAAGTTTGTCATAGTTCTCTGCCGCCTCCTTTTTACTTTTTATTATTATTTGTTTGTGTTTTTTTTGAGACAGGGTTTCTCTGAGTAGCCCTGGTTGTCCTAGAACTCACTTTGTAGAGCTGGCTGGCCTTGAACTCGGAGATCCGCCTACCTCTGCCTCTCAAGTGCTGGGATTAAAGGCGTGCACCACCACTGCCCGGCTAAAAGATTTATTTTTAATGATGTGTATGTTGAGTGCAGGTTCCCTCAGTGATCAGAGGTGTCAGCTCTCCCAAGAGCAGTAGCTGCAGGGAGATCAGGGAATCACCTGATGTGGGTGCTGGGAATCGAACTCCAGTCCTCTGAAAGAACAGCAAGTGTTCTTAACCACTGAGCCATCTCTCCAGCTCTCCTCTTCTTCCCTTCTTCTCCCTCTGTCTCTCTGTCTCTCTGTCTCTCCTCTCTTTCCTTCTTTCTGTGGTTTTTGGGTTTTTTTTTTGTTTGTTTTTGTTTTTAAGGCAGGGTCTTATGTATCCCAGGCTGGCCTCAAACTCCTGATCCTCTTGCTGCCCTGTCCCTGGGATTATAGGAATGCACCGTGCCCAAGACTTCCTCTCTTTATGTGGAATGTTTGGGACTGGGTGGGAATAATCTTGTCTTTCTATGGGATCTGCTGGGAGCCTGGCATGGTGTTAGATCCCTGCCCCTTGATGTTATCTGGTCTGTTCATAACTACATATAGTAAATAAGTGACGGCCTCTATAGCTTGGCACTCAGGAGGCTGGGACAGGGGTTGCTGAGAGTTTGAGGCCAGTCTGCTCTATATCATGAATTCCAGGCCAGCCCAGGCTATAAAGTAAGACCCTGTCTTAAAACAAGCAAACAGAAAACCACATACACAAGAGCCAGGAGCGGTGGCCCACACCTTTATTCCCAGCACTCGGGAGGCAGAGGCAGATGAACCTCTGAGTTTGAGGCCAGCCTGGTCTACGGAGTGAGTTCCCGGACAGCCAGAGCAACATAGTGTAGTGAGACCCTGTCTCAAAACAAAACAAAAACTACAAAAAAAAAAAAAAAAAAAATCTGAACTTGGTGGTGCTCTGTCTCTAATCTCAACATTCTAGGAGACAGAGGCATAAGGATCTCTGTGAGTCTGAGGCCAGCCTGGTCTACATAGCAAGTTCCAGGACTCCAGAATGAAGCCCTATTTCAAGAAGGAAATGAAACAACAGCAGAATAAGAGGCCAATAATATTGCTCAGCTGGCAAAAGAACTTTGCTAAGCAAGCCTGGCAACTTGAGTTCAATTCCCAGAACCCACATAAAGGTGTGGGGAGAGAAATCGACTCCACAAGTTGTCCTCTGACCCCCATTTGTGCCCTGTGGCACATAGGCCCTTCCATCATGTATACACACACACACACACACACACACTATTTTTTTTCAATTTTATTTTATTTTGTGTGTACTTGTGTTTTGCTTTTGTGTATGTCTGTGTGCCGTGTGTGTGTACGTGCTACCCACAGAAGTCTCAGGTTCCCTGAACTGGATTTATGGGGCAGTTGTGAGCCACCATGTGGGTGCTGGGAATCGAATCCAGGTCCTCTGGAAGAGCAGCCAGTGCTCTTAACTGAGCCATCTCTCCAGCCCCTACAATAATAATATCTTTAAAGGGAGGAGGGCAGTGAAATGGTGTATCTGGTAAAGGCACTTGCTGCCAGGCCTGATGTCCTGGGTGCATGAAGCCTTCGGTTCAATCCCAGCACCACATGAACTCAATACGGTAGTACGTGCACACACTTCAGGAGTTAAGGTAGACCAGAAGTCCAGGTTATCTTTGACTACATAGTGAGTCTGAGGCCAGCCTGGACTGCATAATACCCTGTTAAAAAGGAGGAGGAGGAGGAGGAGGAGGAGAAGGAGGAGAAGGAGGAGGCTCCAAGCCATGGAGTAGAGAGTTGTGTCTTGTCCTTGACCTTACCCCCCCACCCCCTCCCACCCTCCCCACACACCCACCTAATCTAGAGAGTGACAGGGGTCACTCGGAGACTGACTGAGAGCGTTGAGTGTCAACACACACCTCCCTTCTGGGGACATTCATTTCTGCCAGCAGGGTGGGAAATTGAACACAGGTTTGGGATGAACTGTTAGCCTTGTTGGTAGATTTCTAGTTTCCTGGCCCTGCATCTCAAAAAAGCTGATAGATGTAAGGGATTCAGGTGTGGATTGGGGGAACTCGGGATCAAGAGAAGCCTGGGCTCTGAGTTCCAGTCCTGCCTTGTTGTAGCCCAGTGACCTTGGGCAAGACGTTGTTTCTGGGCTTCCACCTTCATTCACAGTTCTAAACTGGGGTAATCATAACCTGCCTCCGCATGGTTGGAAAATCCCCTTGAGTGCGGAAGATCAGCGCCCAAAGGTTCTGCTAGGTGCTACAGGACAGGAAAAGCCTGTCTCCTTCCTCAGCAGTGGAGGGGCAGGCGGAGCGACCGTTCTGTCTAATCGTGTGGACTTGCTGCTCCTTGAGCTGTAAAATAAGAGAATGAGAGCAGCAGTCACACAGGACCGTGAGAGCATGACCTGAAGTTGGGCTGGTTCATCATGGGGTTTGAAATGACCTAGAGCCCTGGATCCTGACGATCACTCACAGTACACCTTTCTAGACTTAATTTTCCCAGTCTATTAAATGGGGGATTGGAGGAGGCATTGGACTCCGTCAGTGTTTTCAAACTCTATGGAGGCCCAGCTCTGATGAATCACTGTGGGTTCAAGGACAGCCTAGGCTATATAATGAGGTCTAGGGCAGACTGAGCTACAGACCCTGCCTCAACCTCATCCTACACCCCTTCCAAAAGCCAGTGGTCATCTGGGTTGGGGCTAATAACCAAGTGTCGAGTTAGCTGTCTGCAGTGATGACTAGGTTCATGGGCAGGCTGGGTAGCTTCCTGGACATGTAATAAATCTGAAGATGACCTGGGTCTCTGGAACCGCCAGATGGTGGGTCTTTAGAGGACAGTGCCAGTAGCATCAAATGCTGTAACAAATAATGAAAAATATATTCTTAGGACCCTCTACTCTGTGCCTTTCTGACCCCTCCCTAGTTCCGGGCCTGGTGGAGTTCTGGACCTTGGAAGCAGAAAAATGAGAGTATGTGGACATTTTACCCCCTGCCTGAGAAGAGGCAACCTTAGTTTCCCAGAGTCCGAGTTGGCTCCTAAGTCTTCTTTGCTTTGGGGAAGGGGGCAGGTTCTGCAGCCCCAGCCTGAACCAGAGATGTGGGTTTTCAATTACACAATTAAATGCACAATTAGGCATAATTACCAATGCTCCGAGCCCGAGACTGCTCATAACAGGCGTATAATCTACTGCGGCCTCTGTTTATACTACTCAGCGCACTCCCTAATGATGCCGAGATGCCTTCACACCGCACCGTTGCCATGGAGATGAGCCTGCCGCCACCATGCAAAGCTGACAAATGGTGCTGTGGTCCTGGGCTCCTGGAGTGTTTGCACGGCCTCTCGGCCACCTTGAGAGTGGAGGTGCTAGCTGGGTGGGTCCCGAGGACGGGTCAGCCCTTCCCATCCTCCAGCGCTCCTCCCTGTACAAGCCAGTCCAGGAAGCCCCTCAACAGTCCCCGAGCCACTAGGGAACGTCGGGTTCCCTAGAGTCCTCCAGCCATGAGCAGGATGACCCAGTCTTGTGGAAATCTGTTCCAGCATCTCCGAGTCATTGGAGAGGTCAGGGTGTGGACACTCTTGCTGTTCCTGGCTTTTCATAGTATCGGACTCTGAGACCTTAGACAACTCCCATCCCTCCCTGGGACCCCGTTTCCCCACATGTGAAATGGACCACAAAGTCTCTCCATAGAAGTTGACAAGCTTTTAGGACACATTTCGGGTTGTAACTGCTCAACCTGCTATAACCCATGTATCTTCCCTCTCCTCCTACATGGGGACCCATGCCTGGTGGACAGCTACCATCCCTCTTTACAGAAACAGCATCTGAGGACTACTGAGTCACACCAGGCAGTAGTACCAGGGCTGGGATCCACCCCATAGGGCTTCACCAGGATCGTGTCAAGTCCCCACAACAGCATTACCTTTTCCCAGCTGAGGACTCCAAGAATGGGCAGAACCACAGAGTGCCATCTATCTGGTGCCCAAAGTCAGGGTTCCACATTGCGGTTTCCTTTTTTTAAATGTGTGTATGAGCCAGGCGGTGGTGGTGCACGCCTTTAATCCTAGCACTCAGGAGGCAGAGCCAGGCAGATCTCTGTGAGTTTGAGGCCATCCTGGGCTACAGAGTGAGTTCCATGACAGGCACCAAAACTACACAGAGAAACCCTGTCTCGAAAAACAAAAAACAAACAAACAAAAAATGTGTGTATGAGTGTTTTGCCTACGTGCATGTCTGTGTACCACATGCATGCAATGTCTGCAGGGGCCAGAAGAGGGCTTGGGTGTACTGGAACTGGAGTTACAGACAGTTGTGAGCCACCATGTGGGTGCTGGGAACCGAGTCCTCTGGAAGAGAGCCAGTGCTCTTAACCTCTGAGGTATCTCTCCATCCCCGTACACTGTGGCTCTTAGTAGAAGTAAAGACAGGTTTAAAAGATTTCCTTCCACTGGTATGTGCTGAGGATCCCTGCCGTTCCTACCTGGCCCGGATGCTCAGGTCCCTCAGACCCAGCACTATGCTGTAATCCTGGGGGAGAGGGGGAAACTTGGATCTAGTTATCTACCCAGCAAACCCTACCTGGGTCAGTAGAAGCAGAGCCTCTGTTACTGTTTTGAGATGGGGTCTTGTAGTCTGCCTGCCCGCAAGTTGATAGTCAAGGGTGATCTCGAACTCTTGATTCTTCTGCTCCTGCCTCCCAAGTGCTGGGGTTACAGGTGTGCACCACCATGCCTAGCTTTTCTTTTTTGGTTTTGCTCTGTTTTTCTGTAGTTGAGAATATTATTGTGTATTTATTGTTATTATGATGTGTGTGTATATGGGTGCCACAGTGCACGTGTGGAGGTCAAAGCTGGTTCTCTCCTTCCCTCTATATATGGGTTCAAACTCAAGTTATCCGACTTTCATTACAAGCCCCTTTTCCTGCTATGCCGTTTCACTGGCCCAGGAACATAATTTTGTTTAAAAAAAATTATGTGTTATGTGCAAGCTTGCCTGAATATGTGCATCACGTGCATTTAGGAGCCCGAGGAAGCTCGGAGAAATTATCTAATCCCCTGGAACTGGAGGTACTGGTGGTTGTGAGCCAAACCCAGATCCTCTGCAAGAGCATCCGGTGCTCTTGTTAAGAGCTGTGTCTCCAGCCCACCCCCCAGTATCATTTATGAGCACCTACTACGAGCTAGCCCTTAGGAACACAGATGGGTCAGGCAGGTAGGTCACTTAATGTATGGTGTTGATCAGATAGCCTTGACATCAGCTAGCTTGGTTGGGGTTTTTGTTTGGTTGGTTTTGTTGTTTTTTGAGACAGGGTTTTTCTGTGTAGCCGTGGCTGTCCTGGAACTCACTCTGTAGACCAGGCTGGCCTCTATCTCACAAAGATCTGCTTGTCTCTGCCTCCCAAATGCTAGGTCGGATTAAAGGCATGCACCACCACCACCCAGCATTTGTTTTTGTTTTTGTTTTTTTCTTTTGTAGTGCTGATAATTAAAGCAGAACCTGGCTCTGCCCAGGAACCACACTCCCTGCCCAATACCTTAGTGACCTGACCTATACTGCAGTAGGCAATTTGCTCCTTGCAGAGTCTGCACTGTGTGCTGGGTGCTAGACCAAGTCTTGTCTGCCCTTCATGAACCTTCTCCACATTCCCACGTAATAGATGGAGCAGCTTGAGGCCCAGAAGGCTTAAGAGCCCTATCCAGGGCCTCACAGCCCCTGAGGGGCAGCGCAGACATTCAGCCACTCTGTATCTCATTCCCAAGGAGGTATCACGTCTCTGGAGCATCTTGCCAATTTTCCTGAGAGAGTGCAGCATTTGGTTGGAGGATCAGTTGCCCACCTGGCAAAGCTCAGAATTGTTCTAACTTTGCAGTTCCCTAATTGGCATGGGAAAAACTGGATTTAAAAAAAAAAAATCCCATCAACTCCACCCTGGCACTAACCAGAAAAACTAAAGCCTGGAGATAATCTGTGATCTGTTCTAGAATGTCCTGTAAGTTAGGGGTAGCACCGAAACTGGGACCCAAGTAAGTTTGGGACACTTTTCCCAGCCTCCCTCATAAGCCTGACCAGTTTGTTGTGAGGTGAGAAGGTTTTGTTGTTGTTTGAGACCAGATGTCATGTAGCCCAGCCTCAAACTCACTGTGGAAGTGATGCTGGGACCTCAGCCTCCCAAGGGTTAGGATCGATGATGTAGCCATCAGTCAGTCTGTCACGGAGAAAGAGGAGTTTGTCCGTGGTGTATGAGCATGTTTGTACACATTCCAAACTGCACACCACTGCAGACCCGAGCGTTTGTGGGGCAGACTCTGGCACGGAGAGATTTGTGGATCAATAAACATCCTTTCCTGCTTCCTCCCTCTTCATTTATTCATGAACTCTGAACTCCCTGGCTCCCGAGAAACTGCTTGGAAGAAAGCAATTAGAGCGTAGTTAGAGCCACGCCTCTCTCCAGCAGGAGCGGGGCGGCCCTGGGGGTTCCCTGTAGCCCCAGCTTCTGCAGTGGCCACTCAGCTTCTGCTCACTCATGGAGACAGGGACACCCTCAGCAGGGACAAGGACTACCCTCCGAGGCACTGATGCACTCAAGTGCCGCACTGGGCTGGCTCGGGAGGCAGGCTCTCCGCAAGGCACGCAGTCAGGCATTCCTGTGAGGAGTCTCCCAAATGTTTGAGTTTTGCTGAGCTCTTGGGCTCACCCTCCCAGGGATCCCCAGCCAGGCATTGCAAGAAAACTAAAAAGCCTCGTGGGCACCTGCTTTCCAGCAAGCCCGCTTAGCACACTAGTGAATGAGAACTGCCAGGATGGCAGAACATTATAAATCACCTGGAGGGAGCCATTTACCAGCCAAGGCTCTACTCACTGCCAAATGATTAATATTAATAATAGGCCAAGTGTAGTGGTGTACACCTATAATCCCAGATCTCTGGGGACCAGGGCAGGAGGATGGAGAGGTTGAGGCTACTCAAGGCCATATAGTAAGACATTGCCTCAAAAACCAACAGAAAGCACTTGAGAGGCGGAGGCAGGAAGATCACAAGGTAAACGTCAGCCTCAGCTACTTAGGAAGTATGAGACCATCCTGGGCTACCTGAGACGCTGTCTCCAAAACAAACCATTACAATAAAGAATAATAACAGGGGCTGGAGTGATGGCTCAGTGGTTAAGAGCACCAACCGCTCTACCAGAGGACCCGGGTTCAATTCCCAGCACCCACATGGCAGCTAACAACTGTCTGTAACTCTAAGATCTGACACCCTCACACAGACATACATGCATGCGCCACTGCACATAAAATAAAGATAAATAATAAAAAAAAAAAAAGAATAATAACAAAGGGGCCCTTGGCCAATGCTTACTGGGCTTTTTGTTTTGTTTTGGTTTGAGATTGTGTCTCACTACTTAGCAGATGCCTGGCCTGGAACTTGGTATGTAGACTAGTTGGCTTCAAATTCCCAGAGATCTGCCTGCTTCTACCTCCCGAGTGCTGGAACTAAAGACATGCGCACCCTGCTCAGCCTTATGGGACGTTTCTGAGCCAGGTTGGCTGCTCTTCCCCCCTTGGTGACCCACTAGCAAGGAGAAGCCACCAGGACTCAGTGTGCCTTTGTGAGGGTCAAGGAGGACCCCTCCCTCCAGGTCCATTTTCTGACTTTTCTGATAACCTCGGGTGGTAGCACTGTTGTATAGACATTGATTCTGATGTATAGGTGGGAAAACTGAGACTCAGGACATGACCAAATCTACCTGAGGTTAGGCCTTCGTCATCCTGAGCTCCCTTGCTGGGGACCTTGAAACACTGTTCAGTGTGTCCTTCCTTGTGAATGGCGCATCTCTGTTACAGTTTCTCTTGCCTTGTGCCCCACCTCTGACTTGAGTCACTGTCCCCAGACTGGCCACTACCCCCACCCCAGCATTCTTGGCAAAGGAAGGCCATGGCCTAGAGGATGAGAGGCCCTGGCCTCTTGAGGGGAGATCACCATGGCTACCAAGGTTGTAGCCATGGAGACAGCCCCAAGCCCATGGCTGAGATCAGAGGTTGTGGCTTCCTGCTGGAGAGAGAAGGGGAGTGCCTGGGGCCCAGATGGCAGAGCTGGGATGATGGACCGGATGGAGTCAGAGGAGAACTTAGGGGCCGGTAGTTTAGTGGACTCCCTTCTGCAAATGAAGGGATATGTTGGGGCACCTGGAGACAGCCAGCCTTCTTTCTTCCCTTTCCCTGACCTACCTTAGGGGAAATTGCCATGACAACCGGCTTCCCATCATTGACCTCTCTGTGGGGCCCTGCCCCTTTTCTCTGAGTGACAGGTAGTCACCCTGGCAACAGGCCCATGCCCAGCAGGGGCCTATGGCTTGCCATGGTCCCTCCCTTTCAAATAGAAAGCTCCATTGTGCAGCTGACTGCAACTCTGTCCAACTGGAGGTGGGTCCGCTACATCTTACCTGTCCTTCTCCATCAGCCCTGGGTCCGTCTTCACCAGCTGACCGAATCTTACCAGAATGCAGTGTTGATCCTGTCCCCCTCTGCCTAAAGCCCTCCATGACTCCTCACTGCCTTCCTGCCTTCTAAATGAAGCTGGAAGCCATCTTCTCAAGTGTGCATCAGGATTGCCCAGAGGGCTTGCAGATGTCTGAGAGATGGGATGGCGGCACCTGTAATCCCAGCACCTAGAGACAGGGCAGGACAAGCTCCACAAGTCTAGCCTGAGCTACATAGTGAGATCTTGTCTCAAAGAAACAAACTGTTTCTAGATCTCATCCCCCAGAGCTTCTGGCTAGTAGACCTGGAGTAGGGCCCGTGGATTCCAGTTTTTAATGATTTCCGAGATGGTAATGCTGCTGCTGCTGGTCCAGGTACTAAATAAATCAGTGGTCCAGACTGTGGTCAGCTCAGGCTGTCCTACTGAGCTTTCTTTCTGTTTTCCATTACTTATTTATTTTGTGCATGTCGGGTGTGTGTGTGTGTGTGTGTGTGTGTGTGTGTGTGTGTAGTGTGTGTGCATGCACACACACGTCTGCTCTCCATGGCTTGCTTGCCTGAGGAGGCAAGAGGACAGCTTTAGGGAGTTGGTTCTCTTCTGTCATGTGAGTCTTGGGGATCTGTCAGTCAGTCAGGCCTGGCAGCATTCGTCTTTACCCACTAAGCCATCTCACTGGCCCTCGACTTTCAGTCTTGACTTCTCACCATATCCGTGTCCCCATGTTCAGCCATGCTCACCTGAGCACCCAGGTCCTTCCACAGCTCACCGCCTCCGCATTCACTGTTTCCTCCTCGTCTGATGGACCAGTCTTTTCTCCTTGGCGCCTTGTTTCTGCCTCCTTCCCCAGGCGTAAATGGGATCCTTTCCCAGAGCCTGTCACCAAGCATAGCCCACTGAATGCCCTGGATGACTGTGAGGTACTTGGATGAAGGGCCTCATGATTCATTTGGCTGGTGAGACGTTGGTTGGTCTCTGTGCCAGGTGCTGGGTTTCAGTGGTGCCAGTGGTGATGTGGAGGTACTAGGAGTGCTGGACCAGAAGAGAGAGATGCAGGGCAGGAGATGTAGCTCAGTTGGAAGAGTGCTTGCCTACCATGCATGAAGACCTGAGTATGGCCCAGCATAGCATCAGCCATCATCCTCACCCTCAGGAGGTGAAGGCAAGAGGTTCATAAACTCCAGGACAGCCTCAGCTGTCACATAGTGAGTTCAAAGCCAGCCTGGGCTTCATGAGACTGTCTCACAAAACAAAACAAAGGGCAGGCTAGATGGCTCAGTGGGTAAGGATACTTGCCAAGGAATTCTGCTCCCCCCCCCCCCCCCCCCCCCCACCCCGCCAGGTTAGGTTCCTGGAACCCTATAAAGGTAGAGAGAACAGAGTTGTCCCACGACTTCCACATGTGTGCCATGCCGCACACGCACACGCACACGCACGCACACACACACACACACACACACACACACACAGTAGCGCACTCATACAACAATTTTGAAGAAAAAAAATGGAGATGAAGATGCCCTGGAAAGAGCTTCTTAGATACTCTTGGAGTCAGTGTGGAGCTGATAAGTCTTTATGTAAGGAGGGCATGGACCTTTCTCAAGCCTTTGTATTCACTTCTCAGTCCAGCCAAGGAGCAAGCTGGACCCAATAGAGGAGTTTTCTGGGCTGCACTTGTTATATGTGGTAGAGTTGGGACTTGAACCTGGTATTCCTGATGCTGAGCCCCAAGCTCTTCAAACCCTACACTGCCCCTCTGTAACCTGAGACTCTCCTCTCAAAGTGTCTCCAGTGAGGATTTAGCAGTTTGCTCATAACAGACACCACAGTCCTTACAGGGGACCTCGGCATTACTAAGGGACCTGCTCTGACCACACCCATCTCTGTTAGACAAGAGTCTACTTACTCATTCAGCAGCAGAGTCCAGTAGAGACAAGCCAGCTACTAGGGGACGGACCAAGTCCAGCTGTTGCTGAAAGCTTTGTTGTCTTAGTTCATAACTTGTTTGTTTTTTAGAATAGGGTCTTGCTGTGTAGCCCAGGCTGGGAGGAACTTGGTATGTAGCTGAGGCTGGTCTCACACCTGCAACGATCGCCTGGCCTATGCCTTCAGAGTCGCAGGATTACAGGCATGCTCCATTACACCCAACCGTTGAGATATAAACATGGGGGCCTCTGTTCCTTCTCTTCCCTGGTCCTGAGGCCCCCGAATGTTAAGGGAACGTCTGGACCTGGGAGTAGGTGCAGACTTAGACTCCCCAGAGGCTTGTGATCAGTCTCGGGTACTTCAAGATGCTCAGCCTGTCACTGCCTGTTTGCTGGTCAGTAGCCCCACAGAATATTGGAGTGGACTGCAGTCCCCAAGCTGCCACAGATTGTCATCCCCAAGACAGGCCGCCAGGGACAAGGATCCTCTGCTGAAGTGAGAAGCTGTCTGAGACTGGGCTTGTGGGAGCCCGGGCCCATCCAACAGGAAGTGGGCCATGGCAGGTTTGGGAGGCATGGTTTAGGAAGACTCGTTAGGATCAAATGCCTGATGAGGGACCCCTGGGCAGTGGGGAGCCCTCTCTGTCTAGCAGAGATGCTGCCATATGCTTCTCCCCCAAGAGGCAGTCAATTGCTCTGCCTCTCCCAGCCAGTCCCCTTATCCATAAAGTGGAGGTGCTGATTAACCACACCTGGCACCTCTTTTTTTTGTTTCTTTGATTTAGTGGTTTGGGTTTTTACACTTACTTATTTAATTAGTGTTGTTTTGGTTAGGGTTACTATTGCTGTGGTGAAATGCCGCGACCAAAAGCAACTTGGGGAGAAAAGGGTTTATTTGGCTTACACTTGCACATCACTGTTCATCACCGAAGGCAGTCAGGACAGGAACTCAAACAGGGCAGGAGCCTGGAGGCAGGAGCTGATACAGAGGCTGAGGAGGAGCGCTGCTTATTGGCTTGCTCCCCATGGCTTGCTCAGCCTGCGTTCTTACAGAACCAGCCCAGGGTAGCACCACCCACCATGGGCTGGGTCCTCCTACAGTAATCACTAATTAAGAAAACGCTCTAAGGCTTGCTTACAGCCAGATCTTCTGGAGGCGTTTTCTGAGAGGTCTCCTCCTCTCAGACAACTGCAGCTTGTGTCAAGGGGACACAAAACTAGCCAGCACAAATTGTGTGTGTGTGTGTGCGTGTGTGTGTGTGTGTCTGCGCACGCGCGTGTGCGTGCACAGACACATTCGAGTATGTGCATGCATGCCATGGCGCGTATATGTCAGAGGACAACTTGCACACATTGATTTTCTCCCTCTCCAGGATGGTTCTGGCGACAGAACTTGGATCATCAGCCTTGGCAGCCAACGCTGTTGTTACCCGTTGGGCTGTTTCTCAGGCTCGAACTCTGTAGCCCAGGCTGACCTCTTGTTTCAGTCTCCTAAGTGTTGGGGTTACAGATGTGAGTTACTGTGTCCAGATGGCAGTTAACTGAGGCTTTGCAAACAGTGGCTGTAGTAATATTGGCCTTTATACACCTCCACCAGGCTCTCTGAGTGTGTCTGTGAGACCTGTAGCCATGGCTTCTGGATAGAGTGAATACACTCTCCAGTTTCACACAGGCTCTGATGATACAAGAAGGGTCCCTGACAGCATCCCTCAGCACAGGCCTGGAGAAGAGGATGGCATCCAATCCCTGCCTTCTTTCCTCATTTCTCCAGGGAAGGACAGGGGCTCTGGCATCAGGGGTCCTTTAAGGACTGTTCTAGAAAGCAAGTTTATGCCATTCCTCCTGAGGATCCAGTTGAGGGCACAATTCTAGACAATATGATGAGCAGTGGCAGCTGCTGGCTCCTCTCTGCTTAGGGACTGTGGGCAAGAGTCTGCTGTTTAATATTGTTCTGTGGTCTTGGTGCTTCTGGGGATGGTCCGTGGGGAACAGGACGGGCGGGTGAGCCACAGCCTGGAAGTCTCACTGAATAAGTCACAACATTATAGACATTCCCGGGAGGGAGGACTCCAACCCACCAACACCTATGAGCTCAGGAAGGGTCTCATTTGTGAAGAGAAGGTAGACCAGCTCATGGGGCAGTGAGTGTGGTAAGAGCTGGGACTCCAGCCAGAGACCCTGGTGGAAATCCCCGGCAGCCCCATGACCATACTAGTTACATTGTGTTTCTGTTTCCTCCAGTGCAAAGATCCGAGTCTGGGCAGCATGTCTGTGAGGGTTAACTGAATGGAGGCTTTTTAGAACCAGGAGGTACATGGTGTGGATGTGTTGCCAATTCTCTTTCCTCTTGGCATTCTGGAGCTGTAGTACAGTGCCTTATGAGATGAGTCCTCAGTGTTGGCGCATAGTAGGTTCTACAAATAAGACTTCCCCTGTCAGCTCTTCTCTGGCCTCCTGTGCAGCCAGCCCCTCCCCGACCACCCCCACACAGATTCTGTCAGCACTCTGGCTCAGGGCCAGGAAATGATTGCAAAAGGTAGCCAGACTTTGTCTATCCTGCCCCCCCCCCAGCACCCTCTTTAATCTCCAGGCCTACCCAGGGCAGATTGTAGGTGTCTGGTTATGAGCTTGGCCTCTGGTCATACCACCTGGCTTGCTGACGATCAGCCCCCTTTAGCCCTGAGATCTTGGGCTAGAGATTGTCATCCGTAGAAGGGTGGGATGATGACCCATTCGTCATTTGTAGTTGTGAGGGCTGAATGAGACGATGCATGCAAGAGCTTGGCACAAAGCCTGGTGGCGTTGGTGCAATGCAAAATCTTAGCCATTGTCATTACGCTGTGCTCAAGTTCAAAGCAGAAATCTGTTCAAAAGGGTATCCCCTTAGGGTGCCCTGTGCAACCCCCTTCCCCCACAGTCCCTTCTCACACTCCGTGACTATAGACCCCAAATAACTTTTCACAGGGTCCTCACTTGGGCCAGACTGGAATGAGGCACCCCAACCCCTATGACAGGTAGATAACCAGGGCAAGTGGGTGTGGGTGTGTGAGACACACTCAATTTATCACTGAGTCCTTAATGTCCGTGACTAACACCTATGTACATAAACCTTCAGCCTGTGTCAGGTAGGGCCGTGCAGAGGGATGGGTGCCATGGGTTTAGGCTCCCTCACCCCTTCAAGCCTCCACACCCTCCATCCATCCCGTAGGACCAAAGCGAACATGTCCCAGGGCATCATAACTCACAATCTGCACCTTTCAGGACTGGGACGCAAAGTGTTTGGGACCCTGGGGCGGAGGGTCTCTTGTGCACCTGCTGGCTCCTGACTGCCACCTCCCACCGCTGTTGCTGGGAAGACTTCCCCACCTGGCTCTTAGGCAGAAGTGGTTGCGGTTGCCATAGCAGTGAGGCTGGTTTTCCTCAGCACTTCCTTCCCCGGAGCCTCAAGGCAAGAGGATCACTAAGTCAGCCAGGGATGGGATGCTTTCCTTCCCGGGTCACAGGAAGGGTGGCATCAGCCAGGAGAGGTGACCCCACGTCAGGTAACAGATGCTTCCACGGTAGCATTTAGCCACACTGGAGTACTCCCCCGACCCAGGCTGCTTTCATGCTCTGCCCCAACCCTGCCCGGTCTGTCATCCAGACACTGGAGCGTGCGCACTGTGTCCTCCGTGCCCTCGGCTCTAGTCAGTGGGTGCTTCCAGGCCCCCTCCCTCCACAAGATTACCGCACCCCACCCCACCCCACACAGGGTTTCTCTGTGTAGTTTTGGTGCCTGTCCTGGAGTTCGCTCTGTAGACCAGGCTGGCCTTGAACTCACAGAGATCCGCCGCGTGGCTCTGCCTCTTGAGCGCTGGGATTAAAGGTGTGCACCACCACCACTGGGCTCCACAAGATTTTTGGTTGAATACTGTTGCCTCCTCACCTTCAGATCCCATCCTCAGGCAAGCCTTCCTGACCACGCCCACTGCAGCGCTCTTCCTGCACCCTTCCTTCAGAACACAGAGTGTGTGTGTGTGTGTGTGTGTGTGTGTGTGTGTGTGTGTGTGTGCGCGCGCGCGCGCGTGCGTGTGTTTGAAACAAAGTTTCACGTAGCCCAAACTTGCTATGTAGCTGAGGCTAGCTTTTAAACTCCTGATCCTCCTGCCTCCGCCTCCCAAGTTCTAGGATCATAGGCATGCACTACCATTCCTGAAAGTTGCACTGTAGAAGCTGAAGAGATGTCTTAGCAGTTGAGAGCACTGGCAGCCCTTCTGGAGGACCAGAGTTTGAGTTCCAGCACCCACACGAGGTGGTTCACAACCGTCTGGAACTTCAGTTTCACGATCCAGCACTTTCTTCTGGCATCCTTGGGCACTGCACACGTTTGATGCCTACACATACACACATTAAAATTAAAATATCTTTAAGATGGGCAGTGGTGGCTCGTGCCTTTTCCCAGCACTCGGGAGGCAGAGGCAGGCTGATCTCATTGACTTCGAGGCCAGCCTGGTCTACAGAGTGAGTTCCAGGACAGCTAGGGCTACACAAGGAAACCTTGTCTTGGATCTCCCCCCCACACACACACAAAAGAAAAATATCTTTAAAAATTAAGATGTAATTGACATGTTATAAAATTTTCCTTTCATGTGTGTATATATGTAGTTGTGTATGTCTTCACAAGTACACTCACATGTGTTCTCATGTAATTACATGCTAAGAATGCATCAACTATTGAGCTCAAGCCCTATTACTTTTTTTTAAAAAAAGTTTTTTGAGACTTAAGAATCATATAACCCTGGCTGGCTTCAGCCTCGCTCTGTAGCCCAAGCAGACCTTGAATGCTTATTTCTCTTGTCTCAGGCCCAGCAAGATCTTCATTTTCAGGATGGGCAACTTGCCTGCTTCATTACTTGGCTGATTGTGATTTTGATATCATAACAAAGGAACTATTGTCTAATCTAAGGTCCTGCAGAGTTAGACCTATGCTTTTGTTTTGTTATTGTTGATTTTGGAGACAGTGTTTCTCTCTATAGCCCTGGCTGTCCTGGAACTCGTTCTGTAGACCAGGCCGGCCTCGAACTCAAAGATTCATCTGCCTCTGCCTCCCTAGTGCTGGGATTAAAGGCCTGCACCACCACTGCCCAGCCTTTACTTTGTTTTTTGAGACAGCGTCTCACTATGTAGTGTTGTTTGGCCCAGAACTCAAGACCAGGCTGGTCTGGAACTCATAGAGATCTACCTGCCTCTGCCTCCTGAGTGCTTGGTATATACCACTATGCCCCGCCCATTTTTTTTTTTTAAAAACAAAGGTTGTTACTATTTTGATGGAGAATGTGCAGAGTCTGCAGACCAACTGGGAAAATACAGCCACCCTATGGCTGTTAACACATCCTGTTGGCCTCCATCAGTTCCTAGCCATGTGACCTCCGGCAAGTGTTCAAACCTCCCTCGCCTCCATTTCTCCTCTGTAAAAAGGGGTGAGGGGGTGGCAGGGGTAGCAGGGGTGGGGACCAAGCCTGTTTTTGTTTCCATTTCCCCCACTTCATCTCCCTCCCACTTAGCACTCAGGCAGTCCGAAGCTCCGTCGTAATTAATCCTGTGCCTAAGTGCCGGCTCTGTAAGGTGCTTTCTGTCCAGGGTTTTTTGGCTTAATTATAGGGTGGTGTGCATTGTATTTAGTCAGTGAATCTGATTAATCATCGTTTTATTTATCTGGATGTTTGTCTGCAGCCGGCATCTCTGGGGAGGTCTTTATGCTGAGTTTTCTTGGCTCTGAATGCTCTCCCTGCCTTCGGGGCTCCTCTTCAGAGGACAGTCTCCTTCCAGGCCTTCACTGCCTGCTCCAGAGCCTGCTGGGGGCCTGCATCTAGAAGCTGGGCCTCCCGGGGGCTCATAATGTGGATATAGGAATGTCAGCATTGCCAAGAATTGAGAGTCCTGGGAGAACTGGAACCCAAGCCTGGAAAAGAGTTCTGGGCGCTGTCCTCAGGTTGCTGGGAACATCCCCCACATGTTCACCTCATCCCCCATCTCCAGTCCAGTTCCCTCTAAGGCTCTTTCTTGGCTGTCTGCTTAGAATTTCTCTTCCCCAGGAAGAGATGACTCAGTAGTTAAGAACACGTGAGGTTCCCAGCACCTATACCAGCTTGTAATTCCAGCTACTGGAGGTCTGACACTCCCTTCTGTCCTCCATTGGTACTGCACGCACATATGTGCACACATCCATAACTAAAAATAAAACCTTGCCAGGTGGTGGTGGCACACGCCTTTAATCCCAGCACTCGGAGGCAGAGGCATGTGGATCTCTGTGAGTTCGAGGTCAGCCCGGTCTACAGAGTGAGTTCCAGGACAGCCAGAGCTGTTATATAGAGAACCCTGTCTCCAAAAACCAAAAAAAAAAAAGAAGAAGAAGAAGAAAAGAAAAGAAAGAAAAAAGAAAAAAGAAATCTTGAGGGGAAAAGGAAAAAATTCCTCTGCCCCTAGACCACAAATGGAGCCCTGACTTTCCCTTCCAGCCTCAACTTCCCCTTCCCGTCACCTCTCACTGCACCCAGCCAGTCATTGATATTATCCCAAGTTGCCCAGGACTTCCTTGCTTGTCTCTCAAAGTGCTCTGCCCTGAGAAAGCCCCAGGTAATCTAGAACGGTGGTCCACCTGCCTCGGGCTCGGGGACTCGCTTGTGTGTGTTTATCATCTGTGGCTTATTTCATGTGGCACTTTTGCTTCCTTATGCAAGATTGCTCCTCCAAAGCAAAGCCTTGCGGACCGTGACTGAGTCTCACAATCCCTGTCCCCCTTCATCTTTCCCCTCATCCTGTCCACATGCTCCTGCAACCTACCTTCCCATCATGCCTAGCACAGCCCTCTCTTCATACCCTCTTGCAATGGCTACACTGTGTCCTACTATGTGCCCGCATGGCGCTGTGCCACATTCAAATGGCATCTCTGTAAAGCCTTCCTGAACTCCCCCAAGGGATTCCAGGGTTTTCTCTTTTCTGTCACTGTCTTTTCATTGCCTAGGAGTGCTTTGTGTGGAGGCCAGAGGTGGTCAACCTTAGGGGTTCTTCAGGGGCCATCTTTTTTTGTGTGTTTTTTTTTGGGGGGGTTGTTGTTAGTTTGGTTTTTTGTTTTGTTTTGTTTTGTTTTGTTTTTTTTGAGACAAGGTTTTTTTGTGTAGCCCTGGCTGTCCTGAAACTCACTCTGTAGACCAGGCTGGCCTCGAACTCACAGAGATCCACCTGCCTCTGCTTCCCGAGTGCTGGGATTAAAGGCATGTGCCACAATCACCGCCCACCTTTTGTTTTGTCTTAATATGATCTCTTTTTAAATATTCGGGGGGATTTGCTTTATTTTATGTGTGGGTACTTGCCTCGTGTACAGGTGTACCACGTGCATGCAATGCCCTCAGAGACCAGGAGAGGGTGTTGGATCCTCTGCAACTAGCGTTACAGACAATTGTTCGCACTGATGTGGGTGCTGCAAACTGAACCTGTGTCCTCTGGAAAGTAGTCAGTGCTCTTAACCACTGAGCCATCTCTCCAGCCTCCTACATTGTGAGACAGAGTCTCTCACTGGAACTTGAGGCGTACTGTGAAGGACGGCCAGAGAGCCCCACGGGTTCGCCTGCCTCTGCCTCGTCAGCCCTGGGATTGTAAGCGCGCACCGCACCGCACCGTAGACTGGAGTGATTGCGCCGCCATTGCAGGTTAGGCTCACAGCCGAAAGGCAAGCATTTGCCCTCAGGCTCAGCTTTCTACACACGTTCTGGGGATCAGAATAGGGGCTCATCCCTGTAGAGCAAGGGCCTTAGGAACTGAGCTAGCCCCACCTCAGCCCTCCCTATCACCATCTTAGTAAGGTATGTGAACTCATTTAGTTTGCAACTCCAGGAAGTAGGGAGGATGGAGGATGGAGAATCGTGTGTGTGTTTGTGTGTGTGTGTGTGTGTGTGTTTTCTCCAGGCAGGGTTTCTCTGTGAAACAGTCCTGGCTGTCCTGGAACTCACTCTGTAGACCAGGCTGGCCTCGAACTCACAGAGATCCGCCTGGCTCTGCCTCCCGAGTGCTGGATTAAAGGTGTGCGCCACCACCGCCAGGCAGGATGGAGAATCTGGGACTCGGGGAAAATGAATCCCAGCCCACACAGCGGGCCAGTAGCATCGTGAACTCAAGCAGTCTGCCTTCAGAGCACCTTCTGCCTCTCGCTGGCACGGTAAACTGCTTCTTGCTGTCCGAAGTGAGTGGTGCCCGGGGGGGGGGGGGGGGGGGGGGGGGGGGGGGGGCGCGCAGGGTTAGGGCCCTCTGCTCCTCCGGGGAGGGGCTGGGGAGTGGGGGTGGGCAGTGTGCCACCTCAAAGGCAAAGCCCATAGGAGGGCTTTTGGTATCCACCAAAAAGTCAAGTCCGAAAGTTGGCAATCAGGTTGAAATCCATGTCATGCCAGAACCCAGAAATCAGGTTCCAGGTTCCAGGTCTAGGCAGGAGGCATCCAGGCTGGAGGTGGGGCAGTGCAGCCCCAGATTCAGGTGTAAGCTCTATAGGGCTTCTGTGGGCTCTCCTGGGTACAGAGTGAGTGACAGAGGAGTTGAGCTGGGGAGTCCTGGGGTTTTGGAATGAATCTAGACGGCACTGCAAGGAGTCTAGCCTTGTCTCCATCTCCAGAGGAGGAAACTGAGTCACAGAGGCATGGTGGCCTTCTGCATTGCCTCCCCTTGCGGCTTCTAAGGGTTTACCAGGTGGTGAATGAAGAAACAGGCCCAGTGGGGTGTTGGGGTACTTTGATTTTTGTTGATTTTCCCCTCATAGTCCTGCCCTGGGCTGTTCTGGGGTTTATGCAAATTAATGTAGATGTATGTTAATTGGATCACTACCAGTCAGCATGCACTAATGGGGCTGCCAGCTCAGAGATATGGTGAGACAGAGCTGTCCAGAAGGGGCCCAAGGAGCCCCCAGCTGAGAAAGGAGTATGGGTCAGTGGTCACTGAGATGAAGGGGTGGGGTTGCCATGGATACAGAGGCCAAAGCCCTGCCTCTTGACAGGACCAGACTGGCCAGATCAGCCTGCTGGGCCTCACTAAAGCTCCAAGCTGGTCTCTGAGGATTAATTACCCGGAAGGTGAGGACCAACTGCTTTCTACCTCCCCCCCCCGACCCAGTCCAAGTAGAGGGCTGGGCCACAGCAGGAGGGCCTGAGGACAGACAGATGGCAGTCTGGGGTTTGGATACAGAGATCTGAAGTGAGGAAGAGGGTGCCTACTTCCAGAGCAGAAGGCCCCTCCAGCAGGCCTCTTTTTTTTTTTCTTTTGAGACAGGGTTTCTCTGTGTAGCTTTGGATCCTTTCCTGGAACTTGCTCTGTAGACCAGGCTGGCCTCGAACTCACAGGGATCCCCCTGGCTCTTCCTCCCGAGTGCTGGGATTAAAAGCGTGCACCACCACTGCCTGGTTCCAGCAGGCCTCTTAAGGGGTGGTACAGAGGGGCTCAATTGCTAAGCTTTGTGAGCATGGGTGGCAGGGAAGAGTGAGAGCTTGGACCACATAGTGGCTGAACTTGAGTTCTGCGGTGTCTTCATACTTGCGCCTTCCACAGCTCTGGGCCTCAGTTTCCTCATTTGTACCTTGGGATGGGATTAGAGGATATAGCATGGATGTGAAGGTCAATATACAGCGGCACTTAATAAAGTACACTATGGTAGACCCTTAAGGTTGTCGCAGTCCTGGGGGCTTTGGTTTGTCCCTTTATAAGAGGACACTCCTCACTTGTCCATGTTCCTCGTTCCCTTCCTCTGGGCCTAGTACTAGTGTCCTTAGAGGAGAGAGATGACATGAGCCGTGTCCCCAAGATAGGAGCTGAGCTCATTTTCCATCAGGGAGTTTTCAGGACTTGGCCCACAAAAAGCACTGTGTTGGCTCAGCTGGTAAAGATGCCTTGCTGCCAAGCCTGGCAGCCTGAGGTCAACCCCTGGGGGAGCCTACATGATGGGAAGTGAGAACTGACCTCTGAACGTTGTCCTTTGACCTACGCATGCGCACGCCATGATACACACACAAATAAATAAATGTGATATTAAAAACAATCTTTAAGCCAGATGGTGGTGGTATACACCTTTAATCCCAGCACTTGGGAGGCAGAGGCAGGCAGATCTCTGTGAGGCCAGCCTGGTCTACAGAGCGAGTTCCAGGGCTACACAGAGAAACGCTGTCTCAAAAAAAAAAAAAAAATTTTTTTTTTTTAAAGAACCATCTGTAGGTGAATGAATGGATGCTCTGTGTTCAGAACAGTGTGTCTGGGAGAGAAGTGCTTGCTAGTTGCAGGGTGACTCAGGAGACACACTTCGGTCAACGCTGTCACCTCCCCACACTGTCCAGAACAGCAGTGCATGCAGGACCGGGTTCCAGAGTCTGCCACCTCTGTCTGAGTAACTTCAGAAGTTGGGTAACAGCAGCAGGGACAGGATGCCCTTGGCCTGCAGCCCCCGAAGGAGAAGAGAGGGTGAATCTAGATGAAATCAGGTTGGAGGAGGCAGAGCTTTGAGGGCCAGGAGAGTCAGGGCCATGCTAGCCCAGGGGCTCCTAGAGTCATGTGGTCGGGCTTGGCAGCCACTGCCTAATCCAGTGAGCCATCTCACCAGCCCAGCTCATTTGGTTTTTGTTTTTTTAAACGAAGTCTTATATAGCCCAGGTTGACCTCGAATTCAATATGTAGCGGAGGCTGGCCTTGAATTTCTGATCCTCCTGCCTCTACCTCCCCAGTGCTAGGAATATAGGTGTGTGCTACTACGCTTGGCTTTTTAAAACCTTTTTTATGTAGGTGTTGGGATCTGAGTCAGCCTCATACACTGCCACTCAGCTGTCCCCTTGCCACTCACTGCCCCCCCCACTTTAACTTCCTTTTTTAAATTATTTTATTTTATGTGCACTGGTGTTTTTGCCTGCATGTGTGTCTGTGTGAGGGTGTAGGAACTCCTGGAGTTACAGACAGTTGTGGGCTCCCATGTGGGTGCTGGAAGTTGAACCCAGGACCTCTGGAAGAGCAGCCCAGTGCTCTTAACTGCTGAGCCATCTCTCCAGGACTTTAACTTTCTTCCTTTTTTTTTTTTTTTTTTTTTTTTTGGAGACAGGGTTTCTCTATGTAGCCTTGGCTAAACCAGGCTGGCCTTAAACTCAAAGATCTCCTCTGCCTACCTCTGCTGGCCCAGTAGCTTTAACTTTCTTTTTTTTTTTTTTTTTTTTTGATTTTTCGAGACAGGGTTTCTCTGTGTAGCTTTGCGCTTTTCCTGGAACTCACTTGGTAGTCCAGGTTGGCCTCGAACTCACAGAGATCCGCCTGGCTCTGCCTCCCGAGTGCTGGGATTAAAGGCGTGCGCCACCACCGCCCGGCTAGCTTTAACTTTCTTAAACACATTATCTCGCTGGGCAGTGGTGACACACGCCTTTAACCCCAGCACTTGGGAGGCAGAGGCAGGAGGATCTCTTGAGAGTTCCAGGACAGCCAGGGCTACACAGAGAAACCCTGTCTCAGGAAAAAAAAAAAAAACAAAAACAAAAACAAAAAACATTATCTTAGTTGTGAGCCAGTTCAGAGCTCCAGATGTGTGTGTTTGGAACCTCGTCTCCTGTCCCCACGCTGGGTGACCCCTCAGAACTGCTGTCTCTTCCTGGCTCTCAGTTCTGCATTTACTGTCGCATGCATTTGGTGTCTTTTTCTGGCTTTTGTGTTTTACAGTGGACTGCTGTGTGGCTTGCTTTTCTAACTTAACAGTGATAGCTTTGGCTGGTTTCCAGTGGGATCATGGCTCGGAGGAGGGCTGCTGGGGCTCTGGAAAGAAGACAGGGACGCTGATGCTGTTCCTATGACAAAGCACCAGAGGTGTCCCCAAAGGTCACTAGGCACAGAGGAATGTACAGTAGTCCCCATCATCAGCCACCAGAGGCCATGGCCTGTCTCTCCTCCTTCTCTCTCTCAACCGCCCTCCCTCCTGCCCTCCCACCTCCCTCCCTCCCTCTGCCCTACCCCACCCATCTTTCTTTACTTCCTTCTGCTTTCTTTCCTGCCCCCCTTCTTCTGGTTTTGGAGATGCGGTTTCACTATATAGCCCAGGCTGGCACACATTTGCAGTGGGCCCTCCTGCCTCTGTCTCCCAAGGGCTACGATTACAGGTGTGTGCTATCTATCCTCTTGGAGCCCTGCCTTCTAAGACAGAGGCCACCAGGTTTGTTGACGGCCTCACGTGCCCCTGTCCTTAGCCTAGGGCCTGGCCCAGAAGGTGCTTACGAAATCTATCTATTCAGTGGGTTAAATCCCTCCCCTGTCCTTGCCAAAGCCCCTCCTGGTCTCCACCACTCTCCCTCTAAGCCCCGCTAAGACACTCTTTCAGCTGACACACAATAGTGCTGGCCCCAGGTGGAGCCCCGAGGTGGGTCTGGTTTAGGAGCTGGGAGCCCCCTCCCCTCAGGCAAGTGGCCGCCCCTCCCAGCTGTCACTGTGCTGAGCCCTAATGAGGGCCTCACTAGTCAAGATCTCTGGGGCTCCTTCCAGCCTGCGGCATCCGCTCTAGCCCACCCCCTCATTTCACGGATGAGGGGCTGAGTCGAGTGTAATTTTGTCAGCTGCTTCAGAAATCCACTGGGAAGGGGGGCTTTGAGGCACACGGAGGACTGCTGCCTTGTGCTGAGGACCAACTGTGTCTGACACCCCACTAGCCGAGCGCTTTATGTGGCAGAACACGGCGTCAGCGAGGAAACCCAGGCCCATAGAGGGAGAGGCACCTGCCCAGGGTTGCAGGCTGAGGCAGTGACTGAGCTGGGTTTCCCTCCAGTCTGCCAGACCCCAAATAGGGAGATTCACTCCTCAAAGTCAGTCAGAGGCAGAAGAGGGCTGCTCTTTCCGTTCCTCCAGGACTTTCAGGGCACCACCCTCCTCTTCCCCCAGACAGCCAGACTTCTGCAGCTAAGGCATATGGCTGCACACTGGAATATTGGCCAGGGAAGTAGTTGACTTGAAAAATGGATGGGTAGGGCCTGAGGTACTAGAGGCTTCTGATAAAGTTCCATGGCTCTTTGCCCGGCCCCTTCCCTGCCTCCGCTCTAGCCAGCTTCCTGGGGCTCGGGTGGGTCCATGTGTATTAATTCCCACCCCCACCCAGCTTTCCACCTGGGATTGGGCTCCTGGGGTTGGAGTCTAGACAGACAAGAGCATCCTACTGAGACCAGAGGCAGCCCTGACAAGGGGCTGCAGGTTCCCATAGCAACAGCATCCCCCTCAGCTGGCAGCCACCTGATAAATAAATAATCAGGGTTTGGGGGTGGGGAGCTAAGGGCCAGGGGTAGGGCATCCAGGCAGACTAGGTCTTCACTCTGGAGAGGAGGAGCGTGCATGTGCAGACCTGAAGTATTCTGGGAGAGGAGGGTTGGGACATCCAGGTGAGAGAAAACATGGATGGTGAAAGTGGTCAGATGGGAGATTTGTCCCATTAGTGACCCGTAAGCGTGGGGATATTAGAGAGCAGGAAGAATGCTTGGACTTAGAACTGAAGTGTCCAACTCTTGCATCTGGACACATCAGAGGAGTGGACGATGGAAATGGACCAGGTCCAGCAGATTAAGTTTACAATGAATACTGTAGCATGATAGAGTGGGTTTGTAAACCCAGCACTCTGGAGGCTGAGGCAGGAGGATCTCAAATTCCAGGACAGCCTGGGCTCCATAGCAAGATCCTGTGTGCGAAACAAAAGAAAAACCAAAAACAAACAAACAACAAACAAAAAGTTTTCAGAGATGGGGCAAGCCCTGGAGAGCATTGGGTGACGTGTGGCAGTCAAAAGACTGTCAACCCCTGTTGGGACCTTGGGAGAATGGGAGGAGGAAAGAGAAACAGACTTCCCTACGAAACTTCAGGAAGGGGACGGGGCCAAGGACAGGGGATGGTAATGGTACAGCCAGGGGAGGCCTCACGGAACCCCGTGGGCTCGAGAATCAAGAAGACAGCCAGGTGATGGTGGTGCACACCTTTAATCCCAGCACTCGGGAGTCAGAGGGGATCTCTGTGAGTTCGAGGCCAGCCTGGTCTACACAGAACAGTGGTTCTCAACCTTCCCAATGCTGAGACCCTTTAATAAATACAGTTCCTCAGGTTGTGGTGACCCCACACCATAAAATTATTTTGTTGCTACTTCATAACTGCAATTTTGCTATTGTTATGAATTGTAATATAAATATCTGATAGGAAGGATATCTGATACGTGACCCCCCCCCAGGGTCCTGACCCACAGGTTGAGAACCACTGACATAGAGACCCTGTCTCAAACAGAAGAGGAAGAAGAGGAGGAGGAAACACCCTCAAGACTGGCTTTTCCCTTGGCACTCACACATCGGGAGTCTTTGCTAAGGGAGCAGACTGCAAAATAACAAACACCCAGAGACCACTTGTGGCTTCTGGTCTCAGCAGGCTTCCCTGAACAAAACAACTTGGTTGCACACACCTGTAATCCCAGCGTTCCAGGAAGTGAGACAGGATTTCACCAATAACCTTGGCTACCGGTGGGGTGAGCCCAGAGTGGGCTACATGAGACCCTGTCACCAAATAAATTAATTCATTTAATTAAATAAAGGACTGGGAAGATGGCTCAGTGGTTAAAGCCCTTGCCACCAAGCCTGACAAGCTGAGTTTGATCCTGGAAGCCACAGACCCCCCAAAAGTTGTCCCCCTGACTGCCACGTGCTCACTGTAGCAAATTCACACTCACACACACACACAAATAAAATTTTTTTTTTTTTTTTTTTTTTTTTTTTTTTTTTTAAGATTTATTAATTTATTATGTATACAGTGTTCTGTTTGCATGTATCCCTGCAGACCAGAAGAGGGAGCCAGATCTCATTACAGATGGTTGTGAGCCACCATATGGGTGCTGGGAATTGAACTCAGGACCTCTGGAAGAACAGCCAGTGTTCTTAACCTCTGAGCCATCTCTCCAGCCCAAATTTTTTTTTTTTTAAGGCAAAGAGTGGAGTGAGGACAAGCCTATCGAGTTCTTTCCCCAGGGTCAGCCAGCCACCCAAGTCAGGGCTAGATTGTGGAGTCCATTAATTGTTGTGTATGGGTGAGGAGCCTGAGGCCCAGCAGGGCAGGTGACCCGTCCAAAGTCCCCCAGCAGACAGGGGCACACTCCCCACTCTCCACCTGTGCCCCTTGACTCCCGAGCTAGTGCCTGCTGGGAAGCATGGTACCTCGGTACCTAGATGAGACAGGTGGCAGAGAAAGGTCTGTTCTGCCACCTGCCTGCTGTGTGACCTTGGGTGAGTCATTTGTCCTCTCTGAAGCGCATGTTCTCTTTCCTCAAGATGACATAACGATCCTAGGCCCGTCTCCCTGCCAAGGCGTGTGCAGGGAGAGATGAACTTGGGATGCCTCTGACCATCTGCAGAGCCCTGTGAGGATTGTCACCAGCGAGAAGCAGATGGGAAGGTGCCAGGCTTGAGCCTGGCACTACCAGGCTCCCCTCACGTCCTGCCCAAGCCTGCAGCTTCTTTGGTCTCTGCCCAAGTTGTGCCATCTGTGTGGTGGCATCAGCCTGCTGCCCTGACAGGAAGAGACCCTGGGATCTCTCCCTTGACCCAAATCCCCCCGCCTCATTCCTAGGCAGACCCTCTGCTTCACTCTGGGGGTATGCTGTTGTAGTTTTTAGTGTTGGGTATCAGACCCAAGGTTTTGACGTGCTAGACAAGCACTCTACCTCTAAGCTATATTCCCAGCCCCCCAATTTAAAATATTTAATTACACTTATTTATTTGGGGTAATACTTGTGCATATCACAGGACCAATTATAGGAGTCAGTTCTCTCACCATTTGGGTCCTGGAAATCAACCTCAGGTAGTCAGGCTCAGTGGTCGGCACCTTTAGCCTCTCAGCCATCTTGCCCCCACCCCATGTCTGCTTTGAGCAATGATCTTACTGAGTTACCCAGGAAAGGCTTGCCAGCAGGACCCTGGCTCAGATTCCCACCCCTACCCCAAAGTCATGGTCAGCCATAAGGCCTTGACTTCCTCTTGCATTTACCCCTTCGGGGCTGAAGGAATGGGTGTCTTGAGTCTCTGTCCTTTTGGGTGGCAATTGTCTCAGCCTGTCTCTTCCACAGGTGGCTGCACTCCAGCGGCAGATCTTCGATTTCCTGGGCTACCAGTGGGCTCCCATCCTGGCCAACTTCCTGCATATCATGGCTGTCATCCTGGGCATCTTTGGCACCGTGCAGTATCGGTCCCGGTATCTCATCCTGGTACGTAGGGTAGCAAGGAAACATCAGGAAGTCGTGGCTTCTGTCCCTACTGACTGACGTTCACTGAGGACGTGGTCTGGCAGGTGTGGTGATGTGTATCTGTAATCCTAGAACTTGGGAGACAGAGGCAGTATCATCAAGAGTTCAGGATAGCCTGGGCTACACACTGAGACCCTACATTAAAAAAAAAAAATGGTCTGAAGGTAGCTGGTGTGGCTTTTTGAGGTCAGTGATTCCTGTGCTCCAGCCCCAGGGGTATGATGGGTATTCCCAGAGCCCTTCACTGCTATTGGTCTTCAAGACTCCTAGTCTCAGACATCCTCAGCCATGCGCCCCGCAGGTCTTGGTGCCTCTTCAGGTGGCCATATCAAGGAAACAGGCTTTTCCCTAGATTAACCCACATCCACACTTGATCCCTGTGGTATCAAGGGCATGCAGTGCTGTGCTACCAATGGCCTACTCATGCTCATTCTAGGTCGCGTCTCTCAGGTCCTAAAGGCACATTCCACCATGCTGGCTCTTCTGGCCCGTGCCTTCACCCACTAAGCCATCTCATCAGCCCCTGCAGTTTGTGTTTTTAAGATTTCATTTGCTGCCGGGCGGTGGTGGCGCACACCTTTAATCCCAGCACTCGGGAGGCAGAGGCAGGAGGATCTCTGTGAGTTCGAGGCCAGCCTGGGCTACAGAGTGAGTTCCAGGAAAGGCACAAAGCTACACAGAGAAAACCTGTCTTGAAAAACCAAAAAACAAAAACAAAACAAAAATTTCATTTGCTTATTTTAATTATGAAGGGGTGCACTTGAGTGTGGGTACCTGAGGAGGCCAGAAGGCAGCACTGGGTCCCCTGAACCTGAGGTGCACTTGAGTGTGGGTACCTGACGAGGCCAGAAGGCAGCACTGGGTCCCCTGAACCTGAAGGTACAGGTGGTTGTGAGCCTGCCCTTGTGTGGATGCTGGGAACAAAATCTCGCCTGAACTGCCGAGCCATCTCTCCAGTTTGCCTTTTGTTTTTGTGTTGTGTTGTGTTGTTTTATTTGTTTGTCTGTTTTTTTGAGACAGGGTGTCTCTGTGTAGCCCTGGTTGTCCTGGATCTCACTCTGTAGCCCAGGCTGGCCTCGAACTCACAAAGATCCCCCTGCCTCTGCCTCCTCTGAGTGCCGGGATTAAAGGTGTGTGCCACCACCGCCCGGCTCCAATTTGTATTTTTATAAACTCCTCAAAGTCATTGAAGTACATATAGAAGGGGTCTCTGCAAGGACCTGGGCTTAGGGCCAGCCCTTCCTCTAGCTGTGTGACCCAGAGAAGCTGAGCCTGCCTCTGGGCCTCAGGAGAGGGGAGAGGACATGCTTGCCCGGCAGGGCTGGGAAGGATAGATGCGGACTTGTAGCCTCCACCACAAGATCCCCTCCCCCTTGGAGTCTGTGTCCATTGGCTGAGCCATCCCTGGCCCCACCCTGAACTCAGCTTTGCTTTCCACAGTACGCAGCCTGGCTGGTGCTCTGGGTTGGCTGGAATGCCTTCATCATCTGCTTCTACCTGGAGGTTGGACAGCTATCCCAGGTAAGCCTCCGGCCTGGTGGTGTGCAGAGCACACAGCCTGACCTTCACCGCCCCTCCTGGGAGCTGGGACATGGTCTCTTCCACACACCTCTCTCCCTCTGCACACTAAGATAATCCATGCAGCCCGCTTGACCTCCAATTTTGTTTCTGGCCTCTTGTGCACCCCTCAAACAGTGATGGAACCGATGAGTCCAAAGAGCTCTTGCTGTGAAGATGAGCTGAGGACTCTAGACCAAGCTCAGTAAAAACCAAAGGCATGTGTTGGCCTCATGATAGGATGCGCAGGAAGGAGGTGAAAATGTCATCCATGCACTCTTTCTTGCTTAGGCACAAAGACGTGGCGGGTCCAGGGCTGATCAATATTTTTCAGAAAGAGACTAAGTGGCATTTTTTCGGGGGGGAAAACTGAACAAACTATGTCCTGGGGAGAAGAACTGAAGAAGACAGAGGTGTGTGGCTGGAAGAAGAGCCAGCCCAGAGAGACACAACTTCTATTTTTAGATAGAAAGGAGGCCAAATAGGTGAAGGAGAACCTTGGCTTCACGGTTCGACCCTGCTCCATTTAAGTCCCTGCTGAACATTGCCCAGCAGTTTGACACTGGGCAAATGGCCTCTTCTCTCTAAATTTCAGTTTGCTCCTTCTTTAGATTCATTTATTATTTATGTTATGTGTATGGGTATGTGGTCGTTACTTTTCAAATGCTGTGATAAAACACCATGACCAAGGCAACTTATAAAAGAGAGAGTTTAATTTGGGTTTCAGAGGGTTAGAGGCCAGGATGGCAGCGCAGAGGCTTGCAGCAGAAACAGCTGAGAGCCCACATCTTTTTTTTTTTCTTGACAGGGTTTCTCTGTGTAACAGTCCTGACTGCCTTAGAACTCGATTTGTAGACCAGGCTAGCCTCCAGCTCACAGAGATCCACCTGCCTCTGCCTCCCAAGTTCTGGGATTAAAGGCGAGCACCACCACCGCCAGGCTGAGAACTCAACATCTTGATCCACAACCAACAACCTGAGGCAAAGGGAGATCAGTGGGCTGTTAGAGCCTCAAAGCCCCGCCCCCAGTGACACACCTCCTCCAACAAGGCCACACCTTCTAATCCTTTGCAAACAGTCCCACTAACTGGGGACCAAGTATTCAAGCATATGAACCTATGGGAGCCATTCTCATTTAAACCAAGGTGCTTCGTCTGCATGTATGTCTGTGCATCATGCATCATGTGTATCCAGAAGAGGGCAGATGAACCCTGGAACTGGAGTTACAGATGGGAGCCACCGTGTGGGTGCTAGAAATGGAACCCTGGTCCTCTAGAAGGGCAGCCAGTGCTCTTAACTGCTGAGCCATCTCTCCAGCTCCTCCCCTGATTGTTTGGAGACAGGGTCTCTTGTAGCCCAGGCAGGCCTCAAACACCCTGTAGCTAAGGATGTCTTTGAACTCCTGATCCTGTATTTTCCTCCCGAGTGCTGGGATTACAGTCATACACCCCCACGTGTGGTGCTGGGCAGGGAGGCCAAGGCTTCCTGTGTGTTAAATACTCTACCACCTGAGCCACACCCCCAGTCCCGTTCCCTCCTCTAAACCAGCCTGGAGAGATGGTTCAGATCCCCAGCACCCACCATAAAAGCCTGCCAGTGGCGTGTATCTGTAACCCCAACACTGGGAGAGAAAGGGGGTCCCAAGGGTTTTCAGGGCAGCCAGTCTAACCAAACTTGTGAACTCCAGGGTCAGTGAGAGACCCTGTCTCAAAAAACAAGGCAGCGTCAGAGAGAGCTCAGAGGGTGAGAATCCTTGCCTTGCAAGCCTGGTGACCCGGGTTCAATCCCAGATCCTGCAGTGGCAGGAGAAATGAGAACCACTCCCCAAAGCTGTGTTCAGACCTCTGGACAGGTCCTGTGGCCCCTGAGTACACATAGGTGTACACGCAGGCACACACACACACACGCGCGCGCGCACACACACACACACACACCAACACCAACACCAACAATAATAATTAAATGTAAAAGAAAAAAGGTGGGAGGACAATTGAGGAAGCCACCCAACTTGACCTCAGGCCTCAATATGTACACATGTGCATTTACACACACACACACACACACACACACACACACACACACACACACACGTAGAAGATGGGAATGGTGGTACAACCTTTAATCTCAGCACTCAGGAGGCAGAAGAAGGCAGTTTTCTAAGTTCAAGGACAGCCTGGTCTTCAGAGCAAGTTCTGTCTGGACAGCCGGGGTTACAAAGAAAAACCCTGTCTTGAACCTCATCCCCCTGCCCCTGCCCCCCAAAAAAGTAGAGACCGTCGCAGCCCCATGTGGTTACACAGTAGATGAAGCTTTTGATCACAGCCTATGTGTTTGGTGCTTGGCAGCCTGGTGACTCTCGGTCTGACTGAAGGAGTGCAGGTGTTGATGGGCACAGGGCTGCACACCCTTTGTGAACAGCTGCCCGAGGCTAGCCCTTCCCCGTGTAACAATGAGAGATCATGGACCAAGGAGAGGAGAGATTTGTCCAGAGTCACACAAAGGGGACCAATAGAAACCCATTGGGCTGTACGGGATTTTGACCCGTATTGAGGACTTCACCAGTGCCTGGGGAGTTAGGCCCCGTCCCTGTTAGTCTCCCTTCTAATTCTGAAATTCCGAGGCTCCACACCCACCCTTTCCAGCTCACTGACAGCAGTGTGGCCTCTACGTGATCATCTACTGCCACCTGCTGGCAATGTGTGGGCTTGCCGGCGTCGTCTTTCCCTTCACAAATCGAGCTAGCGAGGCTAGCAGGCTGAGATAGTCCAGGTGGTAGTGAGCGCCTGGGGAGTGCCCGCTTGTCCCTCCCCACCGCTCAGTATCCCAGGCCCCTCTGCCCCCCAGGACCGGGACTTCATCATGACCTTCAACACATCCCTGCATCGCTCGTGGTGGATGGAGAACGGGCCGGGCTGCCTGGTGACTCCCGTTCTGAACTCCCGCCTAGCCCTGGAGGACCACCACGTCATCTCCGTCACTGGCTGCCTGCTTGATTATCCGTACATCGAAGCCCTCAGCAGTGCCCTGCAGATCTTCCTAGCTGTAAGTCCTGCTCACCACCCACCCCCCGTCTTCCAGAAGTGCAGATGCCAACCCATCCCGTTCTGCATCCCCAGTTAAGAGAGGACAAGTCAGGTGTGGGGCAGAGGCAGGGGGATCAGGATCACAAGTTGGAGGTCAGCCTAGGTTACCTAGTGAGTTCTAGACCCTACCCCCTACCCCTACCCCCTATCCCTGCCAAAAGAAAAAGAAAAAGAGAAAAACTAATCTACATATTCCAGCCTCCCTTTGTTTCTGCCTGGATCTGTGTCTTGTGACACCACCCTCCTCCCCCCATCCCCCCATCCCCCCATCCCCTAAGAAGGGTGTGGACAGGTTTCATGAATGGAGTGAGGCATCAGGCTAACTCCTGCTGGGCTTAAACATTTAATACGCCATGAGACCTCGGGATAAACGGTTTGATCTTTCTGAGCTCCCTTCCATTTGCATAGAAAAGATGGTACCAACCTCACAGAGCCGTGGGAATAAGAAAGGGGCTCTAAATAGGGGTCACGGCCAGGCATGGTGACCTGTGACCCCAGCACTTGGAAGGTAAGGGCAGGCGGATCCAGGGCTCAAGGGCAGCCTGGGTTTCTTGAGACCAGCCCTGTCCTAGGCACTTTACAGGCAGGCTCACGTAATCCTTTCACTGAACAGTCCAGTGAGGCGCGACCCGGGCCTGGCTGGGAAGGCTGCGATCGATCGCAGAGATGAACGACTTGTCTGGAGTCACACTCGCACAGGCTTTTAAGCGTTGGCATTCAACTTAAGTGTGTGCTGTGGACAGGGCGCTGAGTCGGGTGGGTAGAGGGGACAAGGACTACTTCTCTTCCTCTTCCTGACTGTCATCCCCTCTCTCAGCTGTTCGGCTTCGTGTTTGCCTGTTACGTGAGCAAAGTGTTCCTGGAAGAGGAGGACAGCTGTAAGTGCATCCCCACCCCCGCCCCGCCCCCCCCCGCCCCGGGACGTGCCCCCCCCCCACCCCCGCCCCGCCCCCCCGCCCCGGGACGTGGGGGCCGCCGGTCTTTTCAGCACCGTGGACAGGCCCACCCCCTCCCTCCAGTGAATCTGGGATTAGTTTGGGGACCCGGTTCTAAGGGAAGAAGAGAGGTAGAAATGGATAGGGTCTGCGTAACCACTCTAGGTTAGGACTCAGATGACCAGGTGCTCAGTCCAAGGCCGCAAAACCGCCTGTTCCCACTGCTGGATCTAACCCTATCAAAGGTCTTAGGCCCTGAGGGCCTTCCTTCAACCTGACCGGGTAGGGGGCCACGCTTGTCCCTCCTCTCCCCCAGGCACGGTCCCGCCCTAGGTCCACGTCCTGGGCATGGGCGTGGCCGTTCCTCAGCACCACCCATTCTTCGGGCCCGGCTCCCCCAGGAATGGGGTCCTGTCCTGGGTTCTTCACCTTCAGAACCCAGTCTCTCATAATTCACCCTGTCCCTTCCGCAGTTGACTTCATCGGTGGCTTTGACTCCTATGGGTACCAGGCGCCGCAGAAGACGTCGCATTTGCAGCTGCAGCCTCTGTACACGTGGGTCCCTGCGCGGGGGCGGGGGTGGGGGGCTGGGGGGGCGTGGTGGTGGCTGGGTGTGGAGTCTTTAGCGTTGGTGGAGACATCACAGAGGAGGCATGGGCACCCGGGTCTCTCTGCTTGCCTATTCGCAGGCCTGCAGATGCAACCCCTAACCTGCTTTTGTTTCCTGCAGGTCGGGGTAGCTTCTGCCCGGCACCCACCCGCGCACTTGGGCAATTGGAGTGAGAAGCCGCACTCACTGTAAGGGAGCGCGGATCACGGTGGGCAGGCGCGCCCCCTGGCGGCCCATGGGCTGACCGCAACTTGCGCAGCCCCTCCTGGATCTGCAGCCCCTCCTGGATCTGCGGCCCCTGGAGCAAATGTGGACTCAGACTCAGACTTGGACTCGACCCTGGCTCTGGCCATGGCCCTTGGCAGCTGGACTTCAGGGTTGGGGCAGGACGGGACGGGGGGGAGGGGGATTCGCTGGGTTTGTATTTTTTTTAATCTCAGCCTTGGCACGCGCCGGGGTCCTCCTCTTCAGCCTCACTCCTTACCTAGTATGTTGCCCTCGGTCCAAACAGCAAGACAGACGGACTCACCCCACCTCATCCCTCATTCACCTGCCCTGGGGAAAGATACTGTGAACGAGGAGCAGGAGTCCTGGGCTCCAGCTGCAGCAGCATCCCTGGCATCCTGGGTGACATCTGGCAGAGCCTTTGCTCTCTCTGGGCCTCAGTTTCCCCACCTCAGATAATTAAAATAATCCCTTAGCAGATGACACACCTGGCATTCTCATGTGACTCTCAATTCCCTGGGCCGCAGTGCAGATATGGACGCTAAGGCCCAGAGATGTGAAGGGATCTGCTTGAAGCCACACAGCAAGGCTCTAGTGGAGGCAGGCTTTGACTCCTGTGTACTCTAGTTTCAGACTCTGCAACCCAGTATCTGGGCTCCGGACTTGGTTTACCAGCCCCCTTGTAGCTTGGACATTCCTGTACACTCACATGCCATCGCCACCACTCACCAGCTCTACTCTTAAAGCAATATTACCAGTTTCTTCTCTTGGGAACCAGTCAGACAGATCCCAAAGCCTTGATCTCAGCCTGACCCACAGGAAGCCTTTGTAGACTCAGCCTGCCCGTCTTTGGCGAAGCTTTGAACCTCATCTTCCAGGAAGGCAGGACCTCCACTCACCCTATGCTCCACCAGGCCCCTAAGCCTGGATCTCCTATCCCATGATCCTATGCTGCCGCCCCCTTCCCCAGCAATCCCACTAACCCCTCCGTTCCTCCACCTACTTCACCATTGTGGTCTCAGAGGGGAAGAGGATGGTGTCCAGAAGCAAGGCCCAGGAGTGCTGAAGGGGTAGAGTGGGGGTGTGAGTGACCAGGGTCCAGAGTCAGCACCCCACCCTTCCTGAGGACAAGCAGAGGCGGCGGATCCTTTCCATCACCTCCCTCCACTGATGCCCTGAGGACCCCGTGTCCTGAGTACTGCTTGGTGAGTTATGTACAGAGAGCAGACATCACTGCCCCAACCTGTGGAACTGGAGCCACCCTGGATTAGGAAGGTGGCTAAGGAGCACAGGGACCTAGCCGAGAGCTTGGGCAGTGGAAGACGGTTCACACCACACCGTGGTGACCACATCTCTCCCCATTCTCCACTCCAGGCTTTCCTGAACTAGGATAGCAAGCCCACTCCACTATCCCATCCAAAATGCCGCACAGAACAGCCGGGTCCAGGAGCTTCTCTGGCCATTAGAGGTCCCTGGGTGGTGAGCCCACTCAGAGGGGACACGTTTCCTTTAGGCCAGGCTGCCTCTTCCACTGGGCCACCTACCTACAGCGCTCGCTTCTCTCATCCCTTGCCCCAAGCCTCTTTCTACTCAAGGGTAAATTAGCCACTGGTGCTTGGAAGCCTTTTGGTTTTATAAGCCGGGTTTTGCAGGGGGACTGGGTTTGCTTCTCAATGAGACCTTGTGGACTGGGACCTCCCTGGTATCCATGCAGGTGGGTTGATTAAAAAAAGTGTTTTCTTCACTGTGTGCCTGTCCTGCCCTGTGGGTCAGAAAGACCTCCAAAGGGAAAAGTTCCTGCAAAAAATAAAAAATGGGCAAAACCAGGTGGTAAAAATGGGCCAAGCTGGGTGGTCATTTCACTTTTAACATATATACATACATTTATCTTTTTGTTTGTTTGAGATCTGGCTGATCCAGAACTCAACATATAGATCAGGGTGGCCTTGAACTCATTGGAATCTACTTGCCTCTGTCTCTGAAGTGCTGGGATTAAAGGTGTGTGCCGCTACACTTGGCTTCCTTTTTAAAATATTTATAATTTGTGTTGGAGGGCATGTGTGCCACGGAGTTCATGTGGAGGGAGTTCTTTCCTTCTACTTTATTTTTTTTCTTTTACTGTATTTGTACATTTGTTGGGGGGTGGGGTTTAAGCACACCTGCCAGAGAGTACATGTAGGACTCAGAGAACCACTCGCTGGAATCAGGTCTCTTCTACCACGTGAGTCCCAGGAATCGAATTCAGGTCCCCAGGCTTAGTTAGCAGGTGCCTTTCCCAGTGGAGCTAACTCCCCCGTGTGTGTGTGTTTGTGTGTGTGTGTGTGTGTGTGTGTGTGTGTGTGTGTGTGTGTTTTGAAACTGGGTTTCACTATATAACCCCGTCTGCCCTCAAATCCACAATCTTCCTGCTCCAGGCTCCTCGGTGCTGGATTACAGACGGTCACCACCATGCTTAGCCTTTAGTATATGTTCCTGAGACCCTGACTTCGCCCTGCCTCAGGCTGGCTTTGTGGCTTTGGACAAGTCACTGTCCCTTCCTTCCTCAAAACTTCACAGAAGTTGCCGGGCAGTGGTGGCGCATGCCTCTAATGCCAGCACTTGGGAGGCAGAGGCAGCGGTTCTTGTGAATCTGAGGTCAGTCTGGTCTACAGAGTGAGTTCTAGAACAGCCAGTGCTACACGGAGAAACCTTTCCCGAGAGACAGAGAGAGAGAGAGAGAGAGGAGAAAGGAGAAATGCAGAATGCTCTCTGTTTTGTTTTCTCAGTAAGTGCCCATTCTGATGATATTTCTGGGTCTCTTTTGCATCTTGGCTTGTCTCTCTTAACAGCTGAGTTCCTGGCTTTGAATGAGCTGTGTCTTAGTTACTTTTCTCTTGCTGTGAAGAGACACCATGACCACAGCAACTCAGAAAAGAAGGCATTTCACTGGGGACTTGCTTACAGATTCAGAGGGTGAGTCTATAGCCATTGTGGCAGGGAGCGTGGTGGCAGACAGGCAGGCACGGTGCTGGAGCAGTAGCTGAGAGCTCACATCTATCTGTTCCATAAGTTGCAGGCTGAGAGAGAGACTGGGCCTAGTGTGGACTTTTGAAACCTCAAAGTTCACCACCAGGAACACACCTCCTCCAACAAGCCCCCACCTAATCCTTACAAATTGGTTCACCAACAGGGAATCAAACATTCAAATAAATAAGGGTATGGGGACCACATGGGTTCCTGTCTCCTACCCTTGACATTCTGGATCATTCTGGTGACATAGCCCAAGAATTAGCATTTCCAGTTGACCCTGAGGTCTTGGAACCCCTCCCCAGGCATACATGTGAAACTGCTGCTTGCTCTTTTACAGTGACTCTTCCTGAGCCCAGGTCTTACACAAGGACACCCAGGTCCCCTCTACCACCTCTGTGGACCATGCCTGGCCATGGCATTCAGAGAGGAAATGAGACATGGCCCTCCAGAAATGTGCGGTCCAGTGGGAGCATACCTCATGGTATGGAAGGCTGGAAGGAGGGGTGCTGGTAGCCAATGGTCAATGCTGTAGTCATTGGATCAGCCGAGCAAATGTTAGTCACTAAAGAGGAACTTGAGAGCCCAGGGCAGGAGTCAAAGTAGAGGAGGTGAAAATGATGTCCGGTGTGAGAGTGGGATGGCTGGAGGGAGCAGCACTGGGGATGGATTAGCTTCCTATTGAGGTGACACTTTTGCCACAACATGAGTGAAACTGGAGTGTCTTTTTATTTTCTTGAGACAGGGTCTCTCTATGTAGCCCTAGCCAGCCTGGAACTCACTATGTAGTCCAGGCTAGCCTCAAATTCACAGAGATCTGTCTGCTCTGGAGTGCTGGGATCAAAGATGTGCACCACCTCACCCAATTTTCATGTCATTTTTTTCTGCTATGAATGGGATCCAGTGTGTCTAAACTATGAATTTATTAGAGCAGCAATTCAACATGGGCCTTGCTGGGCTAAAACTCAGCCAGCATTTTTTTTCTGGAAGCTATGGAAGGATTCCAGTTCATGGCTTCTTCCTTTATCGTCCAGGGAAGAGCAGCACCCTGTCCTGCAAAAGATCTTCTGGTTTTGCTGGGCAGGGTACAAGGGTGCACTCCTGCAGGCCCAACACTTGGAGGGCTGACTCAGAGGGAACAGGAGTTCAAGGCCAGGGCTCAGCAGTAAAGGCACTTGCTGCACAAGCTTGGCTACCTGAGTTCGAACCCTGGAACCCACATAAAGGTAGAAGGAAACTCGCCGGGTGGTGGTGGCGCACACCTTTAATCCCAGCACTTAGGAGGCAGAGGCAGGTGGATCTCTGTGAGGCCAGCCTGGTCTACAGAGTGAGATCCAGGAAAGGCACAAAGCTACACAGAGAAACCCTGTCTCAAAAAACCAAAAAAAAAAAAAAAAAAGAAGAAGAAAACTCCCCCAAATTGTCCCCCGACTGCTGCCCAGGTGCATGGCTCGCATGCCCACTTATTGTACACCATGCACACGATTTCTCATGTGTGCATATGTACACACACTAATCTTTTTTTTCTGTATAGCCCTGACTGTCCTGGAACTTGTTCTATAGACCCAGGCTGGCCTTGAACTCACAGAGATCCGCATGCCTCTGCCTCCTGACTGCTGGGATTAAAGGCATGTGCCACCACACCTGGCTCGAACTGAGCTGTCCTTTAAGGAGATCTAGCAGTGTTTAACAAGTGTGAAGTGTGGAGCAGTGTTCTGTCGGTAGGAAACTAACCTCTGCCGGAGACTTTCTACACGATGACAGCTCCTTATGCATGGACACGAGCTACCAGCACCATGGTGACCAGCGTGACAAACAAGCAAGTCAAGGTCACCACTGCAAGGATAGCGCTGGCCTGTTAAGGAAATGCAGTGGTGTGTCATTCCTGACTCTGCCGTCCCAGGCTGTCACTCTGAAGCCTCCGTACAGTTCACTATCCCAGGTAGAGATGGGGGAATGTGGCTAAATTAGAGGGCTTAGCTAGCATGCACCAGGTCCCGGATTTGATTGCAAGCACCGCCTAAACTGTGTGTGCCAGGCACTCCTAGCACTCACCTGTTATTACTCAGAAAGCAGAGGCAGAAAATTCAGAAGTTCAAGTCCAGCCTGGGTTATATGAGACCTAGTCTGGAAAGAAAAAAAAAGCGGGAGAGGAGCTGGTGTACTGGTTTAGTATCAACTTGACACAAGCTCCAGTCATCAGAGAGGAAGGAGCCTCAGCTGAGGAAAGGCCTCCATGAGATCTGTAAGGCATTTTCTCAATTAGTGATCCACGGGGGAGGGTGCAGCCCATGGTGGGTGGTGCCATCCCTGGGCTGGTAATTCTGGGTTCTATGAGAAGGCAGGCTGAGCAAGCTAGGGGGAGCAAGCCAGTAAGCAGTGCTCCACCATGGCTTCTGCATCAGCTCCTGCCTCCAGGATCCTGCCTTGTTTGAGTTCCTGTCCTGACTTCCTTCAATAATGAACGATATGGAAGTGTAAGCCAAATAAACCCTTTTATCCCCAACTTGGTTTTTGGTCATGGTGTTTCATTGCAGCTGGTAGATAGCTCAGTGGATCTAGGTGCCTGCTACTAAACCTGACAATGTGAGTTCGATCCCCAGGACCCACATGGTAGAAGGAGAGAACTGACTCTTGCCCTGTGGCACACACAACGTAAAATGTAACAACAACAAAAAAAAATGAAGCTTTTTTTTTTTTGCTTCGAGATGGGGGTTTCTCTGTGTAGCCTTGGCTGTTCTGGAATTCCCTCTGTAGACCAGGTTGGCCTTGAACTCACAGAGATCACCTGCCTCTGTCTCCTGTGTGCTGGAATTAAAGGCCTGTGCCACCACTGCCCAGCTTGAAGCATTTTTTAAAAAATGAAGCAGTTCCTCATTCTCTCCTCCTCTAACCTATGTCTGCTGTGGATGATTGATTGATAAATAAAATGCTGATTGGCCAGTAGCCAGACAGGAAGTATAGGTGGGACAAAGAGAGAGCGGATTAATTTAAGATATAAGAACAGCTAGCTAGAAACCTGAGCCATTAGGCCAAACAGGTTAAATAATATAAGCATCTGTATGTTTATTTTATAAGTGGGTTGCGGGACTGTAGGGGCTTGGTAGGACCTGGAGGGAAACTCTTCAGCTACATATGTCCACTCACTCTTCCCTGTGATCTTCAAGATTTGAAAGTGCAAAACCTAATCACATGATCTGGACATGGTGGTACATGCTGTAATTATACACTAATCCCAGCACCCTGGAGGTAAAGCCAGGAAGATCAGAGGTTTGAGGTCATCCAAAGCTATATAGCTAGTTTGAGGCAGCCTGGGCTACATGAGACCCTGCCTCAAGAAGAAGACCTGGAGCATACATGTCCTTCGTGGTGAATGTGGTTCATGGATGGACCCTGGTGACATGGCATGCCTTAATAAATGTTTAGGGAAGAAACTGCTAGAGAGATTTCTGTAACCAGGCTCCCAGCTGTGTCCTGTGGGTGTTTATTGCGGTCTTGGTGTGTCCTCCAAGCAAGGGTGGAGAGGCTGTAAGGTCTTCCACTCTAAGCCTGGTCCTGGAAAAGCCAGCAGCAGCAGAGTTAAAGCAGGAGATGAACAGAACACAGGCAGGTCTGTATCCCCAACCAGGGACACCAGTTCAACACTCATGCCATCCCACTGACCTGAAGGGCTCTGGTCTGCAGGCAGCAGAGTCCTCACACTTGAATTGGATGAAATCCTTCTGCCACAGCCTCCCAAGTACTAAAATTAAAAGATGTGGGCCACCATACCCAGCTTTTTACTGGCTTGCTCTCTGTTGTTTTTGCTTTTTTAGGGGGCCTGCCACCCATCTCCCAAATAAATCAGGCATGGAGACTTAGTCTCACTTATAAATGGCCGGCCTTAGCTTGACTTGTTTCTTGCCAGCTTTTCTTAACTTTAAATTATCCCATTTACCTTTTGTCTCTGGGCTTTTCCCATTCTCTTACTTCTGTAAATCTTACTCTTACTCCTTGTAGCTGGGTGGGTGGCCCCTGGGTTCTCCTCCTTCTCTGGCTACTTCTTTTCTTTTCCTCCCAGATTTCTCCTTCTATTTATCCTCTCTGCCTGCCAGCTCTGCCTATTTCTCTGTCCTGCCTCACTATTGGCTGTTCAGTTCTTTATTAGACCATCAGGTGTTTTAGACAGGCACAGTAATATAGCTTCACAGAGTTAAACAAATGCAACATAAACAAAAGTATCACACCTTAAAGTAATATTCCCAACAGCTTGCTTGCTTCCTTCCTTTCTTCCTTCTTTCCTTCCCTCCCTCCTTCCCTTCCTTCCCTCCTTAGATAGGGTTTGTTGTACTATTCAGGTTGTCTTGAACTTCTGGACTCAAACATTCCCCCCACTTCCTCCTGGACCATTGATGTGTCATTACAGCCCCAAATTCTTGAGCAACCATCTCCTAATCACTGAGATAGTTATCCAGCCTTCAAAAATACTAAAAGGGGTTGAGGAGATGGCTCAGTGGCTAAGAGCACTAACTGCTCTTCCAGAGGATCTGGGTTTGATTCCCAGCACCCACATGGCAGCTCACAACTGTCTGTAACTCCAGTTCCAGGAGATCCGACACCCATGCCAAACACCAATGCACATAAAATAAAAATAAATTTTAAAAAGTACTCTAGACTTTTGTTTTTGTTTTTGTTTTTTTTTGTTTTTTTTTTTTTTGGTTTTTCGAGACAGGGTTTCTCTGTGTAGCTTTGCGCCTTTCCTGGAACTCACTTGGTAGTCCAGGCTGGCCTCGAACTCACAGAGATCCGCCTGGCTCTGCCTCCCGAGTGCTGGGATTAAAGGCGTGCGCCACCACCGCCCGGCCTTACTCTAGACTTTTAAGTCTAGGCTGAAGAGATGGCTCAGCAACTAAGAGCACATGTTGCCCTTGCAGAGGACCTGAGTTAGGCTCCCAGCATCCATGTGGTTGCTCACAACCATCTGTAACTCTAGCCCCACAGAATCCAATGTCCTCTTCTGACCTCCTTGGGTACCAGGCACACACTTAGTGCAGGTATACATGCAGGCAAAACATTCATACATATAAAAGTAAATACATCTTTAAAAAAATACGGTTTAGCCGGGCGGTGGTGGCACATGCCTTTGATCCCAGCACTTGGGAGGCAGAGCCAGGCGGATCTCTCTGAATTCAAGGCCAGCCTGGTCTACAGAACGAGATTCAGGACAAGCACCAAAACTACACAGAGAAACCCTGTCTCGAAAAACCAAAAAAAAAAAAAAAAATTAAAAAATACTGTTTAAGTCCTTGGGGATCCCAGTCTAGTCTTCATAGGCTCCTGAATATCCACTAAGAGCTGTGGTTTAGGGGTTGTGGATGTCGCTCAGTTAGCAGAGTGCTTGCCTAGCATGCATGAAGCCCTGTACCATATACATCTTTTTTTTTTCTGCCTGCCCCTGCCTCCCAAGTGCTGGGATTAAAGGTGTGCGCCGCCACCGCCAACAACACCACCCGACCCTGTACCATATAAACTGTGTTCAATCATACACACTTGTAATCCCAGAACTTGGTAGATAGAAGCAGGGGTTCAAGATCATCCTCAGTATATACAGAGATAGAAGCTAGCCTGAGATACATAAAACCCCATCTCAACGAGTAAAGCAAAGTGTCATCCTTGTTAGAATAGTAGTGAGTATCTCCACTTGCCACTCTGGAGACCAGGGTTCAATTTCTGATGACATCCTCTGGAGCTAAAGAGATGGCTCAGTGTTTAGAGCACTTGCTGCTCTGGCAGAGGACCCTTGTATGATTCTCAGCACCCACATGTTGGCTCGCTACCATCTGTAACTGGTTCCAGGGGATCCAACACCCTTTTCTGACTTCCACCAGCACCAGATATGCAAGTGGTACACAGACATGCATGAAGGCATAACACTTGTTAAAGAGGAGGAGGAGGAGGAGGAGGAGGAGGAGGAGGAGGAGGAGGAGGAGAAAGAAAGAGAGAAAGGAAGAAAGGAAGGAAGAAAGAAAGAAAGAGAAAGAGAAAAAGAAAAGAACAGATCACCAGTCAAGGTGGCACACAAATTTAATCCTAGCACTTGGGAGACAGAGGCAGGTGGATCTCTGAGTTTGAGGCCAGCCTGGTCTACAGAATGAGTCCCAGGATAGCTAGAAATACACAGAGAAACCCTGTCTCAATAAAACAACAACAACAAAAACCAAACAAACCAACAAAGAAGATAAAAAGTAGGGGCTGGAGAGATGACTCAGCAGTTAAGAGCACTGGCTGTTCTTCCAGAGGTCCTGAGTTCAATTCCCAGCAACAACATGGTGGCTCACAACCATCTGTAATGAGATCTGGTGCCCTCTTCTGGCCTGCAGTGCAGGCATATATACAGGCAGAACACTGTATACATACATGATAGATAGAGACAGATAGATAGATAGATAGATAGATAGATAGATAGATAGATAGATAGATAGATGATAGATGATAGATAGATAGATGATAGATAGATAGATAGATAGATAGATAGATAGATAGATAGATAGATAGATAGATAGATAGAGACAGATAGATAGATGATAGATAGATAGGAAAATAGATAGGTAGATAGATAGATAAAGACAGACAGACAGATAGATATATCTGATAGTAAAGAGCAGCTTAGTTGGGGATCTCAGACACCAGATAAATCCTGGTTGGACTGTATATGGTTGTGCTGATACAGCCATGTCACCACATGAGCTCAGCAACTCACCTGTGAAACAGACACAATATTAGTCCCCAAGGGCAGCACCAACAAGCCTTGCAATTGCCCTGGGCCAGGGTTTTTGATTCCTGGCTGGTACAGCCATGGGTGCTGGCTGTATTTCATATTCAGCTGATATCCAGCAGCATTTCCTACCTCCCCAGGTACTGTTGACCTGAGATCTTCACCCCATAGGGTCAAAACCACACATGCATCTTGTCTTTGTGTCTTATCCAGGGAGGTCAGGCCCAAAGTGTGACTGGGACGTTGAGGGAGAAAGGACATAAAGCCCTGGGACCCAGCTGCCCAAGGAGCTGCTGGTAGGAGTTGGAAGTCAGGTAGTAGGGGTTAATTGACATTAAGTCACCAAGTACTTCAGGGTGCCACACTGATGTCCTTCTTCACAGCGACCCTGTGAAGTGGCTGCTATGTGTATTTCCCCCTGTATAGAAGAAGAAACCCCTGCAGAGAAAGTAAAATGATGTGGGTGGTAAAGTTCTGGGGAGGTGTTTGTGTTTTCTTAAGTACAAAGTTTTGGGGCTGGAGAAAGGGCTCATGGGTTCAGAGCACTGGCTGCTCTTGCAGAGGACCAGAATTTGGTTCACAGCACCACATTAGACAGCTCACACTGTTACAGCCGCCTGTAACTCCAGCTCCGGGGGGAATACCTCTGACCTCCATTGGCACCTGCACTCACTTGCACAAACCCACACACAGACACAATTAAAAATTAAAAATAATGAAGTATAAAGTATATAGTTCTATATGGGACCTTGAAAAGCACCATTCCCAGCCATATGTATGTGTGTGTGGTTTTGTTTTGTTTTGTTTTAAGACAAGGTCTGTGGATTTTTTGTTGTTGTTTTTTGTTTGTTTGTTTTTTCTGAGACAGAGTTTCTCTGTGTAGCTTTGGAGCCTTTCCTGGAACTTGCTCTGTAGACCAGGCTGGCCTCGAACTCACAGAGATCCACCTGCCTCTGCCTCCCAAGTGCTAGGATTAAAGGCATGCACCACCACCACCTGGCAAGTTGTATCTTAATATAAATGAAAAGGCAGGTATCTTAGCTTGGCATGGCAGTGTATGCCTGCAACACCATCACTCCTGTGGCCATAGCAGGAGGATTTCCAGTTTAAGACCAGTCTGGCCTACATAGAAGGACACCTCAAAGAAGGTCAGGGGATGGGGAAGCTGGAGCGATAGCTCAGGGGTTAAGAGTACTTACTGCTCTTCCAGGGGCAGCTGACAACCATCCATAACAAGAGGTCCACCACCCTTCTCTGTCCTCCAAGGAAGCCAGCACCCAAGTGGCATTTGCTCACATGGACACACACACACATACATAGTTGGTTTTTTGTTTTGTTTTCATTTGAGCGGGAGAGATGGTTAAGAGAATGTGGTGTACTTGCAGAAGACCCAAGTTTGGTTCCCAGCATCCACCTCAAATAGCTCACAACTCACTGCAGCTCTAGAGCCAGGGGGTCCAACCACTCTGGTCTCCCAATCACCAGTACTCACATGCAGAGTCAGACACATAATAAAAACAGTAAAGTGGGCTGGAGAGATGACTCAGCAGTTAAGAGTACTAACTGTTCTTCCAAAGGTCCTGAGTTCAATTCCCAGCAACCACATGGTGGCTCACAACCATCGGTAATGAGATCTGGTGCCCTCTTCTGGCCTGCAGTCATATATGCAGGCAGAGCACTGTATACATAATAAATAAATAAATCTTTAAAAAAAAGTAAAGCTATTTTTTTTTTAAGATTTATTTATTTGTTTTATATGCATTGGTGTTTTGCCTGCATGTATGTCTGTATGAGGGTGCCAGAACCCATGGAACTGGAGTTACAAACAGCTGTGAGCTGCCATGTGGATGCTGGGAATTGAACCTGCGTCCTCTAGAAGAGCAGCCAGTGCTCTTAACTGCTGAGCCAACTCTCCAGCCCCCAGACTAAATCTTTTATTAAAGATTGTTTTTTATTTCTCTTGAGTAAAAGCAGAAAGGTTGCGTCATGGGATAATTGTGTGTGATTTTATCAGAAACTGCCAAACAGCTGTCTGAAGTGATTACGCCATTCCCCAGGCTCACCAGCAATGCCTGAGGTTTCCTTTTGCCAACACCCTTGGAAGCAGTTGACGTTGCCAATCTTCTTTCAGCAGCTCTCCTGGGTGTTGTTAGCTCTTTTTTTAAAAAAAATAATAATAATTTATTTACTTTTATTTCATTTGCGTTGGTATTTTGCCTGCATGTATGTCTGTGTGAGAGTGCCAGATCTTGGAGCTAGAGACAGTTGTGAGCTGCCATGTGGGTGCTGGGAATTGAACCCGAGTCCTCTGGAAGAGCAGTCAGTGCTCTTAACTGCTGAGCCATCTCTCCAGCCCTGTTGTTAGCTCTTAATGGTGTTGGCTTTCTCTCTGTCTCTTTCTATGTGTGTTCACTGTGTACCTGTTCACCTAGGCATATGGATGTACAGACATGTGTACATATGAAGGCTAGGGGTCAACATCCGGGGTCTTCCTTGCCCTCTAACTTATCTTATTGTTTATTATTACACTTACTTTATTTATTTGTATGGGGGGATGGGACGTGTGCTAAAGCGCACATATGGAGGTCAGAGGATAACTTATGGGATTCCATCCTCCCCTTCCACTTCGTGGTTCTCAGAAATCAAGCCACAGGGCAGGATTAACCCTGAACCATCATGCTGCTCTCTACCTTATCTCTTGAGACAGGATCTCTTGTAGAACCTGGAGCTCATCCACTGGACTAGACAGACTAGCCAATGAATGCCCAGGATCTCTTGTAGAACCTGGAGCTCATCCACTGGACTAGACAGACTAGCCAATGAATGCCCAGGATCTCTTGTAGAACCTGGAACTCATCCACTGGACTAGACTGAGTAGCCAGTGAACTCCCAGGGTCCTCCTGTCTCTGCTTCCCCAGTCCTGAGGTTATGAACGGCTGCTGTGCCAGGCTTTTACATGGGTGGGGGGATTAGAACTCATGTTCCTGTGGTGGGGACTTTACTAACTGAGTCATGTCCCTGGCATTACTTTAAAAAAGATGATTAACACAAGCATGCAACTGCAAGGGTTAAAAAGGCTACTCTGAAAATGGCCCCTGGTCTTTTCTTTTTCCCTCGAGAAATGTGAGTTTCCGGAGACCTCTTTCCCATTTAAACACAACTTTGTCTTTGGCTGTCTGTCCTTCACTAGAGCCCCAAGAGGAAAGTGACTGCCTGTGGTCTTCACAGCTGCTCTTCTCCAAGGCTAGGGTCTTAGGGTTTCTATTGCTGTGAAGAGACACTATGACCACAGCAATTCTTATAAAGGAAAGCATTTAATTGGGGCTCGCTTACAGTTCAGAAGGCTAGTCCATTTTCATCAGCAAGAAGCCTGTTGGCACACAAGCAGACATTGTGCTGGAGAAGTAGTTCAGAGTTCTACATCTGGATCCTTAGGCAACAGGAAGAGAGAATGTCACTGGGCCTGGCTTGAGCTTCTGAAACCTCAGCGTCCACCCCTTGTAACACACTTCCTCCAACATGGCCATACCTCCTCCAACATGGCCACACCTCCAATAATGCCTCTCCCTGTGAGTTTATGGGTGCCATTTTCTTGTAAACCGCCAGGATTAGTAAAGGCTAATATGTGTTGTTGAATGAATATCAGGCTCCATTCAGAAAGTCTCATCTTGTAACCTTTTTTTTTTTTTTCTTTCTTTCTTCTTCTTTTAGATAGGGTCTTACTCTGTGGCACTGGCTGAAACTTTCTGTATAGACCAGGCTGGTCTTGAACTCACAGAGATCAGATCTGCCTGCCTCCGACCCTCATTTTTTTTTTTTTTTTTTTTGAGACAGAGTCTTCTGTTTCTAAGCCAGCTTTGTGCTCTCCATTCTCCTGCTTCCATCCCCTGAGTTCTGGGATGACAGGCATGCACTACTTTATTACATTTTAATTCAAGAGAGCAGCAGATTCTCTGTAGACAAAGCCCATAAATGAGTAATATCAATAAAATTTTGTTAAATGAATTAATGATGATGAAGGAAGGCCCTCGGGGGCTCCCACGAGCAATACAAGCTGATTTATTTCTGCTCCTTTTCTTTCTTTCTTTTCTTTTTTAAACATTTCCTGTCTGTCAGCTGCTGGGCAAACACTGAAAATGCTCATCTGTTATTCTTGTTGAACGGTATTACCTCATCCTTCTGGTAACAGGATCCCTCTTTTTCTCAAGGGGATTGTCTTTCTCCACTCAACCCACTTTTCCATCAGCTCCAAGGCAGGTGACACAGGCCAGGCCGGTCAGAACGTGCCAGCCCCTTGGCAACAGTGACGGGCAGTTCCGGGGAGTGTCAGGCCAGAGTGACCAATGAGAGCCAGCCCTGGACGGGTGCAGCATAAACAGTGGGCAAGAGAACTCTGTGAGAACGGCCATTCCGAGGTAACGTCCAGGAGAACTGAATCGTGAGTGAAGGGGAGGAGCTAGCCTCCAGAAATGGAGGGACACCCGCATCACACTGGAGGACAAACAGTGCCCGGATGGGAAGAGGAGAGAAGCAGGACCGGCCAAGGAGGGCTTTGGATTTTACAATGAGAAGCTACTCCAATGTTTTGAGCAGAGGAGGGGTGGAAGATGGAAGATCTCCAGTTCAAAGCCAGCCTGGGCTACTTAAGAGAGTTCTGGGCTGCCCAACACTGCTTAGCAGGGAACCAGTCTGAAAACAAAACCAAACAGCAGAAGAAAAGAAAAGCCCTGCCTATAATCCCATCACTGGGGGGGGGGGGGGGGGGGGGGGGGGGGGGGGATCAGATATTCGAAACCATCCATCCACCCTCTGCTGTGAACAAGTTCTAAGCCAGTTTAGGATACTCGAGAGCCTGTCTTTAAAAAAAAAAAAAGTTTGCAACAGAGTTATTATGCAATCTGATCCACTCTGTTGAAAGACCTCTGTGTGAGGGCTGCTGAGATGCTCAGCAGGTGAAGGGGTTTTGCCGCCAAGTCTGATTGTCCAGAATTTGATCCCTGGGACCTTCCACACAACTGAAGGAGAGTACTGACTCCCTAAAATCACCCTCTGCCCCCCACACTTGCTCGGTGGCTTCTGCCTCTCCCCACCTACTAAGTACATGTTTAAAATTTTAAAAAGAGAGCACTATCGAAAGATGATCCTGGAAATGAGGGCGAGGGGTGGAGGGAGAAGGGGACTGAGGCTGTCGCTGTCATCGAAGACGGGTTTGGCCTGGGGTTTTAGCTATGGTGAAAAATAATTTGGCATGGCCTATTTGAGAACAGAGGGAGAGCTAAAGAAAATTAGAGTCTAGGGGGCAGCTGCTGATGACCTCATTTGAACACCTGGATCCAGCTGTGCCTGAGGCTGCTTCTCCTAGTTTGACAATTTTGTGAGCCAGTACTCTTAATATTTTTAAATTGTATTACCCTGGGTTACATAGGTCATTATCATGCACACACACATATCCATATATTTGTATATATAAATTTCCTTTTTTTCCCTTTATTTTATTCAGTTTATTTCTTTGTTGTTGTTGAGACAGGCTCTCCCTGTTTAGCCCTGGGTGATCTAGAACTTGCAGTGTAGACTGATGTGGCCTCGTACTCATTCTGCAGCAAAGGCTGGCCTAGTCCTGTAGCTCTGGCTGAACTCAAACTCATGGGAATTACCCTGACTCAGCCCCGTCCCATCTTCTGAGTGCTGAAACCACAGGTGTGTCCAGCCACACCTGGCCTATGGGGTTCTGTCACTTGGGAAGGAGATCTTTGGGTATATGTGTGTTCTCATGAGTCCTCGAGCAAATCAGTGCCAAAGTCAGTGGAAAGGGTTGGAGTGGGGTGTGTGTGTGGGGGGTGGGGTGGGTGTGTGGGTGTGTGTAAGTGAGTGCAGGTGCCAGAGGCATAGGATTCCCTGGAGGTGAATTTATAGATGGTTGTGAGCTGCCTTACATGGATGTTTGGAACCAAACTTGGGTCCTCTGCAAGAGCAGTACATGCTCTGCTCTTGACTGCTGAACCATCTCTCTAGCCCCATCACTCCACTTTCTTTTTATTTATTATTATTATATTTGTGTGTGTGTGTGTGTGTGTGTGTGTGTGTGTGTGTGTGTGAGAGAGAGAGAGAGAGAGAGAGAGAGAGAGAGAGAGAGAGAGAGAGAGAGAGTTTGATGTGCGTTCCACAGTGCAGGCATGAAGGTCCAGGCAGCTGATTTTCTCCTTCCTCAGTGGGATATGTGGATCAAATGCCAACTGTCAGCCAGGCATGGTGGTCCTTGCTTTTAATCCTGGTACTGGTACTTAGAGAGCAGAGGCAGGCGGCAGATCTCTGTGAGTTTGAAGCCAGCCTGGCCTACACAGAGAGTTCTAAGACAGCCAGGGTTGTGTAGAGAGACCTTGTCTCAAGAAAAAAGAAAGAAAGAAAAAGGAAGAAAAAGAAAAAACTCTGGCTGTCAGCTTTGTGCAACAAATATTTTCTTTCTCTCTGGAACACCTTGCAAGCCCCCTTTAATTTAATATATCAAATAATTTTATTTTTCCCCCTTGCTTCCCTTTGCTGATTTTACTATGTTGTCTGTGCTGACCACAAACTTCTGGCTCAAAAGGTCCTTATCCCTCTGAATGCTAGGATTACAGGCTACACCCTCAGGCCAGACTTCTCCATTGGTTTTTGTTGTTTTGTGTTGTTTTTAAAGTTATTTATCTTATTTTGTGTGTATGGATGTTTTGCCTGTATGTATATGTGTGCACCATGTGCATCCCTGGTGCCTGAGGAGGTCAGAAGAAGGGATCAGATGCCCTAAAACTGAAGTTATGGATGGTCCTGAGCCACCACATGGGTGCTGGGACTGGAGTCTGGGTCCTCTGCGAGAGCAGCCAGTGCTCTTATCCTCTGAGCCATCTCTCCAGCCCGGCTCCTCCATTCTTAGCTCCTGGCAGATCTGCCTGATGCCCTCACTCCTGCTTTGTATCACCTGGTCATCTCTTTCCCTTTCTTCCTCCTTTTTCCTTTTCCTTCAAAGTCAGTCCTTGGTGTTATCTAAGAGCTGCGGCCTCCCTCCTTCCTGCTCCCAAGCTGTGTGACAACAGAGCAGTAAAGAATGCTTTGAAGGCCGACAATGGCTCAGACAGAAGAATATTTCACAGCACATTTGACAATCACGTAATAGTACCATTAAAATGTAGCAAGAGGAGCTGGAGCAATGGCTCAGCAGATAAGAGCACTGGCTGCTCTAGCAAAGGAACTGGGTTTGGTTCCCAGCAGCCACATGGTGGTTTAGAAACACATGTAACACCAGCTCGTCTGATGTTTCTACTGCACACCACCAAAACTCACATGTGCATACCCGCACACACACACACACACACACAGAATTAAAAAATAAGAGGGGCTCGAGAGATGGCTCCGTGGTTAATCATGCTCATAGTTCTTACAAGGACCTGGATTCCATTCCCAAATAAAATAAATCTTGAAAAATAAAATGTAGCAGGGCCGGGCGTGGTGGCGCACGCCTTTAATCCCAGCACTAGGGAGGCAGAGTCAGGCGGATCTCTGTGAATTCGAGCCCAGCCTGGGCTACAGAGTAAGTTCCAGGAAAGGCTCCAAAGCTACACGGAGAAACCCTGTCTAAAAAAACAAAAACAAAATACAAAACAAAACAAAAAAAGCTTACATAAAAGGTCAGAGGTGGGTAATAGCGTTTTGCATTTGGGTATTGGTTTGTAATAGGTTCCCCCCCACACACACAGTAGGTTTCTCTGCCCACTCAGTAAGCCGGATCAAGCCAAACTGAAAAAGTATAACAACAGGTTTATTTGAGCAAAGCAACTCTTGGGTGGGTTCTCCAGTCCCAGAGATCAGGGCTGGAGAAGCCACACGCCTGAACTTAAGCAGGGAGATTATATAGATTGTAGGGAAGGGTGATGACGTGTCACAAGCTGGGTTTGTGCACTAGTATGCCCAAAAGCTGACCACTTTAGACGGGGACTTGGGTGGCTGGGAACTTCGGGGGAGGAACTGACATAGCCAAGAATGCAAAACTAGGTTTTTTGGGTGCCTTTTCTTGGTTCAGAGACTCTCTGAGTGGGCGGTGTCTGGGAGAGACAGGAATGGGGCTTTCTGGATCTTGCAGGGGTGAACTGAATAAAAGTATAAAATCCTAATCTTATAAGACATACAAGTTAATAGTCAATCGTCTCATAAAGAATTGACTTCTTTGATATGTCCAGATTTAGCTTCTTACTTATGATCTCAAAGTCTAAAACAAGTGACTAGAAACGAGCAACATTTGTCTAGTGTAGATGTACTTAGCAGTTTGGTTTCGCCCAAGGTAGAATCTGAGTGAAATCTGTTATTGCCTTATGCCAGGTGACCCCTCCATCTCTGGTCTGTGCTCCCTGCCCTGTCTTGCCCATGATAAGTACCTTCCTTTGCCTCCCCAGGAATGTGAGCACCATAAAGATTACCAGATCTTTGCTCAGAAGACATGCAATGACCTGTGATCCCAGGGCCTGGATGCTGCAGTAGGGGGAGCTGCCTCCAGCTGCAAAGAACATGAACATCACCTCAGTGGTTTCCCAAAGCTTCCTGCCCATGACTCACAGTCATTCTTTTTATTGTTCTTCACTAATGATGATAAGAAGATCTCTTTTTTTTAAGATCAACTCAAGATATTTCTCTTTCTATTGAAAGAGAATGCTTATTGCACTCAATGCCTGGGTTATCTTTTGTTCATTTTATTATACTTTGGTTTGTGACTCATCAAAGCATATTTGAACAGAAAGAAAAAAAACTAAACTGTGAAATGGGTTGCAACACACACATTTCTTTCTTCCTTTTTTTTTTTTTTTTTTTTTTTTTTTTTTAATTTCTGAGGCAGGGTTTCTCAGGGTAGCCCTGGATGTCCTAGAACTCTGTATGTAGACCAGGCTAGTCTCCAACTCAGATATCCTTCTGCCTCTGCCTCCCAAGGAGTGCTAAGATTAAAGGCACATGCCACCATGCCCAGCCACACACAGATCTTAACTGAGTACTCCTTGAAACCAAGAATGAAGCCAGGCTTAGTGGTCCACACCTGTGGTCCCAGGCGCTAAGGAGGCAGAGCTGAGAGACTTGTTGCATGTTCACAGCCAGACTGATTCTCAGAGCGAGTGCCAGGCCAGCCTGGCTGAGTAAGCCCTCTCTTAAATGAGAAGATGAAAAGGAGGAAGACAAGACATAATTCAGCTTTTCCCCAGAGAAAATCCAAGCAATTCTTGTGACCATTCCTGTAACAATATTACAAATATTGTTGAATATTGCCAATGTTGTTGAACACACATCTCCATTCAAAATAAAAAATGAGCATGAGTCATTTAAAATTATACTTTCCTAAGTGTCATTTAATAGATTTTTTTTTTTTTTTTTTTGGTTTTTCGAGACAGGGTTTCTCTGTGTAGCTTTGCGCCTTTCCTGGAACTCACTTGGTAGCCCAGGCTGGCCTCGAACTCACAGAGATCCGCCTGGCTCTGCCTCCCGAGTGCTGGGATTAAAGGCGTGCGCCACCACCGCCCGGCTAGATTTTTTTTTAATAGCAGGTTGAATACTAGAAACTTCTTCTGGGTTGTTATTTGTTTACTTCCCCATGTAGCCCTAGGAACTCACTGTGTAGATCAGGCTGGCCTCAGACTCACAGAAATCCACCTGCCTCTGCCTCCACTAATGACTGGTTTATTCATGTGTTTGTGGGGTGACAAGGATCGGATCCAGGCTCTCGCACATGCTAGGCAAGTGCTTTACTATTGCGCACTGCACTCCCTGGATGTTGGGAAGCTACACTCCCCGGATGTTGGGGAGCTGCACTCCCCGGATGTTGGGGAGCTACACTCTCTGGATGTTGGGGAGTTATACTCCTTGGATGTTGGGGAGTTTTGTTTGTTGGTTTTGGGTTTTGTTTTTGTTTTTGTTTTTTTCCGGTACAGGGTTTCTCTATGTAGCCCTGGCTGTCCTGTAGACCAGGCTGTCCTCAAACTCAGAGATCCACCTGCCTCTGCCTCCCAGAGTGCTGGGATTAAAGGTGTGAGCCACCACCACCTGGCTGTTTTTGTTTTGTTTTGTTTGAGACAGGGTCTTGCTATGCAGCCCAGGCTGGCCTTGAGCTCCAGCTTATTCACCGCAGTGTGCTTCTGAAGATTGGGTAAAGTCTTGCTACTGGGGTTTGGGGATTTAGCTCAGTGGTAGAGTGCTTGCCTAGCAAGCACAAGGCCCTGGGTTCGGTCCTCAGCTGGGGGTAGGGCAGGGGTCTTGCTACTGCATCTGTGCATAAAGTAGCTAGTGCTCTTGGCCCCTTGTCTTTCAAATTCTTTTCTTCTGATAGAATATCACAAGACAACAAACCTGGAGATCATCATGTTAAGTAAATATGCCAGATCTGGAAGGACAAGCATCCTGTTTGAAATGCTTGTGGAATTGTGGAATCTAGAGGGGAAAATTAAGAAAAATATGAAAGTCCAGGGCTGAAGAAATGGCTCTTCTATTAAGAGCACTGGCTGCTCTTCCAGAGGACCTGTGCTCCCAGCACCCACATGTTGGCTCACAACTGTAACTCCAGTTCCCGGGGATCTGACACCTCCTTCCAGCCTCCTCCAGCAACAGGCATGCATACACACAGGCAAAACACCCATACCCAGAAGATGAAAACAAATTAATGTTTTTTTAAAAAAATTGATGGAATTTGCTGGGCGGTGGTGGTGCACGCCTTCAATCCCAGCACTCAGGAGGCAAAGCCCGGTGGATCTCTGTGAGTTTGAGGTCATCCTGGTCTACAGAGTGAGATCCAGAACAGGCACCAAAACTACACAGAGAAATCCTGTCTCAAAAAAAAAAAAGGGGGGGGGGGGCTGGAGAAATGCCTCAGATGTTTAAGGGCACTGCTTGTTCTTCCAAAGGTCCTGAGTTCAATTCCCAGCAACCACATGGTGGCTCACAAACATCTGTAATGAGATCTGGTGCCCTCTTCTGGCCTGCAGGGATACATGCAGACAGAACACTGTATACATAATAAATAAATAAATCTTTTTAAAAAATTGATGGAATTAGTGGCTAGAGAAATGGCTAAGAGATTAAAAGCACTGGCTGCTCTCCCAGAGGATCTGGGTTCAATTCCCAGCAACCACATGGTGACTCACAACAATCTATAATGGGATCCGATGCCTTCTTCTGACATGGAGGCATACATGCAAACAGAACACTCATATCTAAAATAATAGACAAATAAAATTTTTTTAAAATTGATTGGGGGTGGGGAGTGGCTGGAGAGATGTCTCAGGGGTTAAGAGCACTGATTGCACTTCCAGAAGTCCTGAGTTTAATTCCCAGCAACCGCATGTTGGCTCACAACCACCTATAATGAGATCTGGTGCCCTCTTCTGGCATGCAGTCACACATTCAGGCAGAACACTGTATACATAATAAAATTTTTTTGTTTGTTTGTTTTTTCGAGACAGGGTTTCTCTGAGTAGCTTTGCGCCTTTTCTGGAACTCACTCTATAGCCCAGGCTGGCCCCGCCTGGCTCTGCCTCCCGAGTGCTGGGATCACCGCCGCCAGGCGCTAACAGGATTTCTAATGGAGCTAGCTCGGTCAGTAGAGTGCTTGTCATACAAGTGTAAGGACCCACGCTTGATCCCCAAGACAAGATCCACAGGGTGGAAAGAGAGGAATGACTCCCTCAAGGTGTCTTCTGACTTCTATGTATACTGTCACATGCCCCGCTACCCCAATCAATAAATAAATGAACAAAAAAATAAATAAAGGTAAACAAAAACAAGGCAGACAGCAGAAGAATACCACCAGAGGATGACCTCTGACCTCCACACACAAAGATACACATATATACACATAAGAGCATTACCTACATGCGTACACAAACACACAATCAATCATGTAAAAGATTAAAGAAACAGAAGAGAGCCAGATATTGTGGTACAAGACTTGAATTCCAGCACTCCAAAGCAGAGGAGTTCAAGGCAAATCTGGTCTACATAGTGAGTTCCAGGACAGTCAGCTATGCAGAGACCCTGTCTTAAAAAAAAAAAAAAAAAAAAAGAAAAAAGAAAGAAGAAAAAAGCTGGGCAGCGGTGATGCTTACCTTTAACCCCAGCACTCAGGAGCCAGAGGCAGGCAGATCTCTGTGAATTTGAGGCCAGCCTAGTCTACAAAGCAAGCTCCAGGACAGCCAGAGCTACACAGAGAAACGCTGTCTCGAAAAACAAACAAACAGAAAAGTTAAGAAGCAGAAAAGAAATCAGCCACTGTGAGGTGTAGTCAGTCACCAAGGAAGCTGTCAAATGCTACAACCAGGGAACTGATTGTCAGACATTTTCCAGCGTACCCTAGTGACACCCACCGCCCTGACTATCCTCTCCTACACAGAATTAGTCATAAACTGAGAAAGGTTCCTGCATGGAGTGAAGGGCACCGACGAGCAGGGATGTGGGGAGCAGATGAAGTCCTGAGTGAATGTGTGTTGACCTGAGTGCAGCCATGTCAAGGATCCTAACGCCCCAGACCAGGGGAATGACAAAGCCTTTCCCTGGTCCATGTGCAGATGTTGACAGTGTGTAGAAAACGTGGACCACAGCTTCCTCCTCCTGAACGTTTGCATCCCAAGACTGCTCTCCCACAGAGACTACACCTGCCCCTTTGCTCAGCTGCATGCAATAAACCTTCTGTGTCCATCACATCCCAGGGCCTAGCGGACCCCAGCTTCTATGTGTGCCTGTCCTCTCTTTATTCTGGTCACCCCAGTTAGATCAATCCCTAAGCCCTACAGGTCAAGGCACAGGCTCTGACCTGAGTGTGGGATCACAGGGGACATCCTCTGTAAGCAGAGTGCCCTCACGCTGGAGCCCTGGTTTGGTCAGGTGACTCAAGCAAGGGGCAGGCAGGCACAGCAGGTTCAGGATAACACATCTGTTTCTCCACACTGTGGAGTGGGATCTGGAAAGAGCCGGACTCAAGAGGTTTTAAATGTCTTTTTGTCATTAAGACTGTAGTGCTAGCCAGGTGGTGGTGGTGGCAGCGGCGGCGGCGGCGGCGGCGGCGGCTCCCGCACTCGGAAAGCAGAGGCAGGCGGATCTCTGTGAGTTCGAGGCCAGCCTGGTCTACAGAGAGAGTTTCAGGACAGGCTCTAAAGCTACACAGAGAAAACCAAAAAAACAAAACAAAACAAAAAAACCAAAAAAAAAAAAATGCAGCAACTGGGGAGGACAAGATGGCTTGGCTGGTAAAGGCTTGACAATCTGAGTTTGATCCCTGAGACCCACGAGGTGGCAGGAGAGAATGAGCTCTTGTAGGAATGTCCTCTCATCTCCACATGGCACCATTAGTTCCCACATAATAAATAAATGTTTAAAAAATACTTTAATTTTGACAGGTGGTGGTGGCGGTGGCGGCGGCGGTGGTGGCGGCGGCGGCGGCGGCGGCGGTGGCGGCGGCGGCGGCGGCGGCGGCGCATGCCTTTAATCCCAGCACTCGGGAGACAGAGCCAGGCAGATCTCTGTGAGTTCGAGGCCAGCTTGGTCTACAGAGAGAGATCCAGGACAGGCACCAAAACTACACAGAGAAACCCTGTCTCGAAAAACCAAAAAAAAAAAAAAAAAAAAAGAAAGGAATGGAGACTCCCTGAGTGACATTTTGCCTTTTCCACTAAGCAAAAATATGAAAAATAGAATAAATAAATAGCTACTTAAAAGTTGCTGGAGCTAAGTATAGTGGCATATGACTTTAATTCCAGCACTGGGGAGACAGGAGGCTCTCTATGAATTTCAGGTCAGCCTGGTCTACATAGCGCGCTCCAGCCCAGCCAGAACTACATAGTGGAACCCTGTCTCAAACAAAACAAAACAAACAAACAAAGGGTTCTGTCTGTTTCTCAGGCCAGGACACAGAAAGTCATGTAGGGGCTGCAGCTGTCCAGAAGGGGACATGTGGAAGGGACTCTTTCTTTATATAAATACACTGCTGCTTTGCTCTACATCTGTACAGGTGTGAAGGTATCATCTCTGTGGCCTGACAGAGGTCCCCACTCCAAAATGGTGTAGGATAGAGACAGGGAGAGAGAAAGAGATCCACGTTCTAGGATGATGAGCTCACAGATCCATCCTTCGGAAGGCCAGTGTCGTTTTATGTTATTAAACAATAAACAGCCAGGGCTCCTAACCACTGAACCATCTCTCTGAGTTTTTTTTTTTTTTTTTTTTTTTTTATGTGCGTTGGTGTTTTGCCTGCATGAATGTCTGTGTGAAGGTGTCAGATTCCCTGGAACTGGAGTTACAGACAGTTGTGAGCTGCCATGTGGCTGCTGGGAATTGAACCCAGGTCTCCTAGAAGAGCAGCCAGGGCTCTGAACCATCTCTCCAGCGCCCTCTGAGTTTTTGAAATAGAGTCTCTCAAGGACCTGGAGTTTGCTGACTCAGCTGGGCTGGCTAGCCAATGAGCTACTGGGATCTGTGTGTCTCTGTCCCCCACCCTCCCACTGCCACCCCAACCAGTGCTGGAGTTGCAGACACAGGCTGCTGTGCCTAGCTGTTCCCTGTATTCCAGGGATCAAACTCAGGTCCTCATGCTGGTGTGGTCAGCAGTTGGCCCACTGAGCCTTTGCCCCGGGCCTGAGTTATGTTCTTAACTTATCAATACAAATGCTCTGTCTCTGTCTCTCGCAGGCCTTTGCCTCGGGGAGAGGGGCAGCAGTGGAGCAGTAAGGACAGCATGCACACACCAGCTTGTCTCCTCTGCTCTCATGTGTGCTACATCTCATCAGAATCCCCTCAGGGACACAGTTGAGATAACATCAAGAATTTCACCACAGCAACATCAGAGCATTTAGCCAAGTCTGGGGAGCCCTTCTGAGGATGGGGCCTCGGGAAGACCTTAGTGATCACATATTCCTATAGTTGACTCTCCCTGGAGGCTCCTCAATCATTTTGTTTGAGGCATTTTGCACCCCTTTGTTCTACTTTGGGACCAAATCTCAAATAGTAGCAGAAAAATTTCCACTCAAGTGTTGTGTGTGTTTGGCAATCTGCTAGTTCTCTCCCGGATACCCATTCTCCTCTTCTTTGATAGCTGAATCCCCTAGCAATCAGCTGGGCACAAAGACTACATTTCCCAGACTCCCTTGCATCCATTGCATCCAGAAGATGATGCTCTCACCAAAGAGATGAAGTGGAAGTGTGGTGCAGTTGAGGCTCTCCATAAGAACCCTAAGTGTCAATATGTGACCTCTTTTAAGAGACTGTGAGCACACATCACACTTCATTTTCTTCATTCTTTCCTGGGGTGCAGGTGACTTCAGAGGCCAGAGATGTCAGATCCCTTTGGAGCTGGAGTTACAAGTGGTTGTGAATGGCCCAACATCATGGGTGCTGAGAATGAAATTCTGGTCCCCTGCAAGAGCATCAAGTATTCTTAACTGCTGAGCCATCTCTCTAGCACCCAAACTAAAAATAAATAAATAAAAATAAATTAAAACCAACAACAACAAAATTACACATATGTCATCTTAGCACTTAGGAAGGAGAGGCAGGAGGATCAGAAGTTCAAGATCATCCTTAGCTACATAGTGAGTTCTAGGCCAGCCTTCCCTATGCGAGAGTCTATCTCAAAGCAAACAAGCAAACACTAAATATCTGCACAAACAAACATATGGACTGAAGATACAGCTCCGTGATGGAGTGCTTGTCTAGCAGGGAGTCAGACCATGAATTCCATTGCCAGTACTGGGCAGGTGACACAAACAAAACCCAAAAACTAATGTGGCAGAGCCACAAAAGTGGCCACACAGAGAGACGCTGTCTCGTAATGTCCCCCTCCCTCAAATAAAGAAACAAAATCTAAATTAACAGCCAGCTTTGGTGGCACACACCTTTAATGTCAGCACTTGGGAAGCAGAGGCTTATGGATCTCTTACAGAGTTCCAGACCAGCCAAGGCTAAGTCGAGAGATCTTGTATAGAAAACCAAACAAAAATAACAAAAGACATTTCCTATAAAAGCCAAGTACTTACAGGAAATAGGCTGGCTGGCCGCATGCTCATTCAGTAATCATCATCTATGGAGCATCTAGTATCACCAGCTCCCGTTACAGGAGCTACGCCATGGGATCCACATCCTCTATAAGTTCTCAGTGAGATTCAGTAGGTGGGAGGCATCTGCTCTGGTGGGAACAGAGTGTTGGGAACAGGGGATAGGGCCTATGATCCTCTAATTGCTAGGTAGCAGTGATGGGGGCACAGCAGAAGGAGCAACCGTTGCTGTGAGGGCAGACTGGGAAGGTGCTTTCCCACAACCAGCAGTGGCTCTTTGCAGAATTATCAGGAACTCCCTGCTCCAGCATGACTTAGTCTGTGTCAGCCTTAGCAGCCATTAAGTCGGGGATGTCGTTGGATAAGAGACAGGCACAGCTGCTCATCAGGCCTGATTCTTGCCCTTTGTACACTGACAGAACACTAAGCTTAAAGTATCAAAGTTCAAGAAGAAAATGTGCTTTTTTTTTAATTAATTAATTTTTTTCGAGACAGGGTTTCTCTGTGTAGCTTTGCGCCTTTCCTGGAACTCACTTGGTAGCCCAGGCTGGCCTCGAACTCACAGAGATCCACCTGGCTCTGCCTCCCGAGTGCTGGGATTAAAGGCGTGCGCCACCACCGCCCGGCAATTAATTAATTTTTTAAAAAGTGTATTGGTGTTTTTGCCATGGGTGTCAGATCTCCTGGAACTAGAGTTAGAGACAGTTGTGAGCTGCCATGTGGGTGCTGGGAATTGAACCCGGGTCCTCTGGAAGAGCAGTCGATACTCTTACCTGCTGAATCATCTCTCTAGCCTGAAAATACTGGGGGATCTGGGTAAAGTGGTACACACTATGGGGAAGGCAGAGGCAGGAAGAAGGCTAAAGGTCCTGGAACCACTGAGGTCCACACAGGAAGTCCAAGCCACTCAGGGCTACCTAATGAGACCACATCTCAAAACAAACAGAGGGGAAAGGTTGATGGGTTCCTAATGATGAAAACCCAATTATAATGTAAAAAATTGATGTGTTCAATAGAGGAAAAAAAATTAAAGTCGCCGGGCGGTGGTGGCGCACGCCTTTAATCCCAGCACTTGGGAGGCAGAGCCAGGCGAATCTCTGTGAGTTCGAGGCCAGTCTGGGCTACCAAGTGAGTTCCAGGAAAGGCGCAAAGCTACACAGAGAAACCCTGTCTCGAAAAACCAAAAAAAAAAAAAAAAAAAAAAAATTAAAGTCACATGATGCATGAGGGCAAAGGGAAGTTAAAAGACAGATGCCAGTGTGGGGAGGCACAGCTTAGGTAGGTGATCTACATGGAAGAAGCAGGGTATTTATTAATGTCAATAACTTAGAGCTGGGCTTGGTGGCACAGGCTTGCAATCCCAACACACAGGAGGCTAAGGCAGGAGGATGGCAAGTTCAAAGCCTGCCTGGGCTAGAGAAATCCTGTTTCAAAACACAAAAAACAGAACTGGAGAGATGACTCAGCATCTAAAAGTGCTTCCTGGCAAGCCCGATGACCTGGACCCATGTGGTACGGAGAGAATGGACTCCTGCAAGTTGTCCTCTGACCTGCACACTCAAGCCTGCATGTACACACACACACACACACACACACACACACACACACACACACAACACACATATACACACACACACACACACACACACCTATATACACACACCACATCATATACAAATACACAACATCACACACACCACATCATATACATACACACATACACACACACATCACACACACATGACATCATATACATACACACACACCACACGCATACACACATTCACACCACACACACAAACACACATCACACACACACCACACATACACACATAGCACACACCACATACCACATCATATACATACACACACACACACACACACACACACACACGCACACACACACACAGAAAGACTAACTAACTAACTAACTAAATAAATAAATAAATGTAATCTAAAAAACATAATGCCCAGTTAGGTGGTGGTGCATGCCTTTAATCCCAGCACTCAGAGGCAGATCTCTGAATTCAAGGCCAGCCTGGTCTACAGAGCGAGTTCCAGGACAGCCAGGGCTACACAGAGAAACCCTGTCTTGAAAAACTGAAAATCAACAACAACAAATGCAACAGGGTGACCAGCAAGGGGGCTCAGTGGGTAAAAGCACTTGCCATGCAAGCCTGATGGCTGAGTGTGACCCCTGAATCACACACGGTGGAAGGAAAGAACCCCTCCTAAGAGTTGCCCTCTGACCTGCACACACATACACACACACACACACACACACACACACACACACACACAGAGCACACATCACACACACCACATACACATCACACACCACACACACACACACACACACACACACACTCACCACACACATACCACACCATACACACCCCCCCCCACACACTCACCACACACATACCACACCATACACACACCACAAACACACACACACACATACCACACCATACACACACCACACACACACACTCACCACACACATACCATACCATACACACACCACAAACACACACACATCACACTTACCACACACCACATATCATACACACCACACATCACACATACACACCACACACACACACACACACACACACACACACACACACACACACACACACACTACTCACCACACAGGCTACACACACCACACACTGTGAAACAAAGCAAAACAATAAAAAAAAAAAAAAAAAAAAGCACAGAAGTCTGAGTGGGAAGAAGGTAAAGTCCTCGGCTGCCCCTCCCCCATAGGAATTGCCAATCCTGGCAGTAGCCAAGATCCAGTTGGGGCAGCAGGAAGGGTGTGGCAGGGTCCGCACTTAAGGTGAACCACGCAGAGGGCATTTGGCAACAGATCAGCTCCATTCTTACTTACCCAGAAGGTTTTGCTTTCCAGCTCTGGAAAGACCTGTTTGGGGGCGGGGTGGGAGAAGGGGTGTGTGTAGAGTCTGTGTGTGCACTGGGGGAAAGGTGCCCAGGGAAGAAAAGACAAGACTATCACACAGGCAAGACCCCCTCACACAGACAGCTCGGCAAGCAACCAGTGTTTATTCTGGCTTCTTGTTGTTTTTGAGACAGGGTTTCTCTGTGTAGCTTTGGAGCCTTTCCTGGAACTCACTCTGTAGACCAGGCTGGCCTCAAACTCACAGAGATCCGCCTGCCTCTGCCTCTTGTGAACTGAAGAATCTCAAGGTGGCCTATGTACCCCTGCAGACAGTTTGCTCTACCTCTGAGCACCAGACACCTGCGATGCTCCACTTGAGGAAAAGACCTGCGTGTCACTGCGCACCTCTCGAGGCCCCTTGGCCTTTTAATGCAGAGAGGGCATGGTACAGAGCAAGGCTTAGGGTCTGGTTAGTCTGCAAGGGTGACTGAAACAGGGGGCAGGACATCAGTTTGTTCCCCTGCTGTTATGGGAAAGGACTTTGAACCACGCCTGGAGCAGAAAGTCCACCTGGCCCAAAGAGGCCTCCTCGACTTCGCAGAAAGACTGGGGCAGGCCTAGCTAAGGCTCTGGCTTTCATGCACCCAGTGATGGGAGCTGGGAGGTACAGCACATACCTAGCAGGGGTGAAGTCCGGATTCATCTCCAGCAGATGTATTCACTCACCCACCACCTGTATTAACTTCAAGAACTTGGGTGGGGAGAGAAGGGTAAGGAAAGGACAATGGAGCCCTGCCTGGCCTGGAGCTCTTAAAGCAGGCTGGTTTTGAACTCAAGAGATCTGCGGTCCTCGGCCTCCCAAACGCTGGGATGAAAGGTGTGCTCCACTACAGGCCAGCCCAAAACACTCCCCCCACCCCTTTCTCTTTTTCTGCAGTATTAGGGATAAACAACCAGGGCTTCACATGTGCTAAAACCCACACAACACCACAGATGCTAGCGAACTACTGCAGGATTAACTTACCTTTCTTCTTTCTTTCTTTCTTTCTTTCTTTCTTTCTTTCTTTCTTTCTTTCTTTCTTTCTTTCTTTCTTTCTTTCTCTCTCTCTCTCTCTCTCTCTCTCTCTCTCTCTCTCTCTCTCTCTCTCTCTTTTTTGAAACCAGGCTGATTGATTACCAACCGAACCTGCTGACCTTGAGTTCCTGATCCTTCTTCTACTACCTCCTAAATGCTGGGATTACAGGCAGGTGCTGCCCCCTCCCACCCTGCATATTCTAACTCTTTTGTTTTTGTTTTTGTTTTTCGAGACAGGGTTTCTCCTTGTAGTTTAGGTGCCTGTCCTGGATCTCGCTCTGTAGACCAGGCTGGCCTCGAACTCACAGAGATCCTCCTGCCTCTGCCTCCCGAGTGCTGGGATTAAAGGCGTGCGCCACCACCGCCCCGCTCTTTTTCTTTTCTTTGTTTTTTTTTAGATTTATTTATTTATTATGTATACAGAAGAGGGCACCAGATCTCATTACAGATGGTTCTGAGCCACCATGTGAGTGCTGGGAATTGAACTCAGGACCTCTGGGAGAGCAGTCAGTGCTCTTAACCTCTGAGCCATCTCCAGCTCCCGCTCCCTAACTTTTTTTCTTTTCTTTTTTTTTTTGAGCTGAGGATCAAACCCAGGGCCTTGCACTTGCTAGGCAAGCGCTCTACCACTGAGCTAAATCCCCAGCCCCTAACTTTTTTCTTAATGAAGCCAATGGCGATTAAATCCCGAGGTGATCTTGGCCCTTGGGGGTTATCACAAGTCTCTAAACTTGCTGGGAGTGTAGGTCAGTGGGAGGGAACAAAGCCTCACCCTACTGGAAAGGCCCAGTGGGAATGATGGGTGTGAGGAAGATTTGTTACAGAGAAGACAGAGGCCTTGTGTCCTGGAGGGGGAAGAGGACAGTCCTGATTAGGAGACTGAGAATCTAAGTCTTGGGGGCTCAGGGAGAGGTAGCAAAATAGGAGGGACCGGCCAGAGTGAGGCCAGGAGGCTGCCAGGGTGCAGAGAACCCTGAGCCCAGGCTGAGCTTTCTGACCTGTGTCCCCTGGGCAACGGGAAGACAGGGAGGGAATGTTGGCTGAGGTTCTCTGGCTATATCAAAGGGCAAAACTACAACGAACTTGGTTGTAGATCAAATTGGCTCTCATTCTGCAGATTGGACGGAGTTTACACTGGAGAAAACAGTCAGTTTTGTAAGATGGGAACAAAGAAACAAAACAATAAAATGCTGATTAGTGAATGCTATTTTTGGTAATGGTTGAACCTGGGACTTCCTTATTATGCTGACTCAAGTGGCCTGGCATCTCCTGTTTTTAGGGACCGCGGTCTGTTTTGGAAAATGTCTGTTTCAAGAGAGTTTCCCTGTGATTTTGCAGTGCATGGCTTGAGTTACTCCATTTTCGGCTGGCCTAGTCTGTTGGGATCTAGTGTAGAAGCCAGTCCAAAAACGATGGCCTCCTATGATTTTTTAAAGATGTATTTTAAGCCAGGAGTGGCGGCGCACACCTTTAGTCCCAGCACTCTGGTGGCAGAGGCAGGTGGATCTACAGAGCCTGGTCTACAGAGTGAGTTCCAGGACAGCCAGAGAAACCTTGTCTCAAAAAAAAAAATGTATTTTTATTGTTAATTATGGATATATGTGTGTCTGTAAAGATATTTGTGCATGTGAGTGGAGATGCCCTTGGAGGCTGGAAGGTGTCAGATCCCTTGGAGCTGGAGTTACAGGCTATTGTGAGCTGCTTGATGTGGGTGCTGGGAACCTAATTCAGGTCTATGTAAGAGCAGCATGTCCCCCGACCCCTATCCCCCAGTGTGTACTCTTAACTGATGAGCAATCTTTCTGGTCCTCTCCTATCATTTTTGTTTAAACAGTTAAAGAGTTAGGCCTGCTGATGCATACTTGTAATTCCAGCTACTACAAATTTGAGGAAGGAGGATTGCAGTTTCCAGGTCAGCCTTGGGTAACTCAGCAAGACTGTCTTAAATAAAAGTGAAAAATTGGCTGGAGATACAACTGAGTGGTAGAGTGCTTGTCTGATATACACAAAGCTTTGGCTTTGATCCTTAAAAAAAAATGTAGTGTAAGCCAGGCAGTGGTGGCTCACACCTTTAATTCCAGCACTTGGGAGGCAGGCAGATTTCTGTGAGTTCAAGGCCAGCCTGATCTACAGAGCATGTTGCAGGACAGCCAGGGCTAGACACAGAGAAACCCTGTCTTAAAAAACAAAACAAAGCCGGGAAGTGGTGGCACATGCCTTTAATCCCAGCACTCGGAAGGCAGAGCCAGGCGGATTTTTGTGAGTTCGAGGCCAGCCTGGTCTACAGAGCGAGATCCAGGAAAAGGCGCAAAACTACACAGAGAAACCCTGTCTTGAAAAACAAAAACAAACAAACAAACAAACAAAATCCTGTAGCCTAGCTGAGTATTACATGTCTGTAATCCCCGGAATGAGAAGCCTGAGGCAGGAGGATTACTTGTAAATTGGAGGCCAGCCTGGAAGAGAGAGTCTAGGATTACCACACAGTAAGACACTGTCTCCAAAACAAAACAGGGCTGGAAGAAGGCTCAGTGATTAAGACTTGTTGCTTTTGCAGAAGACCAGGATTCAGTTCCCAGCACCCACTTGGTGGCTCACAATAGTCTGTAACTCCAGTTCTAGGTGATCTGATGCTTTCTTCTGGACGCTGTAGGCATGAGGCACATATGGTGCATATATATAAGGCAAAACACTCATGCATGTAAAATTGAACACACACACTACATATACACATGAAGAAAGAAAGAAAGAAAGAAAGCAAACTTTAAAAAAAAAAACCAAACAGAAACTTAAAATAAATAAATAAGATGCAACCAGAGAAGCAGTCATGAACTGGGCCAAGGGACTGAATTTGCTGACCCTGTTACAGAGGATTAGGAAAAGTTTTAAATTCTTTTGTTTGTTTGTTTAAGATGATGTCTCCATACACTTCCCAGACTGGTCTTGAGCTCCCAGGCCCAAGGAAGATGCTGTTTAAATTTCCAAGGATGGAAAGAATAGGTTTGCTCCTTGTCACCCAGTATGAGAGACATTAAAAAACAAAAACAGAGCTCTCCCTGCTTCTGCATCTAGAGTGCTAGGATTAAAGGCCTGTGCCACCACCCCTGTCTAGGTAAAGTGATTTGGAAATTCAGTTTTTCAATTTGGAAATCCTGATGAAATGAGTCTACTTACTAGGCATCATGACACATACCTGTAATCCCAGCACTTGGTAGTCTAAGGTAAGAATCTCCAGGTAAGGCCAACCTGGGTCTCATAGTTACACACTGTGTCAGGGAAACAAATGCTGGACATAGACCGTAGTGTGAAGTACGTGTGCAGTGTGTACCTGGGATTGAACCTATGAATGCTAAGCACACACTTTACTACTGAGTTATACCCCAGCCCTACATAACTGATTTATGAGATTTTTGCCTACAGATTGTTTCATGTTAGCTAGCGGGTAAATACTCTGAAGAACTGAAACACTCTGGGTGTGGTGGCACAGGCCTGTAATCCCAGCACTTGGGAGGAAGAGGCAGGAGGATCAGGAGTTCCAGGTCATCTTCTGCAACACAGCGAGCTGGAATCCAGCCTGGCTTACATAGTGAATTCCAGGCCAGCCTGGGCTACACAGAGACTCTGTCCCAAACATCAACAACAGAACCAACTGTATATGTGTGAGTGTGTGAGGATCACACTAAAGGCCCCTGCTTGCTAAGCACACTCTGCCACTGAGCTGCTCTCCCAGACTCAAAAGAATCTAAAAAGGAGATAAATTCCCCTAGAATGGCTTTTTGAGGCTCTTCTGTTGCAGTCTTTTACGGTTTCTCCCACTTTTTTGTTCCATGTCCCTGGGCCCTTCATTTATTTTTATCCACACTCACTTTTTCTAAGTTTTCCTCTGAGGATGTAGAATCCTTCCCTGGTTGAGTTTATCTGCAAAATAAAATCTCCCAAAACATGTAATATGTAAATGTATTTAGGAAAACAACAAACTCAGATGACTGTTATATATTCTACATAGCTTGTTCCTGGAGTTGAATTCAAAGTAACTGAGTGTAGCAAATAGGATGGTCCAGGCCTGTAACTCCAGCACTAGGGGGTGATGTGAGGGTTTAGGCAAGAGGGTTGCTATTAGTTCCAGCCAGCCTAGGCTATATAACAAGACTGTGGCTCAGAAAACAACAATAATAATGACACAAAATAAAATTTAAAAGATTATTGACTTGCCAGGTGGTGGTGGCCACACAGAGAAACTTTGTCTTGAACAACCAAAATAGGCCAGGCGGCGGTGGCATATGCTTTTAATCCCAGCACTGGGGATGCAGAGCCAGGCAGATCTCTGTGAGTTCAAGGCCAGCCTGGTCTACAGAGGGAGATCCAGGACAGGAACTAAAACTACACAGAGAAACCGTGTCTCGAAAAACAAACAAACAAACAAACAAAAAAACTAACTAAATAAATAAAATAAATGGAAAATAATTAGTGGTGCTACCTGCTCTTTATTTGCCCTTGTATCTGTGTAGGGGTATGCATACATGATGGCAGTGAGCACAGAAGTCAGGAGAGGAGGAAGTCAGATCCCTTAGAGCTGGAGTTACAGACAGTTCTGAGCCACCTGACCCTCAGGTGGGAACCACACTTGGATCTTTGGAAAGAGCAAGTATCAGTTCTTAAATGTGAGTGTGTGTGTGTGTGTGTGTGTGTGTGTGTGTGTGTGTGTGTGTGTGAGAGAGAGAGAGAGAGAGAGAGAGAGAGAGAGAGAGAGAGAGAGAGGGATGTATGTGCAGAGGCCAGAGAAAGACTTCAGGTTTCCTCCTCTATCATTCTCTACCCGACATTTTTTAAAAAAGATTTATTTTTACTTTATGTGTGTTGGTGTTTTTGGGTGCATGTGTGTTCATACACCACATGCATGCAGTGCCCTAGGAGGCTAGAACAGGGCCTCAGATTCCTTGACACTGAAGTCACAGACTGCTAGCCACCATGTTGCTGCTGGAAACCAAACCAGAGTCTGTCAGGTCCCAAAGAACTCAGGACAAATGGCTAACTGTGCTGCCTGCTCAACACACCAAAGCGCACACCGGCTTGCTAGGGTCGGTCAGCATCACAAGTTCCTGTTACAGAGTCCTGGCTTTCAGTGCTTTTTACCCTCGTCCTCTACCCTCCACCTCCCCAGCCCCTGAGCGTCCCTTCCCCCAGCTCGGATTCCTATAAAACTCAGCTGTTTCAATCATTCGGGCTCATGCCTCCTCTGTTTGTCCTCTTTTGCCTGCTTGGTCCTCTTTCTCTTGATGATTCTCCCTCTCCTGGTCCCCTCTCTTGCCTCTCTCTCTTCTCTTTGTCTCTCAACCTCCCCCCTCCTCTCACTGGCCGTTCAGTCTGGACCCTTCCAGATGCCACTGACTGTTCCCTCTCCCATGTCTACAATAGAAACCTTCTCCTCAGCCATACCTAGGAGTGGTCATGTTCTCTTTTTCTTTTTCTTTTTTTTTTTTTGGTTTTTCGAGACAAGGTTTCCCTGTGTAGCTTTGCGCCTCTCCTGGAACTCACTTGGTAGCCCAGGCTGGCCTCGAACTCACAGAGATCCGCCTGGCTCTGCCTCCCGAGTGCTGGGATTAAAGGCGTGTGCCACCACGCCCGGCCATGTTCTCTTTTTCATTCAGAGTCATCCGCAAGACCAGCGCAGCAGGTGCTGTTAACCACCAAGTTGTCTTGCCTGTTTTTTTTTTTTTTTTTTAAAGACAAGGTCTCCCACTAAACGTGAAGCTAGACAGACTAACTGGCCAGCAAGCTCCTGGGATCTGCCTGACTTTGCCTTGGCAGCACGGTGAGCAGAGTAGCCTGACTTTTACGTAAGTGCTGGGGATTTGAACTCAGGTCCTCGTGATTACACAACAAGTGCTCTTGCCCACTGAGCCAACTCCCCAGCATCTCTCTGTATCATCTACAGTTTTAACTTGGTCTTATTCATCCCCTAAACAATGTGTGATAATATGTTGTGCCAATATTTATATTCCACATAAACATTCTGCCATAACTGTATCAAATTGTACTCTGATTCTTGCCAAGGAAGAGAATTTCCCATTATCACGCTCATCAACTTTTTGGATGAGTCTAGACATTCCATCACTAAAAATCTGAATCATAAGCATCATATTTCAATAACAGTCCCATTTTTTCCCTCATTTTTTTCATGGATGGGTACATATATATCTTGGAATCAGGTCTCAGTTTAGTTTGGTTGATGTGCGTTTTAGTTGTTTCATGTTTATTGGGAACATGAACCAGACACTGCCAATCTTTATGTTCATTCTCATTCTGGTGTTGGTGAAATGTTTTCCAGCCCCCCAAACCTTTCAGTGCACACAAACACTAGACTCCTTTGAGATGTGATGTAACCATGACAGGGTATCACTCCTCCCCCATCCCCTTCCTCCGTGGTGACTAGAACGAACTTTCCTCCAGAACATCAACATTTGAATACTCAGTCCTTAGCTAGTAGCATTGTTTGGGGAGACTTAGGAGTTGTGGTCTTGCTGGTGGAAGTATGTCACTGAAGGTGGGCTGTGAGGTTTTTTGTTTGTTTTAAAGATTTTTTTTTTAATTGTGTGCGCATGTATGTGTCTGTGTGTGAGAATAAGCAGATGTGAGTGCAGGAGCTCACTGAGGCCAGAAGAGGGTATCAGATCCCTTGAAGCTGGAGTTACAGGGGGCTGTGAGTTGCTTGGTGTGGGTCATAGAATCGAACTCAGGTCCTCTGCAAGAGTAGTACAGACTCTCAACCACTGAGCCACCTTTCCAGCCTGGGCTTTGAGAGTTTATAGACTGCCATTTTGAATTTGATTTTTGTTTCCTGCGAAAAGTTTGAGATGTGGGCTCTCACCTGGTCCTGTGGCCAAGGCTGTCACCTGATGCCACAATTCCTTGCTCTGAGGAACTTTGTTTGTTTTGTTTTTTGTTTTTCAAGACAAGGTTTCTCTGTGCAGCCCTGGCTGTCCTGGAACTCACTCTGTAGCCCAGGCTATCCTTGAACTCACAGAGATCCACCTGGCTCTGCCTCCCGAGTGCTGGGGTTAAAGGCATGTGCCACCACTGCCTGGCTCTGAGGAGCTCTTATCCCTCTGGTACCAGAAGTTCAACTAAACTCTTCCTTTGATAAATTGCCTTGGTTGTGGAATTTATCACAGCAACAGCAAAGTCACTAACACATCCCCTACAATTTTATTACTTCCTTAAATTTTCTACCAGTGTCATTATTTAGAAAATGACAAATTCTTATTTGAAATAGATAATGTTTATTTATTTTGAGACAAGGTCTCACTGTGTAGCCCTAGCTAGCCTGAAACTCACTATGTAGACCAGGTTGACCTCAAATTCATAGAGATCCACCTGCCTCTGCCTCTTTAGTGTTGGGACTAACGGTGTATACCACCATGCTTTTGTCTTTTATTTTTGAGGCTTCTATTTAACTCCAGAAAAACCTCCAAAAGGAGCCCCTTTACTATGATCTGACTGTGTCTCCTAAAACTTACGTTGAAACTCAAGCACCAAAGCAAAACCGGCCCTTAGCAAGACAGTGTGGAGCATGCCTTTGATCCCACCACTTGAGAGGCAGAGGCAGAAGGATCTTTGTGAGTTCGAGGCCAGCCTGGTCTACAAAGCAAGTTCGAGGCCAGCCAGGACTTTGTTACACAGAGAAACCCTCTCTCAACAAAAACAAACAAACAAACAAACAAAAAGAAAAGAAAAGAAAAAGAAAAAGAAGTTGGTCCTTGTCAGCAGTTTTAGTCCCAACACTCAGGAGGTAGAGGCAGGTGGATCTGTGCGAGCTTGAGGCCAGCCTGGTCTACATACTGAGTTCCAAGCCAGCAGGATTGCACAATAAGATCCTGTCTGAAGAGAAGGAAAAGAAATACTTTTATGCGTAGGGGTGTTTTGCCTGCAGGTTGGTCTGTACATCATGTGTGTGTGTGTGGTGCTCTCAGAGACCTGGAGAAATCACTGGATCCCAAGGAACTAGAGCTGGCTGTGAGTCCCCATGAGGGTGCTGGGAATTGAGCTGGTGTTCTCCAGAAGAGCAGCCAGTGCTTTTAACTGCTGAGCCATCTCTCTAGCCCTGTTTAATGTTTTAAAGCTGTGGTTCTCCACCTATAGGTGATGACCCCTCTCGGGGGTCACTGATCAGATATCCTGCATATCAGATATTTCCACCATGATTCATAACAACAGCAAAATGACAGTTATGAAGTAACACAGTAATTGTATGGTTTGGGGTCACCACACCATGAGGAACTGTATTAAAGGGTCACAGCAGCATTAAGAAGGTTGAGAAGCACTGTTTCAAAGGAACATACCATTCCCTGAGTCTAGAGTAGGGACTGAATGCACGGCTGCCCTTCTCACTAAAGTGGCTCCACATCCCCAAGAAATTCTAACCAAAGCAGGATCAGAAGCTACCGATCCAAACTGAAAGACAGGCTGTGACAGAGGCAGATGTATGTGTGCCCCTGGGCACCCATGCACCCTAGGTGGCCTGTAGGACTAGGCATGTATAAATTAACAAAAAGTAGCTTAAATTTTTAATTTTTTATTCTTTTCATCTTCTGAGACAGGGTCACCCTACACGGTCCTGGTTGCCTTAAACCTCACTATACAAACCATGCTGGCCTTGAACTTGTAGGAATCCTCCTGCCCTCGCTTCCCACGTGCTGAGATTACAGATGTGTGACATCACTCCTGGCACAAAAGGTGGTTTAAATTCTTCCTTCTTAGCATGCTACTCACCAACGACCAGTCAATCAGTTACTAACCTGGCTTCTACTACAGAGCCAGGTGTCATTGCCCAGGCCTCTGGGGCATGGTTCACCGGGGTCACGTGACGAGAGCGGAAGCAGGTACCCGATCAGTTTTTGGATTATCACCTCACCCATTGCAGGCCCCACATGTGGCTGTATTGAAATGGGCTTTGAATGAGACTGGGCTAGCCTTTGGGCCTCGCTTCCTTAGGGAAGAATTTCTAGGGAGAGCGGTCAAAGCTCCCAGGGGAATAAGGGCTGACAAGCTAAGAGTGTATCAGATGAGTATAACTTTTCAAAGGAAGATAAAACAAATCTGATTGACCCATGTTATTAGCAAACAGGATCTTCTAAAAGATCAAGTGCCCAGCCGGGCAGTGGTGGTGCACACCTTTAATCCCAGCACTCGGGAGGCAGAGGCAGGTGGATCTCTATGAGTCCGAGGCCAGCCTGGTCTACGGAGTGAGCTCAAGGACAGACACCAAAACTACACAGAGAAACCCAGTCTCTAAAAAACCGAAAAACAAACAAACAAACCAAAAAACCCAAAACCAACCAAACAAACAAAAAAAAAAAAACAACCCCCATCAAGTGCCCAGGCTGCATGTGGATAGAGCCCAGTGGCAGAGTGCTTGCCTAGAATGTGTGAGGTCTGGGCCCAGTTGGGCACAGTAACCAGCACTGTGGGGGCAAGACTCTCAGAATAAGATTAAAAATACAATAAAAATATGAGAAAAAGTATTAACAATCGAAAAGGTAAGCAAGGAAACTTTTAAAAGAGTCAAGCAGGGACCAGAGATGGCTCAGTGAGTAATGGAATTCACCTTCAAGTCTAGAGTTTGATCAAGACAGAGTTTCTTTGTGTAGCTCTGGCTGTCCTGGAACTCACTCTGTAGACCAGGCTGGCCTCAAACTCAGAGATCCGCCTGCCTCTGCCTCCCAAGTGCTGGGGATCAAAGGTGTGCAGCACCACTGCCCGGTGAGAGAACCCACTCTTACCAGTTGTCCTCTGCTCTCCTACATGTGTCTTGGCTGCATACATGTGCAAGTACGCACACGCACACACAAGCACACACACATGCACACACAAGCACGCACACACAAGCACACACACGCACACACAAGCACACACATGCACACACAAGCACGCACACACACGCACACACAAGCCAACTAGAAAAGCAGTCACAGCGAAGGTTGAGGATGTAGCCCTCTATCAGTGACACACCTTTTGCTCAGTATGCAGGAGGCCCTGAGGGACATTCTAAATGGCATGATTGAGTGTAAATAGCTAAACTAATTACTAAAATTTAAGCTAGAAGCCATGGTTCATGCCTTTAATCCCAGCACTTGGAGGCTGAGGCAGAAAGGTTGATACAAATTTGAGGCCAGCCTGTCCTGCATAGTAAATTTGAGACTCACCTGGGAGGTACTGTGAGACCCTGTCATAAACACATAATCAAACAATCAGTGAGACTGAAGCCCACATCCTCCGTGTGTGTTCCTGAATGCTCAGTTCCAATTGCTCATGCTGGAGATGGAGTCCAGGGCCTTGTATGTTCAGGAACACACTCTACCACCAAGCTGCACCCCAGCTCTGTAGCCAAGGCTGACCTCAAAGCTGCACGTGCCTTTAATCCCAACACTCAGAAGGCAGAGGCAGGCAGATCTCTGTGAGTTTTTGGACAGCTTGTAGAGTTTTGTAGAACTCTACAGGAGTTCCAGGACAGCCAAGGCTGTTACACAGAGACACTGTCTCAAACAAACAAACAAAACAAAAAACAACAACAACAACAAATCAAAACTATGGTCCCTGTGCCTCAGCCTCCAGATGTGCTATGTTATGCCTGACTTCAGGTGTCCTTGGGTGCAGCATGCTCTTGTGGCCTCAGAGATAGTGGTGGCTCCAGGAAGATGAGAGCTAGATCTCAAGAATTCTCCCTCCCTAAGGCCCCAGGCACCCCCATGGGCCCTGACTTAACTAGTTCCTGGCTAGTCATTAGGACCTGATGTCCCTCATTCTCATGACCATCTGGAGAAACTTAGGATGGTCCTTCCGGTGTACAGGATCTCCATGACCGGAAGGTATTGAAAAGCTGGCGACAGACGCGTTCTTTCATCTGGGACATGTTTATCTCCAGGACTGGCAATCCAGCATAAACACAGCCATCCTCACCCCAACTGAACTTCTCTTTCCCTGAAGAGCCGAGAAGAAGCGGGAGGAGATAAGGATGAAGAGATTTCTCCTTGCAGGCATGCACAGAATTCTGTGGCAAAGTTTATCTCTAGCATTCTTCAAGGTTGGGGCAATCTAGCTGTGAAGCTCAGAACCCCAGTCATGCGGGCCTGCCCCCACGGCTCCTCCACCAGCAAACTGAAACCCATCTTGTCTCAGATCTGCATGACCAGGAAACTTTGTAGCCTAGGGGCTTGTATCAATTTCTCTGCTTTGCCTTCCCCAGGCTTCCACTTTTTTGAAGGCTGCCGTAGCTTACCCAACAGGATGCTCCAGGGTGGGCGTTGGGAAGATGAGACTAGGCTAAGCCTTTAGACCAAGGCTATACAAAAAAACCCTGTCTCAGAAAGTAAAAACAAACAAACAAACAGAAAGAAAGAAAGCAAGCCTTTAGAAAGGAAGGATTAAAATTACAGAACAAAGAAAAAGATGTTACTCAAAAAGCAAGTAGAAATGCTCAAAATTGCATCTTAAAAATAGAGAGGAGGAAGAGGAAGCAGTAGGTGGTGGCCTACGCCTTTAATTCCATCACTTAGGAGGCAGAGGAGTCGGATCTCTGTGAGTTCAGGGCCAGCCTGGTCTACAGAGCTAGTTCCAGGACAGAGAAACCTTGTCTCAGAAAAACAAACAAACAAACAAACAGTACATATCTATAGAAGAGGGTTAGTAAGATGGCTCAGCAGATAAAGGAGCTTGCCACCAAGCCTGAGTGTGATCCAAAGGAGCCACATTTTAGGAGGCAGGAAGACTGCAGCAAGCTTAAGGCCAGCCTGAAGTACATAATGAGTTTAAGTCCAGCCTGGGCTACAGTATGAGACGTTGCCTCAAATAACAACCAAAACCTCAAACTCAGAATGAAACAAAGCAGTACAGAACAGTAGGTAAGAATCACGGGGGATAAAGAAGTTGAGGAAGTGATGAGAAGTTTGTCTGGGAGTGCATACACACAGCTCTATGTCGGAGAGCTTGTCTAGCAAGTATGAGATCCTGGGTTTGATCAGCAGAGTCACCAAAACAAACAAACAAACAAAAAAATAAACGAGCCGGGCAGTGGTGGCGCACGCCTTTAACCCTAGCACTCGGGAGGCAGAGCCAGTCCGATCTCTGTGAGTTCCAGGCCAGCCTGGTCTACAGAGTGAGTTCCAGGACAGGCTCCAAAGCTACACAGAAAAACCCTGTCTTGAAACAAAACAAAACAAAACAAAACAATAAATAAATACATACATACATGAAAAGAGTTCCAAGTTGCTTAGAAGATACAAACATTTTTTAAAAGATGCTTTAATAAGATCAGACAAGACAGGTAAAAAAGACTGCTCAGTGGGTAAAGGTGTTTGTCTGGTGACATGAGTTCAGTTCCCAGAACCCACACAGTGGAAGGAAAGAACAGACTCCTGTAAACTGTCTTCTGATTTTTTTTTTAAATTTCCAAAACGGGGTTTCTTAGCATATTCCTAGCTGTCCAGGCTGGTCTCTGAACTCACAGAGATCCACCTGCCTCTGCCTCTTGTGTGCTGGGATCCAAGGCATGCACCACCACTGCCTAGCTGTCTTCTGACTTCTATATGCTCACTGTAGGATGTATGTGTACTCTGTTGCCCAAATTAAAAAAAAAAAAAAATCCTGCTGGGCAGTGGTGGCTCATGCCTTTAATCTCAGCACTTGGGAGACAGAGGAAGGTGGATTTCTGTGAGTTTGAGGCCAGCCTGGTCTACAGAGCGAGTTCCAAAGCTACACAGAGAAACCATGTCTCGAAAAACAAACAAACAAACAAAAAACAAAAAAACACCAATAAACATAGGAAAGGTTGTATGAAAATCTGAAGATTTTGCCGTTGATGGTAATGTACAATGATTCAGTTACTTTGGAAAGCAGTCTGACATTTCTCAAATGATTAAGCAGAGTTACCATGTAACCAAGCTGGGAGGTCCCCTCCTGGGTACGTACCCAGGGGAAATGAAAACACATGCCACAGAAACTTGCACAGGAATATCACGGCAGTGTTGTTCATAGTACCCCAACAGAGACACAACTGAGTGAGTACTCAATGGATGGATGTGGCAAAGAGCATATGGTGACATGGTCCAGTGATAGTAAATTATTTGGTTATAAAAAAGGAATGGGCCAGGTGGTGGTGGTGGCGGCGGCGGCGGCGGCGGCGGCGGCGGCGGTGCTCGCCTTTAATCCCAGCACTTGGGAGGCAGAGCCAGGTGAATCTCTGTGAGTTCGAGGCCAGCCTGGTCTACAGAGCGAAATCCAGGACAGGCACCAAAACTACACGGAGAAACCCTGTCTCAAAAAACCATTAAAAAAAAAAAAGGGGGGGGGGGCTGGAGATATGGCTCAGAGGTTAAGAGCACTGACTGCTCCTCCAGAGGTCCTGAGTTCAATTCCCAGCACCCACATGGTGGCTCATAACCATCTGGAATGAGATCTGGCACCCTCTTCTGTATACATAATAAATAAATAAATCTTAAAAAATATTTAAAAAAAGGAAGCCAGATACCAAACACTACACAATACATGGTCTCTTTCCTATAAACATCTGGAATAAGGTCAATGAAATGACTCAGTGGGTAAAGGTGCTTACCACTCTATAAGGCAAGGCTGATGACCTGGGTTTGATCCTGTGAACCCATGTAAAGGTGGAAGGAGAAAGTCAGCTTCACATTTGTGCTCTGATCTCTACATTTAGACTGTGGCATGTGCAGCCTGACACCCCCCAACACACACACACACACACACACACACACACACACACACACACACACACGTACACACACGTACACATACGTATACACGATAAGTAAAATAAAATGGCCTGAATAGGGAAATCTGTGTAGGCCTCAAAATCATGATCTCACCGCCTCAGCCTCTGGAGTAGCTGGGATTATAAGAGTGCAATAGTGAGATCTGACTCAGACTAGGCAAATCCAGAGACAGAAAATACATTAGAGGGTTACGGAGACGGCTCAGTTGGTAAAGTTGTTGGCAGGCGATTTCAAAGATCTAACTTTGATCCCCAGAACCCGTGTGAAAACATCTAGGTATGTAGCATGTGAATTTGTAATTCCAGAGCTGCAGAGGTGGAGACAGGTGGATCCCTAAGGCTCTCTGGCTCTTACTAGCCTACTTGGTGAGCTCCATGTCTGTGAGAGACTGTATCTCAGAACAACAAGATGAGGCTGGGGTTGGAGAGATGACTCAGCAGTTAGGAGCACTTGCTGCACTTCCAGAGGACCTGGGTTCGAATCCCAGCACCCACATGGCAGCTCACAACACATCCCCCAATCCCAGGGGATCTGATATCCTCTTCTAGCCTCCCATACACATACATAACATAAATAAATATTAATATAAAAAAAGGTGGATGGTGCCTCAGGGTGACACCTGAGGTTGACACACACTGTGCACATGTACAAACATGTATCCACCCACACCCACACTGAACAAAAGGAACGGGCCTGTGTGATGACTCAGTGGATAAAAACACTTGTCGCTGAACCTGATGGTCTGAGACTGATCCCAAGAACACACACGGCGGAAGGAGAGAACCAACTCCTGAAGTTGTCTTCTGACCTCCACATGAGCACCATGGTGTATGAGTGCTTCCCCAAAGTGAGTTCATGCCCTTGTTCATTCACATGCCCACACACATACACACAAATAAATGTTAAAATCTAAGAAAGAGGGGCTGGAGAGATGGCTCAGAGGTTGAGAGTACTGGCCACTCTTCCAGAGGTCCTGAGTTCGATTCCCAGCAACCACACGGTGGCTCACAACCATTTATAATGAGATCTGGTGCCCTCTTCTGGCATGTAGATAGAATACTGTATACATAATAAATAAATAAATCTTTAAAAAAATTTCTAAAAAAAAAAAAGAAAGAAAGAAAGAAAGAAAATCCAAGAAAGAAAATTTATTAGTGGTTGTTTAGGCTTGGGGTAAGGAGAATAGAGAGTCAGGAGTGATGGCTACAGGGACAAGGTCTTTCTTTTTCTTTCCCTTGTTTTTGAGAGAGGGTCTTTCCCAGCCCTGACTATCCTTCAACTTGTTTGATTTTTGAGACAGAGTTTCACTGTGTAGCTCTGGCTGTCCTGGAACTCACTCTGTAGACCAGGCTGGCCTTGAACACACAGAGATCCACCTGCCTCTGCCTCCTGAGTGCTGAGATTACAATAAAAACTACACAAAGAAACCCTGTCTCGAAAAAAAAGAATGCAGGTGCCCATGGAGGCCAGGGGCATCATATCTTCTTGGAGCTGAAGTTATAGGGAGTTGTGAGACCCCTGATATGGGTGCTGGGAATCAAACTCAGGTCTTCTGTGAGATTATTATGTGCTCTCAACTGCTGAGCAGTCTCTCCAGCCTTTGCTGGTGTCTTTGTATTGAATTATACACTTTAAATAAATGAATTAAAAATGATATGTGAGGCCAGCTAGATTAAGACTCCTGTAAGTTGTCTTTGGCCCCCTGCAGTGCACTCTGGTCACGACCACCATCCACGGAAGTACAATAAAATAATAAAGATGATATGTAACTGGGTGTCATGGTATACATCTGTAATCCTAGTTCTTGGGAGGGTGAGGAAGGAGGATTACAAATTAGAGACCAGCCGGGCTCCCCAAGGAGAAACTGCCTCAAATCAAAGTCAAGAACTCAAGGCCAGCTTGGGCAGGATGAGGTCCTTAAAAATCAAAACCAAACCAAGCAAAAAACTAGAGAGGGGCTTGTGAGATGGCTCATGGGTAAAGGTGCTTGTTGCCAGGCATGATGACTTTTATTCCAGAATCCACATGGTGGAACTGACTCCCCATTCCTGCCACAGCGCGCATGCCACCACACATACACCATGTACACACAGATGCACAGCATAAACAGTCATCATTTTTTTGTTTTTCCTTCTTTTGAGACCGTGTTTCTCTGTGTAGCCCTGGCTGTCCTGGAATGCACTCTGTCGACCAGGCTGGCCTCAAACTCACAGAGATTTATTTGCCTCTGCCTCAGGAATTGTAGTAATTAAAGGTATGCACCACTAACTGCCCGGCACTTTTTTTTTTTTTTTGTATGATAAAGTTTTTTTAAATAACTAGTTTTTTTTGTGTGTGTGTGTATATGCATGTATATGTTCTGGTGCGTGTGTGTGCATGTGGATGTCAGAGGACAACCACGGGTGGTGTTATTCAGGCAGGGTCTGCTTCATTTTGAGACAGTGTTTCTCATTGGCCTGAAGTTCATCAAGTAGGCTAGCTGACTAACCAGTGAGTTCCAAAGGAGCCTGCCCCCACCCCAGTCGCCCCACCCCCGTTTCTTCCTCTCAGCACCGGTGCTACAAATATGGCCCCCATGCCCAGCTTTTGTACCTATGGGTTGTGGAGATGAACTCAGGTCTTCACGGTGCTTTACTCACTGACCCTCGAGCTCTCTTGTCTGTTCTTGGGCGTGTGGTCTCGGCATACAATACAATTCCCACATATTCATAATGCAAATCTGACAATTTCCAGTTCATGAGCAATCTAGATTCCTTTGGATGCCCTTCTATTTCCTCTGATTTAGATGATTTCAAAGCTGATCCCGGACATTACACTGCTATAGCCTAATTAGGAACTTGTTTCAATGGTTTTTGCTAGTTTGTTAGTTTTCAGTGACAGGGCCTCTTGCTGGGCTGGTGGTGCACGCCTTTAATCCCAGCACTCCAGGAGGCAGAGGCAGGTGGATCTCTGAGTTTGAGCCCAGGCTGGTCTACAGAGAAAGTTACAGGACAGTTAGGGCTGCATAGAGAAACACTAGTCTCAGGGGGAAAAAAAAGAAGAGGGGGTGCTGGAGAGATGGCTCAGTGGTTAAGAGCGTTGGCTGCTCTTCCAGAGGATGTGGGTTCAATTCCCAGCACCCTCACTGCAGCCTGCAGCTGTCTGTAACTCCAGTTCCAGGGGGTCTGGTACCCACCCTCACACAGACATACATACATACAGGCAAAACACCAATGCACATAAAAAAAATAAATCTTAAAAGAAAAAAAGACAGGGACTCTCCATTATGTACCTCTGACTGTCCTGGAACTAGCTCTGTAGACCAAGCTGGCTTTGAAGTTACAGAGATCCACCTGCCTCTGTCTCCAGAGCTCTGGAATGAAAAGTGAGCACCACCATACCTGTCAGTTTCAGTGTTTTGATAACGGAGCTGTAAAAAGTCTGCTTTAATGATTAAGGAATACATTGTAATAAAAACCAAGCAAAAGTAGACGTTACATTGTTTTCCTTCAAGATATTTTCTAGCAAGGCTGATGGCTCACACTCATAAATGCAGTACTTGGGAGGCAGAAGCAAGAAAATTAGTGCACGTCAAAGCTAGCCTAGTCCATATAGTGAGTTCCAGGCAAATCACAGCTACATCATGAAACCCTGTCTCAAAAACTCAATAAACGAGCAGGCCCAATCCCCTCACCATGAAACAAAACAAAAACCTAAATAACCAAAGCACAGCAAAAACAAATTAAACGCCAAACAGAAAGGAACCCCACACCTCTCTCCCTCTCAGTTGTCTATCACTAAAATCCTTCCCCGAAAGTACTTCAAATGGGAGGCTTCCCTGTCAGTTCCTCACTCGGCTTTCCTAGACCTTGGCTCAGTAATTCTCACGTCCTCCTTAGCTTTCCGATTCTGTCAAACAGAGCTTTTTATGTGTCTCCTGTAGCAGGCTTTCTTTTGGGTCACAAACCAGCTTTCAAATCATGACATGGAGACTTAGTATTAGTTATGAATGTATGGCCTTATCTTATGCTTGTCCCACTAGCTCTTTTAAATTAACCTGTTTCTCCTCATCTATGTGTTGCCTCAGGCTTTTTTTTTTTTTTTAAAAAAAAAAACTTTCTTCTTCATTCTCTTTGCCTTTCTCTCCTCTTGAGCCTAGATTTCTCCTCCTACTTATTCTCTCTGCCCGCCAGCCCCATCGCTCCCTCTCCTGCCCAGCTGTTGACCACTTAGTCTTTTATTAGCCTAGTCAGGTGTCTTAGGCACGCAAGGTAAAACAGCAACACATCTTTACATAAATACACAAATGCAGCATAAACAAATGTAACACCCCTTTACCTAGTTAGAGTAATATTCCACAACAGTCCCCTGTCCCCACTTTTTAGTTTTCCCTTAGTTGAAGGACTGCTTAGATCCTGGTGCCTAGGTGCAGTTGGTGAATGTCCCGGTTGTGGGTGAGGGGGGATTAGTCTTCTGAGATCACAGGGAAACAAAGTGACTGTTGAATATGGCAACAGTGTAGCAATGGAAACAATGGAAGCCATTGGAGGGAGAGTCTGACATAGATATGTGCCCAAACGTAACACAGTTGGACAACAATGTTGATAACAAAATGTCCTTTCAGAAAATTAGGAGACATAAAAGCTGCCTGAGAATCTTTACAGTGCTTACAAACACCACTCCCCGCCCCCCCCCCCCCATTCAGCTCCCCACACAGGCATTTCTCTGTGAACCAGTCCTGGCTGTCCTGGAACTTGCTCAGTAGACCAGGCTGGCCTCAAATCATAGATATCCACCTGCCTCTGCTTTCTGAGTGCTGGGATTAAAGGCATGAGCTACTGCCCAGTCAAACACCACTTTTTAGAAATGGTCATCAGCCAGGAATATTACAGGAGAGAATGAAAGTGTCACTGGAGTCACTGTGGACAGCCAGGTTGCCCCTGTCCACACTTTGAAAACTGTCCTGCCTCATGAAAGCAGAGGCCTATTTGAAAGGTCTGTCTGTCTGTCTCTGTCTCTGGGTCTTCTTGTTCTTGTTCCTCCTCCTCCTCCTCCTCTTCTTTTTTTGTTTCTCGAGACAGGGTCTCTGTGTAGCTTTGCACCTGTCCTGGAACTCACTCTGTAGCCCAGGCTGGCCTCGAACTCACAGAGATCCGCCTACCTCTGCCTCCCAAGTGCTGGGATTAAAGGAGTGTGCCACCACCGCCCAGCATCCTTTTGGTCTTTTTTTTTTTTGGTTTTTCGAGACAGGGTTTCTCTGTGTAGCTTTGCGCCTTTCCTGGAACTCACTTGGTAGTCCAGGCTGGCCTCGAACTCACAGAGATTCACCTGGCTCTGCCTCCCGAGTGCTGGGATTAAAGGCGTGCGCCACCACCGCCTGGCTCCTTTTGGTCTTCTTATGAAACCTGGCTATCTCGGAATTCATGATCCTCTTGCCTTTGTCTCTCAAGTGCTGGGGTCACAGGCTTTTGCTACCATACCCAGCTTCCAAGATTTTCTTTTCTTCTTTCTTTCTGTTTTTTCCCTCTGCCTTCTAAGTGCTGGGATTAAAGGCCTGTGCCACCATCGCCTAGCTTCCCAAGGTTTTCTTGAATGATTCTCACTAGAAGTTTCTGTCTGGAGACTTCTTTTGGTTTTTCTTTTATTAGGTTATGATACATTTCTGCTGATTAGATTAAACATACCCTTTGGGGCTGGTGAGATGGCTCAGTGGTTAAGAACATGTTTTGTTCTTGAAGCAGACCAGAGTTCAATTCCTAGCACCCACATCAGGCAGTTTACACCTGCTTGTAACTCCACCTCCAGGGGCTATCCCTAATACACATGTATACAAAAAAACTCAAAATAAAACCCCTCTGAAGGGGCTGGAGAGAAGGCTCAGTGGTTAAGAGCACCAACTGCTCTTCCAGAGGTCCTGAGTTCAATTCCCAGCAGCCACATGGTGGCTCACAACCACTTGTAATGAGATCTGGTGCCCTCTTCTGGCCTGCAGGGACACATGCAGGCAGAATACTGTATACATAATAAATAAATAAATCAATCTTAAACAAACAAACAAACAAAAATCTTCTCAAATCCACCCTTATTCTCTTCCCAGGTCAGCTTGATTAGATTTTTTTTCTTTCTTTCTGAGAATGGGTCTTACTATATAGCCTTGGCAACCTGGAACTCTATGTAGTGCAGGCTGGACTCAAACTCAGAGAGCCACCTACCTCTGTCTCCTGGGTTCTGGGATTAAAGACATGCCCCCCGCACCACCCAGTTTATATCTTCTCATTTTAAAACAGTATTATTGATAACTTCTGTGAATTACTGTTTTATAGTCTGACAGTTTTATTTGTTTTTGTTTGGAAGTTTTGTTTGTTTGCTTGTTTTTTTTTTTTTTTTTTGAGACAGGGTTTCTCTGTGTAGCCCTGGCTGTCCTGGAGATTGCTCTGTAGATCAGGCCGGCCTCGAACTCACAGAGATCCATTCTGCCTCCTGAGTGCTGGGATTAAAGGCGTGTGCCACCACCATTGCCACCACCACCGCCACCAGGCTGGAAATTTTAAGTTAAGTAATAAATACACAAATCTCAGGAAAGCACATGGTAAATAGTTGATAAGTATCTCCTGACTATGGCTAACTTGCATTAGAATCACTAAATGAGTAATGAAAGCTGAAGTGAAAACTAAAGAATTAACTATGGATTTCAGGATGGAAGCATGGAGCCTAGAGTCTGGTAAGAAACCGAAAGGTGTAATTTTTCCGTATTTGCCATCTTTCTTCCTCCTCTTTATTTTCTTTCTTTCTTCCTTTTTTTTTTTTTTTGTTTGTTTAATTTTGGTTTTTGGAGACAGGGTTTCTCTGTGTAGCCCTGGCTGTCCTGGAATTCTCTCTGTAGATCAGGCTGTCCTCACAGAGATCTGCCTGCCTCTGCCTCCCAAGTGCTGGGATTAAAGGTGTGCTCCACCACTGCCCGGTTTGTGTATTTTCTTAGTATGGCTATTTAGTGGTGCTCAGGAACCTGGCCTGATGGGGCTAAATGCATTATCTAATTGATTTAATGAATTGTTATATTAAGTCCATGTTTTAGCAGTGGAGAAAATGAAGGTTAGGTAATTTCAGGTCTGGCTTCAAGCTGACTCTCTGAATATAGCATGTTCTTGAGTTTGAATGTTGAGACCTGGGGATGTAGCTCAGTTGGTGGTAGGATGTTGCCTCACATGCACCAAGTTCTGAGTTTGGTATTCAGCACTGCATAAACTGGACATGGTTGTACATGTCTATAATACCAGAAGTAGGAAGGTTATAGAAGTATACTCAAGGGTTAAAGGTAATCCTCAGCTACATAGTGGGTTAGAGGCCAGCCTGGGCTATTTGACACCCTTTCTCAAAAAAGAAAAAGGAACTGGGCAGTGGTGGCACACAACTTTAATCCCAGTGCTAGGGAGGCAGAGGAGGCAGAGGTAGGCAGATCTCTGTGTGTGAGGCCAGTCTGGTGTTTACAGAGTGAGTTCTAAGACAGCTAGGACTATACAGAGAAACCCTGTCTAGAAAAGCAACGCCCCCAAAAAAGCAACTCCCCAAACAAAAAGACATAAAAAGGGAATTTGAGGACTGGAGTGAAAGCAGCTGTTAAATTCTTGCATGTAATATGTTTATCGAGCAATTACTACAAGTTCTGTACGAAACAAGCTACATTTATTGACTACTAGTTCTGTATACATGATACTTTGTATGTTAGTTTAACTCTCAAATCTTATTCAGAAGTGAGACACCTTAGTCTTGAGTGTAGGTCATTGGTGTGTGCAGGGCTTGTTTAGCATGGGTGAAATCTAGGGTTTGGTTCTCAGCTGGCTTGGCACTTGTAATGTAACACAGACAGCCCTCCATATCATGCCAGTCCTTTTGCCTCAACCTTCCAAGTGCTGGGATCACAGGATTTTGCCCCTAAGCTCTGTTTTCTTTATGATCTGTTGATTTTTTTATTCATAATTATAATAATCTTTTTTCTCCTTTATCCAGAAGGGTTTCTCTTTCCCAATATCTTCTGGTCTTTTAGAGTATTGTTGTTTGCTCAAGGTTTTTTTTTTTAAATTTTTTAATTTTTTTTTTTATTTTGGTTTTTCGAGACAAGGTTTCTCTGTGTAACTTTTGGAGCCTATCCTGGATCTCACTCTGTAGACCAAGCTGGCCTCGATCTCACGGAGATCCACCTGCCTCTGCCTCCCGATGTAAGGAACATGTAAGGCCTAGGGTGAACAACCCTGGTCAGGAGTGATAAGCAATAGAATGATGTAAGTAAACCACAAATGGAGTAGTGATAAGCTATAAGCTATGTGTGGAAGTAGGGATAAGACTAGAAACCTAGCCAGAAAAGAATATAAAAGATGAAGCCTCAGACCCAACCAACAGAGCTCGTCAGGCCCTCTTGTGAGACGACTCTCCTCCGTCAGAGACGTGAGATCCTGTCCCCAGTGCAGACGTGGCTGACCTGAGGAAGGCTGACCCAGGATCCAGAGGAATAGACGTGGCGAGTCCCGACCTGTACACCTGGAGGGGTACTCCTGCTTCCATTTGGAAGACAGGATGAATATTGCTTGTAATCTTACTGTGTGAATAAATGAGTGTTATACCAAGTCTGAATCAAGAGTGATTATTCCTCCCCCGTAACCGGGGTATGTGCTCGCTACACCTGAGTGCTGGGATCAAAGGCGTGTGCCACCATCGCCCGGATGCTTTAAACCCACTTTGAGTCTGTGATAAGCCTGTCTTGGGCCACCAAGATGATCCAGTGGTTAAGGTGCTCGCTGGACACCTGAGTTCAATCCCTTGGCCCCACATGGTGAGAGAAGCAATTCACAGAAGCTGTTTTCTGACCTCCACACATGCCTCCCAAAACAAAAAGTAATGAGATTCTGTCATTAACTACGAGTGGTTTTTAAGTCACTTTAACCAAACCACCACAGTTTCATTCTCTCTGGCAACTGGACAGAATACAACAGCTAATACTAAGGTTGAGTGGTTCTTGGAGCCAGAGGCAGGTGGATCTCAGCAGGTTTGAGACCACCCAGGGCTACAAGAAGACCCTGTATCATAAAAAACCAAAACCAAAACCAAAACAAACAAACAAAACCCAGTGCTTGCAAACACCTCTGGCTTCAAGGTCTCAGCTTAATCTAGTGTGCCATCTTGAAATTTCATTCTTTTTTCTTTCCTCTCCGGCCCCCCACAGGGTTTCTCTCTGTAGCCCCAGGTGTCCTGGAACTTGCTTTATAATAGACCATGCTGGCCTCGAACTCAGGGATCCACCTGACTCTGCCTCCCTGTGCAGAGTGCTGAGAATAAAGGCACGGTGAGCGCCACCACCATGCAGCTCCATCTTGAAATTTCACTTTTGAACAAGGGTCCAGGTATTGCCATTGTGCTCCAGGCAGATCTTGCAAATCAGATTGAGGTCCTTCCCTTTCATCCGCATGGGCGTTCTGTTCAGGAGCTGTGGTCCTTTTCTTCTGTCTGTTACGAAGGGGACATGGAGGCAGGGTGATACAATAAAGCCGCGAGCCAGAAGGCTGGGAGGGGTTCGAACCCAGTCTCGGGCGGGGGGCTGCGCGAAAAGCCCAAGCGTGGGCGGCGCCGAGTCGGTGCCCCCCTTCCACCCCCACGGCGGGCCGGGCGGTCAGTCCGCGCTCCGGCGCCTTCCTCCCCGTTCCCTACGCGGCGGCGCGCGCTCGTCCCTGCGGGCGGGCGGGCACAGCAGTTGTGTGGCCTGCGAGTTTCCCCGAGTTCACGCAGGCCCTGCGGTTGGCATGGCAACCGGGCAACCTGTTCCAGAGCCGCCCGCCCGCCCGCCCGCCCGCTCCGCACACGCCGCTGCCACCGCCGGAGCCGGGGCCGGCGCCGCTCCCATGATGCACCGCGCCAGCCCAGTCCCCAGTGGGCCGCCATGTTGTCGGAGTGAAAGGTAAGGGGGAGCGAGAGCGCCGGCGAGCGAAGATCGGGGGGCCGGAATCCATCTTCATCCTACCGCTCCGCCCGTGAGTATCCGCGCCCGGGTGACCCCAAACCGTGCTCCGGACTCCTAGCGAGCCGATGCGCCCCCCGTATTGGCGTTTGGCAGCGGTTGGCGGGGCGAGAAGGGCTTAGAGACGCCTCCGGGCCTGGCGGAGGCTCCGCGCTCGCTCCGCTCGTACGTGTTTGGGAGGCGGGCAGCGAGGCCCTATTGTTATCCGCGAGGAGGGGGTGGGGAGCGGGCCGCGGCCGGGGCCGGCCCCGCAGCTGCCGGCGGCTCCGTGCCTCCGTTCGGCCCTGCTGGGAGTCCCCGGAGATCGGTGTTGCCGTTCGGCTAGGCTTTTGTATTTATTTATTTATTTATTTTTGGATGGGGTTTTGCGAAGCCCGGAGTCCTCCCTTGTGGCCGCGGAGTGGAAATTCCGTGCTACCGCGCGTTCCTTCGACTTCTTTGAGCTTCCGTGGCAGCGCCGAGCGAGGAACAATACACCGCTTTAGAAAGCGGCGGTGGGCCCTGGTCCACGGGCGAGACCCCGCCGTGGTGGGGAGCGGGCGATTTTGCAAGCCTTAAATTGTGGCGAGGTGGCCATCAGGAAGTTTCGGATCGCTTTTTAAGCTCCTGCGGTTTCTTGTGGCCTTTTGTTTCCGTGAGAGCGTGTGTGTGTGTGTGGTGTGTGTATGTGTGTGTGTGTGTGTGTGTGTGTGTGTGTGTGTGTGTGTGTGTGTGTTTGGAGGGGGGGTGTGCTCCTCCTCTTTGAGCCTCCCGGTGGTTAGTGTGCTTTTCTTTCCAAGGGGCTTTCAGCCCTTGGTAGTAGGAAAAACATGTAGCTGCTCAGTGCTACAGTTTAGTCCTCACGAACGTGGTTGGTAAACACGGGTCATTTGTTTTACTCCTCAGTACCACTCCCACGTCAAGTGAGGAACACTCCTGTAACTTTTCTCCGGAGTCGTTCACCCCTCCCCCAAAGATCCCCCCATTGAAGAACTCCCACACAGATTATCAGAGAAGGCTTCATTCTCACCATAACTTTGAAGAATTGTTCGTTTTCATTGTGCAAATTACGATAACGCTTCGTTACACTTGATCATTTTGCTCACCCCATTAATTACTCTTATTATTAAGATGATTTATGAGGCCTTTTGGGCGTTCTGTTTTTAAAACCAGTTAGTTCTGAAGGTAGGATTGTAGCTTTAGCTTTTTGTTTTGGTGGAAAAGTTACCAATGTGGCCCTCCCGCTAAGATAAGCCGCTGCCTTTGGGGTTTTAGTAAACAAAGTAAACATTTTGACCCCTCTCTGATTATAACTTTGCAAAACGTTCTGGGGCTGCGGATTCTTTATCTGAGCGTTTGGAAATACTGGGTTCTGAACTCAGAGTTAAGTGTTCTGCCTTTCCACGCTTGAATTCATCTTGTCCAAGGCCACAGATTTTTGAAGTTGGGATTTGTTTAGTTTGGGTCTGTGATGAACTGCTTTAAGATAAATTTATGTCCACAAAAGGTTTGTTCAGTGTGGTAAAAATAAACACCTTTTAAACCTAACCGTCTTAGTAAAAGGAGGTAGATTAAACCATGCTGCTTTGTTTAAAGAAAACTCCTATTAGTGATATTTAAAAAGTAAAAACAAACTACAGCTTGGTCTTTATTCAGTTTGAAAGACTTTGTACTTCATTGTATTACTTGAAACATCTATTTTTTTAAATAATATGTCGTTTGTAAAAAAAAAAATCACATTTCAGATACTGTACATAACTTTTTAGTGAGCTTCAGAGTTCCCTAAAAGGTAACATCAGTTTCCTGTTTTCTGGTACTTAGGTAGCTGATTGTTAGTTTTGTTTTCTTGTCTTAAGATGTTCAGGAGGAGTTCTCTCAGACACGGTCGGGTCTCTCACTTGGCAGTGCTCTCTCCTGCAGGTTCTCTCCTGTCTGAGAAACTGCCTTCCTCATTAGGTGCAGCAGGAAGTCTCAGGGCCTGCAGATAGCCTCCCAGAAAGAAGCCAATTGTGCTCGAATGTTTTTGTAAGTGACCCCCCCCCCCCCCCCAGTTATATTTTAGAATCAGATTGTTTTCAGGGATCAACTTTTTCTTAATATGGGAATTCATTTTAGGTAACTTTTGACATTTACTATTTTAAGAATTCTCTTGGAGATTGGTGCTCTGATGTCTTGACTGGTAGGTAACTAAATATGCAGAATTGTCAGCATAGTGATCTGAAGTTTGTTGAAATCTTCTTTATACATCTTATTTTGATTAGAAAGCTCCCCCCAAAAACTAAGGCATGGAAGAAAGACAGACTTTCTTTGGAAACTGGCTGAGAGATTTTTAGTTTAGTGGCAAAACTTGGGCTTTGCATCTCCTGGCCTAAAGTATCTGATAGAGATTCTCTTGTAGAAGAAAATGTACTATGCAGTATGAGGGTAATAAAGTCTTTACAGAAGCAAGTGAGAAGGCATTAGGCTGGTATTCATGTTTCAAAGGCTGATGATGAAACACCTATAATTTTCTGGTTTCGTACTTAAGCCCAGACAGCCTTTTATTCTAGAAGACTAAAACTGTTCTAGTATAAGGTTCTTTTGGATGGGGTTTAACTGCAGGGGAGGGGTTGGAGGAGGATATTAGAATTGTTGATTTATAATCAGGCATTTCCAAAGTAGAGGTTTTGTCTTTTTTAAAAATTATTTTTATTTTATGTGCATTGGTGTTTTGCTTGATGTGTATCTGTGTAAGGGTGTTAAGACAGTTGTGAGCTGCCATGTGGATGTTGGGAACTAAACCTGGGTCCTCCGGAAGAGCAGTTAGTGCTCTTAACCGCTGAAGCATGTCTTCAGCCCCCCCTTTTTTTTTTTTTTAAAGAGAATATTACAGTTCCTGGTTGGCTTTCAACTCACAGTGTAACCTAAGATGGCTTCAAACTATTAGCAGTTCTCCTGCCTTAGTCTCCCAGAGTGCTGGGATTACAAACTAGGTTTTGAACAGATTCCATTGTAACCTCTTACTTACTTCTAGCTTCAGAACATGAATTAGTTGTAAGAATTTTCCAGGAGGTTATTAATCTAATGAGAGAACATGGTTGGAGGCTGGAGAGATGATGGGTCAGTGGTCAAGAGCACTTGGTGTGTAGGGCATGGTGGTACATGGCTTTTTTTTTTTTTTTCCTCTGGAGCTGAGGACCGAACCCAGGGCCTTGTGCTTAGGCAAGCGCTCTACCTCTGAGCTAAATCCCCAACCTGTTGGTGCATGCATGCCTTTAATCCCAGCACTCAGGAGGCAGAGGCAAGTGGATCTCTGTGAGTTTGAGGCCAGCCTGGTCTACAAAGCAAGTTGCAGGACAGCTAGGGCTACACAGAGAAACCCTGTCCCCAAAAAACAAAAAGTTGGAGTGTTTTTGCAGAGGACGTGCTTGGTTCCCAGCACCCACATGGTGCCTCACAATCATCCCTGACTCCAGTTTTAGGGGACATGATGCCCTCTTCTGGCCCTCTCAGGCATTGCATGTGCATGGTGCATGTGCACGAAGGTAAAACACACATAAAAGAACACATATTTCAAAAAAGAGAGAAAACAGGTTTCTTGTTTTGAGCAGTGCTGATATCCTTGGAAGTTACTCTAGTGGCTGCAGACAGGTGTATACTAATTGTTAGCCAAGTTACCTTGTGTGTACAAATATAACTATTTGGTTTTGTGGGACTTAAGTAGTAATGATTCCTGGTAACATTTGATTTCTTTGTTGGATTTCCAGAGGAGTTTAACATGCAGGAGTGGTGGCCCACTTCTTTAATCCCAGAAATCAGACAGGCAATCTCAGTGAGTTCAAGGCCAGCCTGGTCTCTACGTGGTGAGACCCTGTCTCAAAAAAACAAAAAAAGATAGCAGTGATACTTTTACTAGGATTCTAGAAGGAACCAAGGTTGGTTTCAGAATAGCTTGGGGTCTCCGCTCCTTCCTAGCTGGATGATGGCTTTGGGCTCCTCCTAACTTCTGTAATATTTTAGTTGTAAAGCAGGGCTACTAATGCTTCCCTTTCAGTGTTTCTGTGATGAGATAATGTCTGCATGTATTTGTTGCCCTCTGACTGTGGTGAGACAGACCTCTGGTTTTTACAGTGAGGTTTAGTACCAGCAAAGTGAGTTGGGTTTGTCTTGTCCTGTTTCTAAGTTGATCACTAATGAACGTGATTGCATTGTATTTGTAAGTTACCAGTAAAAGTCTTGATTTTCCTCTTGTAAAAACACTGATGATTTTGGTCAGGATGTACTCTTGTTTGTCACACAAACATGTTAGATATTTTAAAGGGTCCATTTAAGTTAAAGAATCTAAGCCATAGGCTTTTTTTTCTAAATTTATTTTAAGTTTTTGTTTTATAGTGTTTTGTCTGCATGTATGTCTGTGAGGGTGTCATATCCCCTGGAACTCGAGTTACAGACAGGTGTGAGCTGCCACATGGGTGCTGGGAATTGAACCTGGGTCCTCTGGAAGAGCAGCCAGTGCTCTTAACTGCCTCGCCATCTCTCCAGCCCCAGCCATAGGCTTTTGTTTGTTATTAACATGTTTATTGCAGCTGTAAATTTTTTTGTTTTTTTGTTTTTCGAGACAGACAGGGTTTCTCTGTGTAGCTTTGCTCCTTCCCTGGAACTCTGTAGCCTAGGTTGGCTTCGAACTCACAGAGATCCTCCTGGCTCTGCCTCCTGAGTGCTGGGATCAAAGGTGTGTGCCACCACCCCGGCTGCAGCTGTAAATTTTTTGAAGTGAATTTGAATTGGAGGGTCGGGGGAAGTCTAGGGGATTGAATCTAGGGCCTCTTCAGGCTAGGCAAGCACTATACTGCTCCATGGAGCTGCACCTCCAGACTATAAACTTAATGATGATTTCAAAAGCTCCTAGTCACAGTCCTGTTAATGGTTGCCTGTAATCCAAGCACCCAGGAGGTGGAAGTAGGATCAGTAGTTCATGGCCAGCTTTGGCTATCTATTAATTTCAAAGCCAGCCTGGGTTACATGAAACTTCACCTAAAAAAAAAAAGCTGTTTATTTAAAGACTGAAGTACAGTTGGCTTAAGGAGAAAGTTGAGTAGGGAAGTCATTGATTACATTCTGATTCCATATTATTTTGTTTATATATTTATTTTTGTGGTCCTAGGCTCAAATCTAGGTCCTTGTACATGTTAGACAAGTTCTTTATTACTGAGCTACATCTCTAGTCTTTCTGTCATTACTTTTTAGTAAGGTTTCGTTACAGTAGTGTGCCCTCAACTCAGCACTAGTTGGAGTACCTGCTGCTAGCAACCTTTATTCCTGTATATACAGGCCCAGCAGCTTCAAAGGAGGCTCAGTTCAGGAAACTGTTACAAGACACTTGTCTTCTTGGTAGACACAGGTTCTATATACATGATTGTCTTGCAGAAGAGAAGGAATTGTTTAGCATTTTGTACTGGAGTATATGGAGTTAAACATTAAACATGTGTTAACTGTTTGTTCTTAGGTGTTGGTGGAATGAGCGTTGCATGTGTCTTGAAGAGAAAAGCAGTGCTTTGGCAGGACTCTTTCAGCCCCCACCTGAAACATCACCCTCAAGAACCAGCTAATCCCAACATGCCTGTTGTTTTGACATCTGGAACAGGGTCGCAAGCGCAGCCACAGCCAGCTGCAAATCAGGCTCTTGCAGCTGGGACACACTCCAGCCCTGTCCCAGGATCCATAGGAGTTGCAGGCCGTTCCCAGGACGACGCTATGGTGGACTACTTCTTTCAGAGGCAGCATGGTGAGCAGCTTGGGGGAGGAGGAAGTGGTGGAGGCGGCTATAATACTAGCAAACATCGATGGCCTACAGGGGATAACATTCATGCAGAACACCAGGTAAAAAAAGTTCCCTATTTCAGCTTTAAAACTCTCTAATCAACTGTCCGCTTAGGCTGTCTGCTTAGACTGTCTGCTTTCAATGACTGTCTCAAACTCTTTGATTGCTTATTTAGTTTGTTGTAATCAAGAGTCACTTGATTTTAAAGAATGGTTGGTTATTGTAATTGCCACTGGGTCATTTACCATTTTGGTAATGTATAGTAAATTCACTAAAGAAATCTCAAGACTGTTTTAATGTTCACAATGCATTTTTAAGAATATTGCTAACAAAATATCTATTTTCACCATTGATATGCTTTCAAGAATTGTTTGGTTTTTAAGCAGAGTCTTTCTGTTGGGTTTGGATGACTTTTTTTTTAAGATGCTGTTGTTTGGAAGCAATGTGAGAATGCTTAAATTCCTAGGAAGAATTAAACTTGATGGATGTTACAAATTGAAAATTAAAGGAATATTGAAATAAAAGATGTTATGGTTGAATATAGAGGAAATTAAGAAATCAGCTACTCACTTAAGGTTTGTTTGAAGTTAAACAGAAGTGCTCTGTGTAAGGGTTGGTTGTGTCTTATTGGTCTGTCCCCCCTGCAAAGATAGGGTTTCTCTGTATAGCCTTCACTGTCCTGGAACTTGCTCTGAGGCTGGCCTTAAACTCAGATCTGCCTACCTCTGCCTCCTGGGTGCTGGGATCAGAGGTGTGTGCCACCACCTCCTGGCAGTTTATTTTCTTATTCAGTAGAAATTTATGGAGCAGATTGATCCTAGATCTTCGTTTCACTAGTGTAGGCATATATAGGTGAGGGATGCTAGTGATAAGTCAAAGAAAGTGTCTTCCAAGTCACTTCATTTTTGTTCTGTACTTATTGCAAAGTATTGCATTTATTTACTGTTAATGCAGGGTCGTCCATTTTTTCCTTGGCAGTGCCGAAGATAGGACCCAGGGCTTTGAGCCTCGTATCCAAGACCTCTATTTCTGAGATATTATATCCTCAGATTATTTTTAGAGACTTGAAAGTGGCGGTTAAATTTGAGGCCAGCCTGGTCTACAGAGAGAGAGTTCCAGGACAGCTGAGCTACACAGAGAAACCCTGTCTCAAAATTAAAAAAAAAAGATATTCTAGTCTGTAGACTTTAGCATGTAGGAAAACTTGGGGCTGAGTGTGGTGTTACATGTCTTTAATCCCAATATTTGGGAGGCAGAGGCGGGCGGATCTCTATGAGTTCCAGGCTTGCCAAGGCTACATACTGAGACCCTGTTTCAAAAAACCAAAAATAAAACTTGGGAAGAAATTTTTATGATTCCCTAGCCTTTTGGTCTTTAATAAGGTTGCAGCAAAAGAACATGGTAGTAAAGGAAAAGGCCTTGCATGCCAGGCCGAGATGAGATTCTCTAGACAACACTGTTTGTGTGGAATGGCTTTTATGTAACCTTGGTAGTGTTCTAACTAGAAATGGGTAAGGACAAAGCCCCATTGGACAACTTTTTTTTTCTTTCTTTTTTTATTTTTATTATTTTTACTTCGTATGATTTAATTTCAACTCTGGCATGTATTTCTCACAATGGTTTTGCTTTTGTTTGCTTAGGTTTTAGGAATAAGTTTCTCCACCTTGTTTACCAGAAGGTATTCCTTTTTATTTATTTTTTTTTATGTGCACCGGTGTTTTGCCTGCATATATGTCTGCGAGAAGGTGTCAGATCTTGTAGTTATAGACAGTTGTGAGCTGCCATGTAGTGCTGGGAATTGAACCTGGATCCTCTGGAAGAGCAGTCAGTATTCTTAACTGCTGAGCCATCTCTCCAGCCCCCTTTTTTCTTTTTCTTTTTCCTTTATTTTTCAAGACAGGGTTTCTCTGTGTAGCCCTGATTGTCCTGGAACTCACTCTGTAGACCAGGCTGGCCTCGAACTCACAGAGATCCACTTGGCTCTGCCTCCCGACTGCTGGGATTAAAGGCGTGTGCCATCACTGCAGAGGCCGGGGGGGGGGGGGGGGGGGGGGGCGCATTGGACAACTTTTTATTTTATGTGTATGAATGCTTTGCCTCATGTATGTATGTGCACAGTGTGCGTGTCTAATGTCTATGAAGGTCAGTCAGTGAGGGTGTTGAGTGACCTGGGACTGGAGGTACTGATGGTTGTCAGCACCATGGGGGTGCTTGGGAACTGAGCCTGGGTCCTCTGGAAGAAAAAGTGCCCTTAACCATTGAGCCACCATCTCTCCAGCCCCCACCCTCTAACTTAATCTTCCTATCTTTTTTTTTTTTTTTTTTTTAAGATTTACTTATTTATTATGTATACAGTGTTCTGCCTGCATGTATGCCTGCAGGCCAGAAGAGGGTGCCAGATCTCATGTGAGCCCCCATGAGGTTGCTGGGAATTGAACTCAGGACCTTTGGAAGAGCAGCCAGTGCTCTTAACCCACTGAGCCATCTCTCCAGCCCTTTTTTTTTTTTTGGACACAGGGTTTCTCTGTGTAGCCCTGGCTGCCCTGGAACTCACTCTGTAGACTAGACTGGCCTTGAACTCAGATCCACCTGCCTCTACCTCCCGAGTGCATGTGTGTGCGGGGGGTGGGGGGGGGGGGGGGGGGGGGGGGGGGGGGCACCCCCCCACCCCACCCCCACCTTTCTTCCTTTTTGGCAGTGTCTCAGTAATGTAATGCAGGCTGGCCCAGGACTGGTGATTCTTGTGCCTCATCCTCCTGAGTGCTGGGGCTCCAGGTGTGTACTGTTGTAGCCTGTTCTGGGTAACAACTTGAACAGACACAGATGAGGTATAAGCATGAGAGACAGAGGTACTGCTCAGTGGCAGAAGCTTGCTTAGCATGCTTGAGGACTGGGTTTCAACTCCAACCCTGCCAGAAACCTCACAGAAAAGATAGAGAACTGGGATACCTAACGTTGTGGATTGAGTTATAAATGCTGGTTCCTGGTTAACAAGGAAGTACCGGGACAAGGAAGTTTGGGAGTCAGGTGATTACACTTGGTAGGTAGTATCCATGTTGAATTTAGGTAAAGATGGGATGCAGTAGGTAGATACTGTATGGAGGTGTCAAGCTAGGACTATGTGTTTGGGTGGCACCTTTGAAAAGGCAAAGCAGAAAAAGCCCCTTATCTCTTGACTTGGCAAAACATTGTTTAGAGGCCATAACCTCTGCTTTTTAAAATCTGTGTTGGTGGTGCGTGACTTTAAATCTCAGCACTTGGGAGGCCAGAGGCAGGCAGATCTCTTGAGTTCGAGGCCAGCATGGTCTACAGAGTAAGTTCTAGGACAGCCAGAACTACCCGGAAAGACTCTGTCTTGAACCTCCTCTCAAAAACAAAAAACAAACAAAAAATACTGTGCTACAGATCTGAAACATCTTAGATTGGCATTCCTTGTCCAAAGCTGAAAGGAGAATCAAGCTCTTAGGATAGTTTTTGCATAGTGAGCAAATGACTGGATCAGTTGATGGCAGAGCTCTGAGATTTAAGATCTGGTTGTGCAAGTCACCAAATGTTTCTTTAAGGCTTACTCTGCCTGTCTGTAGTGATCCCTGTCATGAGGGTCGCATCTCATTTCCCAGGCAGTTTGTTTAGCAAAGTAGTTAGAAATCAACGGCAAATCTGTTGACTACTCAAGGGTCCTAAACCAGTGAGTGATTGGCTTGGAAGTAGCAGTCACCATCACACTGTAGAGGGGAGGGTACCCCAGTAATGCACAATGGTAGAGAACCCTGGATGGCTGATACACAGTTATGGGAAATCGACACACTTAATTTTTTTTTTTTTTTTTTTTGGGCTGGTGTAGTTGATAGCATCTTACTCTGTAGCCCTGGCTGGCCTGGAACTTGAAAGGCTCCTTTGCTTCTTTTTGAGTGCTGGGATGACAACCATGTCTGGTTTGGTTTTGATGTTTGTCTCACTTTTTGGACTGAGCTACTGTAGGGCAGACGTTGTGGGTTTTGTTTTTTTTTGTGCCTTTTCTCCTGTAAGTATTCTGTAATTTTTTGTTAACTGAGGCAGAAACAGGAGCCATTTAATTTGCCCTCATAGTGGATCTTACAGCTTAGCCATCCCAGAAAGGCAAGACTAGAGGTAGAAACCCTGTGACAGGAGTGCAGGGGTCACAGGGAGGGCTGTGCAGGCAGGTATGTGCCAAGCCAGCTCAGGCTAGGCTGAGACCTTGGTTTTTTTTTTCCCGAGACAGGGTTTCTCTATGTAGTTTTGGTTTTGGTGCCTGTCCTGGATCTCACTCTGTAGCCCAGGCTGGCCTTGAACTCACAGAGATCCTCCTGCCTCTGCCTCCCGAGTGCTGGGATTAAAGGTGTGCTCCACCACCGCCCGGCTTGTTTATTTTTTAAAGACAGATGAGATGGCCAAGTTATCCCAGCATCTAGCAGGAGGAACACTAGAACAAAGGTAGGGACCCTGCCCTGCTTAGCCACTGTTACAGGTGAGGGTGAGAAGGTAGGTCGAAGTGAAAGAGTTCTTGAGAGCCAGACAGGTTCTACAGAACTAGACTCTGTAGTTCCTGAATTTGATCCTTACAATTCTGTGGGGTGGCTAAGAGCCTTTTGTGAGAGACAAGACACTGAAGCGTAGTCATGAGGCAGACCCTAGTGCTGGCATTACAGGAATGCGCTACCACTGTGTCCAGTAGGTACAGTTTTGAAGTGTGGGTCCAGAGTGCAAGCTCTAGGTAGACTTCTGCCTTCCCAGGAAGACATGCTGGACCTTGGAGAACTAACTGGAGTAAAGTAGCGCATTCTTAGGCCTATGGACTGCTTTACTGGAAAGGGAGAGACCATAAGCTTGATAGTAGGTAAATACAAATGGTGTTGACTCTTGTCTCATCAAAATGGGACTGAAGTCTTGTTTTCTTTTCCATGAGCAGTGTGTTTGGTGTATATTCTGTTTTTATGAGGGGTAAATGTCTAAGTAGTAATGTAGGGAAGTTATTTATCTGTCTCAATATGAAGTGATCTTACTCCATTGCCTGCTACTGTACCTACTGGGTTATTCATTTTTGCTGTTATTCATTTTGCTGTAACTCATTTTGTCTGTTTTCTGAGCTTTTACTTTTTCTTTTTTCTTTTTGGTTTTCAAGACAGAGTTTCTCTGTGTAATAGCCCTGGCTGTCTTAGAACTCACCAAGATCCAACTGCTTCTGCCTCCTGAGTGCTGGGATTAAAGGCTTGCGCCACCCACCCAACAACTTTTTTTGTTTGTTTGTTTGTTTGTTTTTGAGACAGGGTTTCTCTGTAGCTTTGAAGCCTGTCCTGGAACTCATTCTGTAGACCAGGCTGGCCTTGAACTCACCAAGATCTACCTGTCTCTGCCTCCCGAGTGCTGGGATTAAAGTCGTGCACCACTATCACCCGGTTTGTTTTGTTTTTAAATGACTTTTTAGCATAATGGATCAATTTGTTCTTCATTTTATTCTATTTTTGTTTTGTTTTGTTTTGGAGATAGTCTAGTCTCTGCAGCCCTGACTGGCTTGAACTGTCTGTGTAAATCAGGCTGGCTTTGAATTTACAGACATCTGCCTGCCTTCTGAGTGCTGGGATTAAAGGTGTACACTAATGCCCAGTTATAATGGGACAAAAATAAAATCAAATTGGTAAAATGCTTTTCATTTCACCACTCAGACTATGGTGGAATTTTTTACTTACTGTGCCAAAATGCTTTAGATTCATGCTCCTCACTTTTGTGAAAAATATTACATTTTAACCTTTAAAAAAGGTTTATGTGTTTTGCCTGCATGTAAGTGAAAGACATGCATGTAGTATACACAGTGCCCACAGAGATCAGAAGAGGGCATCAGCTACTCTGAAACTGGAGTTAACACAAGATTGTGAGCTGCCATATAGGTGCTGGGAACCAAACTGGGGTCTTTAAGAGTAACAAGTGTTTTTTAACTGATGAGCCATCTCTCCAGTCTCCATTCAGTTTTTTAAATTGATTTTGTTTTTGAGATTGAAGTCTTGCTATTTTGCCCAGGTTGGCCATAAACTCAAGGTTTTCTTGCTGTAGCTTTTTGAGTAGCTGGGATTACAAGCACGTACTATATATATACAACACTTGGCTTTTCCACTTTATAATACTGAGCTCTTTAAGGACAGAATCTGTGTATGTAGCTCTGACTGGCCTGGAACTTGCTTTGTAGGCCATGCTGACTTCAAACTCCTAGAGATCCTGTAGCCTCTGTCTCCTGAGTGTGGGATTCAAGTCATACACTGTCAGACCTGACTGTAATATGCTACATTCTTAGGAAAAAGGAGACCTATAGGAGGTGCTCCCCCTGTAAGTAAGGTGGCCATGGTAGATCTAGGCTCTAATCCCAGCCTTCAGTAGGTTAAGGGAGAAGAATAGTGAGTTGGAGGGCAGCCTGGGCTTCATAGTAAATAGTTGTGTTAACCCATGCCCCCCATATGACAGCAAAATAATATAAACTTTTGTATAATTTGATTTTGTAAGTAAAATTGCTATATTTGGTTTATTTTGAAACTTCAAAGCCCCCATTTTTGGACTCAGTGGAGGTCTCTGGAGGAGAGTGAGGGAAAGTAAACTTGTGGTGTGGTAGGTTGTAAAGTAAGCCATTAAGTACGTACAGACAGACACTGCTTCCAGACATCAGTAGCAGCTATGTTGTACACATTATAACATCTGTAGCAAGCCATTAAGATGACCGATAAGAGGATGCTAGGAAAGAACTAGAAGACCCATCTTTTCATGTAAATGAGCTATATTTTAATAGTCATTTTTATGATTCAGAATTTTTTTTCTGACATATTGAAAATTTCATCTTGCAGAACTAAAGGTTAAATCTTTGACATGTGATTGTTATATTCTTATTGTGAGATCTATTTTCTCTGTAAAATACTGGGCAGTAAAGTCGATGATGAAATAGGGAACATTTTAAGGTCCATGGTTGAACTGTGGTCTTTGTATTGGGGTTATCCAGGCAGACTTAAGTAGCTCTACTCTGGCCACAGTATCATGGAGCATACTTCATGTAGATTTGCCTGTGGTCTTTGGTACTAGAATCTGTCGGTGCTCACTGTAAATTGGCATTAGAAGGGATGATCACAGATGGGAGTGGCTTAGTGGTCCTATGCTGTTTGTCCTTTGATCAAGTGTGGCCATCTTTTTTTTTTTTTTTAATTTAATGCCAAATGCTGTTTATTGAAGGAGGGAAGAGGTCTTAAATACAGACTTACAGCACAGTGGGAGAACCCTGGAGGACAGAAGTTCACTACAGATGTTTTACATTTTGCATCTAAGCTGTTAACACCCATTATGCAGGATACACAGACAAGGAACTTCCCTTAAGCATTCAGGAGGGTGGAACCCGGCAGGGAATTAGCATAGGGAGGATATCAAGGTCAAGGTCAGCAAGCAAGGCAACAGTTACCCAAAACAGGGGTCGGGACCCTACAGGTCCCCCTTTTACTAAAAAATGAGCTTTTGACTTAGGTTGCGTGGGATGTCAGTAGGTCACCTTATCCGTCATGGAGACGCCTGCCCAGGAAGTGTGGCCATCTTATGATGTGTGCAGATGTCTGTTTCCTCTGCTGTGAAGTAACGACACCTTGTAATTAGAGTGGGCTTTTGGGGTAGATTGCTTAGGTTCCTCAGCATTTGGGCCAGTAGCAATTGACTAAATCCATCTTCCATTTTTTGTATCCTCTTATCCCTACATCTTCACCTTTTGTGTTCTGAACTTCCAAGACTTACCATTAGGTATTTGGTTACAAGGATGACCATCAGTCCTTTGATTATATACTCTGAAGAGTTATGGGTCCAGTGGTCCTGGCATGTGCGCGTGTACACACAAGTCCAGTCAAATATCGTCCTAATGCTTTGAACTTGATGTGTATGCTCTCTGGGCAACACATTGTTTCAGAAAGCTTTTGGTACGGTATTAGGAGAAATTATGATAGATGGTAGTGAGATGTCACAGTGGAAAATAAAATGACATAATTCACAATTTATTTTGAGTTCAAGGACAGCAGCCTAGGCTATACAAGGAGACCCTGTCTCAAAGTTAAAAACACACAGAAATAATGTATACCAGAATTACAGTTTTCTTTGAGCATCTCTCTGGTGAAGAAAAGAGAATGTAATGAATACAAAATTTTTGAGACAGGATCCCACTACCTAACTCTGGCTTGCTTGGAACTTGCAGTGTATACCAGGCTGGCCTCAAACTCACCGAGATGGGATTAAAGATGTACACCACCATACCTGGCCATGAAAAAATTCCCTTTCCCCCTAGACAAGGCTTGGCCATACTGGAATTCAATTTGTAGGCCAGGCTGACCTTGAATTTACAGAGATCCGCCTGCCTCTGCTTCCCAAGTGCTGGGATTAAAGACATGTGCCTCCACTGCCCAGGGCCATGAAATTCTTAAGAAAAACACAGCAGTTAGGAGACATGTTTTAAATCTCAGTGAGGAATGCAGTCTAGGTACCTTGTAGGGTGTAAAGCAGTGAGATGCTCCTGCTCCTGTTTTGATTACACCTCTGTGTGGTAGACACATCCTTGCATGTGGCTCTCCCAGGTAGCTGCAGTTGGTGAAGACTTATGGGAGCAGTTTTTGGGAAAACTGCTTTGATAGCAGTCTTAAAAATCTTAATGCACACTCAGGTACAAGGTACTGCTGAACAGTGTCAAGAAAGTGGGGGACGCTAAGGGTGTGTGTGTGGGTAGTTTTCTTTTTAAAAAACCTTTTTTAAAAAACCTGTTTGCTGTGTTTTCATTCAGTTTCTTCTGGATATAAGGAGTCGCACTATAACTCAGTGTGTAGCTGTCCTGGTACTTTGTTCTCTCCTGGGGATATTGTGCAAATGGTGTACAGGTCATGTGAATTTATTTATTTACTTGCTGGAGATAATGAGGATGGAGCCCAGGACTTGGCTTATATTAGGCAAGTATGTTGCTGCCTAGATACATTTCCAGCCTTGAAGTACTTTTTTTTTTTTTTTTTTTGGTTTTTTCGAGACAGGGTCTCTCTGTGTAGCTTTGCGCCTTTCCTGGAACTCACTCGGTAGTCCAGGCTGGCCTCGAACTCACAGAGATCCGCCTGGCTCTGCCTCCCGAGTGCTGGGATTAAAGGCGTGCGCCACCACTGCCCGGCCAGAAGTACTTTTAATAAGTACAATTAATAAGTAGTACAGAGTTTGCTCAATTAAAGTGTGAATTCAGCACTCACTTGTTGGCTGTTTACATAGTTGCCTTGCCGTCATCCCAGTCAGCATTCTCATCACCTGTACATCTCATACCCTAGCACTTACTCCCCAGCCCTGGGTTACCACCAACCTAATCTAGTCTGTGGATGGCCTGCTGAGAACTTGAAATTGGATAATCTCTGGTTCTTTGTGACTGCCTTCTTCGGGTTAGCCCAGTGTTTGAAGGACTCATCCAGGGTCTAGAAGTGGAGTCCCACAGTGGTGGTGCTTTCTGAGTCACTCAGGTTTGGTCCCCAGCTTTGCAGGGGAGTCATTGGTGCTGTCAGTATCACTATTTATTTATTTTTCTTTTTTTCAGGTTAATTTTTATTATTTTTTCTTTTTATTAAGTAAACTTTTTCATTTTTACATTCCGACAGCAACTATTTCTTTTTAAAAATAAGTTTATTTTATGTCTGTGAGTGTTTGCCTGTATGTGTATGAAAACTTTGTCTGGTGTTCATGGAGGGCCCAGAGAGGATGTTGGGTTTCCTGGAACTGGAGCTAACAGGTGGTTGTGAGCTGCCATATAGGTTCTGGGAGCTGAACCTGGCTCCTGTGGAAAAGCAGCTAGTGCTCTTAACTGCTGAACCATCTCTCCAGCTTCTATTGTAGTGTTTAAAAAGTAACAAATTTGCTGATGATTATAAAATGTTTTTTACTCATTAAAGAGTTTATTAATTCAGATTTGTGTTTTCTCAGTTGTAGATTAGGGAGATAACTATTATTTAGAGTCAGAAGTCTTGGAAAATGCAAAATAATGGATCTGCTTATGTCTTCCAAAGAAACTTGGTTTTATGAAGCGGGGAGGGAAGTACAAAATGGTTTCAAATGGGAACTTCTGTGGCTCTATTGAGCTGTTGGTTCATTTCCTAGAAAATAGGCTTTTAGCTGGGCATGGTGGCACACGCCTTTAATCCCAGCACTTGGGCAGAGGCAGAGGGATCTGAGTTCGAAGCCAGCCTGGTCTATAGGTTGAGGCCTGTCCTGAGTTCCAGGACAGCCAGGGCTACACAGAGAAACTCTGTCTTGAAAAACAAAACAAAAAACCCAACAACAACAACAGAAAACCAAAACCTAACAACAAAAACCCCAAATAAACAAAAAAGTTAGCGATATATTGAATGTATTTAGGTTGCAGGGATGGACTGAGTGGATTCAGTAACATCTGCAGGCAGTTTGCTGTAGTATTCTTTGTTTAGATAAATAATTTGCATTCATTCTTTCATTTTTTTGGGGGGGGGGGGTGAGGCAAAGTCTCCTGTAGCCCAGGCTGACCTCAAACTCAATATGTAGTGGATAACATTGAACTCCTACATCTACCTCCCTAGTACCACTGTGTCCAGTTGTAGGTAAGGGATAGAACCCAGGAGTTTGTACATTCTTGGCAAACAGTCCACCCATTGAGCTGTATACCCAGCTGATTATAGTGTTCTTGTGTGTTTAATTATAGAAATAATAGCCCACACTCACATACCATCCCAGAATAGTTGTATTCTTACATGGCTGGAACCTCCAAACATATATGAACTTCATAGAGGTTCCTTACTTTTTGGTGGTGGTGGTGGTGTGGGTAGAACTGGGCAGACTCCTTTATCTAGGCTAGTGCTGTCACTGAAACATAGCCCAGCCCTCTCTGTACGTTTTTATCTCTTTCATTTTTATGCATGAGAAAACTTGAGTGGGGAAATGTGGGGCTCATGAATTGTCACAGTTGATGTAGTTCTATGTGACTAGTTGTGCTTTCTTTTGTTTTTTGTTTTTTTTTTCCCAGACAGTTTCTATGTGTAATAGCCCTGACTGTCCTGAAATATGCTTTGTAGACCAGGCTGGCCTCAAGAGATGTGTCTGTCTCTGCCTCTCAAGTGTTAGGATTAAAGGTATCCACCACTTTTTTTTTTTTTTAAAGATTTATTTATTTCTTGTATACGAGTGCTCTATCTGCATGTTTTCCTGCACACCTGAAGAGGGCATCCGATCTCACTACAGATGGTTGTGAGCCACCATGTGGTTGCTGGGAATTGAACTCAGGACCTCTGGAAGAGCAGCCAGTGCTCTTAACCTCTGAGCCATCCCTCCAGCCTGTTTTTGCTTTTAATGTTACTGCAGAATAGAGCTTTAAATTTTTTCTTTTTCTTTTCTTTTCTTTTTTTTTTTTAAAGATTTATTTATGTATACAGTGTTCTGCCTGCATGCATGCTTGCACACCAGAAGAGGACATCAGATCTCATTATAGATGGTTGTGAACCACTGTGTGGTTGCTAGGAATTGAACTCAGGACCTGGAAGAGTAGCTAGTGTTATTAATCACAGAGCCATCTCTTCAGCCCATCTTTTTAATAAATTTTAATTAACTGTTGTTGGTGTGTCTGTGTGTTTTGTTCGTGTGTGTGTGTGTGTGTGTGTGTGTGTGTGTGTGCTCGCACATGTGCATGTAGGAGGAGGTTAGAAAGGTATCAAATTACCTGGAGTTGGAGTTAAAGGCATTTGTGAATTGCCTGATACAGGTGTTGGGAATTGAACTCAGGTACTTGGAAAAGAATAGTATGTGCTGTTAAGCACTGAACCTTCTCTCCAGCCCAGAACAGAGCCTTCCCCCCTTTGCTCTCCTCTGTTCTCTTTCCCTTTTCTTTTTCTTACCATCTTCCCCCCCCCCCCCCCTTTTTTTTTTCAAAAGAAAACAGGGTGAGGCAGTGGTGGCTCACACCTTTAATCCCAGCACTGGGAGGCAGAGCCAGACGAACCTCTGTGAGTTCGAGACCAGCCTGGGCTACCAAGTGAGATCCAGGAAAGGCACCAAAGCTACACAGAGAAACCCTGTCTTGAAAAACCAAAAAAAAAAAAAAAAACCCACAAAAAACAAAACCAAAAAACAAACAAACAAAAAACAAAAAACAAAACATAACAACAAAAAAAAACCCAAAACCAAAACAGGTTTATTGAGTACACAGTAAGGGCAGTAACAGGAGTCCTTCCTGAAGCCACAAATAAAACCTTTTCAAGACCGTCTGTCTGGCCGTCTGCCCATGTCTCATTTTGTCTAATTTTTTTCATCCTGTCTTGCTTTTTGTTTTTGAGGGTGTCTTGTATCCCAGGCTGGACTCCATCTCAAGGTATAGCAGAAGATGATCTTGCATTTTTTGTTTCTTCTGTTACCATCTCTCAGAGTGCTTGGGTTACTGGCATCTGTTTCCAGTACCCAGTTTGTGTGGTGCTGGGGATTAAACATTGGACTTGCTGCCTGCTATCAAGCGCTCTGTCATCTTCACTGTGTTTTAGCCCTGTGGTTATTACCATTGGCTTTGTAGCCTAGGCTGCTCTTATTGTGTAGCCTAGGCTAGCTTCACACTTGTGGAAGTCCTCCTTCCTGCTAGGATTATAAGTGTGTGTGCCTTTTAGCTGGCCAGTTTCTTTGTGTTGTCTTTTGAATTTAGGGTAACTTCAGCTCCTCCCACACAGCCCAGCAGGCCATGCTAGGTGTTTTGATAAAGCTCCCCTCTCCACTTCCTCACTGGCTCCACTCTAGTTGTACTGAATCAATAACCACGTCAAAAATACGCATTTTTAATAGTTTGGGCAGTGTTTTCACATGGGACTTTTTAATGAATTAACTAATTAATTAATCCATTATTATTTTTTGAGACGATCTCACTGTGTAACCCTGGCTAGCCTGGAACACAGAGCTCTGTCTTCCTCTCCAGTGCTCAATGACACTGGGTTCACAATGCATTTCTATTTTTGTAGTTTTCTTTTAAGTCTCCTTCCTTTCTCACTCACCAAGCTCGCCACCTTTTATTTTATTTTTTGTTAATTTAATTTTTTTAAGCTAGCAAAGAGAGTAATGGGTTTTATTCTTGCATTTTCAGAATAGATATCATTCTACTTTGTTCTTTGCTCCCTGCCCCTTTTCTTTCTCCCCTTCTGCTTTCTTGTGACATAGACTCCATTATCCTCTTCTTGTCTCTAGAACTTCCTTAACCTTTCTGTCATAATCCTCTATTTTAAGGTCCTATATATATATATACACGTGCACAGAAAAATTCATCCAGGTGGTGGTGGCACACAACTTAAATCCCAGAGAGACAGAGGCAGACGGATCTCTGAGGCTAGCCTGGGCTACAGAGTGAGTTCCAGGATAGCCAGGGCTACACAGAGAAACTCTGTCTCAAAAAAAGAGACAAACAAAACAACGTAACACAACACAAAAAGAAAAAACAAATAGTAAACTGGGGCTTTGGGGGTTAAATACAGATGTTACATGTGAGGGAAAACATGCAACGTTATCTTTCTGTGCCTGGTTTTTCTCTTTTTTTGAAAATGTTAAAAGAATTTTATTTTTTTAGCTGGTAAGATACAGTTATGTATATGTACCACCTTTCTTTCTCCCTTCCTTCTCTGCTGGCTAGGCTAACCTCAGACTAGGTATGTAACCAAGCACAAACTTAAACTGATCCCTCTCTTCTTTCTTCAAATGTTGAGATCATAGCTATGCAGAACCACATTCAGCTCGTGCCATATATTCCTTATCCATTCATCTGTCGTTTACTTCTAGGCTTTCTATGTCTTGGGTATTGTGAATAGTGCAACAAGAAACATGGGTGTGTAAGGATCTAAGGATCTCTGCTATGTTGTCTTAGAGTCTGTATTAGTTAGTTTCTGTTGCTGTGGTAGATCACCATAACCAAGGCAACTTAATAGAAGTAAGGGTTTATTTGGTTATGGTTCCAGAGGGTAAGAGTCCATTGTCATTATGGCAGGCAGGCATGGCAGCCTAAGCAGAAAGCTGAGAGAACACATCTTGAACCCCAACCAGACTGAGCCAGCAGTGGGAATGCCTTCAGGCTTGAAACCACAAAGACAGCCACCAGGGTCATTCTTCCTCCAGCAAGGCACCTTCTAGACTTCCCCAAACAGTTCTACCAACTGGGGCCTGAGTGTTCAAAGACAGGACCGCGCATCTCCTTCAAGCTTCTGTTAAAGTGCCTTTATTTCTGGTAGCCATCGCTAGATCCCTCTTTCTTTCAGAGTTGGATACTCTTGTGCCTCTGTGGTACTTGGTTAAAACATTTAGCAACAGTCTTAGAGTTAAGTATTTCCTGTCTCCATTGGGTGTTACCATGCTTTTGCAGGAAACAAGTGATTGACTTGCGTCCAGACAGACCCACTGAATCAGAATCTCCGGTGCTGAGTTTAATGTATGTTTTCAAGTCCTCCCTGGTGATCCTTATGTGTGCATTTGTTAAGGACCACTAAGATGCTTCCTCAAAGAAGTCTTTTAAAGCCTCTTATTCCCAGCACCTGGCAAGTAGTATATAAGTGATAAATGAAGACATCATCATCAGGGCACATTGAGGAGATGTATTGAGTGGAGTGTTTTATTTTGAAGAGTATTACGATGTCATTTTGAACTGATAAATTTGTAAGGTGTAACCGAGTATAGGATCTTGAATACTGAGATGGCTTGGGCTTGAAGGAACACTCTCTTAAAAGGTGTGTGCTTTGATGTTGTAATTGTGCGTTTTAAAAACTTAAGTCTCAAGGCCTGTGAAGTGGCTTGGTGGTAAAGGTTCTAGTTGCCAAGCTTGACAACCTGAATTTCATCCCTGGTACTCAGGGTACCACTCCTGAAAGTTGTCCTCTGACCTTCACACTTGTGCTATAGCATGTGTGAGTCTTCTGCCTCATGCACACGAAATAGATCAGAATGTAATAAAAAATGCAAATGTGCCCAGCATATGACATCTCAGGAGAGGTAAAACTACAAACATAGCAATAGCTAGAAACAGAGGTGGGAGTGAGTTACTAAAGACAACAGATACCTAGACCATTCCATGTCTAGATTGTGATAGAAGTGTACATTTCACAGAATTCATGAAACTATGAAACTGCATGCTAGCTGGGTGCAGCAGTGGTAGTCACAGCTATTCAAGAGACTAAAAGAGGAAGATCACTTGAGCCCAAGTTTAACAGCACAGTGGGACACTATCAATAAATAAACTAAATTAAACTTAAGTTGGCCATAAAATATGACACCTTGCAGGGCATGGTGGCACAAGCCATTAATCCTAGCACTTGGGAGACAGACAGGCAGATATTGAGTTCACGGTCAGCCTCATCTATATAGTGAGTTCCAGGACAGCCAGCGTTAAATAATAAGACCCTGCCTCAATAAACAAACAAGTAAATAAAAGTGTCACTTTAATTTAAAAAATGGGATAAGGATGGACATGGGGGCACACCTGTAATTCCATCCATCAGAGGGCTAGGGCAGGAGGATTACCAAACAAAACCACTCTAGTGTGGACCAGATGGTAATTCCATGTCTCAAATAAATGGAGTGATGACATAGTGGTGGATGCCTTTAAACCCAGCACTTTAATCCCAGGACGGAAGAGGAAGGTGGATCTTTCTGAGTTGAAGCCATCCTGGTCTACATAGTACTTGTTGACATCCTTTCTTAAAAACAAAAATAAAATGAAAAGGGCAAGGACAGATAAGCACATAAGAGATACAATATTAAAGGGCTGCACTACTTTCCCATCCTAAGAAAGTGAAAATCAAATTACACAGGTCTTCTACAGTCTTAGTGTTCTATTGTTGTGAAGAAAACACCATGACCACAGCAACTCTGACAAAGACAGTATTTAATTGGGGACTTGCTTAAAGTTTCAGAGGTTTAGTCCATTACCACCATGGCGCCATCATGGTCGGTAGCGTGGCAGCACACATGCAGACATGGTGCTGGAGAAGTAACAGGTCCACATCCTGATCAGCAGGCAGCAGGAAGAGAGAGGACTCTGGGCTCATCTACCTGTAACTCTAGTTCCAGGGGATATTCTCTTCTGGTTTCCAGGGAGAGAATGATGGAACTGGGCATGTGTGTGGTGGGCAGACATGTGTTCAGTCAAAATGCCTATAGGCACATAAGAAAATAATAACGAAAAAAATGAGCTCTTTTTTTCTTCTTCTTTTTTTTTTTGAAATAGGATTTCATTATGTAGCCCTGGATGGTTTTGAACTCACTACAAAGACCAGGCTGGCCTTGAACTCACACACCTACCTCTCTGCCTCACTGAGTATTGCTATTAAGGGATGCACCACCATGCTTGGCTTGAGTTTTTAATTCTTAAAAAGTATTTACTTACTTACTTACTTACGTATGTATGTATGTATGTATGTATGTGTGTATGTATGTATGTGTGTATGTATGTATGTATGTATGGTTTTTTGAGACAGGGTTTCTCCGTGTAGCTTGGGAGCCTGTCCTGGAACTCACTCTGTAGCCCAGACTGGCCTGGAACTCACAGAGATCTGCCTGCCTCTGCCTCCCGAGTGCTGGGATTAAAGGCGTGCGCCACTGCCTGGTAAAAAGTACTTACTTAGTTTTTTTTTTTTTTTTAAAGATTTATTTATTTATTATGTATACAGAAGAGGGCGCCAGATCTCATTACAGATGGTTGTGAGCCACCATGTGGTTGCTGGGAATTGAATTCAGGACCTCTGGAAGCACAGTCAGTGTTCTTAACCACTGAGCCATCTCTCCAGCCCCTTACTTAGTTTTTATATGTGTGTCTGCACATGTGTGCTGGTGCTCTCTGATGCCAGAGAGTACATTGGATTCCCTAGGGCTGAGTTACAGGTGATCTTCTGGAAGAACACAAGGCTCATACCCACTGAGCTGTCTCTCTAGCACCCTTCAGCTGGTTTTTGCTAGTAGCTTTTGTTTTTCTGTCTCACAAAAGCTCTCCCATTCTGTTAGGGGTTTCAGATAGTATTCTAAATATGTCTGTAGGGATATGTATTTATATTTATTTTCTTCCATAGAAAGTTCCTCTCAGAAGTATCCTTTAAACCTTCAGGGTGCGATTCCCTTTTCCTAGCTGAACAGATTCTCTCCACATAGTCTCTTGATAGTTAACTCCTTTTTGCTCTTTGAATTAACAGGAGAGCCTGAGTGTGTGTTCACAGGTGGGCTGGGTAGCTGGCCCTCATGTGCGGCTGGATGTGGTTCTGTTTGTACTCTTCCTTTACTTCTCTGTTTCTTGTGTACTTTCATCTAGTGCAGCTTTCTTGAATCTGGATTATTGTAATTCTTTTTGCTTTTATTGTATAAAAATAATTGGAATACCCTAAAAGTATTTGGATCTTTAATATAGGATGCTGAGTTAAGACTCAAGTTCTGGTGGTTTGAATAGATATGACACCCATAGACTCTTGTGTTTGAGTGCTTGGCCCATAGGGAGTGGCAGTCTTAGGAGGTGTGGCTTTGTTGGAGTAGGTGTGGCCTTGTTGGAGGCAGTTTTTCATTAGGGCTGGCGTTGAGGTCTCATATGCTCAAGCTTTGCCCAGTTTGGTACACAGTTCATTTCCTGTTGCCTGCTGGTGAGGATGTAGAACTCTCAACTCCAGCACCATGTGTGCTAAGATGCTGCGCCATGACGATAATGGACTAAACCTCTGGACTGTAAGCAAGCCCCAGTTCAATGTTTCCTTTATAAGAGTTGCCATGGTCATGGTGTTTCATCACAGCAGTAGAAACCCTAACTAAGACAGGGTTTAATCTTTTGTGTGGTTTTTGCTTTGTTTCAAAAAAGATAGGGAGAGAACTTCATTCACAATTCTCTGTTTGAGAACTAAACAACAGACAGTGTTAATGATATAGGAAACCCTAACTGTTTAACATCTGCCTATCATGATGGCACTGAAGGTTGATCTGTCTCTGTTTCAAATAGTGCTGTCTGTAGAAACTGTCCATGGACATTCCATACCTAATTTGTTTATTTCTTGTCAGTTATCTGCTCTTGTCTTGATTTCTTTTTTTTTTTTAAGATTTGTTTATTTGTTATGTATACAGTGTTCTGCCTGCATGTATACCTGCAGGCCAGAAGAGGGCACCAGATCTCATTACAGATGGTTGTGAGCCACCATGTGGGTGCTAGAAATTGAACTCAGAACCTCTGGAAGAACAGCCAGTGCTCCTAACCTGAGCCATCTCTCCAGCCCTCAATTTCTTATTAAGAAGTAACTATACAGTATTCTGTATACAACTTATTTTTTAAATAAATACAAACATTTTTAGAATATTTGGTATTTGTGTCCATGTGTATATTCTACGTGTGCCCACTTGTCTACATATGTACGGGTATGCATGGAGGCCAGAAGATGGCATTAGATCCACTGAAGCTGGAATTAAAGGTAGTTGTAGCCGGGCGGTGGTGGTGCACGCCTTTAATCCCAGCACTCTTGGGAGGCAGAGCCAGGCGGATCTCTGTGAGTTCGAGGCCAGCCTGGGCTACAGAGTGAGTCCCAGGAAGGTGCAAAGCTACACAGAGAAACCCTGTCTCGAAAAGCCAAAAAAAAAAAAAAAAAAAAAAAAGGTAGTTGTAAGGTGCCCAGTGGTGTTGGGAACCAGACTATGATCTGAAAGAGCAGCAAGAACTCTGACCACTGAACCCTCTAGCCCCATGAAAGCTTTTTCTTAATTTTGGCTATTAATGATCTGTTTCTAGAAAAGTAATGATTTGAGTGCCTCTTAAAATATTTTGTGTGTGTGTGTGTGTGTGTGTGCGCGCTGCGCGCACGTGAGAGGCTGTTTCCCTACGTAGCTCAGATTGGCCTTGAACTCACCATGTAACCCAGTGTGATCTCAAGTTCAAGTGATCCTTCTGCCTCAGCTTCCCAAGTGCTGGAGTCATAGGTGTATGTCACCACACTTGCTCCTGAAGGGCTTCCTGAAAAGAATAATTTTATATTTATTTCATTTTATTTTGCGTATATGAATGTTTTGCCTGCAAGTATGTGTGGGCACCATGTGTGTGCTGCTGCCCGCAGATCAGAAGAGGGCATCAGATTCCCTGGAACTGGAGTTATATATAGATGGTTGTGAGTTGCCATGTGGGTACTGGAAATGAACCTGGGCCTCTGCTAGAAGAACTTTTAACTGCTGAGCCATTTCTCCAACCCTCTTTCTTCCCTATCAAAAAGTCTTGCTGTGTATTCAGTGCTGGTCTGTAGCTGTAGTGGTCTCAATGAGAATGGCCCCCATAGGCTCATATACTTACATGCCTAGTCGCCAATTGATGACCAGTTTGGAAAGATTAGGAGGTGTTTCTTTGGAGGAGGTTCTGGGTGTGCCTTTGAGGTTTCAAAAAGCTAATGCCAAGCCCAATGTCTGCCTGCTCCCTGTGGATCAGGAGGTAGTGTAGCCTTCAGCTACTTCTCTAGTACTATGCCTGCTGCCACGGTTCCATGCATGCTAACATGATGATTATGTACCAACTCTGAAGCTATAAGCAAGCCTCCAGTTAAATGCTTTCCTTCGTGAGAGTTGCCTTGGTCATAGTGTGTCTTCACAGCATAGAACATTGACTAAGACAGTAACTCACTCTGTAGCCCAAAACCAACCAGAACTTATGGTCCTTTCCCTACCTCCCTCTGTCCCTCCCTCTCTCCCTCTCCCTCCTCCCGTCTTTCTGTCTTTTTATCTATCTATCTATCTATCTATCTATCTATCTATCTATCTATCTATCTATATTATTATTATTATTATTAATTTTTGGTTTTTCGAGACAGGGTTTCTCTGTGTAGCTTTGCACCTTTCCTGGAACTCGCTTTGGAGACCAGGCTGGCCTCGAACTCACAGAGATCCGCCTGGCTCTGCCTCCCCAGTGCTGGGATTAAAGGCGTGTGCCACCACCACCCAGCATCTGTCTTTTTTTTAAAGACAGGACTTCTCTGTGTATCTCTGGCTGTCCTGGAACTCACTCTGTCGACCAGGCTGGCCTTGAACTCACAGAGATCTACCTGTCTCTGCCTCCTGAGTGCTGGGATTAAAAGTGTATACCACCACCCAGCCACCCTTGTTTCTTTTTGTAATTATATTTACATCTATGTGTGAGTATGTGCACATATGTTCAGGTGCCTGCAGAGGTCAGAGGTGTTGAATTCTCTTGGAGCTGGAGTTATAGGTGCTTGTAAGCCTCCTAACATTTGTGCTGGGTTCTTTGGAAGAGCAGTCATGTGCTTTTAACCACTGAGCCGTCTCTCCAGCCCCCACAATTTGTTTCTTGAGGTGGGAGTGTGTGTGTGTGTGTGTGTGTGTGTGTGTGTGTGTATGCTACCATGCTAGGCTACCCAGGATTAAGAGGTTTTACATTTTTATTTTATTTGCTTACTGGTTTTATTTATTTATTTATTTGAGATCGGTTTCTTGGTATAACCTTGGCTGCCCTGGAACTCGTTCATATGGTACTTTGCGTTGTCCTACTTTGAGTCTTTATGTACATGCTTGTTTCTTTTTTAAAATTTAGAAATGTTGCTGGGATTATGGTGTATGTCTTTAACACTTGGGAAGCAGAGGCAGGTGGATCTCAGTGAGTTCAAGCGAGGCTAGCCTGGTCTACAAAGTGAATGCTGGGACAGCCAGGACTGAAACAGAGAAACCCTGTCTCGAAAAACTAAACCAAACCAAACCAACCAACCAACCAACCAACAAAAAGGCATGTTTTAGGGTGCTGGAGGAGTGGCTCAGTGCACTTGCTGCTCCTCTAGAGGACTCAGGTTACGTTCCCAGCACCCACATGGGGGTTTGTAGCTATCTCTTAACTCTAGTTCCAGGGGCTCTAACACCCTCCCCTGGCCTCCACAGGCAGCAGGCACACACATGATGCACAGACAAACATGCAGGTCTAACACTCATACACATTAAAAAATTTAGACATTTTAAATAGCTATATCAAATTCTTTAAATTCTGCTAGGAAGTGGCGGCGTATGCCTTTTTAATTCTGGTATTTGGGAGGCAGAGGCAGGTGGATCTCTTGAGTTTGAGGTCAGCCTGGTTTGCAGAGTGAGTTCCAGGACAGCCAGAGCTACATAAAGAAACCCTGTCTCTAAAACTGCCCCCTCCCCCAAATTCTTTAAAACACATGGCTCTTCCTATTTTGTAGCTGTTTGCTACTTTCCCCATTATAATATCAGGTTTGAAATCTTTGTCAATAAATCTTTGCCCATATTTCTGATTATTTGCTTAGGCTTTAGATTCCTGGAAGTCAGTTTACCAGGTCAGGGGGCATAGATATTAATAGAACTTATAAAATTTGTTGTTAGATTCTTAGAAAAGCCAGTAAAGCATGCTGGGTTCCCGTGAGGCAAAAGAAGAGTCATTTGACAGAAACTGCCTCTAGGGCTATAATTCCTGCTTTTTTGTCACTTCCATTTGCTCTCCTGGCAATCATAAATAAGATTGTCATTTATGAAGTTATATTTATGTAGATGACTCAGCTTTTAATTCAGCTAGATGTTCAGAGATCACTTGTAGTGAAATATGAGTAATTTTCATGGCATTGCCAGTCATGTCTGCATGTAGCCGAAGTGAGTGTTACTTCAGGTATGAAGGGAGAGAGGCCCACTATGGCCCTCAGTTCTCAGACATCCAGTCCTTGAGGAAGAGGGAGCATTTCAGCTGGAGAGACAGTACTTCAGTGACCATCCTCAGTGTGGGCTTGCCTGGTGGGTAGTAATTTCTCCTGTGAACCTGTTTTTCTAACTGATCATTCTCACTGTTAATACCTCCCCCCCCTTTTTTTCCATGCAGAGTCTTACCATGTAGTCAAGGCTAGCCTCAAACTCAGTGACCCTCTTTTTATTGTTATTGATTCAATACTGATGTCATTGAAGCATCTCTCCAACAACAGATGGGATATTCTCAATTCATAGTAAATTGTGCTGTTCTGCAAAGCTTCTGTCTTAAGTGTCCTATGTATTAAAGGTGACTTTCACTGTTCACAGACTCCTGCCTTCCTCAGACACTAGACACTACAAGCCTACTCTGCACCTCCTCACAAACAGAAAACAAAGAAGGAAGTGTATTTTGTTGACTAAAACTGGAGCAAAATTCACTGAGACAGGAATTTCCCGAACTCAACCTGTTGTACTAAAAGATACTCCCATCCCTTGGAGATAAGGTCTCACCATGTAGCCCTAGATAACCTGGAACTTACTGACGAGATCTGCTTGTCCTCCTCTAATGTTGGAATACTGTGTGCCACCACACTTAGCTTTTAGTCTAGAACTTTCCCTCTCCTCTGTGTAGGAGTTGTAGGCAAGCACTGTATCACTCGGCCATATCCCTGCCCCCCTTCTCTCTGTTTAAAAGATTTAATTTATGTGTATGAGTGTTTTACATGTATGTATATGTACCACCTGAGTGCCTTGTGCCCATGGAAGTCAGAAGAGGGTGGCTGATCCCCTGGAACTGGAGTGACATGATTATGAGCTGCCATGTTCTCCCATAGGAACTGACCCTGAGTGCTCTTTAACTGCTGATCATCTCCAGCCCTTCACTTCGTATTTTATGAGGAGACTATTACTTAGAAATTTGTTCCAGCCCAGTTTTAAACAGTTTTGGGTAAACTTCTTTAATTTACTTTTTACTTTTTCTGTATGTTTTCTTTTAAGATTGATATTTTAGAATGAAACTTTACTGTTATGACTTTTATGTGCTAATTGCAAATAACCATTTTTGAGGCAAATATACCTTTCTGTATAGTCATAAATAATAAGTCACACATGCATAAGCCTATACCTTAGTAGCTTCCAGACAAGACTCATATTTACACTTAGTAGGGCCTTCAATAGCAATTAACTAATAATCTTTCCAGTTAAAGTGGCCTTGCCTTTATTATTTATTTCATCAGCATGAATGAGTTCGGTGAATTTAAGAGGGAAGAATGGGTTGGGGATTTAGCTCAGTGGTAGAGCACTTGCCTAGCAAGCGCAAGGCCCTGGGTTCAGTTCTCAGCTCAAAAAAAAGAGGGAAGCACACTGGTAAACCAGTAATTGGGAGTTTTGTGTCTAAATGACTTCTCATTGGCTAATTTGAAATATACTTTATGCTTTTCAACTCTGGGAATTGTCTTCATGGCTATGAAGAAAGGCTGGCCTTGAACTCAAGAGATCCACCTGCCTCTGCCTCCGGATTGCTGGGATTAAGGGTGTTACTGCCACTGCCTGGCTACAGCTTTTTGTTTCAAGTAGAAATTTCTAGTATAGGTTAGTGAATCCTGACTTAGTGACACCCTGTTTTGTCTGAGTGAATCTCTTGTATATGCAGTAGAAGACTGGACACACTGTCGCACCGAGCAGTTGAGGAGTCATAATCGGAGCATGCTCTTCAGTCCTAGCTTGTAAGTGGTGGGGAGGATTGATTCCACACTCTGGGAGCTCTTGACTGGTGAGGTCCATTCATTCCCTTAGCACAGGGCTCACCAGTGTTTGTCTGCTTTAGCTTTATTTTGTGGCCCCAGTGACTACAGGGCTTACCAGTGTCTGCTTTATTATTCTGTAGTCTATTTAAATGAAAGAAATGATAATTTATGAAAAGTGTATATATGTATGGGTCATTAACTTTAAAAAATTTTGGAGCCAGCCTGGTCTACAGCTTTGGTTTACAGAGTTCTTGGACAACTAGGGCTGTTAAACACAGGAACCCTGTCTCAGCGCGGCCCCCCTCTCTGCTTTTGCATTCTGTTGTGCTTGACTAAGCCTTTCAGTCCATCCTGCTGTGCAGGCCCCTCCCCCACTCTAATTTAGGCCAGCAATATGACCGAGTTGGGAGACTCAGAACTACCTTTTTCTTTTCTTTTTTTTTTTTTTGGAGACCGGATTTCTCTGTGTAGTCTTGGCTGTTCTGGCACTGGCTCTGTAGACCAGGCTGGCCTTGAACTCAGAGATTTGCCTGCCTCTGCCTCCTGAGTGCTGGGATCAAAGGCGTGGGGTACCACAGCCTAGCACTCTTTTTCTTTTCTTTCTTTTTCTTTTCGAGACAGGGTTTCAATGTGTAGCTTTGCGCCTTTCCTGGAACTCGCTTTGGAGACCAGGCTGGCCTCGAACTCACAGAGATCCGCCTGCCTCTGCCTCCCGAGTGCTGGGATTAAAGGTGTGCGCCACCACGCCCGGCTTCTTTTTCTTTTCAATGACAGTTGGAAAAAACGATAATAAGATTACCATGAGCATGAAGCAGTGATTTATTTGAGGGTATGGGACAGTGTCTGAATGTTTTCACTTAGTTGTTGGTTTGGCTCAGAATTGGGAAGGCAGAAGAATGGGTGTACACTGAAATATTACATTTTAGAAAATAACATGTTCAGACTTCTACTAGGGAGACAAAACACACTCTCTTTCTCTTTCTCCCCTCCCTCCTTTCCTCCCTCCCTCCCTCTCACTCACCCACCCACTCTATCTACATAGGAAGCCCATGACAGAGCAAAGTATGGACACCACCAAAGTCAGTCTGGTGAGCCAATGAGTTTTATTGGGACTGCTCAACAGGAATATGGGCAAGGGGTTACTTACAGAGCAGAAATGCCTTAGACAGCTGTGTCACCAAAGCTCACAAACAGCTGGCAACCTGAACCTCATTGTACAGTGTGCAGGCAGCTCAGCAGGTTGGAAAGTATCCATCCCGGGTGGCTCAGTTCATCTAAACCTCTTCCAGGCAGCTCTGCTGCTCTGGTCTAGAGTAACTGAGCAGTCTGTATTGTTTACTCTTGAGAGCGAGGGCTAGTCACTCTGGTCAATTTCAGGGACTTCTGGAAACTATTTTGAGTTGCTTACTTTCCGTCTTAAGGAGCTTCCCTGCAGGATGGAATGCTTTGATCTAGGAGGAAACTGCTATACAACATCAAGCAGTATAGGTAGTTGTGATATTTTGATGATGAAAATGAAGCATTGAAGTCCATACAGATTCCTGGTCTCTCTTCCCCTTGAAAAGGGTGATTAAATTTGCTCTCTGGATAAGCATAGAGATAAAAGGGCTGACTGTGGAGACTCTTGAGTATTTTACAGAGAATAGTCACTGAGACAGACACTGTTGCCTGTGTACTCTCTTATTGGACATCTTGTCTCAGTTGTTGATTTTGACGTGTTTGTACAGTTGCTGTAGGCTACTCAGAGTTATCCAGATGAGAAATCAGTGACAGATGTGGCTTTCTGTTGTGATAAGTGTAGGAGTTGTAGGGTATAGTGAAGTGAAGGAGATGGTAGTTGGCCATTGAGAATTTCTCCCTTTTGTAAATTTTGAGACAATCTTAGTATGTAACTCTGGCTGGTTTGGAACCCAGAGGTCTGTCTGCCTCTCATGAACCACCTCACCCAACTTAAAATACAAGTCTCAGCCAGGCAGTGATGGCACACACATTTTAATCCCATGTGAGTGCTGGAAATTAAACCCAGGTCCTCTGTAAGAGCAGTAAGTGTTAACTGCTGGGAAATCTCTCCAGTCCCTAAAATAAAGTTTTTTTTTTTTTAAAGGAAATTATTTTGCCATGCAGTGATGGTGCTCGCCTTTAATCCCAGCATTCAAGAGGTAGAGGCAGTTGGATTTCTGTGAGTTCACGGCCAGCCTGATCTACAGAGCGAGTCCTAGGACAGTCAAGGCTACTGAGAGAAACCCTGTCTTGAAAAACAAATAAACCAAAAAAACCCCAAAACAAACCCCTCAAAAATTTGTGAAGTACTACTTTGGCTTTTTATTTTGTGGAGTTTGTTCTCTCTCTCTCTCTCTCTCTCTCTCTCTCTCTCTCTCTCTCTCTCTCTCTCTCTCTCTCTCTCTCTCTCTCCCCCTCCCTCTCCCTGTTATGATTTAATTTTGCAGGGCCTTGTGTGACAAAACACCAGATTAGTGAGTTAAATTATAGGGTTAGTTGGAGCAGTGTCTGTTCTTCCTGTTAGAAGAAAAGGCAGATATTGGGCCTATCAGAAAGAACTAAGTCTTGTACTCTGGAAGAGGAAAGAAAACTCATGGCATAAGGGTGATGATGTTTAGAGATGGGATGAAGAGGAGTGTGGTCAGGTCAGCTTTCATGGGACTCTGATGAAGGGCTTGTTATTTGGGATTGGAGAGATGGTTGAGCAATCAAGAGCTGTTCCTGGCTGGGCGGTGGTGGCGCATGCCTTTAATCCCAGCACTTGGGAGGCAGAGGCAGGCAGATCTCTGTGAGTTCGAGGCCAGCCTGGTCTACAGAGTGAGTTCCAGGAAAGGCGCAAAGCTACACAGAGAAACCCTGTTTCAAAAAACAAAAACAAACCAAAAAAAAAAAAAAAAAAAAAAGAGCTGTTCCTGCTCTTGCAGTGGCCCTGGGTTCAATTCCCAGCACCCACACTGCAGCTCACAACTACCTGAAACCTAGTTCCAGAGAATCTAATCCCCTCTTTTTTTCTCTGCAGGACACCAGGCATGCCTGTGGTGTACACACAGGCAAGCATTTATATACCTAAGATAAAAGTACTTTTTTTTTTTTTTTTTTTTTTGGTTTTTCGAGACATGGCTCAGCCGTTAAAGGCTAGGCTCACAACCAAAAATATAAAAGTAAATATTTTAAAAAGGAGATGGCGGTAGTGTCTGTATGGGAGGAGGTAGCCATAGGGCAGCATTTAATTCCCAACATCTCCCTGGATGGGGAGAGAAAATTAGGTGTTATTGGTAAGTGGCACAAAGAAAAAAGAAATGTGTTTGTGAAAAGATAGGAGATAAAGGAAGTCTTACTACAGACATTTAGCCTTCTTGAAAAAGGAATTACCAGATAAGAAATTAATATAACCTGCCAGTCAGAGATTCTGAAGAAAAGGGAGGCAGAGGATATTGTAACAACTTAGAAAGTTCAATCTTGGTGGGAAGAGCTTGCTGCTGACTGCAAGGGCAACTAGCTTTTCTCCTTGACAGTGAGAATGGGTTTAGTACCTAGGTCAAACATTCCTTCTGTAGGCTACATCTTTATTCTCCATTTTTTTTTATTCCTTTGTGTTTCTATTTGGTTATTAGTTTTGTTTCTAAGGAAGAATTTTGGCTGGATGACCGTCCTGGTGCCAGCAACCATACCATACAGAGTTCCCATAGAAACAAATGGTTTTCTGAATAGTTGAACATACATCTGTGAGAAGGATTTGGTTTATGTGCTTTGGTTAACTGTAGGTGAAATTTTCAATGGAGTTTGTGGTGTGCCAACAAAGAAAGTTTTAGGGTGTGAGGCCCTTTCTCAGCATGGGAGGAAGAAAGACGGCATGACGTAAGGAAAGGATAAAAGTAATTTGTTTTATAGGTGAGGTGGACACAGGCCTGGAGGGAGTAAAAGAGCAAAAGAAGGGTGGGTGTAAGAGGAGACCTGGGAGAAGAGGAGTAATGGGGGCATGGTAGCCTAAAGGAGAAGGAATGCTGCAGGAGTGGGCTGGGCGCTGCTCGACGGGGAGCAGAGGCCCAGTCAGCTGAGCACAGCAGACGGGAGTCAGTCTGCGCCTGTGGTCTCCAGAAGGCTGGGAACAGGAAGGACATTAGGATCCTTGCAGGGCTGGAAGGTGCTTGGTTTGCTCCTGTACTCGACTAAGCCATGATTGGAGAAGGCCGTTCTCTGAGGTGCCGTGTGGATCACTTGTGCGGTTGTTTCGCTGATGCTAAAAATATGTGTAATCTAATCTTACCTACCAATCTTATAGTTTCCTTGGGAAATAGGAACAGAATGTTTAGTGTTCCTGCTTAAAACTGTGTTTGTAGTTTTTTTGGTGTCCAAGAATTGTTTAGTTCTCTTTAGTATAAGATGGATTACATAGCAAGAGATATAGACCTGTGTGCTTTCCAAATTCTGCCTATAGTGTTTGTTTTTTTAGTTTATTTTAAAAATTTTGTGAGTATCAGTATTTATGTATGTATGTGTTCCATGTGTTTCTGGTGCCCATGGAAGTCTGGAGAGGGCATTGAATCACTGGAACTGGAGTTGTGATGGTTGTGAGCTCCACCATCTTAACCTCTGAGCCATCTCTCCTGCTCCTATTATGTATAGTCTGGTAAGTTCAGACTGGCCTTGAATTTGTGATCTTCCCACCACAGTCTTCTAAGTGCTGGGATCACGTAGGTTACCATACCCAGCTTCAATTGTATAAACTTATGTTTTTTAGCAAACACCCCAAAGTTGTTACAGCCTAGTAACGTAACACATTGTATCATTAGTTGCATAGTTTGTTACCTGTGGGTTTTAAAGTATTTGCTAGAAAGCAATAGTGCTCCTGTAATTTTACATAGTTAATATTCACACAAACCAACATTCTAAGTCTTAAGGGTTTTTTGTTTGTTTGTTTGTTTGTTTTTGTTTTTCCAAGACAGGGTTTCTCTATGTACCCCTCCCTGGATGTCCTGCAACTCACTCTATAGACTAGGCTGGCCTCGAACTCAGAGCTTGCTTGCCACTGCCTTCTGAGTGCTGAGATTAAAGGTGTGGGCCACCACTGCCTGGCTTAAGTTGGGTTTTAAGTGCTATCTTGTAGCTAGAGTTTTTCTGCCTGGCCCACAGTCAGGACAAATCTCTCTCACCTGCCAGTCCCACAGCCGCTCAGACCCAACCAAGTAAACACACAGAGACTTACATTGTTTACAAACTGTATGACCATGGCAGGCTTCTTGCTAGCTGTTCTTATATCTTAAATTAACCCATTTCTATTGATCTAATAGTTGCCACGTGGCTTGTGGCTTACCGGTATCTTAACATCTTCTCATGGTGGCAGCTGACAGCTGGCAGCGTCTCTCTGCCTCAGCCTTCCACTTCTCAGAATTCTCCTCTTTCCTTGTCCTGTCTATACTTTCTGTCTGGCTACTGGCCAATCAGTGTTTTATTTATTAACCAATCAGAGCAACACATTTAACATACAGAACATCCCACAGCACTACCTTTCTCCTTGCTTGGCCCTAGCTCAACCTTGGCATTAGTTGCTTCATCCTAGAAATTGTCCACCAACCTTGGGAAGGTGGTGGCCGGCAGGACAGCACGGTTACAGGCTCTCGCTTTAGGCAGCACCTTCGTTTTGTGTGTGTGTGTGTGTGTGTGTGTGTGTGTGTGTGTGTGTTTCGAGACAGGGTTTCTTTGTGCCTTTCCTGGATCTCACTCTATAGCCCAGGCTGGCCTTGAACTCACAGAGATCCGCCTGCCTCTGCCTCCCAAGTGCTGTTATTAAAGGCGTGTGCCGCCACCCGACAGCACCTTGTTTTCAGGGGTGTAGAAAAGCTTTCTTCTTTCATAAATATCTTTTTTATGGATGGCAGACTCTAGCCTTAGAAAGCAGAGATGGATTGTTGATCAAAATTGAGAAGACTAGCAGATGGCAAAAGGACTTTTGCTGTTTTTGAATCATAGTCTTTCTGTGAAACTCATAGTGACATAAAACTTCCCATCATTTTGCCTTATGGCTTCTGGCTTGAAGGAGATGACAACTTTGAATACTCATTCTCATATTTGATTTCCATTGTTAATGTTATCTTGAAGAAATTTGCCAGGCATGGTGGTGCATGACCTTAATCCCAGTACTAGGGAGGCAGAGGCAGGTTGATCTCTTGTGAGTTCGAGGCCAGCCTGGTCTACAGAGTGAGTTGCAGGATAGCCAGGGCTACACAGAGAAATCGTGTCTTGAAAAAAAAATTATTATTACTATTTGTGTGTGTGTGTGTGTGTGTGTGTGTGTGTGTATGTATGTATGTATGTATGTATGTATGTATGTATGTATGTGTGCGTGTCATTGTGAAAACAACCTGTGGGAGTCAGTTCTTTCCTTGCACCATGTGGGTCCTGGAGATCATACTCAGGTCATTAGACTCAGTAATAAGTGCCTTGATCCACTGTGGTCTTAGAGTTAATGACTTTAGAGCTGATTAAATGGAAGCTTAAAGAAGTTGTATATAGATAGGCTTTAATGCCTTGTGAGGAAGGTTTCTTGTGATATATGCTATTTCTTTTCTCCCTTGTTTTGAGATTGGGGCCTTCCTGGGACTGCCTCCTGTGGATAGATGTTCGGATACTCTACAAGTTTATAGCCCAATATCTTGGAGTGATCCAAGAATACTAGTTCCAATTGACCTCATTTATACTTGACTGCTGAAGGCTGAGGTGCAGTACTATTGTTCAGCATATTGACCTCTGCTTATTAAAGTATGTGAAAAGTAATTAACATTATCGTTACGTGATGTTTTCATGCTTTGAAAATAGAAGGGAGTGGGTAGGATAAAGCAGGGATCATTTCTGAGTCCTGATGATTTAAGGTAAGTGAATGCTTAATACCTTGAGTTTTGTTACCATGCCTGTTGACTTCTTAAAGTAAACATTGAAAGATTTTACATTTGTGCATAATAGGTATGTAATATTCATAATGCTGACGTGAAGCTTTCCCCTTTATTCTGAACACTAGGTACGCTCTATGGATGAATTAAATCATGATTTTCAAGCACTTGCTCTGGAGGGAAGAGCTATGGGCGAGGTAAGTGAGCTGGTGTGGTTGAAAGTAGGTGTTCTTAGGGAAGCTTGGAGTTGTCTTTCATCAGATGTGTCTGAATCTAGTCTCTAGAAATATGTGCTTGCTTTTCCTTGTTGCCATCCTCACAGTAGAATAGGATGCTGGAGAGTTGTGCCAAAACTACGGGTATGGGATGAATATTAACTTAGTCCAGTTACTTAAACAACAAAGCACCAAAGTATGAGCACACATTAATAAATGTTGATAAGTTAAATGTAATGTGAGTGTCCAAACATTTTGATATCCATCAAGTGTTCTTACCTTCACCTCATTTTTCAGTGGCTAGGTGCTTTGGCAGTAGGAAAGGGAGTTTTAGCTGTGCTGCTAATCAGGGGATGTTAGTAGCCTGTTTAGACGAGTGCCTTTGTGAATGCAGGATGCTGCTTAGGTTTCTGGTCAAATACTTACAGATAGAGATCTCAGCTAGTCATCCAGAAACAAGCTAGAATCCAGAAACAAGAACTTTGGTTTCTTTGTAGTGTTTTAATTTTTTTTTGTTCATTATATTGTAAGTAGAGTTACCATTGTTTAAAAGGGGAGTGTAGTTAAAGTACACCCAACCTCTGAAGGTTCTGCTTGTTGACAGGAATTGTACTGATGACAAGTATGGTATGTCTAGCTGAAGACTGCATAGATTCATTCCTAAGAGGCCATTTGCTCATGGCTGTCGTTCTGGGCAGTAACTTTGGTTTTGTCTCTTTTGTTCTGCACTTGAAAGTTCTCCTATCTACTTCAATGTTTGTAAGGAGGGAGAAGGCTATACTTTCAGATAACATTTGTGTGGTTTCGGGAATGCTGTTGGTCTGGGCATTGTGCTGGGTTTGGAAGATTCAGAAGTAATGCAGTCCCTTTGCTGGGTTTACACTGAGCACTCCTGGGTTGCTTCTGTGGTAGCATTGAGTAGTCACAGGCTTGTGCTGCTTTGCCCTGGGATTCTTGCTCATTTTGTTGAAAGATTTTTGTTTTGAATTTTTTTGAATTTTCTTGTGTTCAGAGAGGCCAGTTCCTGCCTTATGATCTTGGGTTCTGAATTTTAGGCAATCCTAGGTGTTCTTGTGTTACCTGTGCCTGCCTACTGTCATTGGAGCAGCATGTTGTGATAAACTTCACATGGTACTGGGTAAAAAACTTCGTTACTTAATTTCTAGAGTCAGTTTAAAGAGAAAATTAACAGATTTGTTAGCTAGTAAATATGGAAGGATAAACTATTTTATCTTCTCCTATTCCTGTGATTCTAACCTATTTTTTGTTAAAAGTCCAATTCTAAAACTGAGTATGTTGGCTCATGCCTTTAAGCCACTTGAGACACTGAGGCATGAAGAGTTTGAATTCAAGGTCAGCCTGGACATCATGGTTGTATTAGTTAGTTTTCTGTTGTGATAAAATTAGCAAGGGTCACTTAAGGAACAAAGAATTTATTTGAGCTTCTGGTTCCAGAAGGAGAGTTTATAATGGTAGGAGAGATGTGACCACAGGTCACGAGAACACATCTTTTATCTTAGGCATGAAACACACAGAACTTGAAGTGGTATAAAGCTTTAAACTCTGCCTTCAGAGACATACTTCCTCCAGGAAGGCTATACCTCCCCATAACCTCTCTCTAAGCAGTGTTAACAGTTGGAGACTAACTGTTCATTTATGCCTGAGCCTGTAGGGACATTTCTCATTCAGACTTTCAGAGTACAAAACAACACATTCACAAAGCAACAGTGGTAACTACCATTTGTTAATTACCCTCTAGGCAGATATTAAGTACTTTGCATACATTAGCTTATCTGGACCCACTGAGACACAGTTTATTGTCTACACCAGGAAAGATATTACTCCTTCCTTAAGCTTGGATAACTCACACAAGTTATCTCTTGGAAACACAAAAAGGGCAGTGAAATACAGAGTGAAGGAAACCCAGAGTCTACACTAAGAACAAGTTTCTTCTATAGTTGAAACTTACAGGAGGTCTTTTATTTATTTATTTATTTATTTAATTTATCCCCCCCGCCCCCTCCCGGAGCTGAGGACCAAACCCAGGGCCTTGGATTTACTAGGCAAGCGCTCTACCACTGAGCTAAATCCCCAACCCGAGAAAGGCTTTGAGAGCACATCAGTATCATGAGGAGGTACCAGACTAAGAAGCATCTTTTGGTCATATGAGGACTTGGTTACATGCAGATTGGGAAAGGACCCCCCTCCCCCCAAATGCAGGGTAGAGTAGCACACCAGAAGATAGCAACATGCTTTTTTTTTTTTTTTTTTTTTAATTATTTATTATCTCCCCTCACCCCCAACAGGGTTTCTCTGAGTATCAGCTCTGGCTGTCCTGGAACTTTCTTTGTAGGTGAGGCCGGCCTCGAATGCCTCTGCCTCCCAAATGCTGGGATTAAAGGCGAGTGCCACCACTGCCCGTCCACAGCATGCTTTTATAATAAAAGTCTGACTACTTTCTCTGTGTAGCCTTGGCTATCCTGGAATTCGCTCTGTAGACCAGGCTGGCCTGAAACTCACAGAGATCTGCTTGTCTCTGCCTTCTGAGTGCTGGGATTAAAGGCATGTGCCACCACCTCGTGGCTAATTCCAACGTCTAATTGCTAGATTTTTCTTTCTGTTTATCAATAAAACATCTCTTGAAGGGAATACTATAGCTAACACAAACACTAAATTTAAATGGATGATTGGATGGACTTTTAAGCCAGCCACAGTGGTGTGGGTGCTAGGGTGAGGGAGAGAGAATACTTTAAGTACATTCATATATGGGTCTTTAAAACTTCAAAGACTGTTGGCTGCCTTGAAAGAACTTGATTTCTAATACTGTTAGTGCTGCCTTACCGTGTTAAAGCCTTTGCCATCACTCTTGGCATAGAGAGATTTTTGAGCATTTTTTGGTAGAAATTTTGCTAAGAAGTTGTTACTTAAAATACCACTCTCATATCTTTGCTGGTTGTCTGAAGTGCAACTGTTTTTATTGGAAAAACTTTTAAAAAGGTTTAATTACTTTTTTTTTTTTTTTTTTTGGTGAGACAGAGTTTCTCTGTGTAGCCTTGGGTGACCTGGAACTCAGAGATCCTCCTGCCTCTTCTGGGATTAAACGTGTGCATCACCATTGCCTAGCCTAAGATTTAGTTACTTTTACTTCATGTGTGTGGATGTTTTGCCTGAGTGTATGTGTATATGCACTACATGAATGATTGGTGCTTGCAGAGACCAGAAGAGGATGTCAGATCCCCTGGAACTGGAGTTATTATAGCCACTTTTGGGCTGCTTCCTAGGTGTTGGGATTTGAACCTGGGTCCTCTGGAAGAGCCACCAGTACTCTTAACGACTGAACCTACTCTGTAGCCCCTAAAGTCCAGCTGTTTTTAGCTGAAGGGCTTCCTTTCTCCTTGTGTAGAGTGTGAAAAAGGAATAAAGGACTATGTCTTGGGATTTGGGTGATATGTTAAACTAGTTCCCATGTGCCTTACTTGCTCTTTCATTCAACCTGAAAGTCTTCAAAAGTTTAGGGACACATGCCTGAGCAGCTTCGTTGGTATGGACTGAGGAGAGTAGTTTTGTACAAACAGAAAATCATGGACTGTTCTTTTGTGGTCACTGAGACCAAATACCTGGCAACAATAAAAGAACAATTCTTTTCTTTTTTTTTTTTTTTTTTTAATTTATGGGAGATAAATCCCCTTCAAGGTTTACTTTTATTTTATGTGTATGGATGTTGTGCCTGTATATGTCTTTATAGTCCAGAATTGTTTCTTTTAGCTCTCAGTTTCCGAGTTGGGAACACATAACAGAAGGGCTTGTTTATGGCAGACAAGCAGTGAGACTGGAGTACAGGAAGAGACCAAAGAACATAGACCCCTCGGGACATACTTCCAGGGCTCTGTCTGGTCCCTGCCTTCTGCCTTTCTCCACCTCCCAGTAACGACGCCATCTTTTTGAGACTCCACTGGGGGGTTGATCATAGTCTCTGAGGTGCCTTGTACCCAGAATGTGCTCTGTTTGGTTCTTAGTCCATTCTGAATCCAGTTAGGTTGACAATCACAGTTAACTATCATGTTGACTTTGAGTTCTTAAATTTTCTACATTGGTTTCCTGTGTGGTCCTTTCTTTCTGTATAGAACATAACTGCTTATGTCCTAAAAAGGATGGATTTGTGGAAAGGAAATTAGTATTGTGAGAGTCATTGATGAAAAGATCCCTTAGTGCATAATTGACCTTTGTTTTTTCTGTTGTTTATTTGTGGTTGTCTAAAAAAGTTATTTTTGGATAGGGTTTTTTTTTTTTTTTGAGACAGACTTTCACTATGCATCCTTAGCTGGATCTTGATTTGGAGACTAGGCTGACCTCAAACTCACAGAGAGATATATTTGCTTCTGCCTCCTGACCACTGGGATTAAAGGTGTGTGCTACTGTAGTGGGCCTGAAACAGTCTCATTCTACTGGAATTCATTGTTTCCCAGGCTGCCTTTGAAATTGTAACAGATCTCTTACCTCGGCCTTCCAAGGGCTGGGGTAACTAGCATGAGCTAACTGAATTTTTCTAACCTTTATAGAAAAAGTAACTTTTTCTTTTTTAGGATGTTGGTAATGATGGAGATAGGGTTCATGTACTCAGGTTGACATCAAACTTGACATATAGGTGACCTTGAACTCATTCTCCTGCCTCCACTTGTAAATGGTAATGTTATAGTCATTCACCATCACAATGAACTAAGATTCCATAATGTTTCATATATCTAGGATAGTTTAATAGTGTAGGCCACCATGTCATTTCTTGGTTAAACTGAATGTATTTAGATAGGGGCTGGAGAGATGGCTCAGTGGTTAAGAGCACTGGCTGCTCTTCCAGAGAACCTGGGTTCAATTCCTAGTACCCACATGGCAATTTACAATTGTCTACAGTTCCAGGGGATCTGGCATGTTCACAGACATACCAATGCACATAAAATAAAAATAAATAAATCTTAGAAAATTATTACCCTTGGTGATAGGTTTTAAATCTGATTGAGAAGAGGCTGGAGAGATGGCTTATCCGTTAAGAGGACTTGGGTTCAGTACCAGGCACCCACACAGTAGTTCACAATTGTCTGTAACTCCAGTTCTAGGGGGTTCTGACATCCTTTCACAGACATACATGCATGCAGAACACCAGTGCACATATAAGAATAAATCACTAAAATAATATGATTGAGAAAATTTAGAGCACTTTCCCTGAATATGAAGTGATAAAGAATCCTTCCTTATCCACCGGTAGACTTTAAATGATAATTGCAGATACTAGAAATTAGAAAAGAATAGTATCCCTGAATGTAAGGTAGGCTTTTTAATTTTCATCCATCCATTCATCCATCCATCCATCTTTCTATCTATTTTAAGGGGTAGGGTCTCTTACTATGAAGCTCTGGCTGACCAGGAACTCTGCCTCCCCAGTGCTGGGATTAAAAGCATAGATTTAGAGGAGGGAGTGATTTCATAGTGATCTGGGAAGCTGTTTATTCAGAGAAAGTAAAACTTGGTAGGATAGGGCCAGCATAGAGCAGGCTTCCATCTGTGGTTAAACATTTATCTTTGGACTCTGCTCTTTCTATCTCTAAGAGATGTTGAGTAACAGTTTAGTTTCTAGGACTCTGTCAGATCAGAGATTGCTGGAGTTTGACCTTATGTAGAAAAAGAATGGTTCAGCCTTTAGAGGGGAGAGGAAAATATGCTGTTCTTTCAGAGTGATTGGTTATCCTAGAACTTTTCATTGGATTCCTCCCACCATACATACTTCCTGGCCTACAATAGGGTTTTTTGTATCATGCTGATTTTAACAAATAGTGACCTTGAACAGCTTTAAAAAATATTTTTATGTATATAGGTGTGCCTGCGTGAGTTTATGTGCATCTTGCATGCAGGAACTTGTGGAAGTCAGAAGAGGGTGTCAGATCTTCTGAAGTGGGGAGTTACAAGTGGGTGTGAACTATCATGTAGATGGTGGGAACTAAACCCAGGTCCTCTGCCAGAACATTAAGTTCTTCATTGCTGAGCCACCCTCTCTAGTTCCAGTCTCTAATCCTACTGCTGTCACCTCCGGAGTGCTAGAATGATAGGTGTGTACTACCATACTCTGTTTATGGATGCTGGGCCTCATACATGCTAATGTATGTAACTGCCAACTGCCAACTAGCCCTCATTGAGTTCTTTTCAGTGACTGGAAATGTCCCTCAGGATACATGGTTTGGAAGCAGGGCCAAGTGAGGATTTGATGTGGTGGCTCAGTATGTTAAATTATTTTCCATTATGGTTGACATTGAATTACAAAGTTTTGATCAACTAAAAGGGTTTGTGAATTCCTGAATGGCACTGCGGTTTAAGCTGGCAGTCCTTTTAAGTAGTGGTACGTAAAAGTAGTAGTTCATTCAGTTGACTACGAAATTGATTGTTGGAAAGGAGACATACTGTTGACTCAGGAAGCAGGCCTTTTTAGATATATTAATACAAAGTATCTGGCCAGCCCATCTAACTAACATCTTCTCTCCAAACTGGCTGTTGAGCACAGAGAGCAATGGTGAAGGCCCTAGTTCTATTAACACTATTTGGTTTAGATCATCTCCTACATCTTGCTGTTAGAATGAAATGTACTCAGGCCACATGATCCCAAGGAGCACACTCTTAGTAAATGGCGAACTTAAGTTACTTACTGTGTGTTGGATGTGAAGTGACTTTTCTGCATTATTTGGGGGATATTCCTGAGGCCTTATAATAAGTTTTGAGATTTGGTGTTTTGAGGGCAAAGGTAAGGTGCCTTCTAAACTGAAGAGTGAGTGTGTCTGATTTTTGGAATGTAGTTCCTAACTCCTTGTCCCATCGTTTTGAGACCTGTGTTCAGCCTGTCGTACATCTACCTTATCACTTGTCCGAGAAGGCTGGGCTGACCTACTGTGTACATTGAGCTGCCTCGGAATGTGAAAATGCAGTAAGCATAGTAGGACCCCTATGCTAATGTATTTCTACCCTTTCATGCTCTTCTTTTGGCTAAAATGTTAGCTTAAAAAAAAGAGGATGAATATAGTTTTGTATACCTTTAATTCCAGCAATCAGGAGGCCAGCCTTGTCTACATAGTGAGTTGTAGGACAGCCAGGGCTATGTAGAGAGACCCTGTCTCAAAAGTGCAGGATCTTCCCACATAGTCTAGGCTGACCTTTTATTATTATTTATTTTTATCTTCGTCGGCATTTTGCCTGCATGTATGTTTGTATGAGGAAGTCAGACCTCCTGGAACAGGAAGACAGTTGTGAGCTGCCACGTGGGTGCTGGGAATTGAATCTGGGCCTCCTGGAAGAACTGCCAGTGCTCTTAACTGCTGGAGCCATCTATCCAGCCCTCTAGGCTGGCCTTTTACAATGATCTACCTGCCTTTGTGCTGGGATTAAATGTGTGTGCCACCATGGCTGTTTATTAGTGTCTTTTTGATGCATATTTATATATTTGATTTGAGAGTCAAGCAACTAAACACTTACATAACAGTAAATGCCAGCTTCCAATACCATATTTATGCGATACCATCAGTAGCATCCATCATCTGTGAGCCATTTGCTTTGTTGTGTAAAATATGTCTTCACTATGTAGCCAAGGCTGGCCTTGAACTTACACTGTTTTTTCTTGGAAAATGCTGGAATTATAGGTTTGTACCACTTTACCTGACTTGCGCTTCCATCTTTCCACTTTTGTTTGTTTGTTTTAAAGATGAGGAAAAAGACCAGGTAAAACTATGAAGTGTCAATACTGAATAGACGAATTCCATTTTGTTGAGCACAGAAAAAGAATAGGAACAAATACAGTTTTTCTGGCTATGATTGTTACTTCATAGACATGATTTTCATGATGGTCCGTTGTTAGAATGCTTTTTTTTTTTTTTAAAATAGCGAGGCAGCAAGAGACTGATGTGATCATGCTCCAGTTGTTTGAACCTAGATACCTTACTCCCAGTCCATCATGTTGAGTTTTACTCTTCCAAAGCTCAGCTGCTAGTTTGTGCTCCTCCATTAAGCTCTCCTGCTCTCTCACCAGCTAAAAGTTATAGAGTGAGTTCAGGTTGCAGAGGATTCCTTCTGTTCTTAAGGTTCCCCACTTGTCCACCCAGACCTCCAGTTCAATTCAATAAACAGATGCAGCACTTAGATGCCTTTCCTGCCCCTAGGGTTGTGAAGATGTGGAGAAAGAGGATGGATAGCAACAAAACTGAAAGGCCTCGTTCCTCTTTTGCAAATAGTTACGTCAGAAGCACTGATAACTACTTATGCACAGGTATCCAAGGATCCAACAGTGCTGCTGCCTTTCAAGTTGAGTCTGATATGCAGGCGTTCTGTTGTTGAGCCAGAGCCCTACTGTGTAGCCCTGTCTAGCCTGGAACGTGCAGTGATCTTGCCTCTGTGCTATGAGTACTGGGGGTGGGGGGGGGATGGTAGGCACGCTCTACCATATGCTTCCAGATGGATAGGCTGCTTTTTCTGTATCATCTACTATGGCATAGACACACCCTCTATTCCGTGTGCATAGCCAGACATAATGATGTCTAGGAAGTTGGGCTTACTTGTGCTTTGTTGCTTGCTCAGATATGTATTAACTATGATGTATGCATTTCTTTTTTGTTGTTTTGTTTATTTATTGGGATTTTTTTTGTGTTTCAAAACAAAGTTTCTCTTTGTAACTCTGACTGTACTGAAGCTCACTGTGTATACCAGGCTGTGTTCAGATTTGGAGATTAGCCTGCCTCTGCCTTATAAGTGCTGGGATTAAAGGTGTTTTTTAAATTTTGAGACAGGGTTTCTCTGTAGCCCTGGCTGGCCTGAAACTCATAGAGCTCTGCCTGCCTTTACCTTTCAAGTGCTGTGATTAAGGGTGTGGTTTGTACCACAATGCCTAGCAAATCTTTCTCTTAATTTTGCTATAAGGAATCAGAGAACATCAGACTTATTTCATTGTATTTTGGTGTGGTTCTCATAATGGGGCACTTAGAGAAAGTCTTTTCTGTGTTGTTATTCCCTGTATAAATAGTAGCTAAATTTTTGAAGTAGTCGTTTCTGAGAATGCATGGAAAGGGCACTCCTGTCTCTGGCATAGTATTGCTCACACTTGAGTACTAGAGAGGCCGACTGACGATGGGCATGAGTTGAGTGTTGTATTTGTTTGGAATTTCAGGTTCTAGAGGGTGTTGATTATGAAATGGTGCTCCGCACTGCCTTATTCCTGAACTTTGTGGTAAGGGATCAAGAAAAATTGTGTAGGATTTTTTTTTTTAAATAACATATAGGCCCATTTTAACAGGAATATGGTTGGAACACAGATCGGCTGTATCATTTATACATGAATAAAAGCATGTGACTTCATCAGTAGGTAACTTGACAGACAACATACTTTTATTTTATTGTGTATATCTTCCTGTCATTTTTCTAGACTGATTGTCAATTTGTCAAGTGTTAAGATTAGAGAGAAGTGTTCCAGTAACTTGAAGTGGGAGCTTGTAAAGAAAGCTTTAATGGACTCTAGGAGTTCTCAGTGGAGAGAGGTCAGGGTATGACTTGTCTCCAGGTCAGTGCATCACAAGTGATAGTACCTTTGATGTGCTATCAGTGTGTCCAGATGTCTTTGAAGGACTTGCTTCCTGAAAGTAGCATGTTTTTTTGCAGACTGTTTCAGGACAAGTTGCTCTTAATGGCTGTGTATCAAAGTGTAGGGATTGTCAAAAGCCAGCTTGCAGCACTGACTGATGGGTGTTCTAAAGGGCATCAGTTCTTCATATCTCCATCCCCCTCCACAGATATATACCTCTTGGTTCCTCAGCAGGTGGCTCTTCAGGGCACCTTAATTCCTTCTGGATGGATGAAACAAAGTCTCTCTACATTAGCCCTTTGTGCCTCAGTTGACTACAGAATAGATTCCCAGTTTAAAAAAAACTTAAGCAATAAATTTGTTTCAGTGGTTGCATTCTTGTTCATTATAATAGGTCTTGATTTTTAATTTGTAATTACAGTTAACAAGGGCAGGAGAGATGACTCAGTGGTTAAGAGTTCTTCTTGCAGAGGACCTGGGTTTGATTCTAAGGACCTACATGGCGGTTCGAAACCATCCATAACTCCATTTCCAAGAGATCTGATGACCTCTGAAGGCACCAGGCACTCATGTGGTACACATGTAAAACATTAAAAAAAAAATCTTAAAAAGAAAAAGAAAGAAATTGCAGTTTAAAGAAAACAAAAAACCCAAAACTTTCTCTGAGGGCTGGGGATGTAGCTCATGGGTCTCAGAGGCTTGTCAAGCACACACAAGTCCCCGACTGCCACTCTGTATCATAGTAAATAAACTGAATAAGTAAAGCAGTGGGAAAGCTGAGTGGCATCCTACAGGTGTCTCCCCCCCCCCCCCAGCATTTGCGTTTTACTAGGTTACATTTTTAATTGGAATTTGATTGTTTTGGAGGGAATTAAATTTCTTTGCAAGGGACTGGAGAGGTGGTTCAATGTTTGATAGCATTTGTTTCTCTTGCATAGGACCCAGATTTGATTCCTAGCACCCTCATGATGGATCACAAATCCGTAACTTCAATTCCAGGGGATCCAGTGCCTCTAGAATTCTGACCTCTGCAGACACCAGGCACACACATGGTCCTACAGGGTTCTTAACTTTCTATTAGGGCTTCACACCTGAGTTACTGTAGACTGTCTTCTCACCCCATGTGAAGAATTTCTTCAGTTACTATTTCATTATGTGTATGTGTATCATATGCGTGCAGGTATATTTGGAGGCAGAGGCAGGCAGATCTCTGAGTCTGAGCCTATCTACAGAGTGAGTCCTAGGGCAGTCAAGGCTATACAGAGAAACCCTGGTGTCCGTGGTCTGTGTCCGTGTGTCAACCCCCATTCCCCCCCCCACGCAAAAAAAAAAAATAGACCATCAAAACTTAATTTCTTGCTTTGAACACAGACTGACCTTGCACTCCAGCCTCAGCATCCTGGGTGCTGGGATTACAGACATGCATTTCCTGCTGGAGAAACTTACTTTTTCCACAGACAGAAAAATCAGCATTGGATTTTTTAGATTCAGGAAGGATGAATCAATGACTTTATCTTGGCCAGCCAAGTGATGGGTGGGTTTCACTGCAGTGTAACTGGTGTTGAATGGCACTAACCCTGCTTATCAGAAGTGCCTTATAACCCAGGGCAAAAAGAAATTGTTAGTTTCAGGGGCTGGAGAGATGGGTCAGGGTATTTGCTGCTACTCCCGAGCTGCCTGTGACCTAGTGCCAGGGGAGTTCTTCTGGCCGTGACAGCGCGAGCATGCACACAGACAGACACACATGGCAAATATTCTCCTCCCTCCCTCCCTTCCCTTCCCTCCCTCCCTCCCTCTTCTTACACACACACACACACACACACACACACACACACACACACACACACACACACACGATAATAATAATAATCTTTAAAAAAAAATTTCCTTCCCACACTGAGGGTTCATGTATCGCTGGGCATTAAGTTGAGGACTTTGCAGGTTCGGCAAGCACGCCAACAACTGAGCCACAACCCCAGCCCTGTCATATGTTTATTTTAGTAGAATAATTGGCGTTGTGATGACGTCAGTGATGATTTTTTTTTTTTTTTAAAGATTTATTTATTTTGTATACAGCATGTATGACCAGAAGAGGGCACCAGATCTCATTACAGATGGTTGTGAGCCACCATGTGGTTGCTGGGAGTTGAACTCAGGACCTCTGGAAGAGCAGTCAGTGCTCTTAACCTCTGAGCCATCTCTCCAGCCCCAGTGATGATTTTTATTGCTCCTTATTTAAGCTACCATTTGTAAACTTAGCTGCAACTTTAGGTATTAAAATTATGTCAGATAATACAGTATACTCTCCTAAATTACCACCAGCTTTTGTCATTTTGAATTCATGTTGAAGCAAATGTTGTCTGCTTAAAAGAAAATGGTTTATTTGTAGTGAACTCAAGATCACTTAATATCAGGTTTCATTTATTAGACTATGAGTTGTAAACTGTTAAGGATATTTAAAAATGTTGAAATTGTGTGTGTACTTACCACTTTGTATGTTTATAGGTCAGAGTACAACTTGAAGGAGTCAGTTCTCTCCACTAGGTGGGTCTCAGGGATTGAATTTAGGTGATCAGGCTTGATGACAGTTATTTGCTGTGCTTTCTTGCTGTCCCTACTAATTCAGCAAGGAATTCATAATCTTGTTACATCAATAAGCACTGATTTTTGTTATTTTTATTTTATTTATTCATTGGTGGTTTTTTTTTGTTGTGTTTCTCTGTGTAGTTTTGGTACCTGTCCTGGATCTTGCTCTGTAGACCAGGCTGGCCTCGAAATCACAGTGATCCGCCTGGCTTTGCCTCCCGAGTGCTGGGATTAAAGGAGTGTGCTACCACCGCCTGGCTATTTTTATTTTTAAAGAGAGAGTCTTACTATGTAATAGCACAGGCTATCTATCCTCAGATTCAGACTCCTTCTGCTTCTGCCTTCCAAGTGCTGGGATTACAGATGTGTGCCATTATCCCTGGTATCATTCTGATACTAAAAAAACAACAACCAAAAAATCTTTTATGTGTGTGGATAGGCATGTGGAGGTCAGAGAACAATTTTAGGGTCAGTTAGCTTGCTCCCTCCATAATACAGGTTCTGGAGATTAATCTTAGGCCATTAGGGAAGTACCTTTACCCACTGATCCATCTTCCAGGTCCATCTTGGATTTCTTTTTCTTTCTCTTTTTGTGTGTGTGTGTGGGGGGGCGGGGGGGGGGCGCGTTGTTTGAGACAGAGTTTCTCTGTGTAGCTTTGGAGCCTGTCCTGGACTTACTCTGTAGACCAAGCTGACCTTGAACTCACAGAGATCCACCTGCCTCTGCCTCCCGAGTGCTGGAATTAAAGGACTGTGCCACCATCGCCCGGCAAATCTTGGATCTTGATCCAAAAGGGAACAATGCACAAAGAGAGGCAGTCTTTTTCTTTAAAAATCTTTAATGCATTTTGTTGGGTGGGGGAGAAAGTCTGTGTGTGTTGAGAAAGGATCTTGTTTGTAACCCATGTATGTGGTAATTCTCCATTAGTCTTGAGTTGTTAGGATTATAGGTATATATATGCACTACCGTGGCAGATTGAAGAGGCTTTTTGTTTTGTTTTGTTTGTTTTGTTGTTGTTCAGATAAATTCTTGGGAATTCAGATGGCCCTTTATTCATTCTGATTCTGACAACTTCCCCACCCCTAGAACCCTCGAAAGAATTGTAGCAGTTAGTGAATGACTCAGTCTTTATTTTAAAAGTTGTGTGAATAATTGATTTATACTTTTATTTCTTTATTTTCTGAGACACTAGCTCACTCTATATCCCAGATTGGCTTTGTTTTTTTGTTTTTCAAACTTGAATAAAACGTTAATATAAAGATGGTGGTGCATACCTTTAATTTGCCAGCACTGGGGAGGTAGAGGCAGGTGAATATCTCTGTAAGTTCCAGGTGAGCCTGGTCTACAGAGCGAGTTCATGACAGCCAGGACTGTTACACAGGGAAACTCTGTCTCGAACACCCCCCCCCCACTCCAACACACACACACACACACACACACACACACACACACACACACACACACACCACCACCACCACCACCACCACCACCACCACCACCACCACCACCACCACCAACAGCTAAACCCCAAAAATAAAACAAAAAACTTTAATAAACAGAATAATGACTTAGCATCTGTATAGGTCATGGCATTTGTGAACACTTTCTGGGTTGTCTCCTTTGGCTTCACAACAATCTGGTATGGAGGGACTAGCTAAATTTGATGGAGTTAAGGTTTTGAGAAGGTTCTGGAAATGCTGGTTTTTTTCATGGGCTTGTGAATTACTGCAATCACCATCATAGCTCACCTTTCAGTCTCAGAAGGCCCTTTTTCTGACTTAGTGTAATCAAAGTGATGAGAATAGATATGAAGAGACTTGTAGGCTTGGAAATTTGAGTAGCCAGTTATGATAACATGAGTCCTGATCATGCCTGTGAGTTTGTAAGCATCGCTGTGTGTCTTATAAGCCAAGTTTTCCTGGGAGTAGTGTGTTGGGGGGAGAGAGAAGAGACAAAAGAGGGGGAGAGAGGAGAGAGAGTGGTGGTGGAGAAGAGAGGTGGGTAGCTATTCGCAACATGGGTTTACAAAGTCTAAGCAGTTAACCCTTTAGAGCGTAGTGAAGCAGAAAGAATGCACAGTTGCTGTTAAGGCCCTCAGAGAACCTCACGGATACTTCCCTAGGCAAATATTAGAATTGAAGTGGTCATACGCGCTAATCCTCAGTAATAGCTTCTTTAGGGTCTGCAGAGCTGTAGTCATGGTTCTTGTGGGGTTTGGTTGGTTAGTGATTTTTTACTGCAGTGGCCTAGGTGGCACTGCTTGCTTTGTCTGCGGGCTGAGTACATTGGGCAGCCTTGTGTCAGGGAAGTCGCGCGCCCTCACCCCGCCCCCTATTTCTCTGTCACAGAGATCTACCTGCCTCTGTCTCCTGAGTGCAGGGATTATAAGTGTGCGCTATCATACCCAGGCTGGGTTGGGGAAGTCTTACTCCTCTCCTCTAGAGTAGGAGTAGTTCTTCATTGTGAGCTGTATTGCATCATTTCATTTGATGTTCATTTATAAGGTGAGATGAGGCAGACAATGATTTTGAGTCAAATGTGGAATTCAGAGAGTTCCTGTATATTATCACTGAACTAAGGAAGCTACCTTAGAGGCTTCATGTGTTAAAGGATCGATCCTTAATAAGGGATATATGATGACTGTGAGGTTCTTGGTTTTAAATGTTTGAGACAAGGTCTTTGCCAGCTTAGACTTGGCGTAGAACAGGCTTACAGTGAATTTGTGATAGTTCTGCCTCTGCTTCTGATTGCCAAGATTACAGGCATGTGTAACCATACTCCACTGAGTATAACTTTTATTTTCTTTTTTTGTTAGACTTAAAAACCAGGGAAGGTGTTCCTAGGCAATATGTCAGTTTTCCGAGTGTCTAATTGCTTGTAAACTAGTACTTCTCTCCTACTTTCTCGAAGCCTCACAAAGTGTTAACTGGTTTAAGTATTTCCTTTATGAACCTATGGTTCAGAAGATAAAATGGCATATTTTTCCTTCTATCCAATTAGGAATTCCATTTGATGGGACATTATAGGGAAAGAGAACAAGGTCTGTTCTATTGCTGAGGATGGCAATATGACAACTCCCCCACCCCAAACCCATTTTTAGGTTTGTCTTTCTTTTTTTGGGGAGGGGGGTTTGGAGATAAGGTTTCTCTATATAGCCCTGGTTGTCCTGGAACTCACTCTGTAGACCAGGCTGGCCTCGAACTCACAGAGATCTGCCTTCCTCTACCTCCCGAGTGCTGGGATTAAAGGCGTGCGCCACCAATCGCCCAACTGGTTTGTAGTTGTTTTTTTTTTTTTTTTTTTTTAGGTTTTCCGAGACAGGGTTTCTCTGTGTAGCTTTGTGCCCTTCCTGGAACTCGCTTTGGAGACCAGACTGGCCTCAAACTCACAGAGATCTGCCTGCCTCTGCCTCCCGAATGCTGGGATTAAAGGTGTGTGCCACCACCACCTGGCGGTTTGTAGATCTTAAAGTAGGCCTTTATTGCTCATAAATTGCGTTATGACATTGACCTCACTCTAACCAGAACCATAAGATACTAATGTGTAAAAGCCTAATTGCAGTCTGAGGAAAAACTAGCTCTCAGTGGACAGGGTCACTGTGGTCAGTGATCACTGTGCTTGGCTCAGAAAGTCAGTTCTGAGAAGCTGCTTGCTGCTAGCATTGGAGCCGGAGAAGATGTCGGACTCATGATTGCAGTGTCTCTTATACTCAAACTGACTTCATAGGTGTGGACTTGAGGCCTCTGCTCTTTTCCTGCGTGCCAACTGGGTTAATAGTCTGACTGCATCTGTCTCCTTGGCTTTTTTTGGACCAATTCCTAATTCTCATTGCTTTCCTTTAGAATTGGCCGATCTTGCTGGGTGGTGGCGGCGGCGGCGGCGGCGGTGGCGGCAGTGCACGCTTTTAATCCCAACACTTGAGGCAGAGGCAGGGAAATTTCTAATCTGAGGCCAGCCTGGTCTACAGAGCGAGTTCTAGGACATCCAGGGCTACACAGATAAACGCTGTCACGAAAAACAAAACAAAACAAAAACAGAAAAGAAAGAAAGAAAAAACAAAAACAATCGTCAGATCATAATCTTTATAGCCTAGTTTTCCCTTAAAGTGAATTTTGTAAAGCTGCCCTGAGATTTGTTGACTTTTGGCTGTAATCTCTGCACCAGGAAGCTGAAGCAGGAGAATTGCCTAGAGCTGGAATCAGCCTGGATTTCTTAGGGAGTTCCAAGCCTGCCTGGGTTTACCTGTTCCACAGAAGAAAAGAGAAAGTCTGCTGGCTGGGAATGTTGCTTTGTGTAGATTGTCAATAATTCTCCCCCACTCCATATCTCACAAATAATGTGCTTGCATTTAAATTTGCAGTGATTGAGGTTAAGTCTGGCTGAAGTGAAAGTTTGGCAACTACTTGTTGAGTTGGCTTGTGTAGTAGATAGACTTACCTCCAGAGGGGTGGTTGCTGAATTTAAGTGGCTCTTGGATCTTGATTTTGTTTTATAATAAAGTTGTTACCTAGTTCTGTTTTAACATCAGCGTTGACGGTAGATATTCTTACTCTCATTGACATTGAATAAAAAGTTGAAAGTGTTGCCACTGCGTGTCATTCAGCATTTAAAAGCTACTTATTATCACTGTGGAAGGGTTAGAAGCCAGAGTAGGGGAGAATATGGAATGACAGAGCTAATTACTTTTTCCTAAATCAAAAACCACTGTACTTTCTAGCACTGGGATTTAGCTATAACAAATGGGATGAGAAGTCAGTGTCTGTCTCTCTTTTTCTAACAGACAGGGTTTTTCTGTGTAAGAACCCTCCCTGACTGTCCTGGAACTCACTTTGTAGACCAGGCTGACCTCAAACTCTGAGATCTGCCTGTCTCAGCCTGGAGTGCTGGAGTGCTGGGATTAAAGGCCACCATCAGGCAAGAAGTGTTTCTTAAAAACAAACTCAAGTGTTTGAAATACATAGTCATGATTGGATCAGTTCCTCCACTGGATAACAGATCCCAGACAGCTTAGAAGGCCATTGTTTAAATCTCATGACTTCCTAAGGTCTCTTACAAGCTGCAGGTACGATGTCTACCAGGTCTGAATATTTGCTCAGCTTTATTAGAGAAGGATCTTCCAAATTCATGTGGTTGATGTCAGGATCCTGGTCTTCATGGACTCAGGGCTTCAGTTCCTAGTGAATTGTTGTGTAGCGATCTCTTTTGATTCTGTGCCAAGTGGGCCACTTTCTGGTGTGGTTCACAGCATAGCAACTGTCTAAAAGTGAGCAAGCTGGGCAGTGGTGGTAGTCAGAGGAAATAGAAGCAGTGTAGTGCACTGTAGACTTTTGTGACCTCACAGCATCCCATTATCAGGGCCTGTTTACAGTACAACAGGACTAGGTCATTTGCAGTCAGCTCTTGTGCTTACCATAATTGAGTACAGACAGTACAGACAGTAGGTTTTACAGGGGAAATGCTAGGTTCTGTGTAGAACTTAGAGATATTAAAGGGTTTAGCTAAGCTTGCTTTTAACTTTGCCCAGATCCCTGGTTCAGGGATTGCTTTCCTGTTTGCTGATCATCCAAGCAACTCACCCTTTCTACCCTGGCTGGCCCCAATCAGCATGCTGCACTCTGTTCTTCCCTCTTCTTTCTCTTTATCTCTTGGGAACTTGCCCAAATAGTGTCTGCTGTTCTCACTGATAGTAGTTAACTGATCTCCACTTCACAAATGTATATGGAGCTCTAGTACTGTGGGGGTTACCTCTAACATCTATTTAGTACTTGTTTTTTATTTTTAGTAGTAGTAGGAGAACTGGTTGACTCAGTGAGCTAGAAACACATTTTTGATATATATATTCTGCTTGCATCTGTTACTAATAGGAAGTGGACTTTTTACCTTAATTCTTCTTTTACATTGTTAATTTGTTTCATTGTGAATTTATTGGTGTGCATATGTGTATGTTTGTGGACTCGTGTGCCATAGTTTGTGTATGGAGGACAACATGTGGAGTTGATGCTCTTCTTGTAACATGTAGGTTCCAGGGATTTGAACTCAAGTCATCAGGTTTGGAGGCAAGCACCTTCACCCTCTGAGCCATCTCACCAGCCCCCAAAATCTCCACTTTTTAGTGCTGTGCCTTGTGCTTGCTGTACTGTTTCCCTTTTAAGGAGTCGAGCCTAGAAACACTTTGCTTTCATCTGTTCACCTGTACTTGCTGCTTTGCATGTTGTGACAGCCCAATGACAATAGTAAACAACACCAGAATCCCACAAGTCCCCTTTGACACCTTGAACTCAAAGATTGCTGCTTTTTGTTACCAGCTTGATAAATCATAGCAAGGCTATTTTTGAGTTTACATGGAGAAGGACTAAGATTGAAAAAAATGGCAGCATAGGACTGGTTTCAATCAATCACTTTTGCTCCATTTCACATAGCATAAAATTAACCAACACAAATTGTGTTGATAGGTTGCTTCTTTTAGGATAAAGATGGTGTTAAATTGGGACTCCTGTTTGGTCTCACCCTCTTCAAAAGAAGAGTGAGGATTTTTGTCAGACTTAAAGGTGGGAGTGGCAGAAGGGATACAGCCAGGGAGTAAGGAAGTTTTATGGGCTCTTTGGATAGGCCATTTATAAGATGAAAAATAGAAATAGAATGTGAAAGCAGGAATTCTTTTAAATTGTCCCTTATATAGTTAATAATTTTCAGTATCTCTTCTGTAATTTGACCATGATTTTGCTTATGTCTGATGCTACTGAATATGTTTCCCAAGAAGCTGTTGATACTTGCTGATATTTTTGATTGGCACAGCCTCTGAAAAACAGGTTTGGCATCAAAAAGAGAGGAGAAGGCCGAGGGCAGTTTAATGGTAGTTCCCAGGGCACATCAGACTTACTTAGCAGGGATTCCTGACTCCTGCTTAGCTTATATGGAAACCTGTTTTCTCCCTCTTCTTTTCCCTCTTTCTTTCCCAAGCAACTCTAGTTAACAGACCCCAAAAGCACTGATGAAGGATTGACTGATGCTTGTGATTTAACTGTCTGTCTTTGAGACTGCCTAGCATTTGGACAATTAAATGCCAGACTGGAAGTCTTTTGTTAGGGTTCTTCCTGTTTGAAAAAGGTGGTAAACTGCTTGGGTTCATGTAGTGGCCTTTGCCCGTGCAATAGTTTGATGGAATTTGTTGACAGTGGGTTAACATTGTACTGAGAAAGTAGGAGTGAGGCTGGAAAGCTGGGGTTCGTTTTTTGTGGACAACTTCGTTTTCTGTATTGTGCTCAGGTGTAGTTACTAAGTTGGGAAGTTCAACCTGTCCAGGAGGAGAGCGGAACTCCTGGGCTTTCTGGTGCTTTATTACTGAAAGTCAGCATTCCATTTCTGACATCGCATAGGTCAGCTCTTCAGGTATGCCTTCTTATGCTCAGAAATAGTGATTACATGTTATCTCAAGCTTCTTGGTATCCTGTTTGAGGAATAGCCGTTGAAAAGAAAGCATAATTAGAGGAAGTAAGAGTTTATTAAGTAAAGCTAGTGACCAGACCAAGAACGATTGGCAGCCTTAAGTTCTTTGTAACTGTGACCACTGTTTCTTTGATTGAAGTCACTTTAATGGCAATATCAAGCTTGTATTAAACCTAACAGAGGTTAAGAAATTTGTTTTCCCTTCTAGAAGTAGATGAACGGCTTAGATCCTCTCTTTCTAAAATCTTAGAGCAGGTGGATGTGATGGGAAAGTGGTTGGTTGGTAGAAGTTGGAGCTAGCATTCTACAGCTGGGCTTCAGAGCTGGGCTCGGGCTCTGGCTTGAGGGACTTGGTATGGTCAGGCAGTGTGTGTGCAGACAGTGTGTTGTTAACAGTTTCAGACACATTCTTTTGCAGTTAGAGCCCTCTTAGCAAGCAGTTAGAGCCCTCTTAGCGATGTTTGTACCCTTACTTCCTCCTCAGAAATCTTCACCTAGACTAAGTGAATGATTCTAGATATTTATGATTAGTGTCCCCTTGCTTTAGGCCTTTCTGTGTCTTTTACCAAATAAGAATAGTGCTCTGATCACAGCTGTGTAGCCAAAACACTTTGATTGAGACCGAAAGGGCCCATGAGCATCTTCAATACCCTTGTCTAAAGAAAGTGTTGACTGCTGTACTTTCATTCTTTATGAATTCTTTAAAAGCATCTATTATTTTTAATTTGCAGCAGCTCTTGCCAGGTAAAAAGTTTTGGGAAACAGATGAATCCAGCAAAGATGGACCAAAAGGAATATTCCTGGGTGATCAATGGCGAGACAGTGCCTGGGGAACATCAGGTAATCTAGCTCTAGCGTCTCTACTGTGATTTATGCCTGTCTTAGAGCTCCCTTCCTCAGCACTTGGCAAGTCATGAATTGCACATCAGTGGCAGAAGCACTCCAAGCAAATGTCCTGTCCAGTAGTATAATTGCCACTAAGTAGCTTAGATGATGTAATATATTAAAAATAATTAACACAAAATCAAATCTTCAGTATTTTCTGAAGCGCTAGTCACAGAAGAATGGACTCATTTGAAATGATCATAATTTTAGCTCTGAGTTTTCACTTTGTGCTGCTGTCAGCTTGCCTGGAATTGGAAAATCCAAGCCTGTACTTTGAACTTCATGATTCTTTTTCCCCCCCGTTGACATTCTGTGCCATATATGGGTAATCTTTAAGTGTTCGTGGGGCCAAATGAAATCACCAGGCCAGGCACGACATTCTCGTGATAGACTTCCCCTGAAGAGGGCTGGGGAGAGCAGAAATAGCAACGGTAGATAGAAGCCACAGCTTCTAGGGAGGGGGGATAGAAAACCCAGCACTGGACAAGCTGTGTTCAGGACCATTTACAATGGAGTCCTCAGAAAGATTTGCTGTTGCCAGTAAACAATATTAAAGAAATCCTGCAACTTCAAAGAGGTGAACATTGGCTTATCTACCTAGCTATGTGAACTGCTGTACTCCTCTGCTATCCTACATAGAGGAGGGGTGTGTTCTGTGTCCTTAGCTTATGTAGAATTTCAGTGCTTATTGAAAGACCCAAGAGGAAACCTTGGCTCAGCCGACCGTGGTGGGTCTCCTGATTCCCAGACATTGCTTTATCCACGAGACATCACTCATAATTTGTTTGGGCCTCTGGCTGCACTGTGTCATACTTGTGTATCTTTTTTGTAGATCATTCAGTTTCCCAGCCAATCATGGTGCAGAGAAGACCTGGTCAGAGTTTCCATGTGAACAGTGAGGTCAATTCTGTACTGTCCCCACGATCGGAGAGTGGGGGACTAGGCGTTAGCATGGTGGAGTATGTGTTGAGCTCATCCCCGGGCGATTCCTGTCTAAGAAAAGGAGGATTTGTAAGTTGGCTTGAGGAACTTGTTCCTATCTCTTTCTTCCCCTCCCCTCAAAGAACAATGTGCCTAGGTACTCCGAGCCTTCATTACAGGGTGTTTAAAACACTTCCATTGTAGCACAGAGCTCAGCAGCAAGCATAGCAGAGAAGTCAGCTACACTTCAAAAATGGAAAAGTCCCGTTTCCCCCCGCCAGGGATGGTGCACATTGTTAGGTGAGATACGTGATAAAAGCAATGTCTCAGTTAATTGGTCTAGGAAAACCTTCTTCTTTACAACCAAAAGCATAAGAGAGAAGGACTTTACAAAGAGAGTCGAAGTTGGGTGTCAGTAGGAGGTACTTGTCTGAGAGGAATGATTGGCCACTACCCAAGAACCTTAAAAAGGACAAGGCACATGTGGTCATTCTTGTTCTGCAGGCTAGATTTTAATTTTATGGTGGTCTTTCTTGAGCAGCTTTGTTTTCTGTGCCTATCCTATTGGGGGGAGTTTGAAGTTTCTTTGATTTGTTTTGTGTGTGTGTGTGTGGTTTTTTAATCCATTGCCACTGATCTCACTTACCCTGGCTGAATGGCAGCCACAGCAGCATGTGCTTCTTGCCGCTTCCTGTTAAATCGTAGCATTCTTTCTGAAACTTTGTGATTGCTTTCTCAAAGCACATTGTCTATATCATTAGCTTTATAGATCAAAGAATCTTAAAGAAGAGATGGACTTGAGGTTGTTTTCCTCAGTTTGTACTCTGGCTGGTGTTATGTGCTGCAGCTCAGGGGACCACTAGAGACTCCGGAATCTGCCTTGCCTGCTGCCTTTACCTCCTAACTTGCTTTGTTCTGTTCTTTTTCAGCCTTTTCTTGGAAAGTTATTGTGGTCTAATACTACCTGGTGGCAGATGTTTGAGATACTTCCCCCCCTCCCCAATCATCATAATTTTGGTTTCATCCATATGCATATTTATATGTTTCATTTGTTATCTAGAGTACTTTTCTGTGCCAGTCCTGTTTCCCTTCTGTCTCTTAAAACGCCAGAGTAGCAGTAGTATTTGGTAGCCTGTTCTGTATGCCAAGTACGTTCTTGACATAGTGACTTATAAATCAGATAGGGAACTGCTTCTGTGTTTATTCTTAAGGGAATCCTTGGGGGAGAACAAGATTTACACTTTGGGTAAGTGAGGAATGGGATCAAGCCAAATGCTCATTTGTCTGTCTTCCCAAGAGAAGACTGGAACTCTGTATTCACTCATACTCACTTCACTTCCTCCACACCTTCACCTCCAAGATTGCTTTGAGAAAGTCGCTGCCTTCTAAACACTGCCTGCTGCTTTGAGTTACTTACTGTAGAGGAATGAGTGTGGCGCACTGAGTTGTTGGTGTGGTGACCAGGAGCCTGGAGGACAATGGCTGTGCATTTTCTGACCAGTTTCTGCTCTGTGAACATTAGCCACAGGCACACACCTGGATTGCTGTGAAGTTTGTAGGAGGGGGGAAAATTTAATTGAAAAGATTAAAGAGTGGAATAATTATTACTATGGAATCATTTTTAAGGCAGTTTTTATGATAAAGCCCTGCCTTTGGATTGTAAAGTAGGGTCCCATTCTTAGTTGTTTTGGGAAATTGGTGATTTTTATCTCTCTCATAGTTATTGTGATTGGATGAAATTAAGCCTCAGGCCGGATGAAATCTGATAACTGCCCCACCTCCAACTGAAAACAGTGTCCACAGGAGATAGGACTCTTAGCAGTCAGATACTTTTCTAAGCTTCTGAGACATACATCCAAGATAATAGTAACTCTGTAAGTCTGTGTTCTCCTTTCTTAAGAGGATGGCTGTGGGGAATAAAATGTTATCCAATATTTTGACTTCTGTGCCATCTGTAGTTTGATAGAGGAAGACTGATGACTATAAAGCCAGGGTGTTAGCAGGTGCCATCTTCTGGCAGATGAAGGCCTGCTGACCAGAGAATGCCTGGTCAGCATTGGTGTTGCTTTCTGCTGATGCTTTCTCTAACCCAGGTTTACTCTGCTGTTGGTTAGGATGACACCTGAATCACTCACTCTCTAGTTCTCAGGATATGCATCTGACATCTTGAAAAAGGTTGGTGTCCCATTCTTTCTTCAAAACAAAAGTATTTCAAAAGTCTTGAGCAAGGACAGTAGGCCATCTGTATCTAGGGGAATTGTCTACAGAACATCTACCTCCTAGTCAGAGCAGCTAGGGGGTTTGGTTTAGCGCTAGCTAAGTGGCCAGTATCATTTGTGGCATAGTGAGTATATAGAACTCCCAGCAAGTACATAGAAGTACTTCTCAGATATGACAGCTGGCAGTCAAGATGTTAACTTTTCAAGAGAAGGTGGCCCACAAGGAGAACATTCTCAACTGTGCAGTAGTTTTCCATTTTCATGAGATTTCCTCATCACAGCTTGCATAAAAGGATTTAGCTCTTTGCCTTCCCTTCTCTGTGCTTCTTGAGTTGATTTTGGTGCTGCAAATGCTCTTAATTTAGTAGTTTTTGTTTCTGAGATAAGGAGCACTTTTAGGAGGCAGGGCATGGTGGCGCATACTAGAGAGAAGCCAAAGGATCCTGTGAGTTTGAGGCCAGCCTGGTCTATATAGTGAGTTCCAGGCCAGCCAGGGCTACCCCAGAACCTGCTGCAAATAAACTCCCAAACTTCCTTTGAGGTTCAGCAGAAGACTGATAACTGCATTGTGCTCTCATTTACTGTGGATGCTAGCTAGCACGAACATGTGTGTCCCCAGCTTTTAGGGTTGCAGATTTTGGAATAATGAGAAAAACTTGAATCCATGAGTCAAGTCTCAGTCCTTTTTAGCTTTTATTTTATTTGTTCCTGGAATACGTTAGTTCTTTCCCTATTTTCTGGATTCAGAAGTAGTTATAAAATCACAGGAGTGACTCATTTTGAAAGCCTATGGGTGACATTGCCTATCTAAGGACTCTGTTGTTGGTTTCCTTATTTTCTTCAAGGAGGTTGAAGTCTAGTTATTAAGAACAGAGTGCTACCTACCGTGTAGTTTATCCACTGCACACATTGGGTTAGTGACAACTACTCAGATGAACCGCAGAGATGCTGGAGGCTCTTCACAACGTGTGTCAGGCTCCTGCTTTCTGACCTGGAGAATGCGTACTTGGAGCTTTTCATCTGGGTCACAACAATTTGGCTTGAGAGGCTAGTATACTATAATTGATTTTGTGAAACTTGGGATATTGTATTACATATAGAAACCAGGGCTTTGAGTCTCAACTGAATTCTTCATCTGTATTACAGGGATAATTAACATTCAAGGAAATCTCAATAATAATGTAACAAAGTATGTTAATATTTAGTTAGTGTGCATCAATAATATTAGCATCATCCATGGGCTTAGGATCCTAGGCCCTACCCTAGGCTTCCTGAACGGAAACCTGCTTTTGTTGTTTTGGGGACAAGGTGTCACTGCATAACACAGGCTGGCCTCAAGCCCACAGTCTTCCTGCCTCAGTATCCTGAGTGGTAGGCTTTCAGGAATGTGCCACCATACCTGCATTTTTAATAAGCGTCGTGTGGCCGCACCCCCCCCCCCCCCCTTCACATGTATAGTAAAGCTGAGACACTGTTAGAATCTCCTTGGAAGATTATATCATTAGGATAGAGCGCCTTGAGTTTTTGACTAGCTCCACAACTGAAACCACATGCTGTAGTCTACAATGTCAAACTTACAAAGCAAACAAAACTGTTTTTAATAAAATGGAACATTTTTTGCCTGAAAGGTTTCTTTTTTCCTCTTGGATATCATAGTAGGTGCCTGCTCCTCTCACCTTTCTGCACAGTAGGAATTGGGTGGTCAGGACCACGGTGCCTGGGCAGGTTTTCCTTCACAATGCACTTTTTTCATCTTGTTCTGTCTGAAATCAGTGCATATTTCAAATGGGTCCATGTCATACTCGAACCATTGTCATGTCCTTTTTCAGTGCTGCAGTGCACGATAGTGTCTCAGTCAATGAAATGTAGTTGCTGCATTTTTTTGTACTAATTTTAGAAAAAGAAGTTGATTTTTTTTTTTGAAGAATTTTAATTTTAAGGATTACCTTATTTAATCCTTGGAACAACTCTTATGGACCATTAATTGATAGATGCAGAAAATAAGGCTCAGAGGCAAAGTAGGGGTCCTCGGTTCAAGCTTTGTTTTCATTTCAGTTTCGCCTGCTTTGGCTTTTGCTCTGTGTTGGCTTTTGAGTTGGGTTCTCATCAAGTTGTTCCACAAGGCTAGCAGCTGCAGACACTTATTTTCCTGATAGTGAAAGTCTGTTTCTATCAGAGGTGCTACCTATTGTACTTTGAAAAATTTTAATTTAAAAAAATTGGGTTGGGAACTGGAGAGATGGCTCAGTGGTTGAGAACACTAACTGCTCTTCCAGAGGACCAGGTTCAATTCCCAGCATCCATATGACAGCTCACAACTGTCTGTAACTCCAGTTCCAGAGGATATAACACCCTCACACAGACATACATACAGGCAAACCACCAATGCACATTAAATAAATAATTAAAAAGCTTGGGGGTGTCTTTTGGGAAACAAGTATGTACAAGACTTAGTCTAGTCAGCACCATCTTGTTCTTCTACAAGTAGGCACAAACTACTGCTTATTTGGTACAGATGGAGGAGTCTCTGATCTCACTGAATGGACCTTCCACCATGGGAAATTTTGTTCTGAGAACCCCGCAGTGAGAGGATTTCTGTTTCTGAGTTCTTTGGGAACAAGAGAGATGTTTGGACATATCCTCCTTTATAGTTCTCCAGAGGAGGCTAAGCAGGCAGTGCACAGGCCACTGCTGTGCTTCGTGGTTCTTACCAATGTCTGCTTGTGTCCTGGCTCTGTGGTAGCTAGCAGTGGGGGACGTTCTTCCACCACTGTGGTGTTCTGCTGTCTCTCAGCACAGCACCCTTTTGTTCCCACTGTAGAGAATTTGATAGGGCCTGAGTGCTCGTGTGTTGTCTACACTACTATACTAGTGTTTGTTTTTGAGCATTACTGTTTAGGGTTATCATCACTTTAAAGAAACCCATGTTAAGAAAGATTCCAGTGTTCCTCGCTTGTTTTGTCATTCATACATGCATTCATGCATTTTTGCATTCATTCAGCTCTTAGGGTTTCTTTCTTTCTTTTTTTTTTTTTAATTAGCATTGTTGTGTATTAAGTGACAGGACAAAACAAACCGAGAGTACAAACTTACCTTGTCTTTTTAATTTTTCTGTTGAATCTTAATTATGTTGTTTCTGAAGTGTTGGTACTTAAGAGAGCTTTTAGGAGCATTTTCAGACCAACTAAATCAGAATGTGTGTGGATGGACCCCAGGCACCTTTAAATTTTGAGATTATGGTCATCAACCTGGACTATAGAACCACTTTTAAATGACTGCTCTGGGAGGACCATATCAGTTACGTGCTTGTATTTGGTAGTGTTTCCAATTCTGGCATCCTATATAGTGTTATATGCATCTGCTCTGCTGTATTTTTACATGTATATAAAATAACATTCTTAAACATCGAAGCATTTCACTGCTGTTCATAACTATTGAACAAGATTATCCCTGTTTTATAGATAAGAAAGCTAAGACTCAGAGATTAAATGACCAAAGTCCTATGGCCAGTATGTGTTGGCAGATAGAGAACACAGAATAGATTCAGTGCACCTGTGCCAATATTTTCTGAAAGACCTCATAACTGCAGATATTTCACCTTATATATTATTAAAAAACCACAAAGGTGACAAAAATTAACACTTTTATACTCCTTTTTAAATTTTTTCCCCTATTTTAATTTTATGCATATGGGTGATTTGCCTGCACATTTATCTGTACAACATATGCATGCAATACACCTGGAGGCCAGAAGAGGGCGTCGGATTCCTAGGAACTGTTTTGACCTGCCTTGCAGGTGCTGGAATTGAACCCAGGTCCTTTGTAAGAACAGCTAGTGCTCATTACTGCTGAGCCATGTTTCCAGCTCTACTTTTCTGTGTTAGACTCTTCATAAGCTGTTTTCTTCCTTCCTTTCTTTCCTTCTTCCTCTTCTTTTTTAATAAAGGACAGTGTCCAGTAGCACACAGGCTGGTCTGGAACTCACTGTGAAGCCTCAGTGCTTCTGTATTCATGGTCATCCTCCTGTTTTATCACCTCTGTGCTGGGATTACAAATTTGACTCTCCCACCCAGCTAGCCTCTCACTTTTGGTTTTTCGAGACAGGGTTTCTCTGTGTAGCTTTGGTGCCTTTCCTGGAACTCGCTCTGTAGACCAGGCTGGCCTTGAACTCACAGAGATCCGCCTGGGTCTGCCTCCCAAGTGCTGGGATTAAATGCGTGCACCACTATCGCCTGGTGAAAAAAAAAATTTCCCTCCCCTCCCCTCCCCTCCCCTCCCCTCCCCTCCCCTCCCCTCCCCTCCCCTCCCCTCTCTCCTCTCTCCTTTCCTTTTCTTTTGGTTTTTCAAGGCAGGGTTCTCTGTGTAGTTTTGGTGCCTGTCCCGGACCTTGCTCTGTAGACCAGGCTGACTTTGAACTCACAGAGATCCTGTGGCTCTGCCTCCTGAGTGTTGGGATTAAAGGTGTGTGCCACCACCACCTGACTTTGTTTGTTTTGAGACAGGTCTTTTTTTTGGAACCCTGGCAGTTCTGGGACTCATTATATAGACCAGGCTGACCTTGAACTCACAGAGATCCTGTGGCTCTGCCTCCCAAGTGCTGGGATCAAAGGTGTGTGCCACTGCCGCCTGGCCGGAAGAAACGTTTTTTATGATCTTGAACCCAGTACTGTCTTTAGGTAGCCGTTGATGTGATCTTGGCATAAGGCAGACTTGATCGCCAGCTATTTTTGTTGTGTGTCATTGTTTATTTAATGAGCTTTTTTTTTTTTTTTTTTTTTTGGTTTTTCGAGACAGGGTTTCTCTGTGTAGCTTTGCGCCTTTCCTGGGACTCACTTGGTAGCCCAGGCTGGCCTCGAACTCACAGAGATCCACCTGGCTCTGCCTCCCGAGTGCTGGGATTAAAGGCGTGCGCCACCACCGCCCGGCCTTAATGAGCTTTTTTTTTTTTTTTTTTTTTTTTTTTTTGGTTTTTCGAGACAGGGTTTCTCTGTGTAGCTTTGCGCCTTTTCCTGGAACTCACTTGGTAGCCCAGGCTGGCCTCGAACTCACAGAGATCCGCCTGGCTCTGCCTCCCGAGTGCTGGGATTAAAGGCGTGCGCCACCACTGCCCGGCTTTAATGAGCTTTTTTATCTTGAAGTAAACTGGATTTGTGCATGTATATATAGGTCTATACATACACAAGTGCTGAAGTTCGAAATGTTTTCCATAGTTTCTGTAAGTGGAAACACACCATGAAAATCAACAGGTAGGAACATCCGTCAGGTCCCTTACTGTCTAGTAGAAAGAGTTGCCAGTGCTCTGCCAAGTATTTGATGTTTTGATATGGGGAGAAAGGCAGGCAGCAAATTGTAGGAATGGATTTTACAGGATTGGTGCAAATTAGTCCACCTCAGGGAATATTTTGAAAATATAGCCCTTGGCTGTGAAATTAAGTATGAAATTGTTATTGGCTGTGTTTTCAGTATAAGCCAGTGAGGAAATAGATAGGCTGAGCAGGTTTGCAGGAAGCCCTTGTGAAGGTTGCTACTGAGTGAGAACGCTGCACCGTGAGCCGCCACTGAGTAAGTCTCCACCAGGCCTTGCTGCTGGAGGATGGCCTTTCTGGTGCTCCTTTCTCCTAGTTCTGTGCAGTTTTATGACAAGGCTTTTGAACCCCTTGGGAGATACTAGAGCTGAACGGTTCCTCTTCGAGCTGCAGGTTTGATTTATAGGCTTGTAGAGATTCTTGGTGTGATACTTACTGACCGTTGTTGACATTAATGGTTTCTTCTTGCCATTGCAATGATATTGTCACCATCTAGACTGTCTTAATGATGATAAAGACAAGATGAAGTTTCTTATTTTGGCATTTTGGTTTCATAGGAGGTTTTGACCCTTACCACTAAAACACTTCTTGGTCATATTTATTGAGCTTCTGCCAGACAGTGTATTCATCTTTATAGCTGTAGCTATAAAAATGAAAACTTTCCTTTTGTACTTCTCTGCACTGTGGAGATAGCTGCTGTTTCTGGTTATTGTGCAGGTACTCTTGGCCTTCAGAGCCTTGTCTTCCCATATTTGCATTGAGGTCTCAGGGTGCTCCTTCAGTGCTTCTGTGTTCCTAAGCTGCATGTTGTTAGAGGTGCAGTCTTCAAGGCCCATCCCGCTGTGGCCACTGTTGTGCTTTACTATCTTGATGCCACTTGAGGCTATGCGGTGGGTCCTAGTCACACGTGTTTCCATTTTCATATCCACAAAGGCTTTCTTCTTCTGTGTGTATTGAACAGAGAATGACTTTGAAAGGGAAACGAGCTCTGAAATAGTGTCCTCCGGTCTGAGACTGTCAGACTCCTGCATTGTAGTTTCTGGTCAAATGACTTCTGAACTCTTTGCAACCTGCCACCTTTCTCAGTCTGCTCACAGCTGTCTGCTACTCTGTGCTCCATTAAGTTCCACTGGAGTGTAGCTGGTGATCGGATGTTTGATGTAGAAGTGCTTGTCTTTTGTCCACTCGGCTTGCCTTGTACCAGGAACTTGATTTTGAGCAGTGTGTACTTGTTTACTCCATAAAGCAGTGGTGGGAATAGCAAGATTGCTCCTCTCATTTTATAAAAGTGAAATTAATTAGTTCCCTGCAGTGTCAGGGTCTGCAAAGCTTTCCACCATGTCAAGTCCACAAATAGTTGCTTTCCTTTTGGGAGTCAAAGCATTTTCCCCTCTCCTATATCTAAGACTTATGCTGGATGCTAGTAAGAAGAGGTACATTTACATTTCTTTAAAAGGCAGGACCTGAATATATCTGGTACCCCCATCCATCACAGTAGGTGTTTGCAAGTGTGGAACATTTCAGAAGTAAATTCTCTTGTATAAAATTCCCCCAATTATATCATTAAAACTAATTTGCATTGAAATATGTAGGTAATGGAAGATGAATTTTTAGCGTATGCTTCTGAAAAGAAAGATTTAATTTATTTTGAACCATCTTTTTTAAAAAGTCAATGTTGGCTGGGTATCTGGTGCACACTTGTAATCTCAGCATTTAGAAGGCTGAGGCAAGAGAGTTGCCAAAAATGCAGGCCAACCTGAGCTTTGTATGTAGTGTGTTCCAAGCTAGCAAGGGACAGCAAGAACCTGACTCAAAAATCAAACAAACAAACACAGATCCAAACCAAACAGACAAACAAAATACAAGAATGTTTAAGATTTGGTGCAACAGAGGGTGGAACTGGGGTGGTAGTGCGAGTTAGCAAGGTTTATATCCCCACTTCAGGTCGAGACTAATCGAGTTAGAATGGTTTCAGCCCACATTGTTTCATATTTAGAAGTAAAGGAGGGGTTTATATAGGGTAGTGGAAGTCATGAATTTTTTTTTTTTTTTTGAACAGGCTTAATGCTATCCCTGTAAGAGTCATGCTAGACAGATTTGAGAGTTGAGAAGTTGAGAGTTACACAGTTTTAACTGGGCTTTGGACAGAAGAGGGGGTTGGGCAGAGGGGGAGTACATGGTATGATAAGATGTTCTCAGTTCTGTAACATACCTGTTTGTCTGTCTTCCCCCATTTGGCAAAAAATTCTGCAGTGTTGCAGCTTCCGTGTTGTTTGTAAACTAGACTGTAATGTCAGAAGTGGGCACAGTCTTGTTTTCGTTAGCATGTAGTGTAGTCTGGTGTCCACAGTGGGTGTCCACAATTAGTTGATGACGAGTAGTGAAGCTGAAGCTATTTTTTAAACAGGGCCCAAGGGATGCAGACAGTGATGAAAACGACAAAGGTGAAAAGAAGAACAAGGGTACGTTTGATGGAGATAAGCTAGGAGATTTGAAGGAGGAGGGTGATGTGATGGACAAGACCAATGGTTTACCAGTGCAGAATGGGATTGATGCAGACGTCAAAGATTTTAGGTTTGTATATTTTACACTTCTGATTTCTGGATGTGGGCTGTGGGTTTTTGTTTTTATTTTAGTCCCTTCCTTCCTGTTTCTTTAAAATAAAAAAAAATGGATCTAGTATAGATGATGCCATAGAGGTGTAAACTAACTGGTAAGGTGGAATTTTCTAAGAGCTGACCATGTTTGATGCTTTGCCCAAATGGTAGAATTGCATTTGTATGGAGCTGGGTTCGCAGAGTTATTCCACAGAGGAGATTTTAGTAGAATACTCAAACTTCGATGTAGGTGTTTTGGAACTTGCCTAAGTTTCTACCACACCACTATACACTAGTGTCCCCTCTCACTTTGGAGGGAGAAATACCTGAGAACTTGTGCGCCTTCTCCCATGTCATTTGTGTTCAGTTCCATTCCATGAAGGTAGGCCAGGCATCAGTTACTTCAGGTTGAAGAAATAGAAGTTCAGGTGCAAAGTAAGAGGGGCTCACTATGTAACCCAGGCTGACTTTGAACTTGCAGTCTTCCTGCCTTGGCCTCTGAGTGCTGGGATTTCAAATGTATACTGCCACGCCCAGCGAATGGTTTGTTCATAATCATCCGTCCCATGGATACCTCTTATCCCATCTCTGCTCATGCCTGAGTTGCAGATTTTACCCTGTAATAGAGCATACATAGTATTATACAGTTGTCTTCCACAGTTGGCAGCCATTCTTGTTTAAGTAGACAAGCTTTAGTTATGGTATGTAATCTCAAAAAGTCTATAAAAACCTTTGTTGAGTGATACACATACAAATAATTTAATGCCAGTCTAAAGCAAATGGGTGTTTATTTGAATGCACATACAAACATGCATTTTACACCCTCCTAATACCCACTAGTATAAAAGATGTATTTTGCATCATTTGCAGAACAAGTACAGTTGTTTAAAAGCCTAATTTTGTATATATTGAACATATATAGAATTAGAGTCTTTGAAATTTGAGGCAAAGGGCAATAAATGCTTACCTGTGTTCTTGGGATTGGTTCAGATGGCCTCACCTCCTTGTATCACAAGCACCCTGGCGCAGTGCTTTGTGATATCTGGCTGTGGCAGGAGGTGGTTGAGGTGGTGGTGTATGTGAAGGAACATGACAATGCTTTTGACTTGTACCAGCTGTGTTCTCTTTGTAGAGATGAAGGGATTGACTGCAGGCATAGGCGGCTCTCCTGTGCCTGTAATGGGTTTGGATGATACAGTCATTTAACATAGGGCTGTGCTGTATCTCAAGAACCAGTAAAGTTCTCATTTAAACTCGTGGCCCAATCACCATTGGTGCCCTCTTTGCTCTTTGGAGTGTGGTGACATGGAGGATGGAACATATGTACACTAGCTTAAGTTTAGCATTGTCTTTGGAGTAGGAACTTGTGGTCAGTAATGAAGCTTTACACATTTTTGAACCGATTTGCTTCTTCCATGTCTTTGGCAGGTGGGAGTAGTGTTCAGCACTGGTAATAATATAAATAATACCTGAAAACCTTTTTATGAGAATCATTCTAAGAATTGGATTTCTTCTAGGAACTAACTTTGGGTGTTTTGCTTTATTTTGAAACAAAGTCTGTGTGCACTCCAGCATGACTTTGAAATTTGCACTGAAATCATACTGGGATCATAGGTGTGTGCCACTATGCCTGGCATCGGAACCAACCTTTGCAGTTTGCTCTGTGTTTCAAGAGGAGCTACTGCTCTGGAGGAGTGTATTTATTTACCCATGTGTTTGAGTTGACACTTGTTTTCATGGCTGCCACAGGATGCAGTTTTTTAGCTTATTCTGTTTCTGCAATCTAGATTCCATGGTAAAGGTATTATATGTTAATAGCAGATGATACAGGTTCAAGAGGTGTCTAGGAGGGAAGGCAAACACTGGAAGAATTATTCTAGAGGCTACAACCCTGTAAGCGCTGTCAAAGATCTCTGGTGATTTTTCAGAGCTAGCTTTCAGGACTGTTAATGAACTATGTCAAGGACATCGACTGGGGGTTGCTGTAGTGTCCCTCCCCGATCAAAATAAGCTTTAATGCCCTTTACTTTCTCTGTTTAGCCGTACCCCTGGTAATTGCCAGAACTCTGCTAATGAAGTGGATCTTCTGGGTCCAAACCAGAATGGTTCTGAGGGCTTAGCCCAGCTGACCAGCACCAATGGTGCCAAGCCTGTGGAGGATTTCTCCAACATGGAGTCCCAGAGTGTCCCCTTGGACCCCATGGAACATGTGGGCATGGAGCCTCTGCAGTTTGATTATTCAGGCACGCAGGTACCTGTGGACTCAGCAGCAGCAACTGTGGGACTTTTTGACTACAATTCTCAACAACAGGTACAGTGTGTGTCTTTGTCACCCTTCTCCTTCCTCTCTAGCCAGCACATTATTGGGGGGTTGGATGGGCAAAGGCGTTATCCTTTTAGAATGCCATCAGCCAGCTACTTTTGGTCCAGCAATGAAATAAGTTTACAAAGCTCATCTTTCTACTCAGGAAGCTGGTTCTTAGGCCAAAGTTGCTGGGGAGAAAGCACCCTGCTCTACATATATTGTGCTTGGCTTGTCTCTCCTCACCCTGGGGAATGGATGAGCATCCTCTCAAATGCTAAATTACACTTGGAGGATTTCTGTTGTATGCTGTTTCTGGTTTATTTTGTGTTAAAAATAACGAGGAGCTAGAGAGATGGCTCAGTGGATAAGAATGCTTGCTTTGAAAGCAAGATGATCCAAGCCCAAATCTCCAATACTCTTGTAAGAGCTGGACATAGCTGTGCATGCCTGTAACCCTGGTAGTGGAGGTCAGAGATAGGCATATCCTGGAGCTTGGTAGCCAGCCTGACAGTCTAGCAAAAACAACGAGCTTCAGATTCATTGTGAGACCCTGTATCAAAAAATAAGGTGGTTTAAAAAAAAACAAAAGGTGGAGAGCACATGTGAATAATACTAGGGAACCTCCTTAGTATTATTCACATGTTCACAGAGGCACATGTACCCATTTCTCAAGTGTGCATATCCTCTTCCTCCCAAAAAAGGAAAATGTATAAGATAGTGAGCTCTCGTGTCCGTTATGTCAGTATAATAATACCAACTCATTCTTATCATTCATGTCTTTTGTTTATATAACACACATAACAGACAGATACCTTTCAGAATAATTGGAATATGACTAATTGAGCGTGTAAAACACTCTGTAAGGTCTACAATTATTATTTGGTGCTGGTGCGCGCGCAAGCATGCATGCATGTCTGTCATGAGAGCCAGAGTGTGTCTGTGCATGCACCTGCAGAGGCCAAAGGAAGATGATGGATGCTTTCTTCTTTGCCTCATTTCCTGAAACAGGGTCTCTCTCTCACTGAGTCTGAAACTCAGCACTTTGCCTAGTAAAGCTCCAGTTATCCCCCCACCCCACCCCCTCCTTTAAATCACCCCACTCCAGTGTTGGAGTTACGGTGCTCAGCCATCCCGTTGCATTCTTTGAATCCAAACTCACACTTGCACAGTAAGTGCTCTCACCCACTGTGCCATTCCCCCAGGCTCAACTCTCTTCTTCTATTTACAGGTTTCTAGAAAATTCTGTTTGTGAGTTTACAGTTCCGTTTTTTTGAGGCAGTGTTTTGCTATGAATCCAATGCTGGCCTGGTCCAGGATGGCCTTGAACTTACCTTCTTGTCTCTCAGCCTCTTTTTTTTTTTTTTTAATTTTATTTTTTTGTTTTATTTTATGTATGTGGATGTTTTTTGAGTGTGCATGTCTGTGTACTATGCATGCAGTGCCAAAAGAGGAAAGGAGACTGGAGTTAGAGGTGTTTGTGAGCTGCCACATGGGTGCTGAGATTGAGTCAGTTAAAGAACAGTCAGTGGTCTTTAACATCAAATCACCTCTTCAGTCCGTGTTCAGCCACCATGCTCCTAAACTATGCCATCCATTTTTGAAGGCACAGTAGGACCGAATTCATTAGGAAATCGGCTACGAGTAGGAGCAGGCAGCTTCACAATCCCCAGTCTGTATCTTTGTGTAACTTGTTAGTTTTGGACTGGGATGCCAATACAGATTTTAAGTGAGAGACTGCAACGTTTTTGTCATTTAACTTACACCAGATGGATTTTGATTGGTAGATAAGTAGGTAACCTTAGGAAGTTTACCAAAAGAAATCCCTTTGAAGTATGCTGTGTGTATTTATGGCTGTTAAGTTTTTGTTGCTTTTGGTAGTAACTGGTAATGGAGCCTGTGCTATACAGATGCATAGGGCTGAGCCATGAGATTTAATTAGCAAACTCTTTTTTTCCATAGAAAGAAAAGTGTAATTGGACATGGTTCTCTCTGTAGCTCCCAGTAGCTATGTCCAGCTCCATACAAATTGTCTCTGTGTTCTTTTTCTCTTCTTTTTGGTCCTTACTGACTCCTTGTTTTCATTTTCTGTTTTAATTGAACCCTTTTTATTTAAGAAGAGTTTGTCTCCAGTGTTTTGCTAACAAAAATTTGATTCTCTTTCATTTAAATGTTCTTTACTTCATAGTCAAGGAGTTATGGTCTTTTGGTTTATTAGTCTGTGGTTTCACTTTACCAGGAGTTTGGGAACTCGCTAATTATTAGGATTTAAACACAAATGAACTTTTGTATGTATCAGAGATAACAGTTGTGCAGATGTACAATGTCTTGGGTGGCTTTTCCACTGGCTAATTTAAACAGATTTGCACTTTGGAACCTGTTGAGTTACGGCTTTTCATAGATATCTTAGTTTTTGCAGTGTAGGGGTATTGCTGTGTGCACAGAATGTGATGTGGACATGATTGTTTTATCCCATTTCTTAGTGTTGTTATTGCTATGATGAAACACTATAATCAAAAGCAAGTTGGGAAGGAAAGTTATTTGGCTTACACTTCCACATTGCACTCTATCACTGAAGGAAGCTAGGACAGGAACTTGGAGTCAGGAGCTGATGCATAGACTATAGAGGGGTGTTGCTTACTGGCTTGTTCCTTATGGAGCTTTCTTATAGAACTCAGGACCACCAGACCAGGGAAGGCCCCACTGACAATGGGCTGGATCCTACCACATCAGTCACTAATAATGAAAATGCTTTAGAGCCTGATCTCATGGGAACATTTTCTCAATTGAGGTTCTTTCCTCTCAGATGACTATAGCTTGTTTCAAAGTTGACGAAAACTAGCCAGCACATCCTGTGTACCCTAATTATTGCTTCTCCCCCATTCATGGGGACATGCTCAACTCCTGAGCTGTATTGTCACCCTCAAATTAACTGTTTTTTTTCTTAGTAGATTGTTTTTAAGATCTCTTGTCCTGGGTTCTGGGCACTCAAATAACATATGGTAGTCATTATCCTAAGGTTTCCCAGAGGTGCCTGTGGAGGAGCTAGAATTGTTAAGGAGGAAGCGTCATTTGACAGTTGGTGGGTGTCACCTCACCACTCTAACCATTCTTACATTTTATGCTTTTATTTATTTTTATGTAGTTTTGCGTTTTATACTAGTTACTTTTCTGCTACTATGATAAAACACTTATGACCAAGGCAGCTTAGAGAAGAAAGGGGGTTTTGAACTTCTTCTCCAGGAATGAGAGTCTGTCATTATTGCAAGGAGACATGGCAGCAGGTGGCAGGAATGGCTGCAGGAAGGTGAGGGCCGAGGGCTTTTACTACAAAACAAGAGAGTGAATCAGAAGTGGCTTGGGTTTCTAAACTTTAAAAACTCACTTCTTAGTGATGTGTTTCCTCCAGCAAATTAACACCTCCCAAACAGCACCATCAGCTAGGTTTCAAGTGTTCAAATGTCTGAAACTGTGGCGGACATCTCACTCAACCCATCACACATCATATTTATTTACTCTTTCTTCAGGGCCAGCTGGGTCACTCTACTTTGTTTATACGTACTCTCCATCTCCTTTGAACTCCATTGTATGAGGTGTCTCACTTAAGAGCTAAGAGCACAAGTGCCCTATGCTTTGCCTGTGTTGTGGTAACATGTTGTGGTCTTTAGCAGTTTGAAAGCTGTGTGCGAGCTTTCCTTCAGCAAATGAGTCTTTAGGGAGCCATTCCCTATTCCTGTTATATCTAACTGCTTCTCTTTAGTTAATATATACTTTCCCAAATTAAAATTTGAAATTGTATGATACCCAGGAAAGTGTTTGGATATTGTTGGAAGGTTTGTTAGATAAGACTTAGTAATACAGTATTACTGTGTAATGGACAGAAAAGTTATTTCTTCGATCACATGAACCATTTAGGTCACTGTGTTGCCATCTGATCAAAAACCATAGCCCTTCATATCTGGAAAAACATTCTTTTGGCACCCAGCTTTATGAACTGATTCAGGGAGATTGTAGATTTGTGGGCTATGTATAATAACCTTTAGTTGTACATCAGTAGCCAACTACATCTTTGAATAGAGCAAGATTTCCTACTTGGTTCTCTTCCTGGTTCTGTTTAGTCATTAGGATGCATTTCATCATTTAAATAGTGCAAGGTAGCTCTCCATGATAAGAGATGGGATGGTGCTGGAGAGATGGCTCAGTTGTGGTAAAGCACATTGTTGCTCTTGCAGAGGACCCGAGTTAGGGTTCCAGTATCCATGTGGTGTTTTAGTTAGGGTTTCTATTGCTGTGAAGAGACACCATGACTGTGACAACTCTTATAAAGGAAAACATTTAACTGAGGATGGTTTACAGTGTCAGAGGTTTAGTCTGTTGTCCTCATGGCAGGAAGCATAGCAGCATGCAGGCAGACATGGTGCTGGAGAAGGGGCTGAGAGTTCTACATCTGGATCCACAGGCTTCAGAAAGCATATAAGACCTCAAAGCCCACCCCACAGTAACACACTTCCTCCAACAAGGCCATACCTACTCAAACAAGACTACACCTCCCAATAGTGCCAACCCCTATGGGCCAAGCATTCAGACGCATGAGTCTATGGGCACAATACCTGTTCAAACCACCACAGGTGGCTTACAACTGTTTGCTCGTAAACCCCCCACTCCCATCACCACCACTGAGATCTACTGTATAACTCTGGCTGTCCATAAATTTTCTGTGTAGACCAGGCAGGCCTCAAATTCTATGTGTCTGCTAATGCTGGGATTAAAAGTGTATACCATTTAATGCCCTCCTCTGACCTCAGTAACAGGTGTGCCCATATGTACATTTTCCACTTATGTTGTAGTCACCACAAGCATCACACACACACACACACACACACACACACACACACAAAACTCTTAAGAAAACAGAAAGAGATGAAACCGAAACCATTCATGTCCACACCATAGGACCTTACTGGGAGGAAGAGTTCTCTGGTCTCTAAAGGAAAGAAAAACTTCTAGAGGAATTACTGTGAGCTCCTCCTTATTTCTTGTAAAGCCTTATTTCTGCAGGAAGAAGATGAGAATTGAAAATACTCCTGGAGTAAATAGTATAACCAAAGCCTAAAATGAAAATGATCCGAAATGTGTTCAGCTCGACTGGTAGTTTGGGATGACTGTGAATAGATACTGTGCATTTTACTAACAATGACATTTCTTAGGAGCATTTTTTTTTAAAGCCGGAGTCTTGCTATGTTATCTTAATTCACCTAGAACTCATGACCCCCCTGCTTCTTTCTATCTTTCAAGCACTGAGATTGCAACTGTGTGCCTGCACTTGGAATTTTAGGAGGAATGCCTTAATTATTTTGGTTTGGAAGTGTTTGTGTAGAAGCAGGTTTAGGTTATGTTAATTAGTCTGTTAGTTAATTGTTGACTCATGAGTCCTTCAGGAACCTTGGATTCTGCTTGAAACAGAATTGTATTCAATCATTTGAGATAAGTGCTATCAGTCAGGAGCAATCAGTGATGACCAAGGCCATCTTAAAGGAGTGGTTGGGTTGTATATTGTACTGGTGACAGAGCAGAGATGGGAATGATGGATGTACAATCGCAGGATAGCTGGAGTGTGGGCCTAGTGTCAGCCCGAGATTGCAGTGAGAATTGGATCCAGGTCATGGAGGTCTGGCTTGAACCAGGTGTGTCTCAGACAATCCCTCAGACACCTGAGGGTTAAGCTGGTCATCGGTGCATTTTTGTGTGGTCACTATATAGTTTTCTGCATGTTTTGCTCTTTGATTTTGGGTTCTATAAATGAGGAACAAAGGGTAGTCATCCTCCTTTATTTTGGTTTATTTGCTTCAAATGGTATGACAGTTTTATTTGTGTTTAAGAGGAACTCATATGGATATTGACGTTATTAATAATCTCTTGTTCTATTCCTTTCCGTTGTGATGTTTACGTTTATGGAAGTTTTACTTCAATACATGATACAGAGTACCTAGTGAATAGGGGAAAGGTGGTTTTTGAATCAGTCCATTTTATTCTTTGGGCTTTGGATGGTTCAATTTCCTCTCTGATCACTGGTGCTCATTGTGAACCTGACCTCTCAGGGTTATTTACAAGAGCAAGAGTTCCAGAACTCCTTTGAGCAGTTAGGTGATCCCTGTAGCTTGCTTCCTGGGATGTTTTGTTTTAGGTGTGAGGGACCGAACCAAGCTTTTTGTGCAGGCCCAACAAATGGAGCTGCCTTTCTAATCCATAGTGTTTGAAATATGCTCTCGTGTGTGTGTGTGTGTGTGTGTGTGTGTGTGTGTGTGTGTGTGTGTGTGTGTGTATTTTAAATATATAGTGTTCAGAAAGGGTATGGAGGAAACATTACATAAAAAATATGTCAAGATACTTAAAAGCAAAGTTTAGATTTGCTTCTTTATACATATGAAGTATTAGCTCATAATGAACATGAAAAGGATTTTGGAATGCTTGTGGTGACCACAACATAAGTGGAAAATGTATATTGTTTCCATCTGCTTGTAATAATTTTTAGGTGTAAGGCTAATATTAATGCTTCCCCTCTCCCACCCCACAATCCCATTTGAAGAACGTAATGAAGAGATTTCAGGTCCAGAGAGACATTCATTAAAATAAGCCTACAGGACTGCCATTTATGTAAAAGGGTTCCCAGTTTAAGGGTATTTTCTCTGCATGATAATTCTTATTGATGTCTTTCTGAAGTGTTGTTCTCGCTTTCTTGCTTTTCTCTCTTGCCTTCTTTTTGGTTTTTTTTTTTTGTTTTTCGAGACAGGGTTTCTCTGTGTAGCTTTGCGCCTCTCCTGGAACTCACTTGGTAGCCCAGGCTGGCCTCGAACTCACAGAGATCCGCCTGGCTCTGCCTCCCGAGTGCTGGGATTAAAGGCGTGTGCCACCACTGCCCAGCTCTTTTTGGTTTTTTTTGAGGCAAGTCTCTCTGTGTAGCCCTGACTGTCCTGGAACTTGCTTGTAGACCAAGCTGGCCTTGAACTCACTGAGATCTGCCTGCCTAATAATACTATGTCAGCACAGGTTAGTCAGATGGTTCATATGTTTTATTTAGAACACAGTCAATTCAAAAATAGCCTAATATATCGTGAGACAGGGTCTCGTGTTACTGGGACTGACCTAATTAATTGTGTAGCTGAAGGCCTTGAGCTGATCTCTTATTTCTATCTTCTGAGTGCTGGGATTATAGGAGTGTACTACATGTGTCTCACAAACTCCAGCTTGGCGGGGAGGGGGCAATGCTCTCTTTTCATCAACCAAATGCACGTCCAACACTCACACACACTCTCTCTCATTGCTTTATTAGTGCTTCATTAAGAGGCCATGAGTGTGTTTTGCTATTGAGACAAAAATCTCTCTTTGTAGCTTTTGTTGTCCTGGTACTTGCTATGTAGCTCAAGCTGGCCTCAATCTCAAAGAGATCTACGTCTCTCTGTCTGCCTCCTGAATGCTGGCTATCACACTGGCTTATTTGAGTAGCTTTAATGCAAACCATGTTTTAAATTTATAGGTAACAATTCCATTAGTGTCCTATGCGTTGTTAAGAAGACTTGATATTGACTAGTGATAGGATGGTTGAAGCTTACCTCAGGTTAGTTTTAATTTGTTCAGTCATGCAGAAACATTGGTTTGGTAGAGGATTGAGTTTTAGTTTTCATTTGAGATCTCAAACTATTTACCTTGGAATTAGGTTCTCTCTCTCTCTTATCCTCCCACTCCACCCCCACCCACTTTTTTGGGGGTGGGGGTGGGGAGATGGTTTCTCTAGCCCTGGCTGCCCTGGACTCATTATGTTACCCGGCTGGCCTCTGCTGGGATTGAAAGTGCAACACCATGCTTGATTGAAGTTAGTTTCTTATCTGCTAAGGAATACTGAATTTTTTAATATAACATTCATTTATTTAATGTGTATGGGTGTGTGGTATGCATGTGTGTATATGCACTGGTGACCCTTGTCTCAGACACACAACAGTAAAACTGGAAACAAAAAGGAAAAGGTGAGACCTTTTGGACCCTAGTTCCTAGGAATACAAAGGCTTTTGATATGTAGATTTGTCTTTTTCTTCGTTCAGCTTTATCCAGTTTTCTTTGAAAGGAGTATAAGAAAACTTTTTCTATAATAGCTTAGCATCTTTCCCTGTAACTTTCAAAAATATTGTGTGTGTGTGTGTGTGTGTGTGTGTGTGTGTGTGAGAGAGAGAGAGAGAGAGAGAGAGAGAGAGAGAGAGAGAGAGAGAGAGAGAGAGAGAGAGAGAGAGAAAGAAAATATTTTGTGTGTGTCTCTGGGTCCCTGGGTCCCCATAGGGAGGACTGCTTGTAGGAGTTTTTTGACTTCTGCTATGTAGGATCTGGTGATTGGTCACAGGTACTCAGGCTTGGGGCAGTGCTTTTAGCTCACATAAAGGACTGGCAACAACTCTAGGAACTAGATATTTCTTTTCTTTGTCTCTCTGTTTGGTAGAGGAGAAAGTTGAGGCACAGTGATGTTAAGCAGCTGGCCCTAAGTTTATAGTAGAACCAAGCATAGGAGTTAATGTTGTCTGGTCTTAAGGTCTGTTCGTGAGCTTTGGCCATTGTATGACCCTAAGATGGTGAAAAATTAAGACTCTTATTAAACATGCTTCTGCTGTTGCTGGTGGTGGTAGTGGTGGTAAGGCTTTAGCTCATTGGTTCTGTGCTTGCTGTGCAAGACCCTGAATTTGGTCTCCAGCACCAGAAAAACAAAGAACAACCTACACTCAAGGGAACAGTTCATTTGGGAGTGGAGTGTGCCTGTCTTCTGCAGTTCCTGATTTATGTTCAGACACTACACTGCTCTTGAGATCAGAGAACCCCACCATGCTAGAGTGTTCAAGGTGGTGGGTTTGTCTAGTTGTGGGTTTTTTCCTCTTTTTCTTTTTTCTTTAAACGGCTCTGGACATGAAGATTAGGTTGACCTTGACTTCTGGATCCTACTGTAGAGTACTGGGATTATTTGTGTTTACTAACATGTAACAACATGTAAATGCTAACAACAGTAGCATTTTTATGCTATGTAGGTCTATAACAGTTATGATACTAAGATATCTCTCTCTCACTCTCTCACTCTCACATGCTGGTATTAACTATCTTTTTTTATTTTTCTTTCTTTCTTTCTTTCTTTTTTTTTTTTTTTTTCCAGAGCTGAGGACCGAACCCAGGGCCTTGCACTTGCTAGGCAAGTGCTCTACCACTGAGCTAAATCCCCAACCCCAGTAACTATCTTTTATAAAATGGGCACTGCATGGTAGTGCTGCAGTGTGTGTTTTGAAATGCCCATTTCTTTTGGAACAGGAGCACTGTCTTCTGTAAACTCATGTAGTGAGGGACAAAGAAGGAAGTCAAAGCTGTTTGGCATCCGATGCTCAGATTGTTCCTTCAGTGTTTAGTGTGTAAGTCCATCCCTACATGACTTTGAAATAGTTGCTAGATTTCTCCTGTGTCCTCTTTGAATGAGTTGTAATCAGCATAGATGCTCAGCACGACTTTGCTTCCAAAAGCACATCCTTGCAGGTCATTGGCTCCTTTGTGAAAATCATGACAGTGGTAGCAGAACTCAGGAGCTTGCCCACAAGATGGCATTAGTGTGAGTTTTTCAGAGTTTGAAGAGTCGCTTGCCAATTTTCCAATTTTGTTTTGAGTACTCTATTTCTAGTTAATATTGCACCATTTACATAAAGAGAATGTGCCAAAATTGCTGTAATCTAGTCTGTAATCAAATCTGATGGCTGTGGATTCGTAATTAGCTTTTGTTAAATTGTTTACTACAAAATACTCTCAAGAAGAAAGTCTCCCATTTTTCTTATATTCACTAATTATTAAGCAATCCCTACCACAGGCTATATGGGGGCCCTTGCAAGGCTTATATGTTCTTTCTGTTGTAAGTAATGATCCTTACCTTAAATGTGACCACATGGTGGCGGGGGCTGCAGATTTAGGTTTCATGGGATGATTGATTTATGGCTTGACACATGTATTTCTATGTGTATTTACAGTGCGCAAATAATGAGTTATCTAACACTTCATGAAGTACATAGTGAGGCAAGTCTGATGGAGTGGGATTGGATCATGTCAGGATATCCTCAGCAGTTACATTCTCTGTATATCACCTTTATCTCCCAGCTGCACATGATACTGAAGTCCAGCAACAGTGAGACTTTTGAGTGAGATGGGCTTGTTCACAGTAGGGCCGTGAGGGGTGGAAAAGAAGCAAATAGAAGCACTTGTTGAGAATGTGACTGTTTTCAGAGGTTTTAGGTTTTGACTAGGCTTTACCTTGGTTTTTACTTCTGTTTTTAATATTATTATTAATAGTACTTGAGTTTGAACCCAAGGCTTCATGCATGCTAAGTGAATGTTCTGCCACTAAAGCTGTATTCCCAAGCCTCTTTTTATTTTTTCCTCTTGGATACCCCTCTTGTGTAGACTGTCTCCAGCTACGACAGACACTGTTCTTGAGATGAGTTCAAATGCAGCTTCCAACTCATACTGACTAGCTCCCATCGTGGGATGGACAAGTGTTTTGAATGCTTGAGAAATCTACGAATCCCTCTATTTGGGTGCATGGTGTTTATTAGATGTAGACAAGGCAATGCCTTTTCATTTTTAGCAGCAGCTTGGTGAAGGTTTTGAAAAGGAAACTCAAAGTATTTTAAAAATCTGTACTGGATTATATTTCTTATTTGTATACAGATTGGCAAGATGAAATTTTTTCTGGTTTTTAGGAAGATTGAGGTATAGAGAATAAGATACAGGTTAAACTGGCCACCTTATTCAAAATACGCAACTTTTTATTTAAAAATATTTTTAGATATATTTTATGTGTATGAATGTTTGTCTGCATGTATGTGTGTGTGTGTGTGTGTGTGTGTGTGTGTACCACATGTTTATTTGGTACTCATGTGGGTTCTGAAAATTGAACCTGAGCAAAAGCAACAAATGCTTTTGCTGAACCATCTCTCCAGCCCCTCAACTTTTTGTTTAAAGTCAGCCTGTTTATGTTTGAGACAGAATTAACTATCTCTGTTGTATACATTAACAGTTAGAATAGTTGCAGTGGTAATTTAGCTGCAACTATTTGGTAATTTTGGGGAGATGACACCTTCCGATGTCTCTTGATAAATACACCTATTGTTAAAGGTCTGTACTATCTGTTACATATCACCCAGTGATGTGATCTGGGCTGTGGATGGGTCCTGTAGAAAGAACAGGTGGTTGAAAGCTATATTCTGGGAATAGGGCTGTTCAGCAATCAGCCACTCAAGAAGTCTCTGGAAGGAAGCCTGTTAAGGCCCTTCACAGTCACGCTGCCAGTTTCCCCTTTCTTCATCATTATTCATAATAAAATGTTATGTCTAGGAAAGCAAGGAGAGGGTTTTTATTTGCTCTTAGCTATATCCCTGCTGCTTGCATAGTAAATATTTGTTAAATTAATGGATGAATGATTGGCTGTTAATACTCTATATTAATATGTACATTCATGGGATAATTTTAGTGGGAAAGTTTTTACACTTTCACTCTTTTTTGTGAACTAAGAAGTATGCTAGGTATGAGTTTACAGTTCAAATTTTATTCTTTTAAAATTTTGTGTGCAAGTGCAGATGTTACAGCATGAAAGGTCAGAAGACAGCCTGTGGGTCCTGGGGATTAAACTCAGGTTGTTGGGATTGGTGTCAGGAAGCTGCTGAGCTATCTTGCTGGTTCACAGTGAAAATTTGTACTTCTGTTCTTTTCACAGAATGAAAATAGTATGAAGAATAAGATGTAGGAGACTTTGAAACTCCCAAAGCCAGGCATTTCTCTAATTCATTCATTAGGCTGCTAGTTTAGGAAGGTATGCAGAATCACTTCCCCAGAGAATAAAGTAAACTCTTCTCATCTTCTCCAAAGCATGAATAGGTGAGAATTCAGTGCTCATTGGGACTGAAAAGTCTTGAAGGTAGACTAACCCTTGGGGTGATGTGGAAGTCACTTTGCAGTATTCTAGCCCAACTTTAAGATGTACTTTAGTCTCATTCAGTACTGTACATTTGCTGGTAGCCATTAGGGATTTTGTATATGTGTATGTCTGTAGTTTAGGGAGCATGAGACATCTAGTCTATGAAGAGGGGGAGACTAAATTGAGATGGTGAGAGAGGAAAGACAGAGTGAAGCAGTATTTCTCCAGCAAGTGGAGCAGGTGTAAGGCAGGCATCCTGTTTCGTCAAAAGCATCATGTGTAACAGAGGCTAATGAAATTAAGAGATTGAAAACGTCATTTCATAGGAGAGTTCTAACTATAACATTTTTCTCTTGTTTCAGCTATTCCAAAGACCCAATGCACTTGCTGTCCAGCAGTTGACAGCTGCCCAGCAACAGCAGTATGCGCTTGCAGCAGCCCACCAACCTCACATTGGTAAGTCCTTAAGCCCGTAGCTCTCTTGTTATCTAGGAGAGGTAGATGCTGGGAGAATCCAGTAACTTAATCAAACAAAGTCCATCCTAGCACCTGGGAGGCAGAGTTTGGAGGATAGTGTGAGTTCAGTCAAGGCCAGCCTGGATTATCTAGTGAGACTTTGTGTCAGAAAATAGAAAAGGCAACAATGGATAGAATTCAGGAAAATCCATTGTACAGAGTAAATGGCCTTTTTCTTGTGTTCACTTGTCTCTAGCTCCATATTTCTTTTATTTTTGTTGTGCTAGACCCAAACTCATAATATTCTTTGGTATCCATTTTTTTTTGTACCTTAAATGTATCAGGATTTAAATAACTTACTAGAGAAATGACCACTGATCCCTTTTCGTAAGATTTAAGCAACAGTGATGGGTATGGTGGTGTACACATTTATCCCAGCACTGGGGAGACAGAGGCAGGAGAATCTCTGTGAGTTGGAGGCCAGCCTACTCTGCCGTGAGCTCCAAGCCAGCCAAGGCTATACGATAACATCCTATCCTCCCAAATAAGTAAATGACTAGATTTCAGCAGCCATGATTGGGTTATTGAGGTTGTGCACAGATAGTGTGTCAGCTTCTCAGCTCACTGAGCAGCAGTAGTGCTTTTCATTGCTTTTACAGCTACCTTCCAAGCCTTGTCTTGTCCCTCTGTTGGGATTATTTTGGCAGGTATTTCAGTCTTCACTGTGACCTGTCTACTATTTGGACCTCTATTTTTAGCTTTTTGAGACACAGTCACTGTGTAGTTCCAGCTGGCTTCAGATTCATTTCAATTCTCCTGCCTCAGCTTCCCAAGTGCTGATATTACAGATGTGACTGCTGTGCCTGGCAACCCTCTCAGACTTAAGGACTCTTTAAAACAAAATGCCATGACTGCAAATAAGTTGGAGTGGAGATTTCTTTTATTCTTGCTTAAAAAGTACACAGGCATGAGCAGAAAAGACAAGGCAGCCCTGGATGTGGTATGCAAGGAAGAAGAATGCCTAATCACAGCCTAGTTGACACAAGAGTGGGCCGCCATTATACACATGTAAATTGTAGTCTGTATTAACACCAATATCTTTTGGGGGGGGGTAATGTTTTTAATGGGAATAAGTCCTCACTCAGTAAGTGTTTTGAAACAATTTTAATAGTGAAATTGAGAAATTAATGTCAAGGACTGGAGAGATGGCTCAGAGGTTAAGAGCACTATCTCCTTCCAGAGGTTCTGAGTTCAATTCCCAGCAACCACTTGGTGGCTCACAACTGTCTGTAGTGAGATCTGGTGCCCTCTTCTGACATGTAGGCATACATGCTGGCAGAATACTGTATACATAATAAATAAACCTTAAAAAAAAAGAAAAATTAATATGAGTTTGAGACTTTGATATGGAACTTAGTGTATACACAGTGAATTCAGTGTCTGCACAAGGCCCTAGATTCAGTTCCCAGTACCACAAATAAAACAGTAAAATTAATGCCTAAGACTCTAGTTTACACTTTAAAACTGTAACAGGCATTTTTTATCATGGAGGTAGAGGGGTCACCAGACATTCAGGAGGCTTTTGGCTTGATCTTAGCATGGAACCAAAACAAAAATGGTATGTAAGTGATTTGTTACCAACATTTCTTTAATAAAGATGGGGGTGTGTGTGCACAAAATGGTCTAAACCAGGTATGGTAGTCCACCACTTGAAAGATTGAGGCCAGAGGAGTATAAGTTCAAGGCCAATTTAGGCTACATAGTGATACCCCCATTTCAGAAAGCCAGCCAGGGCTGGGATGATGCTTACTGGCTAACAGTGTTTTCTGGGAAAGCAAGAACACCTGAGTTCAAATCTCTAGTGCTCACACAAAGGCTAAGTAGATTCCAGCTTTGGGGAATGGAAACAGGAGGATCCTAAGAGAGCTTGCTGGCCTGTCCATGTAGCCAAAATAACAAGCTTCATGTACACCAATAAAATGTATCTTAAGAAATACTGTAGGAAGCCATAGAGAAATGGTTCTCAACCTGTGGGCCATGACACCTGGGTGGGGATTAAATGACCTTTCACAGAGGTTGACTATCAGGTACCCTGCATGTCACGTATTTACATTATGATAACAGTAGCAACATTATAGTTATGAAGTGACAATGAAATAATTTTATTGTTGGTGGTCACTACAACATGAGGAACTGTATTAAAGGGTCAAAGTATCGGAAGGCTGAGAACCAGTGCTGTAGAGGAGGGCACCCATTGTCTTCTGTTGTCCTTCCTGTGTACACACACAGGTACACAGACACAAATGTCACTATGACTTTTTATATTGAGGATATATTATCATTGTGAAACTTCTCCCTGCCTTAGCCTATTTTTTCTCTTCCCTTCCCTTCATCTATAACCTGGAATGCTAGCCAAATTATAGATGTGTAGTAGGGCTGCAGTTTGGTCGTTTGTTTTTACTGACAGGTGTGTTTCCAGCAGGTTTAGCTCCCGCTGCGTTTGTCCCCAACCCATACATCATCAGTGCTGCTCCCCCAGGGACGGACCCCTACACAGCTGGATTGGCTGCAGCAGCGACACTCGGTGAGACATCTACTGCATGAGGGATTTGCTCACCTGCTAGAAAAGTCCTTTGAAATGGGCATGCCTTCTTTCTACTCTGCCAAATACATGTCTCCAACAAATACGTCTCCTGATTTCAGCGCCAGTCTTTTGCGGGTCAGACTTCTCTGCTTAGCTGTTACTCCACCCCCCTACCCCCCCACCCCCCATGATCCTCGACCCCAGACCACAGTAGCTTGGGGCCATCGAATTGTTTGCTCATGCTGCAGGGTATCTGCTCAGCTGTTTTCTGCTGGTACCTTAGCGAATCCATTCTGTTTCTTTACCTGCTCTTCGCTTTGTGGCTTCCCTGCTTCCACTCCTCCAGATTGCTTTAAACACAGATCTTACCCCTTCTTCTTCCTACTCTGCAGTGTGGCATGCTGCTGTTATTGAGCATATAGCTCATCATCAGAGCCTAAGGAGATGATGGCTGTTCCTTGGAGTTAGTATTGCAAAGGAGACAGTGTTAGAATTCTGAAGGTCGGCTGAGGTTTGCTCCTTACGTGTTGTCCTCTCTCATGACCTGTGTGGCAGCTGGACCCATGCACTGCTCTTCCTCCTGCATGGTCACACTGGCTCACACCATACACCACAGCCAGTTTCCTTACTGTTCCAACTTGGGCCTCTGTCTGTACCTGGGATGACTTGCTTTTAGTCTTGATTCCCTATTGTTTCTCTGTTGTTTTTACTGTTTGTGGATGCATCTTGTCCTTCCTTGAGCTTTGATTTTTTTTCCCCCATTTGACTGTGTGGCACAGTTGCTGTCTCAGAGGGGACATAAATATTAAAGTTCAACATGAGGACAAAGACAGCAACCTCTGAAACCTTTGGGGTGTATACACATCCCTTTAAGTAAGTTATGCTCATTTCAACTGGGTATCTGTGTGAGAGGTCATCAACTGTGTGGTCTGCGGTTCATTTACCTCTGGTGTGTAGTTTTCAGTGATGATGTCACAGCAAGCTTGGCTTTTCTTAGATGGATCTCCAGAATTGCTTCCCTGGTTATGATGGCATCTTGTTTAATACTGTTCCTTGCTCTGCCTTTGGGGAGAGTGGAAAGCTCTGTCAGGTATTATGATCTTGGCTGGCTACCATTAACATTTGCCTTACATGTCTTTTGCTGTGCACTGTCCTTAGTGCTTTTGTTTTGTTTGGGTTGTTCAGTAGTGACTTCGCAGCTCAGAAACTTGGAGTTCAGAGAACTGTGTTGTTAGGTCACACAGTTGAAATCTGTGTGGTCAAGATTTTAGCCAGGTTTGATTCTGTGATATTGAGTGGCTGTGCTACCTTGAGCTATCTTTCCTTTATTGCTTAATGTGTATGACTTGAACAGGGGGCGAGTTTCCGAACGATGAATGTGTAGTTAATGAAATGATAGATTGGTGGTTAACAGTTTGCACATGAGCTGGACTGCAAATGGTTTAAATGGTTTTAAATGAAAGGAACTATTTTGTTAACATGGATTTTTTTTTGTTGTTGTTGTTTTATTTTTTTTATTTTTTTTATTTTTTTGGTTTTTCGAGGCAGGATTTCTCTGTGTAGCTTTGCGCCTTTCCTGGGACTCACTTGGTAGCCCAGACTGGCCTCGAACTCACAGAGACCCGCCTGCCTCTGCCTCCCGAGTGCTAGGATTAAAGGCGTGCGCCACCACCGCCCGACCAACATGGAATTTTAAGCAGGCGTTCTGATAAGCCAGTTTCAACCAAGCACTTGGGAGTGTTTAATTTTGGCCACATGACGAAGGTAGAGTAATGGGAGTGCCAGATGAAGGATTTGAGTGTTAAGTTTTTAAGGCCGTAGGGCCACACTCTTAACCAGCTATACCTGCTGTGTGAGCAAGGAAACTGCATGCCCTGGGATAGTTCCCTTAAGTGCCTTTCTCTCCTCCCCGTGCTGTGCCTTTCTTTACCTTAATAGTATTTGGACCCTGGTCAGGTGAGTTTGGAGATCATCATTTTCTTTAGCTTGGAGATAAGGCTTTAAAACTGTTTAGGTTCCAACAAGTCAATAAACTATTTTAATCCGTTTGCTTATTGTAAGAAGTTGGTTCGTATTGTGTGGGGTTTTTTTTGTTTTTGTTTTTGTTTTTTTTTTAGACAGGGCTCTCTGTGTAGCTTTGGAGCCTTTCCTAGAACTCACTCTGTAGCCCAGGCTGGCCTCGAACTCACAGAGATCCGCCTGCCTCTGCCTCCCGAGTGGAGGGATTAAAGGCGTGGCCACCGCCGCCCAGCATGTTGGTTTGTATTGTAACATAGCTTTCCTCAACAACACTGTCATTGTGCAGCTGGCTGTAGAGTTTCACAGTGGGCATTCTTGGTCATGCTAAGCCCATAGGCACTGAACGACCCCAGCTAGAAATGTTGCAGCCTATCATTAGGCAGTGGTGCAGTCTGACTGACTGGTGCTTTAAAAACTGGAGAGAGTGTGCCAGTTTCATTTTGTTTAATGAGAAGCATCTCCTCTGTCTGTACAGCTGTACTGTTTGAAACATCTCTTTGGAACACAAGTGCTGTGCTTGCTCACTGTTAGTGAGTCAGGCTGCACATGCTTATCCCTGTGCTGGGACCCAGAAAGAAAATTGCAGGCATGTTTCACCAGCTTTGAGAGCTGTCTTTGAATACTCTCTCTGTTTTTCTGTAAGTTCTTTTTTTGGCAGGGCAGGGGGGGTTTCGAGACAGGGTTTCTCTATGTAGTTTTGGTGCCTGTCCTGGATCTCATTCTGTAGACCAGGCTGGCCTCGAACTCACAGAGATCCGCCTGGCTCTGCCTCCCCAGTGCTGGGATTAAAGGCATGTACCACCACCGCCATTTGGCTTGTAGGTTCTTTTATTTATGTAAAATACGCTTACACAATTTAGCTTAGAACCCTACCACTGTCTGCCGGGGAATGCACATCCTTTGTGTTTTCCATTACCAACTTCTGCATAGGATTTTGACCTAGACTTTGGTCCCACCTAAGTTACTCTCTGAGCCATCCTTTTTACGTTCAGATCTGCTGCTTTGCTCTGTGTGCAGACACTGGAGTTGTCATCACCAGAGAAAATGGACTGCTCACTCGGCTTGGAGCAGAGTGCTTAGTTTCAGTGTTGTGGTCAATGGCCCTGTGGTCAGTCAAGGTTAAGTGATGCTATGCTTTGGTTTAAATTGCAGTCATTGAAATTGAAAACTTGATGTACCAATGTCTGAATGTTTGTTGTGTGAATGACTTTTCACTTTAAACATGGAAAAAGAAAAAGAAAATCAAGGGGGTTTGAAATTATGTGGTGGAGGTCCTGTTATCAGAAGGAAAATAGATTTCTTCTGGAGTTAGTGACACAGGGGCCTGGTAACCCTGTGAATGAAGATAGATCAGAGCTGAAATTTGTTCTTTTCCTTTCTGTTTAAAATCATGCCGTCTCCATTTATTTCTCTTTCAGCAGCACACTTTGTCTAGTGTCCGTCCTGAATCTTTTCTTTCTCATGGCGTAAACGTAACTTCTGGATGGGTATGCTGGTCCACACATGTAATCCCGGCACTTGGGAGGCTGAGGCAGGAGCATCTCTAGGTTGAAGCCAGATGTACTAACAAAGCCAGACCTTGTCTGGAAACCAGACCTTGTCTCGGGCGGTCTCTCCCTTGGTTCGGCCCCATCCCTTCAGTCCCCAGCCTCTCTCCTTCCAGTAGTTTCACCGCCTCACGCTTGCATTGTCTGACTGTAGTGCAGTCCTGCCTTCAGAAGACGGTTGTGAGGAGGCTCGGATACAACCTGTCAGTCCGTCTGTCCCTCCCCCCCTTGTCATAATTATTAGCTAGCACGAATCTTTGTGTTCTTTAAGTTAGTGTTTTTTTGATCTCATCTTTCAAGATCTGAATAATCCTAAAATCATTCTTTTTAAACTTCTCTTTCCTTTTTCTGATTATTTTTAGGCCCAGCTGTGGTCCCCCACCAATATTATGGAGTCACTCCATGGGGTGTCTACCCTGCCAGTCTTTTCCAGCAGCAAGCTGCGGCAGCTGCAGCAGCAACAAATTCTACTCAGCAGAGTGCTCCGCAGGCCCAGCAAGGACAGCAGCAGGTAAAGGCAACACCAGCCACTCCTGTGAGGGCAGCTGATGATATGTGCTACTCACAGGCAATGTCCCTGTTCATCATAGACTGATGAGAGCCTGTGTGTGCTTATGTGTGCATTCGTGCAAACCACTCATAGATGATGTTGATCCTGTTCGTAAAACTAGGTGCCTGTGTATGTTTGTGGTGTGTGCACAGCTCACAAATGACGGCACTCTTCATCATAAGATGCTGAGTGCCTATGTGTGCACACCCGCATATTTGTGCCAGTGCTCATTTAGCTATTCATATTATTGCTGTTGGGGGTTATGTGGGCCAGAGGTTATCCTCTGGTGTAAGGAACCATCCATCTTTTTTTGTTGAGACTAGCATCTCTCATCCAGACCTGGCACTCACCAATTAAGCTGGACTGTCTGGCCATTGAGCCCAGGGATCTTCCTGTCTCTCGCTCTTTGTCATTGCACTCTGTGCTAGGGATCGAGTTCTGGTTCACATGCTCAGGCAACAAACACTTTAGTGACTGTTCTTTCAAAAATGCCTTTCTCTGTCTTTCCTTTTTTTGAGGTGGGGAGTTCCACTCTACAGCCCTGGTTGTCCTGGAACTCATGGTGTAGACCACACACTGCCAGAATGTCAGCTGTGCTTTTAAATTTTTTTTTTTTTTTTTTTTTTTTTTTTGGTTTTTTCGAGACAGGGTTTCTCTGTGTAGCTTTGCGCCTTTTCCTGGAACTCACTTGGTAGCCCAGGCTGGCCTCGAACTCTCAGAGATCCGCCTGGCTCTGCCTCCCGAGTGCTGGGATTAAAGGCGTGCGCCACCACCGCCCGGCTGTGCTTTTAAATTTAACTAAGGAAATAATACTAGTTTTGTTTGCTTTTTTTGGTGCCTCTGTGCCCCCCGCCCCTCCCCCCCCAAGTCAAAATCTCTCTATGAAGCCCAAGATGGCCCTGAACTCATTATGTAGCCCAGGCTGGCTTTGAACATGCAACGATTACCTACTCAGTCTTCTGAGTGCTGGGATTTTAGGTATATGATACTACACTCAGCTTGATTCAGATTTCCTGTAAGAGTTGCTTAGAGAGGTATACATACAGTTAATTATCTAGCCAGCAGGTACACAGTGGCTCTTTAGGCTAAAAATACTACTTTCGTTTCTCCATTCTGCAGCTGCCTGCTGAGTACCACTTACAGGGCATTGTAGGGTTTTGCCTTGCCAGCCAGACTAAAGTGTTTTTAAGACTGAACTTTGAAACACTATTAGATGAGATCTTAAGCCTGTCATACATATGTTTACGTAAATGTGTGAGTGTTTTGTCTGATTGTATATATGTGTGACTGGTACCAATAGAGGTCAGAAAAGTGCATCGGATCCCCTGGAACTGGAGTTGGAACGTGGTGGTGTGAGCTACCATGTGATGCTAGGAACAGAACTTGGGTCTTCTGTAAGAGCAACAAGTGCACCTCATTGCTGAGCCGTCTCTCGGCCCTTCTTTTTAATTTTTCATTAATGGCTGTAAGTTTGTGACTACACATCTGACTTTTGTAAGTCGTGAGGTGTGCTAGTGGCTTTTCTCTTGCTGTGATAAAACACCATGTCCAAGGAAGTTCATAGAAGGAAGAGTTTACTAGGGCTTATGGTTCTAGAGGGTTAGAGTTTATGATGGTAGAGGGAAGGCATGATGGTAGCAACCTATCAAACCACAAGCTCATCGCAGTTAGCATACTCCCTCCCACAAGGCCACACCTCCTAATTTTAAGAAACAGTTTTATCCCATGGAGACAAAGTAGCTAAACATGAACCTGTGGGGGCCATTCTCATTCAGTGCTCCATACATGATGAAAAGGAAAAAATCATGGTAAGAATTTGTCTTTTGGTTTGGGAGTTTTCCCCGTTGGTATTAGCTCAGAGGATTTTCCTAGCATTTGTGAAGCCCTGGGTTTTGTCCCCAGGATCATGTATAACTAGTGGAGGAAAGATGATAAAAAGTTCAGAATCACTCTTTGCTACATATTGAGTTTAAGAATCTCTGGGGACAAAAGGTGATGTGTATATGTACAGCTAGATCCCTCACATCCGTGGTTAGACCTGTCTGAGCTGCCCCCTCCTATTCCTTTCTGTTCTTTCTTCACTCACTTCACTCTGACATTGCATTGTCTCCCTCCCTCCCTCCCTCCCTTAGATTTATTCATTTTTGTTTTATGTGTATGAGTGTTTTGCCTGCATGTGCATGTGCATGTGCATCTGGGAGACCAGAAGAGGGAATTGGCTCTATTAGAACTGGAGTTACAGGCGTTTATGAATTGCCATGTGGGTGCTGGGAATTGAACCTGGGTCCTCTGCAAGAGTTCTTAATGTTAAGCTAAGCTGTCTTTCCAGCCCCATTATTATCTTTATTATCTTATTATACACAAACTTTGCCTGTTTATATAGTTCGGTTTTTATTGTGTGATCCATTGTAAGAGTTAACTATTTGATTAAAGAAGCAATCTCTCTTTGCTGTGTTCTGCTGTTTCCCACCCCCCTTTCCCCTCTCTTTCCTTCCCTTCTTTCCTCCTCCCTTTTTGGTTTTTTTGAGATAGAGTTTCTCTATGTAGCTCTGGCTGTCCTTAATCTCAGAGATCTATCTGCCTCTGCCTTTCGAGTGCTGGAATTTAAGTCTGCCTGGCAAACTCTACTGTTTGTAAAGGTTGTGTTTACAACTAAGGATACTAAATGGAAGTTTTAATATATAATGGGATGAATTGAATTTTTATCTTAACAGCCATGCCATGTGATAAAACCATTATAAGAAACTTTTTATTGTTGGGTGGTCCAGGAAAGCTAGGGCTATGCAGAGAAACCCCCACTCCCCAGAATGAATAAAGAATTTAGTAGTAAGAAAGAAATGTTTTATTATTGTTAACATTTAAAAAGCTGACTCTACCAGGGCATATAGCATGTCCTCAATAAACTTCTTGTGAGATGGCATTTCTGCCTCTTATTCCTAGGTTCTTCGTGGAGGGGCTAGCCAGCGTCCTTTGACCCCAAATCAGAACCAGCAGGGACAGCAAACAGATCCCCTTGTAGCAGCTGCAGCCGTGAATTCTGCTCTTGCCTTTGGACAAGGTCTGGCTGCAGGTATGCCAGGTAAGGTTGTGCTGATGTTCCTAATACTTCGCTGGGTCAAAAAAGTGTGCATTCAAGGAGAATGGCCAGTTCTTTTGGCTTGTCCCAGCCTTTTAGGATTGGCGACTGGCAGGGATGATACATACTTGCCCTCACTTAGACCAGAGGTCGTTGATGAGAGCTTTGTTCTGAGCCAGTCATTGGTCATCCTTACATGTGAGATCTGTGAGTGTCCCCACAGATTAGCATGGGAGCTTTATTTTGTTGGCAGCCTTTTTCTCTTCAGGATGAAACGTGGGCATCCTGTTTGAGGGATATTCTTTGGTTTTGGTCTAAATGCTTGTGTATCCAAACATGTAAGCCTATAGGAACCATTCTTTTCCAAACTAGCACGACAGCTTAGAGTTACTATAGATTTCAGCAACTGGAATATGGAGATTTTATTCTGACACAGCAGCAGCCTCAGTCCTCAGGCACCTGAGTAAGGTTACCCCTGTTGTTAAGCAGAGAGCCTGTGATTTCAAACACTGTCCCACCAGTACCCAATACTGATGAGATAGTCTGATAACCTAGACAGCTATGGCTAATGGATAGGTAACATTTACAGGAAATTAGAACTGGAGTGCTGTGAGATTTCATCATGTCACTTAGAATGGCCATGTGGTTTAATGCTTACAAATGGGTGATTCAGGAATTTGCACCTAATACTTTACACAGTGGTTAAAACACTGGCAGCGGAGACTGATATTGTCTGTATTTGTGTGCTGTTCATTATACCCAGGTTATCCAGTCTTGGCACCTGCTGCTTACTATGACCAAACTGGTGCCCTCGTGGTAAATGCAGGGGCGAGAAATGGCCTTGGAGCTCCAGTTCGGCTTGTGGCTCCGGCTCCAGTCATCATTAGCTCCTCAGCTGCACAAGCAGGTGAGCTTTATTTTGGAGGAAACTAATGGGTGGGGTGGTTGACAGCAATAGTCTTCAAGTAGGGTATAATGAGCTTTAATTGGAAAAATCTCAATATAGGTTTTCTTACCCTGTAATATTTCCAAGAGAATCAGAAGCTGGAAAGCAGTCTGGTGGATTCAGATTCTGTTGGTGGTTCTGTGGCACCTGGATAGATTCGGGATCATGCACAGGGAATGGCACTTGAGGCAGTATTCCAAAGACTAACAGCACCTTGTTTCTCAGAGGTTCTTTGGGCGGGTTTATTTTGGCATAGTGATGAGTAGAAGACATGGGAAACCTTGACAGAACTGGCAGAATAATGAATTGATTGACAACATGGTGAAGTTTTCTTTAAGCTTTTTGCATGAGTTTTTTTAAAAATGAGAGTAAGCTGGGGGGGGGGGGTGGTAGCACATACTTCTGATCCCAGTTCTCAGGAGGCAGTGTTCAAATTCCATTCCAGTCAGGGTTATATAGTACAACTCTGTCCCTAAATACGTATGTACATACAGGGACTGTCATGTAAAGAGCAGTATGTTAAAAAGAAGAAGTTGAAAGTGTATGGATAAAATAGTTTCAGGGGAAAAAAATCTCCGTGGGCATGTATAGAATTTGAGATTTTAGGAAGTAGTTGTATTTAATGCGTCTGTATAACGCTTGAGCCACTTTCAAACTGGAGATCTGCTTCTAGCAAAGAGAGTTTGCCCTGTGCAATTTTCACTTCAAGTCAATAATAGAAATAAGACAGAAGCTTCTGATGAAGGGATCAAAGATAGATTTGTACAGTTCTTTACAAGGTCGGTGTTAGCCTTGAAAAGATAAGGTAGTATTAAGAGTTTTCTTTCGCCGGGCGGTGGTGGCGCACGCCTTTAATCCCAGCACTCGGGAGGCAGAGCCAGGCGGATCTCTGTGAGTTCGAGGCCAGCCTGGGCTACCAAGTGAGTTCCAGGAAAAGGCGCAAAGCTACACAGAGAAACCCTGTCTCGAAAAACCAAAAAAAAAGAGTTTTCTTTCTTCTTTTTTTTTTTTAAATGGATATAGTACAGTCTGCGTGTGTGGCCAGTGCCTTAGCCTAATGGTTTGCTTTCTTCTGCACAGCTGTTGCAGCGGCTGCAGCTTCAGCAAATGGGGCAGCTGGTGGTCTTGCTGGAACCACAAATGGACCATTTCGACCCTTAGGCACCCAGCAGCCCCAGCCCCAGCCCCAGCAGCCCAGTAACAACCTGGCTTCCAGCTCCTTCTATGGCAACAACTCTCTGAGCAGCAACTCCCAGAGCAGCTCCCTCTTCTCTCAGGGCTCTGCCCAGCCTGCCAACACGTCCTTGGGATTCGGAAGCAGCAGCTCTCTTGGTGCCACCCTGGGATCGGCCCTTGGAGGGTTTGGAACAGCAGGTAGAAGTTAGACTGAGAAGCTGTTAAAATGAATTTGAATAAGTTTTATAATCTTTCTGGAACCCTGACAGTGCATGGTACCCTGCACAGATACCACAGGCAGTCTGGATCAAGTCCCTGAGAATCTAGCCAGCCCACTTAACCTTTGAGATGTTGGACTACAGAAATCATTATGCATCCAGAGCCTCTTTAGGTCCATGCTCATGTTGCTACTTCTGTTCACTTTGTCAGTTTGTTTCAGGCATTGAAAACTAGAGAGGTTCTTGCAGGCATTAGGAAGCATGTGGAGGCAACTAGGTCAATGTGGATGTTAAGCTGAGGAGAAGGAGTCACTGAAGGTCACAGGGCTGGGTGCTTCACATTCATCATTGTTCCCGGGGCTTGGTTTGACTACCTTAAACAGTTGGGAGTTTTTAATCTATAGTGTTTTGAACAGTGTTAAGGGAGATGCTGTGGAACATTGGGAGGAAGGATGCTAGACCAAAACTTTGTCTCGATGGGAGAAGTATGCAAGCATGTAGTCTGATGGACAGTGGGATACTTGGAGTGGTTATCAGCAGTGTGATTTCAGAACAGAAGGGCATGTTTGAGAGAAGGTGTACTAACTGGAGCTGTAGTCTAGCAGTAGCTCCTGATGGAGCCCACCAAGATGACAGGCCTGCATAAAAAAGTCTTGTGTAGTGGGGCAGTGCCCTGCTTACACATCTTTTTTCTGTATTCCATTTTTCTGCCAGAACCTTTTGGCTGATGAAAGGCATTCTTTCTAGTTCATTTCCTTTCACTTTTCCCATAGCTCATGTGGCCGTCAAAGCTTTTTAATCTGCCCCCATCCCATAATATCTGTGACACTAAAGGAAGGTAAATTTGGCATATTTGTGTGATGGCTTGAATAATAGCTCTGTTAACCCAAGCCATGTCCTCTTTATTACTTATTACTCTAGAACTGCTACATTAACAGTTAGGCTGTCTCTGACACATTTGCGGTGGTAAGGAGTCTGGATCAAAGTGTTAGGAACAGGCCCCTGGGCTTGTTCTTCAAAGAACAGGCCTGTTCTTATCTGCATTGTTTTAATTCCATTTTAGTTGCAAACTCCAACACTGGCAGTGGCTCCCGCCGTGACTCCCTGACTGGCAGCAGTGACCTTTATAAGAGGACATCGAGCAGCTTGACCCCCATTGGACACAGTTTTTATAACGGCCTTAGCTTTTCCTCCTCTCCTGGACCCGTGGGCATGCCTCTCCCTAGTCAGGGACCAGGACATTCACAGACACCACCTCCTTCCCTCTCTTCACATGGATCCTCTTCAAGCTTAAACCTGGGTAAGAACCATTATCTAACACCACCTCGAACGCTAGAAATCTCTTGCCACCAATGACATTACAAGTACTTTGCATAAGCAAAGGATACAAATACTTTGTGGTCCCTTTATCCTAGAAGTGTCTTGTTTTCTGTGCCTTTGGTAAATACCTCAAGTTGCTCAGGTTTACCTGTAGCTTTACAGCAGTTGGGGATTGCTTAGCATCTGGATACACCCTGTGTATTCACTCTCGCTTCAGTGGGAACATTTTACTCTTGGGCAAACACAGTAAACCTCATCCCAGTGAGGCAGAAGGACACAGAAGAATGGTCACTAGTACAGCACCCGTCATGACACCACATCGAACACGTTGCTTACTTTCTTTGTAGAGTCTTCTCTTGCCTTTGTATAAAAGTTAGTAGCTTGCTTTTTCACACAAAGCATTTCACTGATTTTTTTTTTTTTTGCCAGATTCTTAAGTATTTATAAATGTGCTCCAAACCTATGGTCTATTAATAACTGGATTTATATACTTTCCCCTGTCATACACTTAGATTCTTTTATGTGTGGGATTTTTAAAGGAGACATTGGGTTCCCAACAGCAGGCTTTAAGAATAATAGGAAAATTATAGTAGCACTGGGCAGGGGTGCAGATTTCTTACCCAGAAACAAGGCATGTCGTGTGGTCCCGTCCCCCCCGTTTCTCAGGTATGGATTTCGAGGTACTAATTTACTTTCCAGATGGGGAAAGTTGAATTAGAGAAGTGGAGATCACAATTTATGAGCAAATGGCGAGGTGAGGGTGCTATTATTTTGTGTTGGTGACTGACTTTAAATGAGAGTGTCCTGGACAAATCAGGATACGCTTACTAGAAGATTCTGTCTTTGCCCAGCATGTTTAAATGTGGCTTCGGGGACTTGGCAGTGAGGACTGAATAAAAGTGATAGCATGACTTCATTTGGATAGACATTTATGCAAACTAAGAAAAGTTGGATGATGTCTACATTAAATAGTTATTATTGTCAAAGAATGGTGTCTTTAAGTTTGAAGGCATGTTTCACACAGTGTGTGTGTGCGCGCGATGCATGTGCATACTCGAGTATGTATCCAGATGTGTGTGTATTATGAAGTGGAGAGAACTTAGAAGGACATTTCTTACTGGCTGTCCACATGGACAGATGAGTGGATGGGGTATGTTGGACAGCAGTGTTTCTGAGCAACAGAAAGCCTGGCTGCAATGTAGGATCAGGAGGGGCTAGGCTGAGAGAGGGAAGACTGAACATTCACTGTCTCCATTTACCTGCCTGACTTCTTGCGCCTCTGGGCGTCATAGGGCTAGGTTAGCAGTACCTCATTCCTCGTGTGTGGGGTGGGGGGGGGGAGGGGCTTTCCAGAGCTTGATTACCTTGCCTCGCTTGTCTCATATTTTTTTTAAATTTTAAATCATGGATTTTCAATGTATATCCTTGTTACGTGATGTGCCCAGTTTTTTTTTTTTTGAAAGAGCACATTATAACTAAATTTATAAAGTTTTGTTGAGTTGTTTGTGTGTTGTTGTTGCTTTGTTTTGTCAATATTTTTGGATTTTAGATTTTTTAAAAAATACGTTGGGTGTTTCACTTGCATGCAAGTTTATGTACCCTGTATGTCCCTGGTGTCCAAAGAGGCCAGAAGAGAAGGTCAGCTCTCCTAAAACTGGAGGTAGAAACAGTTGTGAGTCACTATGTAATTGCTGGGAAGCCATCCTAGGTCCTCCAGAAATGCAGCCCATGCTCTTGTCTGCTGAGCCATCTCTCCAACCTAGCTGTCTTCTAATTAAACTAGGTTTTGTTCTTTTAAAGGTGGTAGCCAGATGTATCCTGTGGTTTGTAGTTTTTCAACTCCTGAACTTAGTGCAGTGGCTCTGGGTGTTCACACTGATCTGAGAATGCTGCGGGCAGGAGGCCTTTCCTCTCTGCAATCACCGACTCAGTCGTCAACATGTGGTAGACTATTCCAGGAGAGCAGTTGACTTGCCTAGGAATTATTTCTGTGTGCCTAAGAACCTTCAGTGGCTTTTCATTTGTTTCTGTTCATTTGCAGTCCATTTCATGTAGACTGTTGAATAAATGTGATTGGCTGTAAGTTGTGTGGCTGTCAAGGTAAAGCTTTTATAGTATTTACAACCTCTCCTACCCACCATTTGCACTGCATCCTGATCTTAACTGCAAATAACAATGATGAATTTAACTTGCAGTTTATTTTTTCTCTGTTTTATATTGGTCTGTGATACATTATATGCCAATAGGGAGTTCCTTCTTACTGAGCATTTTCCGTTTTTGTGGACCCATCACCTTTTGTCCTGCCACTCCCATTTACCGGGCACTTGTGCCTGCTCTGGCTGTTACAGGAAATGCAGCTTTGAATATTTTAGTGGAAGATTTTGTGGATGTGCTGTCTTCCTTGGGGTAGACTGTGTGTTAGCTTTATGATAAGCCTTTCTTTTTTGTTGAGAGAGTCTATGTAGCCCTGGCTGGTCTGGAACTCACAGATCTGCCTGCCTCTGCCTCTGCCTCTGCCTCTGGGTTGCTAAGTTGTATTCATCTTTCTTATTTTGTATTCAACTGTTCATCTGTTGTATAGGTCGATGTGATGGTTTCACTTCTCACCAAAAGTATATGAGAATTCCAGTGTCTCTACTTCCTCATTAACTTTTTTTTTTTTTGGTCTGATTTGATAGAGCTGTTTTAGTGGACATGTGGTGTTTTTTTTTTTTTTCATAATTGTTGTAATTGCAAATAATCTTAATTTTAAGTGGATATAAGACACTCTAATTACAGTAGAGTCTAATTATTACTTTCCTGATAATAAAATTTAATTTTTTTTTCTTTTTTTTTAAAATTTATTTTGCAATACAATTCAGTTCTACATATCAGCCACAGATTCCCTTGTTCTCCCCCCTCCCGTCCCCCTCACCTTCCCCCCCAACCCCCCTCCCCCCATTCCCATCTCCTCCAGGGCAAAGCCTTCCCCACAGACTGAGATCAACCTGGTAGACTCAGTCCAGGTAGGTCTAGTCACCTCCTCCCAGGCCGAGCCAAACAATCCTGCATAGGCCCCAGGTGGACATGTGGTTTTATTTTACATTTGCTGCTGCCTTGTGATCCTAGAGCATTTTTGGGAGGAGGTTGAGACAAAGTCTTAACTGTAACCTAAGCTCCCCTCAAACTTGGAATCCTCCTGCTTCAGCCTCCCAAGTGCTGATTTTATATGCCCTGGCTTTAGAGCATTGTTTTATGTGTTTATTAATTTTTAGTCACCTTTGAAATCTCTCCTCATGTGTTTTTCTCATTTAAAACTTTGCTTACTTGATTTAAAAGAAGTATTTGTGTTCTCATCTTTTGCTTCTCCCATTTAAAAAATGGTGTCTTTAAAACTTGTCAGTTTGAAGCCGGGCGGTGGTGGCGCACGCCTTTAATCCCAGCACTCGGGAGGCAGGGCCAGGCGGATCTCTGTGAGTTCGAGGCCAGCCTGGTCTCCAAAGCGAGTTCCAGGAAAGGCGCAAAGCTACACAGAGAAACCCTGTCTCGAAAAAAAAAAAAAAAAAAAAACTTGTCAGTTTGAATTTTGGTAGTGTTTACTTTATTGAACTTTTGGTTATCTAGGAAATATTTTCCTAACTCAAGGTCTTGAATACATTTTCCTATCTTTAAATGTTCTATTGTTCTTTTTTTTTTTAAGGTTCACTTTTCTAATTTAACTTTAAATTATGTGTAGGTGTGTGTTGTGCATGTGAGTGCACAGGATGAAGCGCAGGTGGTGGGTATGAGAGGTTGTAAATTCTATAAAAGCGTGTGCAGTGAGTGAAGGACCCTGGAGCTGGAGTTGTGAGCCACCTGACATAAGTGCTGGGAACCAAGTTTTAGTGTTTTAACTCCTAAATTGAATGTGGTCATTTTGAGTTAATGTTGTCATCTTATGGGGTAAGGGTTCATTCATCTTGGCTTATGGATGTCTAATTGTTCCAGTACCTTTTTAAAATTAAATTTTTTTTTATTTCATGCTCATTCTTGTTGTGTCTGCATGTGTGTCCTTATGAGGGAGTCAGATAGATCCCCTGGAACAGACAGTTGTGACCTGCCATGTGGTTGCTGGGAATTGAGTTTGGATCCTCTGGAAGAGCGACCAGTACTCTTAACCACTGAGTCGTCTCCCTAGCCCATCCAGGACTTTTTTTTTTCCAGCAAAGTTTGTAGTTTTCAGTGTGTGGTTTAGATGCTACTCTGAGTGGAATTGTGTTCTAGTTTAGGATTGTTTCGTTTTCAAAATATAACTGAGGTTTGTATACTAGTTTTATTCAGAAAATTTATTGTTTTGTTTATTCTAATGATTTTAGGTAAATTTCCAAGGCTTTCTGTGTAATAGGATAACAAAGAACATACATTTTGTCTGCATTGCTGGTCTTGGGGGATAGTGTTTGTTTATTCGCCCTGAAGTTGGATATTGTAATGGACCTTTTATGAGGCTGAAAAAGCTTCCCACAATTATGAGTTGAGTTTTGTTGTGAGTAGGTTTTGGTATTGCCAGGTGCTTTCTGTCTTTGTTGATCATGGTAGAACTCATTTTGTGAAGATTTTTGTTGAGTTGTACATCTGTTTTCATGAAGTATAGGTATTTTCCTTTTGTGTAATATATTTGTGTGACAAGCTTGGTGTCAGGGTGGTATTGACCTTTTATAAGTATCCCACTCTCCTATAGTTTCTGGAAGTTGTAAAGTCTGGCATTCTTTCTCCTTTAATTGTTTATAAAATTCACCAGTAAAGCTATTTTAGCTTATTTATAGTAAGATTTTTAGTTACTAATTTACTTTCTGTATGGCTGAACTCTTATGTATGGCTTTACATTTTGTGTATCTTTTGAGACAGGGTTTCTCTGTGTATCTCTGCCTCTCTTGGAACTCAGGGTAGACCAGGCTGGCCTCCAGAGATTCCCTCTGTCTCTACCTCCTGGGTCCTGAGATTAGAGGTGTGCACCACCACCGCTTGGCAGGTTTTGTATTTCTAAAATCAGGTTTGGTAGTGGTAATTGGGCTTTGTAGGAGATGCATCCATTTCATATACACTCTCAGAGTTGTCCTAAATTGTAATTAGGGCTGGTGTGATAGTTAAGCTGGTATAACTCTTGCCATGCAAGCCTTGGCCACTTATGTTGTTTGGATGCCTTGGACCCACATAAAGGTGAAAAAAGATAACTCCACAAAGTTGTCTTTTGACCTCCACTGACATCACCCTTCCTCCAATTAAAAATATATGCATGATTTTTTTAAAAGAAAGTTTCTTTATTCTCTCCCTCACATCATTCATTCATTCATAAATAGGTGCATATATACATGTATTCATTGTGTGTAAACATACACACAGTTAGGAAAAGCATATGGAATATGACTAAGCAAGGCTGATGATATAAACAAGCATTCATTCCACATAGTTGAGCTGTGGTCATGTAGCTCATTTGCAGTGTACATGTGGTAAGATGAAGCCCATGCACCCATGCTTTTGCTTAAAGGATCTCTTTCATTCAGTCAAAGTGTTGGGGTTGTGTCTCCTTGGGCTCTTTCAGAAGTCTGATGTTAGTACTTTCTGCCCTGCTTACCCATGTGTCTTGTGTTGTACTCATCATGCCCCTGTTCCCTGGTGTCTTTCTCCATGCTTACTGTTTTCTGCAGACCCAGTTGTGCCTTCTAAAGCTCTTGAGAATCAGAGGTAGCTGAGAGAAGTTCTAGTCTTGTGTGATCTGCAGTCCTCCAGCTTCTTGGGCTCCGGAGAGCTGCACTTGTTCCCACCTCCACAGTGGAAGCACAGTGCAGTCCTGCTGCACTCTGGGTGGGGTAGGAGAGTTCTAGGGATTTGGTTTTGTTGTTGAGACAGGGTCTCTCTATGTAGACCAGGCTGGCCTCTGCCTGAGCCTTCCTAGTGCTCCAGGGATTAAGGTAGGCACACTTGGAATGACCATTAAATTTTGTTAGCACATAGAAGTCTTTTCTGCCTAAACTTTGTCTAACTCAGGTTAAACTAGAAACAGGAACCTTTCCTCGGGCCCTTGTCATCTGTGAGACTCGCTGACTGGACATGTTTTAATGCAGTTTTCTTTTCTTCTTTTTAAATTTAGGCTCAGGCTGGCCTCCAACTCACAGAGACCTGCCTGGCCCTGCCTCCTGAGTGCTGGTATTAAAGGCTTATGCCACCACTGCCCAGCTGAGACTCTTTTTATTTTTTTTTAAATATTTAGGTGAACACAGCTGCCTCTTTTATGTATTGGAGGTGAGGATATAGCCCAGTGGTTGAGTTTTTGCCTAGCATGAGTGCCCAAGCTTCAGTCCTCACCACAGAGGGGAGTGTGTGGTGTGGTGTGGGTGTGTCGCTGGGTGTGAGCCCATGGTGACAGAACACAAAAACCTCTATAAACAGCTAGAGCACACTTTAAGTAGGGCATCTAAGCCCTCAATTGCTATGGAATGTTGCTTCAAGACACTGTCAAAGTATATAGAAAATGGGAAAGTTGAGCCAGCTTTGAAGAGCCCTGTGTTAATTGTCCCTTTTAAAAATGACTTTCAGACACAAACACCACTTAGGGTGATTTGTGCACACAGATTCCTGCAGGTGGAATAGCTGCTAGGACCTGGACAGGTGTGTGTTTGTTTTGTTTTGTTAGGTCTCTTTCTCTAGCTACCATTAAATGCCAAGCATTCCTAATCCAAGAGCAATTTGACCAATAAATACTGAAAATCTGTTGTTTGCTAGATGTGTTTTCAGAAAAGGACCAGAGGACCTCAGGTGTTGTTTGTTTGTTTGTTTTGTTTTGAATCTTCAGTTTTAAGAAAAATTTGAGGTAGTGCTTTAATGTATGGAGAAATACTACTTGGACCATGCAGAATATATCTGTAAATTGCCAAATTACTTTACCCGAGAAAGTTTTTCTCTTCAGAGATTTGTATATACTTCTTTTCTCATTATTAAAAGAGCCAATATGTCAAAATTTGAACATAAATGTATAATTTAGAGGTATGTTAGCTATCATTCCCTCTAGCTTTTTGAATTATGTATTAGTATATTTTTGGCCACAGTAATGAAGTCTAGCTAATGTTCACTTCAACAGTACTGCATTTATCAGTGTGTATAACTGGAAATTGAGAGGGAGGGCAGTGTGGAGGATTATTTGTTGAATTATTCGCCTTGGTGCCAAGGACCTGGCTTCCTTTCAGTATATCTTCTCCAGTGACCCGCTGACACAGTACCTGACGTTACTTTGAATGTTGTGTGTGTTTGTGCTGTTCCTTCTTAGGTAATATGCTTAGTGTGACTACCACGTCTGCAGTACCTGCTGCCCCAACCACCTTGTGACCATTTCTTTGTCCTCCTCTCCCTAAACAGATAAGAAAGAATGGTTTCTGACTGAAATGGAGAGCAATCATTAGGCTCCCCCCCCCACATAAATCCATTTGCATTTAGAAGTACTGTGGGATGTGAAGAGAACAGCAGCTTCTTGAAGAATGAGGAAAGTTGATGTAACTGAGCCTGAAAACAAGCCACATGCCAGCTGAAAGAGCTATGACCTTAGGGCTAAGGGCCTTGCTTTCCATTCTGGCTATTAGAACTTCTGTGCATTGCATTTTTGGTTTTTTTTTTTTTTTTTTTTTTTTTTTTTTTTTTTTTTTTTTTGGTTTTTCGAGACAGGGTTTCTCTGTGTAGCTTTGCGCCTTTCCTGGAACTCACTTGGTAGTCCAGGCTGGCCTTGAACTCACAGAGATCCGCCTGGCTCTGCCTCCCGAGTGCTGGGATTAAAGGCGTGCCCCGCCCGGCTGCATTGCATTTTTGGAAGACAGCTTTTTCTCTCAGGCTTTAGTTTCCTGTTAGGTAAATGTCCCGTTGAGAACCATGGGAAGCATCTATGGAAGAACAAAGTATAGACGGACACTCAGGAACTGTTTTCCACAGTGTAACTTTAGTAGTAGTTGTTGTTATTAGTAGTATTGTTTTAGCTTTTATTGCTTTGACTGAGATCTAGACTTTTGAAGCTGGGTCCTGGAGTTTATGGAGAAATCCAAGTTAGGTCTCTTTCTTTAGCTACCATTAAATGCCATAGCAAGTACTGTTCAGAACATGTGGAGATGGCAGTGAGCAGTTCTAGTCAGTGGCTTGCTCATGGATTGCTGTTCATCGTGGTTTTTGTGGTTGATGTGGTATTTCTCAATACTTAGCTGTTTTGGGTTGGTTTGTTTCTAATGCTTGGAGGAAAACAGCCTGGTGCTGGGATGCACCTCAGTGGTAGAGCTTTTGACTAACATGCAGAAGACCCGATGGCAGCCTTCAGAATGCCAGGGAAAAAAACCCTTCATATTCTTTGTCATGCAATAAAAGTTAAAACATATGAACCAAGCTGGGTTCAGTGGCATACACCTTTAATCCTAGCACTTGGGAGGCAGAGGCAGGTGGTTCCCTGAAATGGAGGACAGCTGGGGTTACACAGAGAAACCCTGTCTTCAAAACCAACCAACCAAACAACCACAACAAAAACCATGTGAACCTTAAGAACAATTGAAAAGCAAGGCTCCCTGTTAACTTACTGTGCTACTTTGTTGTGTGCACGTGTGTTGTCACGTGGAGCCCAGTGCTGTCTGTGCCTGTGCTTGCATAGACTCTCCCTCTCACCCACCCACACTCCAGCAGTGCTTTACTTTTTGTCAAGCCTTTTGGTCATAGCTCTGTCTTACCTGTTTAGGGACTCAGTTTATACCCTGTTCACCAATCAGGCCAGTACTATGTGGCATGAAAGGTGTTTATTGATGCACCGTATAGACTTTGTCCCATGGAAGTTGTTAACAGCTGTCTATTGATAAGGACTTTGAAAACCAGCCATGTGCTTTAGATGGGAGATTTCCAAATTATTCCTTCAGAGAAAGCTTTCCAGGAGTTTCCGGTATATGAATTCCCTCTCCTTATACTACTGTAAAGCAAGTGCTCTACCACTGAGCTATATTCCCACCCATTTGTGCCGTTCTTAAAGGATGGGCTTCAGCTGGGAGTGAAGGTTATTTAGGAATGGAGTGAGTCCCTGTAGTGCTCTGAGTGGATGGACAAGCTCAGAAGCCTCAGTGTGCTTTGTATTTTCTGAGTCCTTACTGCAGATGCTGTGCCCTATTTTATTTATTAAGGACATACAATGTATTGCTCCATTCTTTTTAGGAGTGCTGGGGATTGACTCAGACCCTCAAACATGCTGACAAGTGCTCCCTCTTGGAGCTGCTTCTCCAACACTATAGCACCACTTTTGCTATTAGTCTGCTGTTAGTGGTTAAAACAAAACCACCACCAAACAAACAAAAACCCCACATAAATACTTCTTTCTTAGTCTTTGTGCAAATGTTTCCTTCCAGATCGGTGAGTGGGCCTTATGAAAGTCACAGTAGTAGTAGAATTGTCTGATCGTAACACAGTGGCATGGAAGAAGTGAGGTGATGCAGGCTTGTGGAAGGGGGGCTGGGAGGGGGTGCTTTTTCCTTTTCAGTGAGGTTCCCCTAAGCATGGACTCAGGTTTTTCTGTTGTGTAACCAACAGGGGGACTCACAAATGGCAGTGGAAGATACATCTCTGCCGCTCCTGGTGCCGAAGCCAAGTACCGCAGTGCAAGCAGTGCCTCCAGCCTCTTCAGCCCCAGCAGCACCCTCTTTTCTTCCTCTCGTTTGCGATACGGCATGTCTGATGTTATGCCCTCCGGCAGGAGCAGACTTTTGGAAGATTTTCGAAATAACCGATACCCTAATTTACAACTACGGGAGATTGCTGGGCATATAATGGAATTTTCCCAAGACCAGCATGGGTCTAGGTAAGGACCTGGCTTTGGCCCCAGTATAACTGCAATCTGTTCTGTATTCCATGCCTTAGGTACATGCCACATCATAAAAGCATAGTACCTTTTGTGATTCACAATATGTCTCTGCTATGCCTCTAGTGTTTTATTTCAGAGGGATATGGGCATGGGGTCATTAGATGATCAAATATTTGAAAAGAGCTTTTAGTGGTCTGGACTGTATGGACTTTGAGCAAACTTTTTACATTTATTGAGCGAGTAGTCTGTGTTTCTGGTTCACAAGAATCTCTTAAACTATTGTTGTTTGCCATTGGGCATGGTGGTACATACCTGTAATTCCAGTACCCAAGAGGCAGAGGTAGAAGGATTTCTACAAGTTCAGGCTATCTTGTTCTACACTATATAAAACACTAAGACCTTGTTTTATATACACCACTACCAAAAGTTGCACCCATCTCTACTTGAAGAAACAGTCTTCCCAGGAAGCCCTGTGTAGGTCCTGCAGTGGTCAGCACTGTTTAAGATCTGTTCTGGAGGAGACGCTGTCACATGGCAGTGTGGATCTCAGGTCTTTGGAGCAGGACAGGCCTAGCACTTGCTCTCATCCCTGATGGAGAGGGGAGAATTCTAGGAGCTCCCTAGAGGGACACACTGGGCTTAGGGACCCTGCCTTAAGGTGAGAGGATATCACTCATCATCCTTCCCATATGTGTTATGGTTTTCTTCCTCTCCATGTTCAGGGAAACTCCTAATGGTCCCCCTGCTCTGTAGCTTCTGCCAGCCACTTCCCCTGAGGAGTGGAGGCCAGGTGCAGAGACAGCAACGTTTGCTTATGTAGTCACTTGAATGAGTCAAGCGAGTAGCATAGCACTATTTCAGATGCTAAAGAATGCCTCTCTGTATAGATGTTGGTATAGACTAGAGTGAGGACCATGAGCCTTACGTTCCCAATGAGGGACTGATTTCTAAAGATCAAAGTGAAGCAGAGCTGGTGTTTTTGTGCATATGCCATCCGGTAGTGCAGCACACTAGAACAGAAATATACTTTTGAAAGTTGGACTGTGGTAGAGGAATTCCCCTTTCAGAAATCTTCCCTTGGAGAGCTTGAGAGTGATTTAAACAGCCCAGCATCCCAGCATGATGATGCACCTCTTTCATCCCAGCATTCGGTAGGCAGAGGCAGGAGGATTTCTCTGATTTTTTTTTTTTTAAAGGTCAGCCTGGTCTACATAGCAAGTTCTAGACCAGCCAAGGCTACATAGTGAGACCCTATCTAAATAAACAAATAACACCTACTGCATTTATTGGGCACATGGGCCGCATGTTGTAGAACTGATCTGTCAAGTGACGCACACCTTTGCAAATCATCTCTGTGTGTGGTTTGATTGCCCCTTCACTCTGTTCTTCAGATTCATTCAGCTGAAACTAGAGCGTGCCACAGCAGCTGAGCGCCAGCTTGTCTTCAATGAAATCCTCCAGGCTGCGTACCAACTTATGGTGGATGTGTTTGGAAATTACGTCATTCAGAAGTTCTTTGAAGTATGTCTTTGTTCTTTCTGCTCTTTGACTTTGAGAATCTCCAGAGCATTTATTTGATTTTTGTTGGCTTTTTGACGCACAGCTGCTCATTTCAGCCTTTAAAATGAAGCGATAGGGTCAGTGTTTCTCCAGTTCTTTATCAGTGTTAGATGCCCACACAGATGTGCTCTGGAAGTATGGTTTAACAACTGTCTCCACGTGAGACCCAGCACAGTATGTAGACCAGACTGAGCTTGAACTCATAGAGATCCACCTGCCTGTGCGTCTGTCTTCCAAGTGCTGGGCTTAAAGGCACGCACCACCATGCTTGACCTTTAAAAAAAGATTGTTTTAAAAAATCATGTTTATATACGGGGAAGGAGGGTGTCTGAGGAGGCCTGAGACATCAGATCCCCTGAAACTGGAGTCGGGCAGTTGTGAACTGCTTGATGGGTGCTGGGAATCAAACTCAGGTCCTCTGGAAGAGTGCTACTTGCTCTACAGCCTCCAACACAGTGGCTCAGATGCTCACAGTGGGTAATTTTAGCAGAATTACAATAAGACATTGCGGGAGTGGAAAACAATGAAAAAGACGGAAGGACTTGGCTCTGTACACCAGCCTCAGCGTTTTCATTGTGGCCTGGAGTTGTGTGTATGGGGCTTCCTTTGGCCTTGGCTCCTTCTTTTGCCCATTAACTTGAGTCATGGACTCAAGTCTCTTTGGAAGTATATTAGTGATGAATAGTGTCGACTCCCTTTGATAAGTGAAAATCTCAAAGACTCGGTTTATTTTTACATTTTATTTTTATGTTGTTAATAATTCCAATAGTGGCATTCCTTACCATTGTCACCAGCTTCAAGCTGTTGGATGACTCAATACGTTGAAAGAAAGGATCAGGTGTGGGGACAGTGGAACTCTGAGCTTATCTGCCTACAAACAAATCTACAAATTTCTTATGGTCTCTTATTTGTATATGAAGGGTTAAGAGTGGCTTTCTCAGACTTCACCTGCCCACTTTCCGCATGAGCCCTTAGGTGCTCAGTTATCCAGCTGCACTAAGAAACCAATGGCTTGTGCCTCTGACTCTGGACTGTCTCTGCACTGCCATCTTGTCACTGATAGCAAAAGTGCTGTAGCATATGCAACTTGAGATATCAGAGCAAATGTGAAATGTAGCCCTGTGATTTTGATGCAAGTCAAAGAACCTCCCTAGGCCCGTGGGTGGAACATGTAGACGTGGACAGTCCCATGATGGTTCTATTCAGATGAGAACAAAAGGTCAAGGATGAAAAACGGCCCTCGGGAGAACAGTGTATAGTGTAACCTCTTGTGTTTCTTAGCTTCTCCTTTCAAAGGCTTCATGTTAATAGCAACAGTCCTAGAAAGACACTAACTCACAAGAATGCTGTGTGCACTTGGCTCGCACTTGGCAGAGTCACTTGGATGAAAGGGCTTGCCAACCATGACCTTGCCTGTATCCATGGGCTGCCCCGTACAGCACAAGTCATCACTCGCTCCTAGGCATGTCGAGCCTTTTGAAGACGGTATGGAATAACATTCAGAAATTAATGTTAATACCTTAATTCCTTGGGGCATTAAATATTTTTTGCAAGGTGGCCAAGACATTGCTGAGCATTAAGAAGAAAGTTTCTCAGGTCAAAAGCTGAGAACTGTTGGCTTTAGGGAACAATGGCTCCTTAAAAGGTGTGGTTGACCCTAGACAGTAGGGCAGCAAGAAGTCACAGCACAGGTTAAGGAAAACTCTTGTTTCCCTGGGCTCTCTCCTTTGTTTGAGTAATGGTGTCTCACACATTGTGTCTAGTTTGGCAGCCATGAACAGAAGCTGGCTTTGGCTGAACGGATTCGAGGCCACGTCCTGTCATTGGCACTGCAGATGTACGGCTGCCGAGTTATCCAGAAAGCTTTGGAATTTATTCCCTCAGACCAGCAGGTAATTGTAAGTTTCCCTTTCACTTTTCTCTTGGTGTTTCTCTGTGGTGCGTGCAGTGAGCTGTGAAGAATGTCGGTATGGAGGTTCATTGCTAGTTTATGGGGGTGCTCATGACTTCCCATCTGCAGAGCAGGCAGGAAGTGTAAGTTTCTAGCGGATCGGGTATTCTGTGTGAAACCATTTCTAGCCTTACCTTTTTGACCAGTGAGTAGCCTAAGTAGCTGCAGTTTTACAGAGAGGTTGTAAACATGTAAAATGCTGCTTAGCATTCTCTTCAGGTGGCAGCAAATATTCCAACAAGCCTGAATTTTGACTCAGCCCATTTACCATCACTGTCCCTCTTGTTTACTGATCACATATTCAGGCCTGCTGTGTATCAAGGTTGGGCGCCATGGAGATGACTAAGGCCTGGTCCCTGCCGCTGGCCCACAGTGTGGTAGACAGGAGCAGTGGAAAACAGTGCTGCCCATGGAGGAGGCCCTCACTCCACCCATGCAGAATCAAGGCTGGGGAGAGTGAGACAGGAGAAAGGGAACAGAGGCCCGAAGAACTAGCTGCTGTGAGTGAGGGTTGATAGGAGAGCCACCCAAGAGGCTCACAGGTAGGGAAGGCACAGCACAGCTGTTTGCGCCAGGTGGTGCCAAGGCCTCTGGCCCGCACCCCTCAGCCTTTGTGCTCTGAGCTCCCTCAGCCTTGTCAGTGGAGGGGTTGCTGTTGTCTGGCAGTGATGACCCACTTGCCCTCACTGAGGACAAAGTTCGATAATGAGAATCTTTGTTATGGACTCGTTCTGAGCCAGGCAGAATCCCACCAGCTCTGATTCAAACCCATTCCACCATCAGCCAGTGGTGCACATGGTGGCAGTTGAAGACTGTGGAGCTCGGGGCACTTGGCCGAGTCTCACAGCTGGGCACTTGAAGAAGCTGTGAAGGTGGGTGAGGTTGGAGACCGATCTGTGGCACATATGCAGCATTGATAAGAAAGCACTGACTAGCTGAGTATGAAGGTACACAGTAGAACCCCAACCCTTTGGGAGACAGATGCTGGAGCATTCTTCCAGGTTTGAAGTCAGTCATAGAAGACTGGATAACGAGACCCTGCCCCCATCCCCCGAGAAAGGCGCTCTTTGTAATTACCTGCAGACCCGAGGCTTGTTTTGTTGTCCTCTATCATTCACTGAAGTGTTAGGAATTGTAATGACCTCGGAGTTAACGTGACTTCCTCGTTTTTTCCCCCACATGGAGACTACTTTCTCTTTGATCATGGTGGCTCCTTCCTAAGGAAGGCAGCCCTACTGGCCTTTTCTGTATCTCTCTCCTAGTCCCCACCTTACTAGCAAGTTGTTTTTGCCAGCTCTTTACCTTGTCCTGTCTTTTTCTAGGAGCTGTTGCTCTTCTTTCCCTCTCCATCCTTCTTCCCAACTCTTCCTCTTCCACTTTTGTGGCAATTCTAGGTGTTGAAACAGGGGCTTTTCACAGGTCGAGTGAGTGCCCTGCCACTGACCTGGAAAGTCTCCTGCCTACGGTGGCCTCCTGAGCAGCTGGAGTCGTGGGCTTGTGCCACCAGGCAGAGAGCTCTTACATTTGTTCTTTCAGTGACCCAGTTTCTCTGTGGTGCCTTGCTCTGAGTTTGGACTAGTCTTCTGCTATGGACTATATACTTCATTTTAAAATCATATTTATTATTTTAGATGAGTTTTATCATTTTTATGAGTATGTCTCCCAGGTAAATGGCCCTTCTCTGGTTAGTAAATGTTCTTTTGTGACCATGAATGTCTTCTGTTGGGTGATATTTCAGTTACTCTGGAGTCAGTACCACAGAGATCCACTGACTGTTCACAAATGGTGCCTAGTTAAAGTGGCTGTAGCATTTCTAGCAGAAATATTGAGGAAAGCAGAGAAGTTAAAGCCCAGATGAATCAGTAGGAAAAATGGGGAGCAGATGCCTGCCCAGCCAGGTCTTTTTGAACAAGCTTTGAAATTTGTCTGTTCCATTGCTGCCTAATGGAGCTCTTTCTCACCTGGGTAAATTCTAGAACAACCCTGTTATTTTTATATATTTGTAATAGAAGCTTACATCGTTATCAGAGTACAGGTGTGATGAATTGTATGAGCTTTTTGATCCTGTGCACTTCATACAGGTTGTTTTTTTTTTTTTTTTTTTTTTTTTCCTGTTGGAAGATAACTAGGATGGTTTTTATTCTCAGGTCAGCCTTAACATTACTCTGTAGATAAGACTGGCCTTGGACTCTAGATCCTCCTGCCCCCCTCCCTAGTGCTTGGATTATAGGGTATTCTACTAAACCCTGTCATGGTTAAAATAGGTCTCACTAGGTAGCATATGTAGGCTGACCTAAGCGTTGCTGTGTGGCAACTCTAATCCTGCCTCACTTCCGGAGACCTGGAGTTACAGGTGTGTTCCATTACGTCTGACTGGTGTCACTGTTTTTAGAGCCTTAACAAGTCTTTTCCAAGTTTTAGGTCCCACCTGCTTTCACTCGCTTGCTGTGTTGATGCATGGCTATAATTGACTTTTTTCTTCGATTGTTGTGGATCTGTGCAGAGCTTTGCTGCTTGGTAGGGAGTGGGGACTGTCTGGGTGTTTGCTAGCTTTGATTCTGGTGTTGCCTTTTTCTTTTGTCTCCAATAGAATGAGATGGTGCGGGAGCTAGATGGCCATGTCCTGAAGTGTGTGAAAGACCAGAATGGCAACCATGTGGTTCAGAAGTGCATTGAATGTGTACAACCCCAGTCTTTGCAGTTTATCATTGATGCATTCAAAGGGCAGGTAAGTGACTTGGTTTCATGGCATCAGCAAGCATCTCAGACTGCAATTACAAGTAGTAGTTTTCCGTGGTGTTAACCTGGCCATGTTACCAGGTCTCTTCCTTTCACTCTCTGGGAGTCTGTCATGGGAGTATGTAGCTGGCAGCAGACCTGCTAAGATGAATTTAATATTTGGAGGATTATTTTCCCGTGGCTAGTTATTATATCTATCTATCTATCTATCTATCTATCTATCTATCTATCTATCTATCTATCTATCTACCTATCTATCATTATCTAACTATCTATCATCTGTCTATCACACATGACTTACACCCACCCTCCTGACAGGGTTCCTCTGTGTAGCCCTGGTTGTCCTGAAACTAGCTCTGTAGAACAGGCTGGCCTAGAACTCACAGAGATCTGCCTGCCTTTGCCTCCCAAGTGCTGGGGATTAAAGGCATGCATCATCAAGACCTGGCAAGTTGCCACTTTCTTATGCCATCACTTTGCTTAGTGCCTCTAAATTGGCAATAATTCTTAGTTTCTTTGCCAAAAATAATAGCTTCCCACCTTGCAGAAGTTAGTGGGACAGAGTGGTAAAACAAAACTCCTTTTTGAGCATATGAATCTGGTCTCTTTTTAAGGGAGGCAGTTATTTCTCAGAAAATGCCATTAAGCTTAAATGGAAACATGGTTTAGTTGTTTTTTTTTTTCAGGATGGGGATGTGTTCACTTCCCAAATACTTAAGAAGACTCCGAACCCAGAGGTTATTGGGGAGGCACATTCATTCACTGAGGTGTTATACTACTAGAGCTACAGAGGTGACTCAGTTGTTAAGAGCGCTTGTTGCTTTTGCAGGGGACCTGGATTCGATTCTCATCTCCCACATTACCACTCACTACTAGTTCCAGGGGATCAGACTCCTCTTTCTGGCTTTGGTGGGCACACACACAAAATAGAATCTTTTAAAAAGACATTAAGTTAGTCCAAATATACAACAAAATTAAAACAAAAGGGAAAATGATCATTCTGCCTTTTTTGAGGGAGTCATGGGGAACCCATGAGGTGCAGCTGCTAGCCAAGCACTCCACTGTTGAGCTCTGTCTCCAGTCCAGGAGTTGAATGCTGTTCTGTTCAAACTGTCAAAGCATTGGCAGCTAGATTAGATAAAGAACTACAATCAAAAGAAACAATATGTGGTGGGGAAAAATGAGCCAAAGGTGAATTAACAATTTACAGGAGCACAGATTACCAGTTGATATTGGGGGTGGGGTGGGGGGAGTCTATTCTGTTAGCTAGGAAGAAAGTACAAAATGAGGCTCAGAAACAGACAGTTCCCACCATGTACTGCAGTGTGCTTCAGGAATGGGGATCAGCCACTTTTTAAATTAATCAGTGTCTTCTTAGATTTCAGAATTTGTATTTCTTTGATCCAGTACTTTGGGCTAACAACTGTGTCTGGTGAAAGACCTCAGCATGTTTTAAACAGCAACATCCACACTGAAGTAAAAACTTAAAAATAAAATAATTTTACAAAGGATGGAGAGATGACTCAGCATTAAGAGCACTAACTGTTCTTCCAGAAGACCCAGGTTCAATTCCCAGTACCCACGTAGCAGCTCACAATTGTCTGTAACTCCAGTTCCAGGAAATCTGTAGGTGGAGTGTTCCTGTCCCACAGCCACTCTCAAATAATCACTCAAGCGGCGTATATTAATTATAAATGTTTGGCCAATAGCTCAGGCTGATTACTAACTAGCTCATACAACGTAACCCCTTCTATTAATCCACGCACTGCCCTGAGGCTCATGGCCTTTACCTCTACCCCATTATGTATGTCTGACTTGATCTCTGTGTGGCTGACAACTTCTGACTGCCTGTCTTCATCCCATCATTCTCAGTGTGGCTTTCCCACCTAACTTTATCCTGTTCAGCTATTGGCCAGTCAGCTTGTTTATTAAACTAATCACAGGGACAAATCTTCACAGTGTACAAAAGGATTTTCCCTGGCAGAAATCCAACACCTTCACAGATAAACACAGGCAAAACACCAGTGCACATAAAATTAAAAAATAATTAAGCAAACAAGCAGTGCAGATGTTTGTGGACCAAAGTCTAGGTTTAAAAGTGTCATGCTTTGCCAGCAGCATGCTGGATAGACATTCTAGACAGATCGTGAACGCTTAGAAGTGGGTTTAGAAACAAGGTGCAATGAAATAAGTTGCTTTAGACCATGAGCAGGCAATGTCTTTGCAAAGCTGACCTCAGATAGCAGGTGCAGCCATAGGGCCATGCAGCGAATGAGAGGGCAAACACTTGGTCCATTAATTGACACTTGAGGTACATACGCAAGCACTCACCAAATGTGAGATGCCTTACTGCTCTTAGGATGCTTCATTTCTTTTTTTCCTTGGTGTTTTGAGGCAGGCTCTCACTGTGTAGACCAGGCTGGCCTTGAACCTCGTGATCCTCCCTGTCTGTTGCTCTTCTGTGTGCTGGGATTAAAGGCATTCACTGTGTCCTCCCACAATAGTATTTTGACTGGAGATCTGAAGTACTTCCTTACAGCTAGGAAAGGCCGGAATCAAGATTGGGTGTGTGGGCTGAGGCTGCAGCTCAGTGGTGTGATAATTACCTAGCATTGGAAAGAATCCCTGGTTCAATTCCCATACCACAAAATTCAAATCAAAACAGGACAAATAAGCGCGCCCCCCCCCCCCCCCTTTCTGGTTTTTCAGGACAGCATTTCTCTATCTTACAGCTCTGGCTGGCCTGGAACTCACTTTGTAGACCAGGCTGGCCTCGAACTCACAGAGATCTGCCTGCCTCTACCTCCCAAGTGCTGGGATTAAAGGCATTTATCCATTACCACCTGGCTGCCCATGCACTTTTTTATTGCTCTAAACCTACCAGTGCCCCAGCCAGCCTTGTGTATACCCATGTGTTTATATGAAAGTGTTCAGATTTATTCTCTACTCTTTGTGTTACGGGCTTCTTTGTGTTCTGCCTCCCTATGCTGAATGTTTTCAGCCTTTGTCCTTAAGGTTCAGGTGAACACTTTACCAGTGAGCTCCATCTGTAGCCTTCTTTTTGTTTTGCTGTTTGTTTTTGAGGCAAGGTTTCAACTGTGTACCTCTGGCAACCCTGAAGCAGATCCCTGTCTCTGCTTCTAGAGTACTGAGATTAAAGGTACTGGCCACCATGCCCAGTTTCTCTTCCTCCTGTTTTTCATCCTATGTTTTGGAAAGGGAATTGGTTGACACTCTTGATCCTTTTTTGATTTTTCAAGACGGGGCTTCTCTCTGTGTAGCCCTGGCTGTAGCTAGAGTTTTCCTGCCTGGCCCACAGTCAGGACAGATCTCTCTCACCTGCCAGTCCCACAGCCTCAGACCCAACCAAGTAAACACAGAGACTTATATTGGTTACAAACTGTATGGCCGTGGCAGGCTTCTTGCTAACTGTTCTTACAGCTTAAATAATCCATTTCTATAAATCTGTACCTTGCCACGTGTCTCGTGGCTTACCGGCATCTTCACATGCTGTTTGTCATCTTGGTGACTGGCAGTGTCTGTCTGACTCAGCCTTCCACTTCCCAGCTTTATTCTCCTCCTTGTCCCGCCTATACTTCCTGCCTGGCCACTGGCCAATCAGTGATTTATTTATTGACCAATCAGCAACACACTTCACATACAGACCATCCCACAGCACCTGGCTGTTCCAGAACTCGCTCTGTAGACCAGGCTGGTCTTGAACTCAGAGGTCTATGTACCTCTGCCTCCTGGGTGCTGGGATTAATGGTGTGTGCCACCACTGCCTGGTGACACTCTTGATTCTTGACTAAGTGGATTTTTTAGTACTTTGACTCTCATTTTCTGTTTCATTTTAGGTTTCTTGGAAAAGTTCGTTTCAGCTAATTTATACACATGTATGAATTCCTAAAACAACCCAGGAAATGGTTTATTAACACCTAGTGGGTTAAACTTACCTGTGAGGCCGAGGGGTGGGGTAAGGAAGTGACAGTACTGAAGTGACTGTCTTGGATCTTTCTGCTCCAGGTATTCGCTTTATCTACTCACCCGTACGGCTGCAGGGTGATTCAGAGAATCCTGGAGCACTGTCTCCCTGACCAGACTCTGCCCATCCTCGAGGAGCTTCACCAGCACACCGAGCAGCTTGTGCAGGTACAATGGGTGCCAGAAAAGGAACTGCAGACCCCTGTGGGTTCCTGTAGGCCTAGAGTGTGGGTTTTGCTAGCAGAAGGTATTAACGTGCCCTTCAGATCTTTGGAGCTTATGTTCAACACAGCCTAGTTTGTGTTTCATGAATATAGGCAATGATTTGAAGCCCTGCCCTGTGAGTTGGGTTTGCACTCACTGTGTTCCTCTGGGTCTCTGCTCTGTTGGCACACACACCAAGTGTACTGGTTGATTCTTCTGTTGCGATTTGCTTTTACTGCTGATAAAATAATGAACCCATCCATTTGTTGGATGCAAGTCTACAGAAAGGTGCAAACAGACTTTTTGCAGTAGAAGCTAATAGAAAACATTTATTTTCCGAACACTCCCTTCCCCCATTCTGAAATAATTATAGGCCCCCTTTTTTGTAGTTAGTAATCTGTGAAGAACTTAGCTAGGATGTAGGTGTATAAATATGTATATTAAAAAAAATAGTCTGCAATCTAGTAACAGTGTGTTCTTGTTTTGTAATGAGAAGGAAGAATTGTTACTACCTCTCCATTTAAAAAATTATTGTATGTTTCTTCACATTTAGATAAGCCATCATGGTGCTACAAGAGTGATAGATATTGATTATATGGAGGACTTAGCAATCCACAGAACTGTTTTTTATGTGTATTTTCTTTGTTTTGTTGCTTCTTAAATAGGATCAATATGGAAATTATGTGATCCAACATGTACTGGAGCATGGTCGTCCTGAGGATAAAAGCAAAATTGTAGCAGAGATCCGAGGCAATGTACTTGTGTTGAGTCAGCACAAATTTGCAAGGTGTGTGCCCTGGGAAGCAAGGATTGGGTTGTACTTCAGCTGTAGAATCCTTTTTCTTGTCAGACCTTTCTCTGTCCTACCAGCCAGCTCCCAAATCACAACACAGAGACATTATTAATTATGAAAGCTTGGCTGATAGCTTAGGCTTGTTTCTTACTACCTCTAATAACTTAAATTAACCCATTTCTTTTAATCTATGTTCTTTCATGTGGCTCAGTTACCTTTACCTTGTAATGCCGTGCTGCTTGTTGTGCATTCTGGCGTCTCCGCCCTTCTTCCCAGCATCCTCTGTGCCTGGAAATCCTGCCTAGCTATTGGCCATTTAGCCTTTTATTAAACCAGTCAGAGTTGACACATCTTCACAGTGAACAGAAAGATTATTCCACAACACTTTTCCATACATTTCTACATTGCTTCTTCATTTGTGTGCGTGTCTGTGTGCACACATGGAAGTTAGAGACAGCTTGTAGGAGTTGGTTCTCTTTTCCATCTCACAGGTTCTGGATATCAAAACTCAGTTTGTCAGTCTTAGCCTCAAGTACAGTTACACAGGAAGCCATCTCTCTTGCCCTTTCTCTTTAATAGTTCCTTTTTTTGGTATTGCCTGCTTTAAACGTCAAGTAGTATCCCAAGTGTGGCTTCAAAGACGTTCCTTGAAGGCTCTTTCCACTCCTTTGGAGTTGCCACTGAAATCTGGGGACATTCACAAACAATGTGCTTTGACCCCGATATTTCCTTGGGGAGCATTATGAGATGATCTCCACTCACTCCCTCTCTGGCCTGAAAGGGGCAGTTTGCCAGAGCCTTGCAGGCCTCAGCTTCTCAGCTTCACAGAGCCAGGCTTGGGAAATCGTGGCCTCCATGCCTTAGCAGGGCAGTCTTCTGAGCCAGAGTCATTCTTTCTCCATGCTCATAGAACACAGTACTGATTAGTTCTCCAGGATTTCCTTCCCTGGCATTTTTGTGTGATTTGCTTGACAGGTAGCATGACTCGTGTTTGTCAGTGTTTACATTGATGTTCATTAATACTTTATTAGTGAAATCTTTTTTATTTTTTAGAATTCTGTATGTATGTGTGTGCTTGAGCATGTATATTCCTGGTGCTCGTGTGGAGCTTGGATGACAACTTGGTAGGGTAGATTAGATTCTTTCCGATCCTGTGAGTTCCAGATCAGGTCATCCGGCAAGCACCTTTAGCCACCATGCCATCTAGCTGGTACATTAATTCATGAGCTCTGCCAATACTGCAGCCTAAAATCAAAGCACTTATGTGTAACTTAGTCTAGAGAAGCCAACAGGCAGTGTGCCTGCGTGGGGGTCCCCATTGGAGTTGTGCTTATTGAGTACGGTCTGCTCTAGGTAAGTGTGGCCTCTTTTTCGCCTTTTCTCCTTGAGGGTTGGCACGTAGAGCTCTTCTCCGAGCCATTGGCAAAGCCTCACTGAAGTGCGATCTTAATTAGTCTTAGCAATAAAAGCCTAGAGTCAGATATTAGGGTGAAAGTTGAAAAATCAGAGAAGCAGAGCAGCCAGCCACTGTCAAGTTTTTACCTCCAGGAAATCTCAGACCGAAAAGGGGCAGCAGGGGATCCTGTCTTTATGAATCTTAGACAGAATGGGGCCGAGATCCTGTCTCCACCTCCCTAGTGCTGGAATTAAAGGCGTGAGCCTCCCATGTGTGTTATTGGTTGTTTTTGCTCTTTATGCATTTGGGGGGCCCACCAGCTAGGTCCCAAATAAATCACACATGGAGGCTTATTCTTAATTATAAATGTCCAGTCTTGTCTTGGCTTGTTTCTTGCCAGCTTTTCTTAACTTTAATTACCCACCTACCTTTTGCCTCTGGGCTTTTTCCTTTTCTTCTGTAATCTTGCTTTTACTCTGTGGCTGGCTGGCCCTTAGCATCCTCCTCTCCTTCTCTTGCTTCTCCTTCTATTTATCCTCTCTGCCTACCAGCCCTGCCTATTTCTCTCTCCTACATCACTATTGGCCGTTCAGCACTTTATTAAACCATCAGGTGTTTTAGACAGGCAAAGTAACACAGCTTCACAGAGTTAAACAAATGCAACATAAACAAAAGTAACACACCTTAAAATAATCTGCAACACATGTGCTGGAATCAAAGGCATGGTCTTCCCAAGTGCTGGGATCAAAAGTGTGTGCCGCCACTGCCTGGCCTCTATAACTAGTGGCTAGCTCTGCCCTGGTGGCATGCTTTAATCATCACAACACAAACAAAATGTCATTCAGCACCTCAGCTTTCATCAACTCCCGTGTACTGGCTGCTGCTGGTCTTGGGCTCAGTGCCAGCAGTGCGCACAAAACATTGTTTGTTTTTGTTTTCGGGATAGGGTTTCTTTGTGTAAACCAGGCTGTCCTAGAACTCACAGAGATCCACTTGCCTCTGCCTCCTGAGTGCTGGGATTAAAGGTGTGCACCACCACTGCCCAGCTAGCACACTCTGTTGTTGACTTACACAGCTTTGGGCCCAGGGAACTGAGGTGAGGATACGTGTCATCTAATAAAGGCAGATAGTGTGAGGAATCACTGTGGTGACTAGCTAGCCATCAGTCTGGCAGCAAGGCATTTAATGTTAGAAAACTATGCCTTTTACTCCTTTCCAAGAAGAGGTGTTTGAAGTGTTCACAAGTGCTGACAGAAGGAAGGGAGGGCCTTCTGTGCTGTGGTCCAGCTTGAAGTTCCTTCACCGAGCCCAGAACTGCTGCCGCCGCCGCCACCATCTGTGTCACGGTCACCATGACAAAGAGTCTGCTGTCGAGCCTGAGTTTACAGGTGCAGGAAAGCATCCTGAGTCTTGCTATGGGTTGGAATAGAGATTGTAAGCTGGCTGAGCTATTAGAAAACTCTGCTGTGAACCTTGTGTGTCCATCTGTTCAGTTCTCGAGCTCATTATTGTCATCTGTCAACAGGTCAGGGCCCCTCTCCTGTAACACTGGGGCTCGGGTGACTCACTGTTGGACACCCCAGTGTTTGAGACCAAAATAAGAATGTTACAGAGCCAGCCCCTAGGCAAATGAGTTCCCCATATGTACCATCTCTCCCCTCCTTTCCTATTCTGACATGCACAGTCTAACCTTTTCTGATTGTTCTTCCTAATTTTTCTCATGACAGCAATGTTGTGGAGAAGTGTGTCACTCATGCCTCACGTACAGAACGTGCTGTGCTCATTGATGAGGTATGCACCATGAATGACGGTCCCCACAGTGCCTTATACACCATGATGAAGGATCAGTACGCCAACTATGTGGTCCAGAAGATGATCGATGTGGCAGAGCCAGGCCAGCGGAAGATCGTCATGCACAAGGTAAGCAGATTGGGTACCAGCCCAGAGTGGGCGAAGGACCAGATGGAACGGACGGCAGACATTGGGCTTTTTGGTGTTGCTGTACCAGGCTTGTTCTTGACCCTCCTCTTGCTGTGTGGGGTCACTATGGTCTCTCCTTATTTGCCACTCCTCTCCTCACCGCAGAGTGTGGGAGTCCTGCTTCTGGGTTTTTGTTTTAAACTTTTTTATTTTCACTTTTTTTCTTTTATGGTATGGATATTTTTTCTTCATGTAACCCTGTGTACTGCATGCCTGCAGTGTTTTTAACACTCACAGGTAGGGAAGGCACAGCACAGCTGTTTGCGCATGTCTAGATCATGCTGATGTGGTCAGCTTTCATAGCAAGAGCCTTTTACCCACCGAGCCATCCTGTTGGTCCTTAGAAGCATATTTCCTGTTTTTACATAATGTGTTTGGGGTTGAGCCCAAGCCTGGTGCATGCTAAGCTAGCATTCAGCTACCAAGCCACATCCCCAGCCCTTGCTTGTTTATTTGTTTGAGGGGTTGGTTTGTTGACAGAGCTTCATTGTGTAGCCTGGGCTGGCCTTAAAACCATGATTCTCCCGCCTTAGCCTCCTAAGTGCAGGAATAGCAGGCATATGCTACCACACTTGGCTGTGTGTGAGAACATGTTTTTGTGAGGTAATTCCCTCCCTGGTCTCTGAGATCAGCTCATCAGTCCAGGGTAGCCTGCTTCCTGTGTCTCCTTTTCTTGTTCCTCTTGTTCACTGATTCCACCATACTTTCCTGCAAAGGCCTGGTCCCTGCCGCTGGCCCACAGTGTGGTAGACAGGAGCAGTGGAAAACAGTGCTGCCCATGGAGGAGGCCCTCACTCCACCCATGCAGAATCAAGGCTGGGGAGAGTGAGACAGGAGAAAGGGAACAGAGGCCCGAAGAACTAGCTGCTGTGAGTGAGGGTTGATAGGAGAGCCACCCAAGAGGCTCACAGGTAGGGAAGGCACAGCACAGCTGTTTGCGCCAGGTGGTGCCAAGGCCTCTGGCCCGCACCCCTCAGCCTTTGTGCTCTGAGCTCCCTCAGCCTTGTCAGTGGAGGGGTTGCTGTTGTCTGGCAGTGATGACCCACTTGCCCTCACTGAGGACAAAGTTCGATAATGAGAATCTTTGTTATGGACTCGTTCTGAGCCAGGCAGAATCCCACCAGCTCTGATTCAAACCCATTCCACCATCAGCCAGTGGTGCACATGGTGGCAGTTGAAGACTGTGGAGCTCGGGGCACTTGAGTCTCACAGCTGGTTGGCTGTGTGTGAAGGTGCTGCTATGAGGCAGGGCTGGTGTGTGTAGGAGCTGGAAGGACAGTTGTTGATTAAGTGAATACTAAGCCTGTGGCTCAAGCCAGCTCCTCTGAACAGAGTTGTTCTGGTGCTCACTGAGAGAGTGTGCACATAGGCACAGGAAAGCCAGGGAAAGCAGATCTAGGAAGGACGAGAGTGGAGTGCGGTGGAGTGCTGCTTACAGAGTGTATGGGTAGAAGGAAGGCCCTGGAAGGAAGGACATTTGATCCAACTTTCCAGGAAGAGGGCACAGTAATGAAGACTTGGGGACCTGAGAGGAGACTCTGTTTAATATCTTCACTTTGTTTTTTTTTTTTTTTTTTTTTTTTTTGGTTTTTCGAGACAGGGTTTCTCTGTGTAGCTTTGCGCCTTTCCTGGGACTCACTTGGTAGCCCAGGCTGGCCTCGAACTCACAGAGATCCGCCTGGCTCTGCCTCCCGAGTGCTGGGATTAAAGGCGTGCGCCACCACCGCCCGGCTAATATCTTCACTTTGTTTTTGCTCTGTGTGGGCTTCAGCAGGCATGTGAAGGCCAAAGGACAGCTGACTTGCTGTAGTCCGTTTTTCCTTCTGCCCTGTGGGTTCAAAGGATGGAACTCAAGTTGTCAGGCTTGGTGGCGAGTGACTTACCCACGGGCAGGGGCAGACATTTGGGCGGGCCCAGGACTGTTGGGCCGCCACCGTTGCTTGGAGCAGGGGAAGCCGTGAAAACAGCTGAGCCAATAGATGGTAGCAGTTTTCAGACTGAAGAGCAGTGCTCAGTGGAAGCTAGAATCTAGAGGAGAAGGAGGGCCGGGAACTGCTTGCTCACTGCTAGGTTATGTGGCAGAAGAGCAGAAAATAACATTGCACATCTTACTAGTCCAAGTTAAAAATGGAGTACAGCAAAGCTGTGGAGAGTGGAGGGGAGAGAGAAGGGAAGTGTACAGGTGAAGAACTGTGAAAGCCAAATTTTGTGTGGGGGGGTGTGTCCAAAGCAAGGGTGCTCGAAGCTGGGGGCCTAGTGAGAGAAGCTTTGTTGAGGACATTGTCATTACCACATCTGGGGGTGCAGCACTCTTGTTTTATCCTTTGGATAGACAAGCTTGGGAAGGGATGTAGTTTGTTACCAGCCGTTGTCACTGAAGGTGCCAGGGCAGAGGTATGCTGTTTCCTGGCCTGTGTTCTGTGTGGGTTCATGGCAGTTTCTGGAGCCCTTGGCCCTTCCTTGCTCTGAGCTTACACTTGAGCAGACAGACTGCTGACCCTGTAAGGCTTCAAGGTGGGCTACTGCCTGTCTCCCCTGGCTTGGTGCTCCTTGAGGCTTGTGTGCAGTGTGCGTTTCCCTGGGTGGAAAGATTAATAGCTGAGCAGAAGGAAGTCAGCACTGCTAAGTATTTAGCATGGCCCCTGAGCTCTAAGTGAGGTTCCCCTGCAGGAACAGGTCCAGAGCAGGGGGCACAAGAGAGTGCTCACAGGAGTGACCAGAGCTCAGGTCGGAGGAGTAAGGGTGTGGGGGGTGACTGGTGCCAGAGATGTGTCACAGGTAGTTGGAAGAGTGACTCTGGGTTAAGGCTGTGCTGTCCCTTACCCTAGCTTGTCTTGGAACTGCAGAGCCATCCTGTAGCTTTCATTTTCCCCAGCTGCACTGGTACAGTGTCCGTCTGTCTTCCTTTGTTTCTGTCTGTCTTTCTCTCTCATTTATTGGTATCTTAGGGTTTCTATTGCTGCGATAAAACACAATGACCAAAAGTAACTCGGGAAAGAAAGGGTTTACTTCATCTTTAAGAACTCTTGGTCTACTCTATTATTGAAGGAATTCAGGGCAGGAACCTGGAGGCAGGAACTGATAAAGAGGCAATGGAGGAGCGCTGCTTGCTGGCTTGGCTTGCTCAGCCTGATGGCTTATAGCATCCAGGACCACCTGCCCAGGGCTGGTCCCAACCACAGTGGGCTGGGTCCCCCCTCATCAGTCATCAATCAACAAAATACACCACAGTTTTGCTCACAGGCCAATCAGGTGGGGGCATTTTCTCAGTCGAGGTTCCCTCTTCTAAAATAACTCTAGCTTTATCAGATGACATGAAAACTAGCCAGCACAATCGACCCCCTGTCACCTTGACACACAATCACATTACTTGTAAAGCATAACCTTTCCTTTCTTGTTCATCCCCAGGATCTCACATTAATACTAACCTCACAATATAAAAATCTCGATTTTTAAAAGCCTTGCAGTCTGTACAAATACGTTAAAAGTTATATTTCTTTAAAATATTCAGAGTCTCTTATTATGAAATCAGAATAAGTTAAATACTTCCTTATTCCAAGAGGGAAGAACCAGGGCATTGTCACTCTAATGAAAGCAAAACCACAGGCCAGCAGTGTAAAGCTCAGCGTCAGACTAGGGTTCCTCCAGAGGGCTTGGACAGCCATCCACAGCCCTATAGTTGGTCTCCTAGGCTCAGGCTGGCTCAACTCCATAACTGCTTTTGTCCTGGGCACTCATCCCATGGCACTGCCATCTCCAAAATGCTGGGGTCTCTGCATTGGGCTCTACCTTCTCACCAGTAACCTCTCCTGGGTACTCTTCAGGGATTCCGACTCTTGCCACATTGGTGCCAAGCCTCAACTTGTCTCATGACTCCTTCAGTTTTAGGCCTTATACCACCACTCAGGCTGTACCTTCACCACTGGCCCTCCTATCCTCTCACAGTGACAAGCTTCACCTTTCTTTTTGACCCCTTCCTTCAAAACCAGTACCACCTGGAAGAGCCTTACACATTACCAAGGCTGGCTGCAGCTTCTGTGTGCTGACCCTGAGGAAATACTCTTGGAAGATTTGGCTTCACTGGTGCTGGTTGCCTTAATCATGCCCCAGCTAGCCAGTAGCAATGTACCAGCAAAGCAAAGGTCTCACTTTAATTGCTAGTTAAAAATAACACTTGAATGGTCCTGATAAAGTCTTTGCTTTTCTCTGAAGCTTCACAAGCCAGGCCTTTATCACCTGTACTGCTTACAACATTCTCTTCCACGCTCCCACAGAAGCCCACTGAGCTCTAAGCACACAATGACTTTCCTAGCCCAAACTTTGGGTGGTACCACAATCCTCCTTAAAACATGGTCACGTCTGTCATAGCAGTAACCCTGATTTGGTACCAATTTCTGTCTTAACTTCGGGTTCCTATTGCTGTAGTAAAACACTATAACCAAAGCAACATGAAGAGAAAGGATTTGTGTTACTTTATAGTTGGTCCATCATTCAGGGAAGTCAGGGAAGGAACCTGGATGTGGGGGCTGATTCAGAAGCCTCGGAAGAGTACTGCTTGTTGGCTGCACGAAGGCCCATCAGTGCACAGCGAGCTAGGCCCTCCCACATCAACCATCAAACAAGAAAATAAATGTATCACAGATTTGCCCGTAGGCCACTCAGTGGGGGTATTTTCTCAGGTGAGGTTCCCTCTCCCAAAATGACTCTGTAACTTTTGTAAAGTTGACATAAAAACTAGCCAGCACAGTCGGTCACTGTTAACCGGAAGCCTTCCTGTGCCCTGGAGAGGCAGGGATCAGGTGGTGAGTTCAAGTGGATAGTTCCCCAAAGGATACACCAACTGCCAGGACAGCCTGGTTTTCTGTATGCCTGTGGGCAGATGCTGTGCAGCTGGCTGGCATGTGCTGTTCTACCCTGGGTGGGTTCCCTGTCCTGTGTCAATACTGTCTTTATCTCATGGCTTGCTAGCAATAAGAGGACAAAGATACCTTTGTGGGGTGAAACATGTGCACCATACAGTCTGTATCTGGGAAGGTGCAGGAGATAGATAGATGTCTCAGGCCTCTCTGGCCAGTGTAACACACACACACTGTCGTCCTCCAGATCCGGCCACACATCGCAACTCTTCGAAAGTATACCTATGGCAAGCACATCCTGGCCAAGCTGGAGAAGTACTACATGAAGAATGGCGTGGACTTGGGACCCATCTGTGGCCCCCCTAATGGCATCATCTGAGCAGTGCACCCATCCCTGTCCTGCTGACCTCACTGACCCTGGCAGATCCAACCAGCAACCAGAAATGCCCAGCATAGGTTCAGAAGTGGGCAATGGTTGCTCTGGGATTACTCCCTCCTCCAAAAAGGAATCAGATCCACTCGTGGAAAGGCCTTTGTAAATTTCATTTTATTACATATAACATGTACTAATTATTTTTTTTAATTGACTAATTGCCCTGCTGTTTACTGGTGTATAGAAACTTGTACATAGGTAATCAGTGTACATGGGAGGCCACATGTTTTGTTCTATGTTGTATCTATATTCCACATGTGGACACTTTCAGGGTGGTTGGTTTAACAAAAAAAAAAAAAGCTTAAAAAAAAAGACAAAAAAAGGTTTTTAACTCATTTGCCTCGTGGCAAGTTTTGCAAATAGCTCTTCCCCACCTCCTCATTTTATTAAAAAACAAAACTGAGAAATTTGAATTTTAGTTAAATGACCCTAAACTGGCATTTAACACTGTTTATAAAATATATATATATATATATACATATATACATATATGAAATGGGAACGTTTCAGAGTCGCTAAAGCATCAGCCTGTGACACGGAGTTCATGACACTTTTTTGGAGATGACCTCACGCTGAGGAAAGTGGAGGCCGCAGATTCAGGCGGAGCAGGAGCCTCAGAGGCCCAAGGCCAGTGGGACCCAAGGCCAGTGGGACCCAAGGCCAGTGGGCAGGGCTGTGTGCTGCCTGTGGGGTTGCTTTCTGTGAACACTGAGAAGCAGGATCTGATTAGCTAGCATGAGAGAGAACCCAGCTCTGCTCCTGGTCTTGCTTCTATAGATACATAGTGTATACTTGTGTAGACTTTGCATATATACGGATTTGTAGTATTTTCCTGTTTTGATGTCTAATCTGTATCTATAATGTACCCTAGTAGTCGGACATACTTTTGATTGTACAATTGTACATTTGTATACCTGTAATGTAAATGTGGAGAAGTTTGAATCAACATGAACACGTTTTTTGGTAAGAAAAGAGAATCAGCCAGCCCCGTGCACTCGGTGTGTATCCACCTTTTATGGTCGTAGCAGATAGTGTTGTATATTGTAAATTGTAATTTCAACCAGAAGTAAATTTTTTTTTCTTTTGAAAGAATAAATGTTCTTTATACAGCCTAGTTAATGTTTAAAAAGAAAAAATAGCTTGGTTTATTTGTCAGCTAGTCAAGATGGTAGTGAGAGCCTTTCTAAATGTTACTTCAGACGATTCAGTTCACACTAGTGTTCTTTTTTTTAATCCTGAAAAAGTAATGTTTCGCTTATTTTGTGACAGTCGAAAAGGACGTGCAGAAGTTCCGCCTGCCCCTTCCCCTGCTCAGCGCCTCCCCTTGTAAAGTGACTCGCCCTCCGTTTTGTACAGATGAGCTGTATTTTGCATTTTGTCTACTTGTAAGTGAATGTAACATAACTGTCAACCCTCGTTTGAATATAGACTGTAACACTACACGGTGTACATTTCCAGAGCCTTGTGTATATTTCCAATGAACTTTTTGCAAGCACACTTGTAACCATATGTGTATAATTAACAGACCTGTGTATGCTTATGCCTGGGCAACTATTTTTTGTAACTCTTGTGTAGATTGTCTCTAAACAATGTGTGATCTTTATTTTGAAAAAATACAGAACTTTGGAATCTGAATTTGCTGTTTGTACTGTTCTCACTCCCCACATCTGCTCAGGTGAGCCCTGCTCCAGCCTGGCCTCTCTGTAGCCCCTGGGGTGGACAGGAAGGGTGAGTATTGAGCTGATGGCTCCTGAGCCTGACTGGACTTGAGGGGTTGAGTTCAGTCTGCCTTGTGCCTGATTTCCCAATGTTAAAGAGACATGCACATGTGTGAGTGAGTTCACCTGTTCACCCCGAAAGGAAATCCACGACAGACGAAAGTAATGACTGTACCAGAATCTGACTTGGTGAACCAGTGCATTTTTTTTGGGCGGTTCCTAACGAGTGTGGATGAGGGGTTACTCACCAGAGTGGGGATGACTCAAAAACAGCTGCATCACCACAAAGCAAGTGCCCCTCCCCCAAATGGTGTAGCCCTGGAGAGCTCTGCAGAGCACATAGGACTCGGGGGAGGCGGGTGCCTTCTGGAATCTCCTTTTCTGGTTGTAACCTTTTGCTCATGAGCCTCCCCTCCCGCCTGGAGGGACATTTCAATTAAGAGGAAACTGCCAAACAGGCCTGGTGTCTAATCCCACAGAGGGAGGCAGATCTCTGAGTAGCCTGGTCTACAGAGTGAGTTCCAGGACAGCAGGGCTACACAGAGAAACCCTGTCTCGAAAAACCAAGAGGGAGAGAAAGAAGGAAAGAGAAACCTGCCATCAGTACCCAGCTAGCTTGGAAATCCCGTGGTACTGATCTGGATCCCTTTCTGCAAGCCCGTGTCCGTGGCTGGCTGTCCTGCTGACGCCAGCCTGCAGGATCCTCTGCATTTTTGGCCTTGAAAAAGTTTGTCTTTTCTAAGACTGCATTGTGGCCAGCATCTAGCCTGCTCTGTTTACCCTCAAATTGAGAACCTCTTTTGGGTTCACAGAAGTAGTGCCTCTCCTCAGGGTGTACACTCAGATGTTCTTCAGGAGGCACCTTTGGCAAAAATTGCCAAAGGTGGTTTTAGCCAAAAAGGCCACTCCACCTCTGAAATTTCACCTGGTCCCTTCCTGCATGTAGCGGCCAGCAAGCCCTCAGCCGGAAATTGAGGCCAGAAAAGGGAGGAGTGTTTCCAGTTGCTCAGGTAGCAGGAGTTAGCTCACCCCCCAGTTGTTTCCCAGAGCAGGTAAGTGCTGAGAGTGTGAGTCCCTCCTGGGAGAGGTGACCAGGGCTAAAAGGGGAAACTGTCTGAATACTGACTGATAAGCATGTTCAAAAGCAGTTGTGCAGGTGGAGGTGATGAAACTGAATAGTGCCCTGTGCGTCATGTCACAGGCAACATCTGCATTTCCCCTGTTTAGAGTGAACAGAGATGATGCAGAGCCTCTCCTTTCCCTTCCCCCACCCACTTGGTGGCTATGCACAGAGCATGAACTATTTTATGAGCTCGAAAGCTCATCATCTCCACCCTAAGAGGCTGAAGCAGGAGGATAGATTTTGAACTTAGACTAACTGCAATAACAAGATGGTCTCAGAAACAGGAGAAGACAACAACAACAACAACAAACCCCAATGAGCCAGTGCACATTTACAATCCCAGCACAGGGCAGATGGAGGCAAGAGGCCCAGGAGTTCAAGGTCATCCTGGCTACATAGTGAGTGGAAGGCCAGTTATGGTTGGGGAAGCTTGGAGGGAATGTATGATGCACAGCACAGACACAGATCAGAGGACAACCTTTGCTTGTCCATTCTTACCTTACAGCCTTGTTTGAGGCAGGTTTATTTTGCTGCTATATATGCTAACTGACCCATAAGCTTCAAGAACTTCTCATGTCTCTGATTATCATCACGGCAAGTGTGCAGGATTACTATTTCTGGCTTTCCATGGGCTCTGGGGATTTGAACTCATATCCTCACAGTTGGGTGGCAAGCTCTTTATCCACTGAGCAATCTGCCCAGCCTGGGACCTGTCTTAAGCAAACAAAAACTGTCATTAAGTAAAGAAGTCCATCCAGTGTATCTCACTGGACACTAACTCTGCTGCCACCACAAGGTATAGTTTTAGCATGCCCATTTCAGATCCGAAAGCTGAGGTTCCACATTCTGATGGGACACAGCCCACTGCATGGAAGCCTCCCTCTGTAGGGCTGTTTGATGGAGCAGGCTGGACTGCAGACTGTCCACCCCTCATCCTTGTGCCCTTTGTGCAGAAGAGACATGAAATTCAGGCTTCATGGGCATTGATAACCAAGCCAGGGTTTTATCTAGGTCTTCTGCTGCCCTGGACCCAGTGCTCTGTTTATGACATCTTGCTCTGCCATTGCCTGTGTGGCATAGCAATTGCCACCTTTTAGAGTTGCAGAAGGGCCAGTGAAATGGCTCAGTATGGGTAAAGGTGCTTGCCACCAACCCTGGTGACCTTGTTTGATCCCGGGACCTACATGGTGGAAGGAGAACAACTGGTTCCTGTGAGTTGACCTCTGACCTACACATGTACACCAAGCATGCCCCCACATGTGTGTCCATTAACACGCACAAATAAAAATGTCAAAACGAATTACCAGGGCTGGAGAGGTCAGAGATTAGGAGCGCATACTGCTCTTCCAGAGGACCTGAGTTCAGTCTTCACGCCTAAGTGAGGAGGCTCATATCTGCCTGCAAGTCCAGCTCGGTGGGGTCTGAAGCCTCCTGCTGGACTCCATGGAACCCTTGTGTACAGACACACACACAATTGAAGAGGTGGCTCCGAGGTTGAACTGTTGCTGTTCTTGCAGAAGACCTGGGTTTAATTGCCAGCACTCACATGGCACCTGAGAACCATCTGTAAATTCAGACCCATTGAATATGATGCCCTCTTCTGGCTTCTTTGGGTGCTGTGTGCACATGTTGCACAGACAGACAAAAGACCCATACACATAAAATGAAAAAATAAATTTAAGAAAGACTAAAACAGTCACAGAAAAGAATTCACCAATTAAGTCAATTACCAGCTTTGGCCACACGAGGGCGCTGCTGTCTGAAGCAAGCACCGTGGAGCCTCCCGGGCTCCAGGATTCAAGGTCTGGCTTTCAGGACCAATAAGTGGAGTGAGGTTTGTTTCTCCTTCACTGCCTGGGAACCTAAGCTCACACATCTGGCTCAGGTCCAGTGGTTTTTATTTGCTATACAACCCCTGTGGAGCCTCTGCCTTCCTTGGGCCTCCCATTTCCCCACTTGTCACCTGGTGAGGTCAGTCAGTGATAGGGCCTGAGAAGAGAAAACCCTGGTTCAAGGTAGCCTTGGGGGTCTAGGCCCTAGTTGATTCACCCAAGCTCTCAAACAGCCCAAACCTCCAAGTGTTTCCATAACCGAGAGCTTCATATCCCGGGCCCCGTGGGTCTCTGTGCTGCTGTGTAAGCCATTCCTGACAATGTCACTGGGCACGTGGCAGCCCCTGACCCAGAGCTGGGCACATTGCTCGAAGTGAGCACTGTCTTGCTGTACTGAGAGGCACTTGGGTTCTTTGCTAGGATGACTAACACATCTCCCAAACTGGGACACCTAAGCATTAGTGGAGCTCTGCCAAGTGCCTCGTTGGGGCTCCAGGGGCCCTGCCTGGTAGTGCTCTCACCTCCTAGAATCACAGCCCACAGTAGAACAGCATCTAAGGGTGATTTGACTTGGGAAGTTAGGTCTCATGTGGCACTGTAGCTCTGGGGACATTTAGAGAGCGTCCTGCTGGCTGGATTCATGTGGCCGTCGCATCTGGCACTCTGTGGACAGAATCTTCGGACACCTAGGAAAGACCCTGCTCCATGGCCCTCCACTCCAGCTGTTCACTCCCTGACGCCCAGAGGCACCTTGGCCTGTCCCCTGTCCCTCAGCTTCAGGCAGAGTGATGTCCAAACAGTTGCCAGATGGTACAGGGGTGGTAGGATCCACCCCCCACCCCCGTGCCATCTTTGAATTCTGAATTTCAGGAAGTGATGGACCCAGGACTCAACCCCAGGCCTGCCCTGTGTTTCCAGGTTCTTCTGCCAACTCCCATCTAGGCAAGGGGGGCCACAAGTCCTCTGGGGACAGAGAAGGGGTGGTTCCACTTGAAGGCAGCTGCAAGGTATTCCCTTCCTGTGTCCTTCCCGGACAGCCCTCCCTGGCAGACTTCTGCCTCACCCTGTGCTGTGGCTCAACAGTGGAGGGGCTCAATGCCAGCTTCACAAGACCACTAAATCTAGGACGGGTTCATTCCTAACGACAGTTGTGCCGGAAGAGCATGGCCCAGCATGGCCCAGTCTGGGGGAGTCAGAATTCGCAGCCCTCAGCTTCAGTCTCAAGATGGGGTGAGAAGGGAAGTATTTTTAGGAAGTTCATTTTTTTTCCCTTCCAGTAAAATGACTTTAAATGTGCAGTTTATCCCAGGAACTTGGGTGTACTATGGTGAGGCTTCCGGGGTCATGCCCTTCCTTTTCTCCAACTTCCTTCTTCCCTCTCCCCTCCTCCCCTCCCTCCCCCCCTCATTCTCTGCCTTTTCTCTCTCCCTGCTGTCTTAGTCTCACCCCTGCCCTCCTCTTTCCCACCTTCCTCCTTCTTCCCCCTTCTCTCTTCCCCTCTTCCTGCTCTCCTCTCTCCTCCTCCAATCCTTGGGTCCTCAACACAGGAAGAAAGACAGGTGTGAGCCTAGATGAGTCTAGGCCTAGGTCCCCTACAGCCTTCCTATTCCTGTGACCTCAACCAGGGCCTTGGGCGGAGGTGACCATGACCTAAGGATTTACACATCAGGAGCAGCTGGCGAGATGTGGGCAAGGCTCCCACATGGTCTGGGAGGAGATCCCAGGGTGAGTGAGGAGTGAGCCGTCCAGTTCCCCAGCCAGCCTGCGTGGCTTCGTACCTGGCACCTCACTTCTGTTCCTTTCCTTCCTCAGTGTGAAATGGCAAATGAAAGTTCAAGGCAAGCTGCTTTCTTCCGTTGGACAGGACAGTTGCCATCAGGAAGCAGAGTTGTGATGGCCGCATGACACCCCCTGGAGATGGAGCCTGTCCCCATCTGACTTAATATAAAATGGAAACGATATCCTGGAGTGGGGTAGCACTCTTCCGTAGGGTATAGCGCCCCTAGACACGGGGTGGGGGGATGCAGCTTCCGTGAATCACCCGTGCCGGGGGCTTTCGAAGATGCAGCTGCTTTTGAGTCACTTCAAGCTGGGCTCGGATGGATAGAACCACTTCTGTGGCCTGTTGAGCCCTATCTGGGGCAAACAGGTACTTCTGCATATCTCTCAAGGAAAAAGTAACAAAAAGCTCCGTCTAGGAGTCTCAGCCACAGTGACGAAGTTCCCAGAATAGATGCTCCCTGCCTCTCCGCATTCGGGGTGTCAGGATGAAGCTCCGTGCTGCTTCAGAGCACTCCTTCCCCAGCACTTGCCTGCCCCAGCTCCCCAGGAGATGCCACTACTAGGGAGCCTTCCTAGATTTCCACAGGGTATATCTTCATCCTGGCACCAGGCTGAGCCCAAAGATCTGTTGGGAAGTAAATTGCTGTCGAAACAGTATGGCGGTGGCTCAGGCTCCGCAGAGCCAGCCCCACGTTATCCCCTCCACTCCCCAGCAGCAGGCCCAGAATCTCATCTGCCTTCCAACACTCTCGGCTGTTCTGGTCCAGACACTTGGTTCTGCCAAGGGAACTGCTGGGGTCTTGCGGCTTCTACTGGCCCCTCCACAGCCATCCCCGACACACAGACCACTTCATCCTGACTCTGACTCCCCTTCCCCGCACCTCCCCTCCATGTGCCCCGATGGCCAGGCTCTGTGGCGGACAGCTGCTGCTCACAATGGATTTCCACATGCGGGTTAAAGAATGACCTGTGAGCCTCTTCAAATTCTGCAAAGCTGAATCTGGTTCCTCCATGTCTGGCGTGATCCTGCCCGGACCCTGTTTCAGTTCCTGCATTTGGAGGGTCACTGACTCCCCAACCTTGTGTCACCAGGACTTTCCCAGAAAGCCAATCTTGACTCTGGTCTCCATCCTGACTCTTGGGGCAAAACAGAAGTGGGGGTGGGAGAAGGGAGGGGCTGAAAACGCTGAAGCCTGTGAGCACTGCCCCTCCCCCTCCCCCCTGTCCCAAGGTGACCACCCAGCACAGAGGTTACAAATCAGGTTACACAATACTGACACACACCTTTAATCCCAGCACTCTGAGGCAGAGGCAGGTGGACCTTGATGTTAGCTCAAGGTCAGCCTGGTCTACTTAAAGAACTCCAGGCCAGCCTGGGTTACATAGTGAGACCATCTCAGTTTTTAAATTTTTATTAGTTATTGGTTTTTCGAGACAGAGTTTCTCTGTGTAGCCCTAGCTATCCTAAAACTTGCTCTGTAGACCAGACTGGCATCCATCTCAGAGACCCACCTGCCTCTGCCTCTGAGTGCTGGGATTAAAAGTTGTGCAAGCCACCATTGCCCGGCTATTTTTATTTTTATTTTTTTAAGGCTAGAGAGATGGTTGAGCAGTTAAGCGAACTTGCTGTGTTCTCAGAGGACCCGAGTTTGTTCCCAGCAGTCACATCTGGTGGCTCATGACTACCTGTGCCTCTGCTTCCAAGGCTCTGAAGCCTTCGAGGGCACCTGTACTCAAGCACCCTCCCCACGTACACATAATCAAACAATACAAACTTTTTTTTTTCTTTTAGAGCTGGGTCAAGATTCCTGGTTCAAATCCTGGCTCACCCACTTCCTGCCTGAAGTGAGATCAGGAAGGAACAAGTTACTGACCCTCTGAGCCCCAGATTCTCCTACTGAAGAGAGGGGGTCCTCAGAATCAGCGAGCAAGGTGCGAGCAATCACTTGGTTCTCACTGCCCCAGGCCTGTGGGAGGAGACAGAGAGCAGGTTTCTGGCCCTGGCTTGGCAGTGGGATGCCCTCTAATCTCAACTTGCCCCATTCCACAAAACTGTTGAGTTTTGAGGGCCCAATCTGCTTCGCCAAACCTCTGGGGGGGGCATATGGAGAGATGAGAGCTCCTGAGTCAAGTCTGGGGTGCAAGCCTGAGTTGAGTGGGATGCTGATGACACCCCTTCCAACCCTTTTGTCGGGCTTCCCTAACTAGGAGACAGTTTCACAGGGGGTAATGGGTTGGGGAGATATGGTCCTCTGGGTGCTAGGCTGCATCTGAGCATGTCCTTGTCTTAGAGTGTGGCTCCCTCGGTGACTCTAGGTCACTCATCAAACACTTGGCGACACAGCGCAGAGTTAAGAGCAGAGGCCAAGGTCTGGGCTCTCGCTGGCGGGCTTGGCTGGGAAGATGGTGCTGGGCACTGGGCTACTGTCCTAGTTAGGTTTCTGTTGCTGTGATAAAGCATGACCAAAAGCAGCTTGGGGAGGGTTTATTTCAGTGTACAACCCTTAGGTCACACTCAGCTACCGAGGGAAGTCAGGGCAGAAACTCAAGGCAGGAACCTGGAGGCAGGAACTGAAGCAGAGACCATGGAGAAAGGATGCTTGCTGAATTGTTTCCCATGGCTTGCTCAGTCTGCTTGCTTTTCTTTTTCTTTTTTTCCTCCTTCTCCTTTTTGTTTTTTCTTTTTTGTTTTTGTTTTTTGTTTTTTGGGTTTTTTTTTGGCTTTTTCGAGACAGGGTTTCTCTGTGTAGCTTTGCACCTCTCCTGGAACTCACTTGGTAGCCCAGGCTGGCCTCGAACTCACAGAGATCCGCCTGCCTCTGCCTCCCGAGTGCTGGGATTAAAGGCGTGCGCCACCACCGCCCGGCTTTTCTTTTTTTGTTTTGTTTTTCAAGACAGGGTTTCTCTGTGCAGCCCTGGCTGTCCTGGAACTCACTCTGTTGACCAGGCTGTCCTCGAACTCAGAGATCCTCCTGCCTCGGCCTCCCAAGTGCTGGGATTAAAGGTGTGCACCACCACCACTGGATTAAATATTAATTTATTTTTATGTGTAAGAGTGTTTTGCCTGTATGTGTGTTTGTGCACTACTTGTGTGCCTACAGAGGCCAGAAGAGGGCGTCAGATCCTCAAGGACTGGAGTTGCAGACAGTTGTTAACTGCCTTATGGGTGCTGGGAATTGAACTCAGGTCCTCTGGAAGAACAACCAGTGCTCTTTGTTTGTTTTTGAGACAGGGTTTCTCTGTGTAGCCCTGGCTGTCCTGGAACTTGCTTTGTAGACCAGGCTGGCCTCGAACTCGGATCTGCCAGCCTCTGCCTCCCGAGTGCTGGGATTAAAGGTGTGTGCCACCATACCTTTGCTCTTAATCACTGAACCATCTCTCCACTCCCAGCCTGCTTTCTTATACACCCCAGGACCACCTGCCCAGGGCTCACACCACTTCCAGTGGTCAGGGCTCTTCCACATCAGTCATTAATCATGAAAATGCCCCCCACACTCGCCTATGGGCTAGTCCGATGGAGGCATTTTGCCAATTGAGGCTCCTTCTTCTCGGGTGATTCTAGTTTGTGTCAAGTTGACAAAAAACTGCCCATCTCTTCTTCAGCTCTGAAGAAACGGGGTGGCATCACATCATAGAGAAGTGTGTGGCACAGGCAGCTTGGCTGGGTCCCTGCAGTTGTCCATTGAGGACCAGGCTTTTCCCAGTTCCAGGAAAGACAGAAGGACTGTTGAAGGCAGGGTGCGATCAGAACTGCTTACCCCCTGGGAGTCAGTAAGTGTGCCAGGGACCCCCATAGTCTAGGGGTGGGGAGCAGCTGGAAGAAGGGCAGTCCCCGGTGTTTGTTTGGGTGGAGCTATCACAGGGAAGAGGACACTGCTACTCTGGGGTGTGGTAAGGACACACATAGAGGTATAGGAAAGGTGACCTGTGGTGGAACGTGTGCCCAGGGACTGAATATGTACCTGATTCCCAGGGAGACTCCCATCTGGGAGGGCGCCCATCTCAGCTCTGCCTGGGACGATGCCTTTGACAAACAGCAGGTGGCGCTCTTGGCCAAAGATTCGCCACAAGGTTTTCTGCGGGAATCTCAGGGAAGGAGTTCTGTGGACTAAAGCAGGGAAGGCTAGGCCGTGCTCCTGACAACCTGGTAGGCTCCTATGAGCAACTCTCTGAGCCTTGCTTGCCTCCCAGCATGGGCAGCTCAGTACTTTGTCCGTCAGTCAGAGCCAGCTGTCCCAAGATCTTCTTTGCACCAAGTTGACATACCACCCCTTCGGTCTGATCCCTGCTGGCCCTTTGGGAGCACCTCAGAACTAGTCTGTCCCCTTGTTCTGCTGAGCTCCTCTGGACAGTGGTGTCATGCCCATATCTGTGTCCCAACCACATTGGTTGAATTCCCAGTACAGGAAAGGGAAGAGCCCATAAAACCTTCCCAGCCTGTTCCCTGACCCAGTACATGCTAGGTGTTCTATTCTGTTTGCTGAATGAATAAGTGAGCCCCATACGATCATCATTTCCATGGTACATTGGGAAACAGGCTCAGAGAGGTGAAACTGCACATACAAGTACCACAGCTCATGATCATCAGAACCAGGATTTGAACCCAAGCACCTGCTTAGCCCAGAGCCAGAGTCCCTCAGCTCCCAGCTCCTGATTCCTTGGCATGGCACTCTTTTCCTGTCCTCCTCTTCGAGGCGTCATGCCTCCAAATGCCCAAATATTTAGGATTGGGATTGATTTAAAAGAACGTTTTTGAGGCACTGGGGATGGAGCTCAGCTGATGAAGTGTGTGCCTCATCTGCACAAAGCAGCTTTGATCTTTAGCACACATAAATAGGATGTGATGAAGGCAGCAGGGTCAGATGTTCAAGGTCATCCTCAGCTACATAGCAAGTTCAAGGTCAGTCTGGGCTACATAAAACCCCATCTTCTAAAAATGTGTCAATATTTATTATTATTTTATTGCTGTTTTTTGTTTGTTTTTTGTTTTTAGACAGGGTTCTCTGTGTAACAGATCTAGCTGTCCTGGAACTCTCTCTGTAGACCAGGCTGGCCTCGAGTTCATAGAGATCCACCTGCCTCTGCCTCCTGAGGGTGGGATAAAGGTGTGCGCCACCACCGCCCGGCTTATTTTTATTATTTTTTAAAGATTTATTTTGATTATTTGTGTGCACGCATCCACCTGTGTCCAGGAGTGCAGGTGTCCTTGGAGGCTGGAGTTGTAGGCAGTTGTGACCTGCCTCATTTGGGTGCTGGGAACTGAACTTACATCTCCGAGTAATAGGCACTCTTAACTGCTGACCCATCTCTCCAGCCCCCCCCCCCCTTATTTTTGTATGTAGCCCAGACTGGCCTCCAACTTGAGATCCCTCTGCCTCAGCCTCCTAAGTGCTGGGGTTACTGGCATTCACTACCCAGGCTTTGCTTTTTCCTAGATCTATAAACCATGGAGTAGACGTCCCCCTCCCTCCGCTCAGGATTTCTGCTGAGGGCAGCTAGGCAGGCCTTGCATACCTGTGACACCCCAGCTTCTCACTCCCTTGGGGGAACCCATCGCACACTCTGCCTTATATGGTGCTGAGCTTCACACGCTGGATTTCTTTCCTAGGTCCTGTGCAAGACAAGGACCCGCGCCCATCAAAGGGATAATGCTGATTGCATGGACCTCAAGGGGGTCTGCCGGTTCATGTGCCACCTAACCAATGCCTACCCTTACTAGTTCCCCGGAGGCTCCTTGGTGCCACTGAGTCCCAGTGAATGGGAGACACCGGTGACTTCAGTGGAGTCAGACGCGTGCTGGTGCTCCCCACGCCTGAGTGTAGTTGCCCCATGCCCCTGCTCCCTGGACTCGGGGTGCCAAGGGCTGTAGTCAGTGTCTCTCAGACAGACACAGGCAAAGGAGAGAAGCTCAGGAGGACCAGGGGGACCCCAGGCTGGAGTCGGGCTGTCCTCTGACACCACCCTGCGGGAGGCAGAGGAACCCCGGGTGTTGTCTGGAGGAGCAGGTTCGCCCGCCCAGCGCGTGCTCCGCGGATCCACAGTTGCGGGGGAAGCAGACGTCAACGCCTCTCCGGGGGAAACTGAGGCCGGGGGCGGGGTGGGGGGGGCGGTGTCGCGTGCTGCTGTCGCCGCGGCCCCGCCCTCCTGCTCGCCCCGCCCGCGCGGGGGGCGGCGGCGGCGGCGGCGGCGACGCTTCCTGCGGGCGCGGCCGCTGTAGGCGCGGAGCCGCGAGCGAGCGAGCGAGCGAGGCGGAGCCGGCGGCCGAGGAGCCGAGCGCAGGTCCCGCGCAGCCCGCGCCGCGAACAAAGGCCGCCATGAAGCCGGGGCCGCCGCGCCGCGGGGCCGCACACGGGCCGCGCGTGGACACCACCACCCACGCGCCCGGGGCCCGCGGGCTGCTGCTGCCACCGCTGCTGCTGCTGCTGCTGGCCGGCCGCGCCGCAGGGGTAAGTGATGGGCCCCGGGAGGGTCCCCCGCGTGTCTCTGCTTGTCCCCTCGCCACGCGCGCCTCGCTGGGTGTGTCCCGGTCTCGCGGGGTCCCCTCCCCGCCGAGAAGCGTGAGCGTCCGGTATCCGCCAGGTTGCCTCCTCCCCACCCCCACCCCACCCCAAGCCGCCCCGCAGGGCCTTGGGGGCTTCCGAGGGGGGTAGAGGAGGGAGGTCAGTGATGAAGGTGACCCGCAGGGGTGAATGAGGGTGACCGTGTGTGTGTGTGTGTGTGTGTGTGTGTGTGTGTGTGTGTGTGTGTGTGTGTGTGTGTGTGGTGTGTCCGCCTCTGAGAAGGGTGCGTGGGCACCTGTGGGTGTGGGCACGCGAAGGCGCTGTCCATATGGGTGGATGGCATCGGCACCCCGCTTCACACGAGGGTGACCCATTGTGCACGCTGTGTGCCACCATGGCCATGGCCGTGTGTCTGTCGGGTGAGGGGGTGTGTGCTTTGACCCACGGGAGTGTGTGAAAGCACACGCATGTGTGTGCAGGTGTGTGGTGAGGGTGGGCCCCCCGAAGCCCCCCACCCCAAGAGAGACATACATGGGTGTGCGGGCTGGCAGAAGTGTGTACCGGGTGACCCCTGACTGTCCCTTTGAAGTAGCTATGGGGTTGAACTTGGTCCTGGCTTCTCTAGGGGAGCTGGAGGAAGAGGGTCCTGCAGGTGGATGAGTCACGTCCCTGCTCCGAGGGACCTAGGTCCCAAGTGAGTTCTGAGTTGACAGGTGTCTAGATGTGGGCCGAGTGAGCAGGGGACTTCTAGGTCCTACCCCCATGGCTGACTCCAGGAGCAATGGCTGTCCCCACCCTCTCAGATGACCACCAGAGCCCAGACTGGCCGGCACGCCCCTTCTCTCCTAAGCACAGTGGCCAGGCTGTAGGGAGGCAGGAAGGGCCCAGGGCTGCTTTGAAGACCACAGGTTCCTCAAGCTGCCAGCTTTGGGGAGGGGGACCCCAGGATAGTGCCCGTGGTCCATGCCTTGTCTTTTTTTTTTTTTTCCTGGTAGGGGTGAGGGGAGAGGTACCTGAGAGAATGGAGGTACTGCCCACTCTGGCAGTTGGAACTGCTGCTCAGCAGCATTATAGAAAATTACCCTTGACATCAAAGACCTGGTTTCAAAGTCCAGTGACCACCACCCATTCATGGTGAGGTCTCGAGCCAGCTGGCCACTCCACAGAGCCTCAGGTTCCCCTCTGCAAAGAGGGACTAAGGGCGCCCTTCCTGGAGGAAGAGTGGACATAGAGGCACCTTTGAGGGCATTTTAGTGTAAGTTGCAGAGGACTGAGGACTAATGGCTCCAGGGAGGCAGTTGCCCCGAGAAGGGAAAAGGCTGTATAGACTCGGCCAGAAGGGAAAGGATCTAGGGAGACTGTGAGGACCCAGCACATAGTAGGGCCTCCACCAGGCAGGTGTGAGGGCAAAGTAGGGCAAGAGTGGTTCAGGCCAGTGCTGACTGACATTCCTAGGTGGTGGGCCTGGCTGAGTGAGAGCAGGGACTGTGGTAGGGGTGTGATTCAGAGATGTGACCCTCTCTGTGGGCGTGTGGTCCTTCCAGAGACTGTTGAGAAAGGGCTCTTTACTCTGTTACCTGACCTGGGAAGCTAAGGGTTAAAGGTGGTGCTGGGTTGTTGGGATGCCACACCAGCAGAGACTATGCTCTCAGCCAAAGGGTGCTTCCAAAAATGGCCTCTGGTGGGAGCTCCTGAGGATAGCAAGGGACGGGCAGGGCAGTGGCTGGCTCAGTAGAGGAGGAACAGGATGACCCTGGGTCTTCTTGCCAGTCTGGGAGGACATGGGGCGTGGGGGATGGGACTCTAGGGAGGGGAAAGCTGGTTTCACCAGGTTGTGGCTGGCAAACTGGGGGTGTGTCCTGACCTGGGGCTTCAATCTTGAGAGACTAGGTGTCTAGGGCTCTGAGGACTTCAGGCCACCTCAGCTGCTCTGCTTAAGTGACTCTCAGAATGTCATGGAGGGCAGGGACACCAGAAATTATTGCCTTTGGAGAATGTTGTTTTAAAGTCCAGGTCTGGGAGGGACCATTGATGTCATTCACTCTGTTCTCAGCGATGGATTTGTGGCTGTGTGACTTTGTGGAAGTGACTTAACTGTCCTGTGCCTCAGTTTCCACTCTGTAAAGCAGAACAAAAGGCAAAAGCTTCCACATAGTGCTTGATGTATGTGAATTCTTTTTTTTTTTTTTTTTTTTTTTTGAGCTGGGGTCTCATGTAGCTCAGGCTGGCCTCACTTTCTACGTAGGTAAGGATGGTCTTGAACTCCCGACCCTCCTACTTCTACCTCCTAAGTGCTGGGATTACAGACCAGAGTCACTGTGCCCTGTTCTTTTTCAGAGTTGCTGTTGTGTGTTTGGGAAAGTGGGGTGTCCCCAGCATCCAAGAACCCTTTCCTCTTGCCCTTCCAGTCTGCTCTGGAGAGCTGTTGCCCTCACCACAGAAATGAAAAGCTGGGGACTCTTGGGCTGTTCCAGGTCAGGAACCATAGTGAGCAAAGGAATTCAGAGGCACCATCATCCAGAGTCCTGATGACTTCCCGGGCTGCTGGGCACCAGGGGCAGATGACCTGCTGCGTGATCTGCGCAAGGTTCTCATCCATCTCAAGACGCTCCCCATTCACTAGACAGTGTCAGGCTCGGGCCCCTGGAGGAGCTGGAGTACACTGTCCTTCAGTGGAGATGAGACTTACATGGAGGGAGCCTTGGAGGCTTCCTGGAGGAAGAGGCCTTCTGAGCTAAGCTGACAGGGTTCACAACAGCAGCCTCTCTAACCCTCCACTCCGTCACCCATCACCTATAGAAACGGTCGGATTTTCAGGGCTGTTGACTTAGACCTGAAGTCTGCTGCTCCCTGGGAGCAGAATCAGCCTCCTAAAGCTGGACAGCTGTGGATGGAGTGAGTGGGCGGGACCACCTGCTGCCTTCAGGGAGAGGAAGGCTTCCCCCAAAGCTGCCCGGGGAGGGGGCTGCTACTTAGAGCCCTCTGGGCCAGCTGGGGGCCTGGCTGATGTAAGTGCCACAGTTGCAGGCTGGATGCTGGACACAGCTCCAACGCCCTGCCCCCAGCGCTCTGTGTGGTTGAGTGTAGGGTGTGCTCAGGACAGTCTTAGGAATACCCAGAATCCTTCTTTACAGATGAGGACATGAGCCACAGAGACACTTGGTGGCTTGGTGGCCACATAGCCAGGGACTAGTTGTTTTGAGCTGAAGCCAGGCTGGCTCTCAGCCCTGGGCATCAGTCTTGATCTATGCCCTCGTGCTATGTGAACTTAGGTACTTTACCTTACCTCTCCAGGGTCTCCTTATCCTTCCCCAGTTATGTATTTATTAAAATAATTTTTGAGGCCAAGTCTCACGCTATAGCCCAGGCTAGACTTGAACTCGTGACGTTCCTGTCCCAGCTTCCTGATGGTTGGGATGATAGGCAAGGGCCACATTATTCCCCCTTGGCTACCATTTGGCAGATGCCCAATCGTACGTAGATGCCATCCCCGCTCCTTTTTAATTCTCTTGTAGTTTTGGGGGTTGCTAGTGGGAAAGGAGCTGACTAGGGCTCTTCCTCTACCAATTCACAGGTCCCTGTCACCTGCAAAGGGCCGATTCTAAGGGTTGTTGGGGACAGGCTGGGGGAATGTTGTAAAAAGGGGGATGTTGGAAAGTTGTGTACAGCTTGGGGGGCTTGTGCTGGGTCGTGTGGTGAACACAGGGCAGGAAGCCCTTGGAAGCCTTGGTGATAAGGGGCTAAAGACCATATCCCTTGAGTACATCTGAAGCCTGAGCCATGCTTGGCTCTGCACAGGTGACCAGACCCGCCTCTGCACCCCTCCCCCACCTTCCATCCCTAGAAAGCCATTCAGAGACCAGATCCATGCCTCAGCCTACCCTTCAGAGCACCAGCTCTCCGACCGACCGTCACTTTCTCCCTGTCCTGGCAGCAGAGAGGGTGTGACTCACAGGGTCCAGGACAAGAGGAGAGGAGTCACTGTCCTTTCTTGTCAAACCTGGAGCTTCTGGGGCACCCGAAGCTACTCTGTGCAGAGCGAACTAAGCCTAGAAACAGAGAGAATGCAGCTGGGCCAGGGACTCTGCTCCTGTGTGGCAGGGAGCAGTTGGTGAGGTGGGCAGGGACCTGCCCTGTCTAAGGCATGTGTGGTGGCCTGTGAGGCGCCAGGGGGCTGCATAGGGCGGGCCTGTGGTGACGCTGTCACCGCCAAGTCTGGCCAGGACCATGAGGTTGTGGCTCTGGGCACCAGACCAGCTTCGTGCAGCCCTGTGATTTTGTGTCTGGGGGCAGGGTGACCAAGCTGGGCACTGCCTGAGGGCTGGCCCCTTCCTTGTCTCCACCACCCCTACTGGCTCCCACACCGACCAGAGTAAGGCCTGGGCTGGTGACCACCTGGCCCCTTCAGATCTCTGTCCCACAAAATGTCCTGGGAACATTAGCTTTATTGACTACCCTCCTCCACTTGTCTTGGCTCCCAGCCTTGCAAGATTCCAGGAGCCTGGGCAGCCTTTACTTCCGGCCCCTCACTCCAGAGCAGGCCCCTAGCCAGAGGGGTGGCCCGTCCCCTCCTCCACTCCCAGGCCTGGTCTGAGCGCCAAACAGGAAGCAGTGATTACAGGGGAGAGTCTGAGCAGCCATGGCTGGGGGGCCTAGCTGTGGGATAGGGGGTAGGGGGACCCTGACAAATGAGCTAGCACCTGGCTTCTGAGGGTAGCGGGCCGGGGCCACCATGCGGGCCTTTCAGACCAGGTGGAGGAGTTTTTTTCCTTAACTCTCACTGCTGGAGCTATCAGAGACTTGGCTTCCCACCAAGACCTTGGTCCTTTGTTTTGGGGGGCCACCGAATCTGAAAGTGCACTTGAGACAGAAGAGCAGAGACCTCCAAGCCAACTGGTGAGGGTTGAAATCCTGCTGTTTCCAGTTTCGTGCTGTGTAACCTGGGTCCCTTTGCCCGACTTCTCTGAGTTAGGATGTGGAGTGATGGAGTGAGCAGGGAGTGGCCACTCCTGCGAAGGTTAGATTAGCTTCTTGCTTTTAACTTCCCCGGGCCATTTCTTTTTTTCTTGCCCTCTTGGTCTGATGAAGGAACTGCTGTCTGGAAACAGGGCCAGAATTCCCTTGCGGAGTGTGGGAGCCAGGTTTGAATGGCCTGAAGCGGAGCCCTGAGCCCTGAGCAGGAGAATTTGGGTTGGGACTCCCAATTGCCGTGGGCTGGATTTAGGCTAGCTTAGACAAAGTATTTTCTAGCCTCTGTGGCACTGAGTTTCTGGGAATTCTGTCCCCTGTAGTGCAGGATAGAGGCAGGTAGACCTGTCTACTGTTCAGGTCCCATGGCCCTGGGACTCCTGGAAGACAGATTGCATGTGTGCAAAGCTCTGGACAGGGTGGTGTTTGTGGAATCTGAGCAGCCATGGCCCACACACCCATGGTCCTTTAGGCCAGAGCACTCGGTTGTATTCTGTTGGTCCCCCAAGCTTGGTGAATGTTGGCTAATGGCTAATGGCTAGTGGCTAATAGAAAGGGACCTTGGAGTGGGAGGGTCCTGTAGAGATGGTCACCCTTAGCCAGTGCCTCACAGTGGATGGCCTGGGCTTTGCCCAAATATGATGCTTCATTCTGCTGTCCTGGGTGGCTCACTGAGCCTTCCAGCCTCTCTGGGAGACTGGTATCATCGCCTTGTTTACAAGACTCTGGGATGATAAGATACCCACCAGAGCTCACTCTACCAGAAGGAGGTGGAGTCTGTGCTCAGCTGCCCTACCCCTACCCTGGGGCTCTGCCCTGAGGGGCTGATCTTGTCATCATACCTTCAAGGGGGATGCGCCTGAGCATCTCTGGAGCATCCGGCACCCCCCCACCTCCTCACTTCAGCTCCTAGCCAGGCTGCAAGAGTCATGTAGACACCAGTGGCATCAGTAAATCTAATTGCAGCTGACTGATTACCAGTTCGATCGCCTGTGGTCAGCATCAGAATAGGTGGGGGCTTCCCTCCAGCTTCAGGCCTGAGGGACAGCTGAGCAATCCTGGGGATAGGGAGAGCTGTTGGCCTCTGCTCTGGGTACTTCGTGGAGCTCATCATGCCTGGCACACTACTCCAGGGTGTGGCAGATGTGAGTGTCCATCTACCCTCTTCTCCTGTCTCGTCACTGCCTCACCTGGGGTACCGTGCTTGCTTCTGAATCCCACCCACTTCCTGCCTTCAAGGTGCCCCCTGCCGAAGTGGTGGAGGCAGACGGTAGGGAATGGCAGTTGCGGGGACAGTGGTCGGAACATACAGGGTTCTGCTAGACACGAGGCACCTCTGGGTCCTCAGCACGGCCTGGCCATGTCACCCTGTCTTACACTTGGAACCCTGAGGCCTGGGCAGCAGATGGCTTGCCAAGGTGAACACTGTCCTCTGCATTCTTCCAGGTGCTGGCCTGGGGCACTGGGCCACCAAGCAGAGCACACAGTGGTGAGGGTTGGGGCATGGTGCCTGGATGCTGAGAATGAACTGCTTGGTTGGTGAGCAGCCTTCACTGGGTACCTACTGCATGCAGGGACCTTGCTGGGGGCTGTGGTATTAGTCTGAACAGAACAGCCTAGCTGCCCGGCTGTGGGTAGCTATGGGAGGGTGTGGAGCTTGTGCAGACGGGGGCCAGGGCCCGCTTCTGTCCACTCCCTCAGAGCAAGCCCAGCCCTGCCACTGGAAGGGGCTCCTCTTCTGTGGAGCAGGACTGGTGTCTCCTGGCTCATTAGGCTTGGGGAAGCAGTCACTAGTCACAAGGATGGTAGGTTTTATTTTTAGTGTCAACTTCCTCTAAGATTGACCGGGCTCCGAGGTGAGCCCTCCAGCAGCTCGCTCATACAGGGAAAAGGAACCATCTGTGAAATGGGGCCATTGGATGGGGTGATCTGGGCCAGCCAGTCCTCAGTCCACAGTTGACCTCGAGTGCCCCCCACCCTTCACGTGCCCTGTTCGTGGTTCCTCTTGGGGGTGGGTGGAAGAGTCCCTTTCCTTTCTAGTCACGCTGAGCGCCACCTCTCTCCCTGACCCTGGGAGCGTGATCACTCACATCCAGGCCACCCAGGGACTGGGCACTGAGTCAGGTTTCTAATATAGAGGAGGAACACTGGGTGGGGAGTCTAGTCTCGGTCCTTATCCTCACCTGCTGGAACCTGCCAGTGTCCACAGTCCCCATCTGACCTGGGCCCCCTCCGTGTCTGGCTCCTGACCTTAGGAAGCACCGATACGGAGAAGGAAGGAGTCATGGAAGTGAGCTGTTGGTTTGACTCTGGAGGCTGAGGGCTGGCTTGTGAAGGAAGTGTCCTCGGTTCCAGGCCTTGAAGGCTGGCAGAGGGGCCAAAGTGGACAAAGGCTCAGAAGCAGGGAGGGCTGTGGCCTATCGGGAGACCAAGCTGTGGAGAGTGGGGTAGCCAGTGGCAGGAGGAGGGAGCACCGTGTGTGGACGAGGAGCATGCCTCCCTGTCCTCGCTAAGTGTGTGGCCTTACTAACTGGCCACTTCCAAGTCCCTGGTCCTGGGCCTCAGCCCATGCTGGGGTTAAATAGTTGGCCCCTCCCCACCCAGCCTAGGCCCCAAAGCAGAAGCCTCAGCACTGGCACTCCATATTGTTCATAAGGTGGACTGTCAGTGAAAAGAGACCTTTGTGTTCTGCCCTACAGGCAGAGGGTGTGGCCTGTAAGATGGAGCCGGCTACCGAACTTCACGCGTCAAAACTCACTCAGCCCTGTGAGAAAGACACTGGTGTTACCTTGATTTTATAATTGTGATGTAAACACAGATGAAGTAATTTGTGCAAAGTCCCAGAGCTGCGTAGAGCTGAGTTGGGATTTGAACACGTGCAGTCTGGTGCTAGACCAGTGCTAGCGTCCTAGCTATTACAGAGATGTCTGCAGCAGAGCAGTCTCAGGGGCGTTGCTACAGGAAGGTTAAGGCCAAGGTCTTGCCGGCTCCCTGGACTTGTGTGGCTGCTGATGCTGAGCCAGGCCAGGGCCTCCTTGGCTTCGACGAGGACAGTTCTCTGTCATTATTGTCCCCGCTGAAGCTACCCCAGGCTTGAGGGGAGGGGACTGGTGGTGGTAGAGGACCCAGAGGACCCAAAGTAACAGCAAGTTGATGACTGAGCTGAGATTGAGAACTTTCTGGAGCCCCAGGCTGGGCGCCAGCCCCTACACCAGGTTCTTGTCTTTTACCTGTCTCCGTTTTGCCCAAAGTGCAGGCTTAATTCCACTTGTTTCTCTCAAGACGCCTCCCAGGCTGCACCAGCTGCTCTCCCGTCCCATATCTATGCCACATCCATTCCCATCATTCCTCAGTGCGCTGCTTCAGACTGGTTTCCTCTGCCCAGCATGCTGCCCCATCCAAGACCCCCGAGCAGCCCATGGTCTGACTTTTCCATACCTATATACATCCCCTGTCTCTTCTCCAGTGAGCTTCTACTCACGCTTCAGAGCCCAGCCAAGATGGCCCTTCTTCCTAGCTGCCAAACACCACCGAGGGGGCTCCCTGATCTGTCCTACCTCTTCTGGATTCCCAGGCTCTGTCTGCTCTTCTGAACATTGAGATTCTTTGCCAGGCCCCCATCCTGTTAGATTGCTTCATCTTGTCTGGCTCCCCACGGGGTTTACATTGTTACCTCCCCTCCGGGGAGCCCTGTCTTGGATACACTGTTGCAGCTGCTACCACCTCCCCCCTCCCCATTACATCATCTCCCTGCCCAACTCACATCTCCTTTCTCCCCCCCCCCCCCCCCCCCCCCCCCCCCCCCCCCGTCTGACATTGCTGTATTGTTTCTTTTCCCCCACTTTCACACTTCCTCATTTCGATTTATTTCTGGTTCTTCTCACTGTAACACCTTGTCTTTTCTCCCCGGCCCTCCCCTGTATGACCCCCAAGCTGGGGAGGAGAGGGGAGTGGAGTGCAGCTGGGGAGCTGGAGCCAGGGCGCTTGAGTTTAGGAGCCACAAGGGGTGGAGGTGTGGGTCGGGCGCTTCGACGCCACCTTTCCTGAAGGTGGTAGGCCCTGGGGGCTGGGCTACCTGGAGGTGTCCCCTCTGCTCCCCTTCCCCTCCTCTGCTCTTCTGTCCTCTCTCTTCCTTCCCCCCTTTCCCTCCCTCTCTCCTACCCTGAGGCTGACCCTCTCACATCCCTGGCTGTGATTCAGTGGGGACTTGAGGTCCTGTTTCTTGGAGGGGGCAGGGTCTGGTTAGAGCTGGGATGGGCATCCCTTTCGGGAGTCCTCACCTCCTGGTCAAGAGCTCAATCTCTCCCTTTGATGTCCCCACCGCCAAGTGGAGTTTGAGGCCCAAGCTGCCTTGAGGACAGTTGGCACTGGTCTGTCTGTCGTACTGTACTCTCTAGGAGCCGGGAAGCTTGTGGAATCTTGTTCTCACATGAGCAGGGGTGGGTGGGTGGGTGGGTGGGGTGGGTGGAGGGGTGGGGTGTGCATTTCAGCCCTGGCCTGGAGGCTATGGTGGCACCTGGTGACCCTTTCTCATGTGCTGTTACCACCGTGTTTCGGTCAGGACTTACACTTGGGTGGGTGACATAGGTCATCCGCATGCGGGTGTATGTGGATATTTTCAGGTGTCTGAGCTGACGCTTAGGAACCTAGAGTAACAGAGGTGGACTGTTGTTTATGCTGGGGAGATCAAGAGTCCCCAGAGACGGCCTCTCCCCTTCCTAGCTGCTAAGGTTCACCCTCAGCCTGGTGGCTGCAGATGGATTTTGGTGGAGGAGGTTGGGAGAGTCTGTGCCTGCCTTGTGAGGGTCAGATGTTCACACAGAGGCCGGGGAGGTAGCTCCGTAGTGGAAGCTCTTGCTGTGCGAATGTGAAGATGAGTTCGAATCTCCAATCCAGGTGAAAGCCAGGTGAGTGTGGTGGCCCACCTATCATCCCAGCACCCAAGAGGCTGGACATGCTCCCAGAAACTGAGCTCCGGGCTCAGCAGGAGACCCTGCTTCAACACTAGAGGTGGAGCATGATCAAGGAAGATCCCCGAAACCAACTTTAGGCCTCCACACACACTCACACATGCACATGTGCCGATGCATGCACACATGTGAGGATGCATATGACTGTGCCTGGACTCCTTCCTCGACACGAGCAGCTGTGCAGGCACAGTGCTGGAGCTGTGCTCAGGGAACAGGCCTGTCCCTAATCCAGACCTTAATCCCAGGGTCCAGAGCTCTGGTCAGGGGCAGCTGGTCATCTGGCCTCCTTAGGGAGATTAAGGCAAGGGCAGAGGGGACACTGGGAGCTCTGTCTCCTACCCAACCCCCAGGGACACTTCACGCTCATCCTCCAAAAAGCTGACTTTGGGCCCCTCAGAGAGCCGGTTCTATATGCTATTCATAAATTCTGGGCGCTGACAGGGTGGGAGTGAAGAGAAGAGCTGTGTGTCCCCAGGAAAGGGACAGCTAGTAGAGAGAGGCCAGGAGAGACGTCTCCCATCACTTAAGTACCTGCCTGTCTGCAGTGGTCCCTGACTCAGAGTCTTCAGCACCGAGGCCCTCTGATGCTGGTCCTGAAGCATCTCTGATGAAGCAGGCGCAGAAAGCCCCGCAGGATGACATCCTGAGCGTGGGTACAGCTAGGATGGGGACATACATGTCTAGGTGGAGGGGAGGTCTGAGCTGGAGGCTCTGGAGGCAAATAAGGACACTGTTGGTCACCAGTAGAATGGGGTAGTAGCTGCCACTGAGCAGGCCAGGCCATGGCTGTGTATGGCTGCTGTGCTGAGCGTGGTCTCCTGGTGGGCAGCTAGGCCATGAGGCGTATGAGAGTGATTCTGCTGGAGGGGACTGACATGGACCGCGGCTCTGAGGTGACTGTCCCTGGCCTGCTGTGGGAGAAAACACCCCCCACACTACCCAGAGCCCAAGACAGTACGGGCTGAGCCTCGCCTCTGTTCCTTCCCACCTCAGCTCTGTCCAGGTGTGGATGGGTGGCGGTGTGCGTTGAGGGGAGGGAAGGAGGGTGGCTCGGGTGTCCTTGAGCAGGTCACCTTGTCCCTGTGTGTCTAGATCCTCTCTGTAGTCCCTGCTCCTCTGAGGGAAGCCGTAGGGCTCACGTGGCCTGCTGCCAAGCTTATGGCGGTGACCTTACGCTGCTGTACAGGCCAGTGTGTCGGTAGTGGGAGGAGTCTCAGCCACCACAGAGGTGACAGTTGACACCCCCTCCCCACCCCCACCCCAGGCTCAGTGAACGAGACTGTCCTGGCAACAGCCTGCTGGCTGACATCCAGGTTGGTGGCCATCTTTTCAGCTCAGACCCTCTGTCACTCAACACTTCTTCCAAGCTGGATCCTGGGCAAGACCATCTGGGGACTCATTCATTCGTCCCCTTATTCATTCACTCGTTCCCTCTCTCATTCATTCATCCCCCTCATTCATTCATTTTCTTACTCATTCTCCTCCTCATCAGCTCCCTCCCTCATTCATTCCTGGGACTGGGCTGGAGGCAGCCAGCCCTCAGTGCTGGCCTTGACTCATGTGACTCCCTCTAGGGAAGGGGTCAGGTGGGTATTATGGGGGGGTCTTCCAGCCTTGCCTGGGAGGGGTCTTGGAGGGACTCTTGGTAGAGGGGATGTGGTGGTGGCTTTGTCTTTGGGCTGCAAAGTGGGTGGAGGCCAGAAAATTCAAGGTGCTTGAAGGCAAGGTGGACTCTGAGCCCAGTGGGGAGCCTGTGCTGAGGGTTGAGGTGGAGGGCAGGACATACGTGCCCAAGGATCTTGGGGTGCTAATGATGGCAGAGGCAGCATATAGGGCTTTCCACATTCCCTCCATCCTGTCACGGAGGGGACACTGAGAACCTGCCAGACAAAGGCCGGCAGCTGGGGCCTGGGCCAGGCCTCAGGACAGACAGACGGGGCCTCCGTCTGGGAGCAGAGAGCGGAAACTGCCTGGGGCTTGGCAGCTGCTGCTGGCTTGGTAGAGGTTTGGCCTGGGAGCCAAATGGAGGTGGGTAGGGCTGAGAGACCGATCCTGAAGCCCACAGGGCTGTCTGTCCTTGAGGCTACACTAGACAGCAACAAGGTGGGGGACAGATGGACTTGTGTCCAACCTCTGGGGCCCCTTCTGGCCCTCTACCTTGTTGCTAGGGCAGCCAGCAGCGCTCCTGAGGGGATATCTGGGAGCTGCCTTCTCCTCTGAGTCCCTCTCTGGATGTGACTGCACCTGCACCCTCCAGTGGCCCTTGGAGAGACGGTGGCTTACAAACACAGAGAGGCCTGCCTGGGCCCTGCTTACCTGAGGGCTCCAAGCAGAGATTTGCTTGTCTGAAGATGGGCACAGTGTGGCTTCCCCTGGGGCCTAGACGGTGGGTACTCAGATGGGAGTGTGGAGACGAGGCAAGGGAGTTCTCTGGAGATTCTGAATTTGAGTCCCGACTCTGCCGAGTGACCTTATCCAAGTCCTTCCCTCCCTCTGAGCCTCAATTGTACACTTCTGCCTTTCTTTCCTTTTCTTTTTTTCTCTTTTCTTTCTTCTTCTTTTTTTTTTTTTTTTTTCCTTGGTTTTTCAAGGCAGGGTTTCCCTATGTAAGCCCTGGAACTTTTTCTGTAGACCAGGCTGGCCTCTAACTCAGAGATCTCTCCTGAGTGCTGGGGTTAAAGGCATGCACCACCACCGCCCAGCCCCTCACTTCTGCCTTTCTTACGTAGCTGTTCTGAGATGAGACTCCTATGCCATAAAGTGTGGACAGTCTCCCTTACCCATGGCCTTACTCTGTGCTCACTCAGCCACAGCTCCACAATGCTAAGCGGAGAAGCAGTTCATAAAGTTCAGATTGTGCATCTTTGTGAGTGGCGCGGTTAAATCCTGAGCTGTCATGCTGAGTCCTGTCTGGAAGCGTGGGGCTCACGCTGTGGCTGTGTGTGCACACGCAAGTCACTTAGGAACATTCCTGTTCCCAGATGGACTGTCACTGTGTCACCAGGCTGGTGTTCAGGTGACCTTTGCTATGCTTACCGGTGGCCCTAGCGTCGGGAGTGGAGATGCATACAAGGTACCAGGTGTAAGACATGGAAGGACCGCTGGTCCCCGCGTGGCTGCAGGGCATGTGGGGAATCATATGGTACCCTCTGGGTCAGCCTGCCTGAGGTGGGAGGGTGGAAGCTGCTGTAATTCAGAGCTGTGTAGTATGCATCAGAATGCTGCTACCATCACCTAGTTTAGGGTTAAAAAAACAAAAACAACAAAAAAACCCCAGGGTTCCAGGTAGTCCAGGCTGGCCTCAAGCTTGCTATGAGCCAAACATGACCTTGAACTCCTGAGCCTCCTGCCTCCACCTCCCAAGTGTGGGGTCTGCAGATAACCATGCTTGGTTGTTTCGGAACATTTTTATCATTCTGAAGAGAGACCCCGTGCCAATGTCAGTGTTCCCTGCATGCCCAGCTTGCTGCCAGGCTGGACACTTCCTTCCAGGGGGCCCGCACAGCGTGAGGGCCGCGGAACTGGTTTTGTTCCTTAGTACCATGTTTTCGAGGTTTACTCACACAGCGGGGTCTGCCATCTCGGTAGCTTTCTCGGCTCAGTAATGTCTTTCTGTGCGGATGGATCCTGCTTTGTGTAGCCTCACAGCAGGGGATGCGGTCTAAGAGCAAGGGTCACCTGAACATCGGAATGGTCCATTTGGTAACAGGACATGTTCCTACCTGACTGTCGTGCACACGCAGCATGGGCCCTGTGCTTCCTGGCAGGGCTCAACAGGGCGGTCAGAATGGCTTCAGCTTTTGCCTCTTCTGGACAGTACTGCTTTTCTGTTCGTTACTGCGTTTATTTTATTTACTTATTTTTGGGTGGAGGTCAGAAGACAGCTTGTGGGATTCTGTTCTCTCTTTCCACCATGTGATCTCCAGGGATCGAACTCGGGTCGTTGACCTTGGCAGCAGGTGCCTTTATAAGCTGAGCCCTCTCGCCTGCCCCTCTTTTCTGTCATAAAAATAAAAAAAAAAACATAGAATTACTGGGTCCTATAGACACTCTGCGTTTCACATTCTGAAGAACTCCGGCTGCTTTTTGAAAGTGGAACGTGCTTTTTGATGTCCCCCCGGCTTCAGCAGCTGGTTGCCTGACTCTTGAGCACAGTGGTCCCGGCATCCCTCGGGTGTCTATGGGGTGACACAGTGGACAAGGTACAAAGCTCGGGATGACGGTGGGCAAGAGCTTGTCCCTTGAGGGGCTGTTTTGAAGGCCTAGCACTTGTAGGTGCTCAGCTGAAGGAGCCGGACTGACTGGGGAGCTGGGACTGCAGGTCCACAGCCTGAGAGCAAGGGGGAGAGCGGAGGGATGTGCCCATGGGCCACCTGCTGTGCCCAGGCTCCCGGCTTCTCATGGCCTTCTGCCCTGGGTCAGGGTTTGCAGAAGGGAGGGTCAGGTGGGCAGCTTGCCAAGAAGGGAGGCTCTTACTGGGGCCTCGGTGTCGGGTCCCCTGTCCCTTTGAGGTCAATGATGTTATTAAGCTTATATAAGCAAAGAAAAGAAACCACAGCTCAGAGAGGTCGGCTTTCCGCCCAGGGTTTCACAGCTGCAGAAAGCCAGTGCTGGGGTTTGGATCCTATATGTTCACTGTTCATTTGGATGACCTATACGGCACCCAGGAATCAGGCTGGAGGTGGCCGGGGACAGGTGTGATCCTAGGCAGGTTCTGGGGGCTCTGCCAGTCAGACCTCCCTTGGTGTTTTATATGAATCCTTCTGTGTGCCTCAGTTTCTACGTGGACATTGGGATGGTGGCTCCCGAGGACTCCACTGCCCAGAACATCAGAGTCTGGTCTGTTTGTCCCCAAGCAGCAGATTTGGGAAGGATGGGACCTGAGGCCCTAACATGTGAGCTCACATGAGGTAAATAACCTGGCAGACCTGCGGAGAGGGAGCTGTCCCACCGGACGGAGGCAGCAGAACAGGAGGAGGAGGCTCTCGGGGCTCAGATAATGTTGGTTTCATTTCTTGGTCCCATTGCTGTGAGACTCGGGGCCCGTTGCTTCACCTCTTTGAGCTCTGAATCTCAGGTGTGGAATGAGGATAAACCCCCACCAGTGAGGTGTTTGTGAAGAGAACTGAAGCTGTGTGCATCTGAAGGTGAGTGCTCCCTGCTGAGCACTACTGTTCTTCACAGGGAGGGATGGGATGATACAGGTGTCCCCCTGAAAAATGCCCGGGGGATGCACCATACTACAGCCAGGGGCCCAGGTGCACTCTTGGAGGCTCAGGAGTTCCCTGGGCACAGGATTCAGACCGGGGGTCAAGTCCTGTTGGGCTACACCGGTGGTCAGCAGCCTTAGTGTCCTTCGCTGTACACGAGGTGAAAGGAGCCTGCGACCTAACATGATCAAGCAAGCCTCGCAGAGCCCACGGAGGCCCAAGGATGGGAGCTGGGTATCACGTGGGGGGATGATTAGACAGAGGCCACAGGGTTGAGGCCTCTATGGGTGGTCCTCCTTCACACAACTTGGGGCTGGGAACAGTGTGTCAGGGTGGTCTCAAGGGTGATCTACAAGAGCAGGTGGCTGGGATGGATGAGGCGGTGACAGAGTTGTCTCAGCCTGGGCTGAGGAGTTCTCTAGCTTTCCAGGGCTGGTCACTGCCCTTCATCTAATCACAGGAGGCAGAATGTCTGCCATGGAGAGGTTGCCTCTACCCCAGGCCTAGGTGGGTGCTTGGTGGGTAGGTGCCTGTGCCTAGGGCCAGCGTGGTGAGGGTGATGGCGAAATGGGAGCCAGGCCCACTAACCGCCAGCTACCTTTTGGGGGGTGTCCGTAGTGGAAGAGGGACCAGCAGATGGTGGGGGAACTTAGGAAGCATGCATAGGGTCAAGCATGGACAGTGCTCCAAGCCGATGCAAAGCACTGGGAGACCATGGGGCAGATCTAGACAATCCGCTGGCCTCCCTCTGTGGCCTCTCTGAAACAACAGGGATGTCGCTTTTGTGGCAGGTTCTGCTAGTCTGGCTCATCTCCATGAATGTTCAGTAGCCTCCCTTCGGAACTTGATGGTGACGGTAGTAACTGCCAACATGTCCTAGGCCCAGCCTCCAGTATGGTGCCCCAGGGAGGTCATAGTTCCTTTGTTTTGTCTGGAAGGGCAGGCTGGCAGAGTTGGTGTCCATCCAGGGCCACTCAGGCATCGAGGGACAGAAGTACCCAGCAGTCACTTTAGCAGTCCCAGCTGTCCCTCTCCTGGTAGTCAATGGACAATTTTTCCTTTATTCTGGAATATTCTTTCAAAACGAATTAAAACAAAAACAAAAAACCCTCCTGGAATGCATTCAGGCCTTTTAGGGACCTAGTTAGGCAACATGGGTGTGTGAAAACACAGTTATTGACAGCTACATACTATTCCATGTACCCTAACTTATTTAACAGTCTCCTATTGTTGGGAATGTAAATTGCTTCCAGTTCCCCTCTTATACAGAACACTGCCCTGGGGCTCCAGTTCTTGAGGGCCCAATTCCAGCAGGCTGGGGGAAGGTCTGGCTTAGCAGGGTCCTGACTTGGGCTCTGTAGTCTGAGGTTTTTCTTCACTTTATCCAGGAAGAGGAGAAGCGTGTTTGGAAGTGGGGAGGGGCTCATGTGACCTGTTCTCTGTTGGGCTAGCTGGGGGGGTGTCACTGCTACTGTAGAGATAGAGATTTGGGGGGCACCAAGCTGGAGGAGGTGCTAGAGGGAGGCCTTGCTGACACCCCTCCCTCCTCCCTGGCACACAGCAGGGGAGGGGGGCAGCGGCCATCTTGACTCCCTTTGTAGTTGGCTGGCTGGGATGTGCTAGGCATGGGGCGCTTTCTGCCCTCAGTGCTGCCCTGTGGGGGTGGACTGAAGTGGAGGGAGGGGGAGCCGTGAGTGGGAGTGGGAAGGGGTAGGGACTGAGGTATCCATGCTGCCATTGTCATCCCTGGCCATCCTTCTGCCCGGAGCCTGGCCCCAAACCAACATTCCTGCAGAGAGGCTATGGGTCTCCCGGGTGGAGCCGGTGACCATGAGAATCACTGAGTTCTCACAGGGCTGAGGGCCTTTGGGGACGGAGCCCACGGGGACCCTGGAACGCTGCTGAGACCTTTCCTTCGCTAGCCCCACTCCAGGAACTAGCCATCACCAGGCTGTGTCTTCGGACAAGCCGCCCCCCTTCTCCGCTGCTTGCCCGGCTTATCTGGACTGTTCCCCTTCCCTCACACCCGTCTCTGCGTCTGTTGGGAGGAAACTGAACACTGTGATCTCTCAGGCCTCCTTTAGACTTGCAAGTGAGGTCTGGCGTGGGGAGGCGTGCTGGGGGAAAACCAGCCCAAGATGAGCCAGCACCAGCAGTCCACCTGGCAGCACAATGCTCCCTGTGTGCTTACCAGCCCTCACAACAGCCCTCACAACAGCTCACAACAACCCTACGAGGCGGAAATTATGATTGTCACTGTTTAGCCGAATATAGGCCCAGAGAGGTTATATAACTCGCCCAAAGACACCCAGCAAGTAAGTAGAGCTTGAGTTGAACCCAAGACAGTCTGAGCCTAAAGCTGGACTCCCAGCCCAGCTCGCATTGTCTCTGGTCACCAGGATGGTAGAGTCCCAGTCTGGCTAATTAGGGGAAGGAAGCTGGGGCAGAATTAATTACACTTGATTTTGTTCTAGCTTTTGCAGCATGATTAGCGGGGCACAGGGTGCCGGGCTCCTGGCCCCTGGCAGCTGACCTAATTTATGTGTCTGAATGCTTCTGTACCTCCTCCCTGACCTTCCCCTCCCCCAGCCTCTCTCTTTAGCTCTCTGTGTGGCTTTGGCAATGCCACTCAACCTCTCTGGGCATCAACAGTTTCCTCGGCGTCTGTCTCCTCCAGGAGGAGGCTGCGGCTTCGGTTCCGTAACTGTGGAGACATTAACATAACTGGCAATCAGCCGTTACTTAACCCGGTATCCTGCTCATCATTTGCATAGTCCTGGCTACTCTTCCCAGTGGCTCGAGAGTCCTGTTCTTACCATCTCATTTCACAGATGAGGAACCAAGGGACCAGACTCTGCACCGCCCCGTCTCTCTAGAAGGTTCTGGTGGGGAAGGAGGCAGAAAGGACCCCTTGGGACTTTGCCGGTGGCTTAGAGGGAGCTCTGAGTAAGGGAGGTGTCTCAGAGCTAGCGGCTGCTGTGGACAGATGGGACATGTCTGACACAAGACCTCGCCTAGCCTGGTCCTGGTGGGGGAGTCTGGAGAGATGGGGTAGCCTGGAGGAGGAAGCCTCCTGCCTCTCCCAGCCACTTTGACGCTGGGGAGAAGGGCCTGTGGGTGAGCAAGGGGCCGACCATGGGAGACTGCTTACCATAGAGCAGGTTCCCCACATCCCTAGGCAGGGGCCTGGGTGCCTCTGAGGGCTGAGGCTGTGGGTCAGTTCCAAATGAATGTGATAAGGAGGGAGGGGTATGTGATCTGATCACATGCACAGGAGTTTGTGGATCCGTGTGAGTCCGGAGGGGCCTGCTCCAGGAGGGAGGGGCCTGCGGAGTCTGTGGGCAGGGTGTGTGTGCTGTGAAGCAGAATCACTCACTGAGGCCAAGCTTGAGAGCAGGTGGGGCTGCAGGCACAAGTAGGTGCTGAGCACTGGGGTTGGTGTCAGGCTGGGCAAAGGGGCCGGGCCACACGTATAGGAACCCCAGGCTGAGCATAGTGTGGCCTGGAGCACTTGGGCAGAGGGACCCAGGATGAGGGTAGTGCTCATGCCTTGGTTATAGGCCAGCCTGAGGATAATAACCCCCGGGGGGTCGTGATGATGATGGTCTGATGTGCAGGTCCCCAGTGGCAGGAAGGTGGAAGTTCTGCTGGCTGTCTGCCTTGAGTTGACCTTGGCAAAAAACAAGTGAGGGGTCCTTCTGCTCATGGCATGTGCTGGACCAGGGGGTGGTGCCATGGGGTGTGAGTGTGAGGGGATCAGATTCAAGTTGTGATGTTTGTGGTCGAGGGGAACAGGCAATGCAACAAGGGCGCCACGTGGCCTAGGGAGCATGTGTGTGTACACAGCAGACCGACTGGCCCACGGAGGTGAGCCTTGACACCTGAGGTCTGAGGCTTGTGGGAGCATGTGTGTGTACACAGCAGACCGCTGGCCCACGGAGGTGAGCCTGACACACGTGGTCCTGAGTCTGCTGAGGCTGTGTGAGCATCTGCATAGGTCAGTGGGGACAAGGGTGAGCCATTTGTTCATGTCCCCTAAGGTGTGTGCACAGTTGGGATGTACTAGATACACAAGTGTGTGCTGGCATACATTGCGGATAAGCTCTACTGGGCATGTGCGTTGGAGTCTGTCGGATGCTGCCTTGAACTGTGTTCATTGGGCTCTATGTCTGCTGGGGTGTATATGTGAAGAAGTGTGTGTACAGGTGTGGGTGTGCACAAGTATGTGTGTGTCTGCTGGGGTATATGTGTGCATGTGTGTATATATAATTGTGTCTACTGAAGGTTGTGTGTCCACTGGGATGTGTGTGAATAGGTGTATATATATCTGCTGGGGTGTATGTATGTTTTGTGTGTGTGTGTGTGTGTGTGTGTGTGTGTGTGTGTGTGTATCCAAAGGGGTGTGTATGTGAGTATGTGTGTGCCATGGGGGCGTGCTGGGGGTGTAGTATGTACATGCCCACATTAGCTGTGTCTCCTCTCAGTCACTGTGTGTACATGCTGGGGCATGGGTGCCATCAGGCTGCTCAGTCACAGGAGGCTGTGGTCTGCCCCTGTGGAGAGCCACGGGGGGGCGGGGGTCAGACAGAGAGGCCAGTGGGGTTGGGGCACTAGGTGGCTGTTCTTTAAGGGGGCGACAGAGACCGCTGTGCTCAGCATGTGTGATGTTGGGCAAATGCAGATGCCGTGCAGGGGTGAGATGCTGTCTGCGGGCCCCTCCTCAGTTTGTGACCTTTAGGCTTTCTCCACGGCTGGTTGAAGGATGCCATCCTCCCTCCCTTTGGCTGTCCCCTGGTAGCGAGCTACCAGCACCCCCAGTATTCTTGCAGGCTTCATCTTCCTGAGATCCCCCAGGGTGACCTCAGGATGACTGGGCGATCAGCTACCCCTGCCCCTCGCCTTGTCCAGGCAGCTCATCGTGGAGGAAGGGTGTCTGGGAAATCACTGAGGTTGCCTCCCCGCAGCAGCCTCTGATGAGTGTGAGGCTAAATTGAGATGTGAGAATTTTCCCTCCCCAGCATTCTCACCTCCCCTTCTCCCCAGGCCTGCCTGCTCTGGCCTTCCCCCTCTCCATCCCTGCTGTCCTCTGATCCTTCACCATCTTCCTCTCCCACACTCTCCAGCCCTGCGGGGGAGCTGCAGCTCCTGGTCCTTAGCTATGGAGAATATGGTCGCCATGGCAACCGTTGTCATGTCAATGGCTACTGAGCCAGGATGAATAGTATCTAGGTGAGTGCTACCTGAGTGGAGGCTGATGGGTTCATGAGAGGCTATATGCTCCTTTCTGAGCTCAGAGCTGCATGGAACCCCCCACTTCTCTCATATGCCCCCAAAGGCATGCCGGCATGCTGCCTTCGATGGCTGCCTCTAGGTGAGTGTGTGTTAGTGCATGTCTGTGTCTCTGACTGTGTCACTTGCAGGGTCTCTGTGGCTTTGGAGCTGTTTCTGGGTTTTTGCAAGCCTTTCTGAGAAAAGTATTGGTGACTGGCATGTCATGTTGGCCACTGTGGGACCTTGAGTCCCTCACTTTGGCTCTTGTGTTCACTCTTGTTTTGGGGTCCCTGGAATAACAGATCCTTTAGAATGTCCCTTCCCAGACTGCCTTGAAGGCGGCGAGAAAGCCAGAGATCCCTGCTGTGACATCAGGCTTCTGGCTGGACAACTAGTGGGACAGGCGTCCAAAGCACCCGAGGGACTCTGGCTGGTAGAAGCATGTGGCTCCTGCCGCCCTAGGACCTGGGGAGTGTGTGCTGGGCAGAGATGAGAGCTGACTGATGGTGATGGGCTTGCTCTGAGCTCCTGGGATGTCTACAAAGGAGGAAGACCCAGTGATTAGTCACGGGGGCAATTACACTAATTGTTCCACCCGTGACTCACTGGTAGAAAGTAAATACTGATTAATTCATTAGCTCCAGACATGTGTGTGTGTGTGTGTGTGTGTGTGTGTGTGTGTGTGTGTGTGTGTGTGTGTGTGGTGGTGGTGGTGGTGGTGGTGGTGTGTGTGGTGTATGAGGGGTATCTCCTGGCTCCCTGCCCTGGCTGGGTTGGCTGGGGCTCTGGAGCAGGTGCTGGTGGCTGGGGGCAGGAAGCCAGGACTAAGATCCTTTCTTTGGCTCTGTGTGAACTCTAGAAGGGCCCATGAGTGGCAGGGGTGTGAGATGCTGTGCCAATCTAGTTCCTCCCCAGGCCTGCCTGCTCTGGTCACGCTCAGCTCCAGTAGCTCCCCACTGCCAGCTGGGGCAGATGCCCAGGCACTACCTGAGAACTCCTGACCCCTGGAAAATGATTGACTTCCAAGGGAAACCCACCCATTGGCTAGACACTGGATCCTCTGTGACCAGCCTGGTGTCTTCTCAACCCCACCTCCAGCCACCCCAGCTCCGATGCTACCCCAGGAGCTAAACATGTCTCCTAACTCCATTTCTGTCCTAAGCCTACTCAGTATCAGGAATCTTGCTAGACATGCAGCCCCTCCTCATGGAGTGTATCCTTCGTAGATGGGGAATAGGAACAGCCCCTCAACATCGGTACTTCAAAGCAAAACTGCTCGCAAGCATCAGGCGTCATGACTTGGGAGCGTGGGATGCTTTTTAGAAGTGACACTGGGGGTGGGAGTTGGAAGGGTGCTGTAGGCAGAGAGACTGGCATGATTGAGAAGAAGTGAGGGGCCAGGGGCTGTGGAAGGTGTTAGGTGGAGCTGCAGGGCAGCCAGGGCCTGCCCAAGGGAGACAGCTGCATTGACTAGCCCCAGGGCTTGCTCAGTTTCCCTTGCCTATGTGCCTTCCTCTCCGGATTTCAGTTGTAAGATGTAAATGCTCCGGGCTTCGAACTCACATCAGGAGCTTCCCCGCCAAAGCTCTGGGGGTGGGGACCATGGCCAGCGTACACAGCGCATCAAGGCCGCTTAAAGAATCTACATACCTGTTTTTGAGGTTCTTAGGGCTGGCTCCAAGTATGGGCATATAAGGAGGGGGTACAGTTAGAGCTGTGCCAGCTCCGGGGTTCCTAGGTTCCCACTCTGAAGGGTCACAGGCCTGGGGACACGGACCCTTGGAGAAGCCTGCTGACCCCTGGAAGTAGAAGTATAATGAGCCTGTGCTGATCCTGGGCCTGCATGTACTGTGGGGTAGGCCAGACAGGAGCTAACTTTCTGTTAGGGGAAGAGACTGGGGCTGGCTCAGTGTGGGAAGCCTCCTCCCCCCCCACCTGTTCTAGCACTTCTCTCCTGGGCCCTAGCCTCCCCAACATCCCGTGCCTGCCTACCTTCCTGCCTTTGGCAGTTTGGGGTACCCCTTGCATCCCAAACCTCATTTCACTCCTAGCCCTCTGGGCCACTGGCCTCAATTTTCTCTTCTGTGAATTGGGCTGGTGCCTGCCACCTTCCCAGTCCATCTTGAGGACTCAGTGGGACCTTGTCTGTGGGTGCTGTTCACACGGAGGTGACAGTCGACCTGTTGTGAGTCTGCAGTGTGCCTCCTGGGACTGTGCTCCCTCAGGGAGCCACTTTTTGTGGACTGAATGCACAAACTGAAGCACAAATGGAGTGAATAGCCTGCCCCGTTGGCAAGCAACCTGTCTTGGCTTCAAACTCAGCACTGTGTGCCCTGAGCCCATCCTGTGTAGGGATTGCCATTGCTGGGGGGGGGGGGTGGTGGGACAACCAGTGGTGCCCAGTGGCAGCTGGCTGGTAAGGACTGGTAAGGAGAGGACTGCTACCATGTCCTTGGGGAGGTGGGAAATGGTCATCCGCCCACACCCAGCTCTCTGTAGCGCATATAGGTCACTCTGCCCAGGAATGTGCCCTCTGTCTCTTGGGCCTATACGGGCCGATGGTTTGGGTGCCTGTCCCTGTACGTGTCTGCACTCTCCCAGGCTCAACGCTGGCGCAGTGAGAACTTTGAGAGGCCGGTGGACCTTGAGGGCTCAGGGGATGACGACTTGTTTCCTGATGATGAACTGGACGACCTCTACTCAGGGTCGGGCTCCGGCTGTAAGTAATCCCCAGGTTTCCCTGCCTGTCTCTGACTCTAGCAGCAGCCCAGGAGCCGTTAAGGCTACTTGAGTGAGTTTTGTCCCTGTGTGGAGGTCAAGACCTCAAGAAGGAGGAGGGCAGAGCATCCTTCTGGGAGGGAGTAGGCTAGGGGAGCCTTCAGAATCCAGGACTCTTGTCCCTGTGTCTGGGTGTGCAGCCTGGGCCTGTCCCCAGTGCTGTGGCTCCTGTCCTCCGGCTTGTTGGAGACATCTACTCAGTAACTCAGTGTTCCTAGCTCTGTACTAATTATATAGGGAGGGCCATGGGCAGTCCTCAGCAGGGGTGACTTTTTGAGCCAGTTTGGACCAGGTGGCCCCTTGGGTCCATCAGCAGTGGTCAAGCTCAGAGTGAGGGTATCACTACAGAAGGCCTTCGGGGACCTGGGATTGGGTTGCTGGCTCTGTCGTGGGGGAAGGCCAGTCGGCTACGGGTCAGGCCCGGTGAGGGGTTAGATCCAGCAGCGCTACCCCAGCCTTATGGCCAGGCAGCTGAGTGACTTCTGACCCCTTGCAGCCCATGTCTTCCTATTTGCTGAGGAGTTTGCCTTCCTCTCATAGGCCCTGGGAGGTAGGGACAGGAAGTCAGTGTGGCCTTGGAGATGGGAACTGAGAGAAGATGCTGGCCAGGGCCCAGCCAGGGGATGGGTGCGTGTGTGCTGAGATTGTCCCTGGCCCATGCTCCCATGCTGGCCGCTCCAACCCTGCCTCTAGCCTCCCTCAGGTTGCAGCTTCAAGCTGTTTCCTCACTCCCCTGTGCCCTCCTCTAAAGTATCACCTCCCTGCTCTCCCTCTCTCCCCCTGCTCAGCCCTCAATGACCCCTGCTCCTCTTGGCTTCTCCCCACATCTCTTCACTCCCTCGTCTCTCCCTCTACAAATCCCTTATCTTGTCCCCACCCCTGAATCATTCATGTGACCTGGGAAATGCCCCTCAAGAAGGCCTCATCCCCTCTGGTCCTCTGCTCATGTCTGGGAGGTGGGGTAACTCAGGGTCCCTTCTGCCTTGAGTTTATGCAGGGCATGTCCTTGGCTCTGGCTTTTCCCAAGAGGCCAGGCCTTGTTTTCCTGTAACCCTGAGTGGATTTCCAGACAGAGGCTTTAGTCACCAGTGGCTAGGACTCAGAGTGGGTTGGCAGAATCAGGGAAGGCTGCCTGGAAGTGGTGGCTAGGCACAGGCTAGCTCATCTGGTCAAGCCACCTCCTTTCTCTCCTGTTTTCCTGGGAAAATTGGTTAGAGAGGGATGTACTGCTGGGAAGGCAGTGCCTGCCTGGGGGTCTGGTGGTGAGGAGCACCCACTCCCCAGGGCTCTCCCTCTCCCTACCCCCCAGACTTCGAGCAGGAGTCTGGCCTTGAGACAGCCATGCGGTTTGTCCCCGACATGGCCCTGGCTGCACCCACTGCGCCCGCCGTGCTACCCACCACAGATATCCAGCCCGTGGATACCCCACTCGAGGAGCTCCTTTCTGAGCAGCCCAGCCCGGAGCCAGTTACCAGCCCCCCGCTGGTGACAGAGGTGACAGGAGTCCTGGAAGAACCCAGCCAGAGAGCCACCACCATCTCCATCACCACAGCTACCACCGCTGCCACCACTACAGGGGCCCCCACCATGGCCACAGCGCCTGCCACAGCAGCCACCACTGCTGCTAGCACTCCCGAGGTACCCCCTGCCACGGCCACCATTGCTGACGTAAGGACCACCAGCATACAGGGGCTGCTGCCTCTTCCCCTGACCACGGCCGCCACAGCCCAGGCCACTACCCCAGCAGCACCCTCACCACCCACCACGGTGGCTACCTTGGACACGGAGGCCCCGACACCTAGGCTGGTCAACACAGCTACCTCGAGGCCAAGAGCCCTTCCTCGGCCCGTCACCACCCAGGAGCCTGATGCTGCCGAGAGGAGTACCCTGCCATTGGGGACTACCGCTCCTGGACCCACGGAGGTGGCTCAGGTGAGGACAGTGGGAGAGGGTGTTAGTGCAGAGTGCACAGGGGTGGGGTGGGCGGGGACCAGGAGGTGCCAGGGGTGAGCCAGGCAAGGTGGGTCTGGTGTATATGCTGGATGTAAGCCTCTGGGTGGGGTTGGGGGAAGTCAGAGAGCCAGGGCAGGTGGGGTCTTTTGCCTCGACACCAATAGAGAGGGGATTAGGTGGATTTGTGGGGGTGGAGTTGGGGAACGGTGGGTGGGCCTGGCTGGGAGTTCAGGTCAAGAGCAGGTTAAGAGATGGTCAGGCTCACCAGGGCATGCTGGCGCACTTCTTTAATCCCGGTACTCCAGAGGCAGAGGTGGGCAGGTCTCTGTGAGTTCGAGACCAGCCTGGTCTACAGAGTAGCTCCAGCCAGAGCTACATAGTGAGACCCTGTCTCAAACAAAACAAAAAAACAAAGAAAAGAATAGAAAAGGGTTCATCAGCCTGGATTTAAGCCCCCTCTACTATCTTTTTCTTTTTAGTCTTGAGACCTTAGCTGGTGGCTGGTCCTTTCTCTGCCTTCATTTCTTTATCTGTGAGGGAAAGACCAGAGAAAGTAATGGGCATGGTGGCCCACACCATAATCCTAGCACTGGAGAAGCTGAGGCAGGAGGATTGCTGCAAGTTCAGGTCAGCCTGGGCTACCCAGTAAGACTGTTTCAAAGACAGACAGAGAGACAGGGAGCGAGGCCTGCCATTGTTTGCAAACGGCATTTCCTGACACTTGGAACAGTCAATGAGCCAGCTGCTCAGCTGTTGGCGCTGTCGTTTTTGACATGGTTGCTGTCATCATCGTGGCCTGAGGGTGACTGAGTGGGTGCTGTGGGGGAGCACCTGGCTGCCAGGTGCATGGTACTTCCCTGAGTACTTCTGCCACCCCCACACCCTTCCATCACCGTGATGTGATCACCTCTTTTTACAGGTGAGGCAGAGGAAGCCATTTTTCTAGGTTCCTCAGGTAGTAGTTGAATCGGGATTCAAATTGTGGTTGTGGGCTTCTGAATCTGGGGTTCCTGAATCTGGGGGCTCCTGAAGCTGGAGCTCCTGAATCTGGGGGCTCCTGAATCTGGGGCTCCTGAATCTGGGGCTCCTGAATCTGGGGGCTCCTGAATCTGGGGCTCCTGAATCTGGGTGCTCCTGAATCTGGGGCTCCTGAATCTGGGGGCTCCTGAAGCTGGAGCTCCTGAATCTGGGGCTCCTGAATCTGGGGGCTCCTGAATCTGGGGGCTCCTGAAGCTGGGGGCTCCTGAAGCTGGGGGCTCCTGAAGCTGGGGGCTCCTGAAGCTGGAGCTCCTGAATCTGGGAGCTCCTGAATCTGGGGCTCCTGAATCTGGGGCCTCCTGAATCTGGGGCCTCCTGAATCTGGGGGCTCCTGAATCTGGGGCCTTCTGAATCTGGGGCTCCTAAAGCCGGCCAGGCTCCAGGGCCAGGCTTAGGCTGGGAAGGGCAGGGGACTGAAGGGAAGAGCGTGATGAGGGTCATCGTGGGAGAGAGACACTAGGAGACTGCAACCTGGCCTACGCATGTGCGCATGTGCACAGGGAGCCGGTGTGGTGGCACATGCCTGTGATTCCAGCACCTGGGAGGTAGAGGCGGGAGGATTAGAAGTTTAAAGTTGTCCTCCCCTATGTGACCAGTTCTAGGTCAGCCTGGGCTACACGAAACCCTGGCTGGAAAAACAGGGTGTGTGTACTAGGCTGAAAGGAGAAATGGTGTCTCTGGAGAGCCACAGAGCACCCTGCCGTCAGCCTCACAGGGGCCCTGGGGCTGTGGAGTTGCCCTTGGAGCCCTGCAGTCCCTCTCAGGCCCCAACCAGCCCCGTAGGACACAGGCCCAGGCCCTTCCTTCAGAGAGGGGGCCTCGCCGGAAGGGGAAACAATAGCAGCAGGCTGAGGAGCCCAGGCCAGAAGCAGGTGTAGCCGCTCTGTGTGGGACCTGTCCTTGCCAGACTCAGGGCCACCCTTGCCACACCCTCGTGAAGCAGCTGTGCCCCCCACCCCCACCCCGGGCAGCTCCCGCAGCCCAGCTTCTTTCCGGCAGCTCCCGGCTGCTCTCACCTGTGCAGTGGGAGCTGCACACTGCTGGTCACTGGGTCGGGTCGGGGATACCTGCTCATACTCCACAGGTTTGCTCATGGCTTCCGGGTGAAGGGACCCACTTCTGCCTTATGTGTGGGGAGAGAGCCAGGCTTAGCCGGCCCCCGACCACTCCTGCTCCTGGACAGGAATCGACCAAGGATTGTTCTAAGACAGCTGGAGAGGAAGTCATGGGGACAGGATGGGGACAGGAAGTGGCCGTTCTGACAACAGCAATGTGAGGTCCACTAATTGGAAGTACAGACTCTGAGTCAGATAGGCCTAGATTTTAATTCTTCTTCCACCATGTCTTAACTGTGTGACCTTGAGAAAGTCACGTAACCTCCCTGGGCCTGTTGACCACTCTGTAAACTGTAAACTGTCCCTTCTTTGTGGGGACAGTGCTGTGCGGAGGGCACCGAGGACTGAGCATGGTGAATGCTGGCCCCACCTGGTGGAAGTGTGGTGGAGGTTTGTGTGTATGGCTTCCTGGGAGTAGCTGGTCTTGACCCCAGGCCATACCACCCTTTCTGCAGACCCCGACTCCAGAGTCCCTTCTGACCACGGTCCAGGATGAGCCAGAGGTGCCAGTGAGTGGGGGGCCCAGCGGGGACTTTGAGCTGCAAGAGGAGACCACACAACCCGACACGGCCAATGAAGTGGTGGCTGTAGGAGGAGCCGCGGCCAAGCCCTCACCTCCACTGGGGACACTGCCCAAGGGTGCCCGCCCAGGCCCTGGCCTCCACGACAACGCCATCGACTCAGGCAGCTCGGCCGCCCAGCTCCCTCAGAAGAGCATCCTGGAGCGGAAGGAGGTGCTCGTAGGTGAGGCCAGGCTCCAGGCCCGGGGTAGGGCAGGGTGTGGGCTCCTGGGAAGGGAGAACAGGGGCTTCACCCCAGAACCTGTCCTCCCGTCCCTCCTCCATCTCCCTCCTCCTCCCCAGTGGGGTCTAACTCACTCTCTCTCTCACTTTCCTTAAACCCTTGGCGCTGACTTTGGACCCCTGCCTTTTGGGGTTACCCCGATTGACCCCGTGGGACTTTTTCTGCCCAGGTGCTAATCTCTGACCTGGCTTTTGGCTTGACCTTTGACCCAGCCTGACCCAAGGCCTTGATTCAAGGCTTACCCTGGTGGGATCTCCTATCTCCTCCTGGAGACAGAGGGAGTCGGTCTGGCAGTGTGGGGGGAGGGGCCTTCCTTCCTGATGGTTGCAGGGTTATCATCTGACAGCCCATGGGGTTTGACACTGACGAGGACCAGGGCACCTGCCTCCCTCCGAGGGACGGTGTGGCCAGTCAGTGTGTTGAGCCAGTGGAAAGGAGTTGGTAATAGTGGGCGGCACCAGTGCTGTCCTCTCTGACTCCAGACCCGGGGTCCCTAGCCCGCTCGGCTCACATCCTCTCCCTCTCTGCTGCCTCTGGGCTTTGACCTCTGTCCCTTTCTCCACAGCTGTGATCGTGGGTGGGGTGGTGGGCGCCCTCTTCGCCGCCTTCCTGGTCACACTGCTCATCTACCGCATGAAGAAGAAGGACGAGGGCAGTTACACCTTGGAGGAGCCCAAGCAGGCGAGCGTCACGTACCAGAAGCCTGACAAGCAGGAGGAGTTTTATGCTTAGCAGAGCCACAGTGCCTCCTGCAGCCAACTTGCCCAGTCCCTGGCCCCAACAACAGCCCAGGCCTGGGCCTGGACAGGAGCCTGGCCCTGCTTCCTTCTGCCCAGGCTGCTAGCATAACACAGACGGTCCTAAGAAACGGGGGTGCTGCCATCTGCCCCAGACTGTGCCCTTATGAGCTCATCTCTAGCCCCACTCCCTCCAGCCTGGGGCCTCAGGATCTTGTGTCCCATGGACAAGAGGAAGGAAACCCCAGGTTGCTGGGAGAAATAGGGGCAGGGCCAGGACTCAGATGGCCCACAGTGCTTGCTGATGTCTTCTTCTTGTTACAGAGGCCACCGTGCTGGCTTCCTCGACCAACACATGGCACATCTAGCCCCCCCCAATCAAAATCATCCAGATGCTGCAGCCTTGAGCTGCTGTCCCAAGGCCTTTCTGGGCGGGAGGGTGTCCTCTGTCACCAGCCTGAGCTCGTTATGGGGTCACTGTCCCCTCTCCTCTGCCCAATGCACACGTCCCCAGGCTGTTCCTCCTTCTGCATTGCCTCCCAGGGAAAGGGCTTCCTCAGTGCACAGGGCAGCCAGTGGTGGGGGAGGCCACTCCGGCACCCCTCTTGAGAGGGGATGGCATATAGCCTCTGTCAACCACTGTTCTACATCCTGTAACGCGTTCACACAGGAGACAAAAACATACCCAGTCTTGATCACCCAGCCAGTGAAACATCACACACATGCACCTCCTTCACACAGTGCTGAGACACCCTGATACTTCTGCCATGCCGGCCACTGTCATCATCACCAGTGGTGACCATGCCACCTTCCTCCCACTCTATTTCTTTACACACATACTTTGGTCCTGCACCTGGCTCCTCTAACCATCCGGGTCACTGAGGAAGGCAGGGCCAATTTGTAGGCATCAGCCCATATTGGGTCCCCCAGAGTCACCCTATTCCACTTGGTCCCCACCATGACACCTATACCAGCCACACTGACGCTGATTCCCAGCTGATGTCAGACACAATCCCACACAGATGCAGTCTCCCTCATTACTGTGGCTCACAGAGAGGGAGGTTTGGGGCTAGCCTCCACCAGCCACATCTGAAGGAAGAAGGCTTGATGCCCCAAGCCAGGCTGAAGGCTGGGAAGGGAGCTAGCATCTCCCAGGACCAAGGAGCTGTGTGGTTGTCCCTGGTTTCCATGTATCCCCTTTCTGCTCTGAGCCAGGAGCTGTCTCTGCCTCCCAGGACACATGTTTCCAAAGTGCCTGTGAGGGTGTGCCTCCGCCCAGGCCCTCTGTGTCCCCTGCCCTGGCCTGGTGAGGCCAACCTCAGGCCTACCCACCCTGGGTCCTCTGTGGACACAACTGACCAGGCAACTTGGCAGTTCTGGCTACAGTTGGATCAACCCACAGCCTAGCTCATCCCAATGCCGTAGGCCCTGAGAGCAGTTGATGGGGACAGGGGTATCACAGGCCCCAAGTCTACCTTCCTGTCTTTGTTACCCTTAGAAGTGGGGTTGTTTCAGAGATATTTTAAATGTTGGGAATCACCGTTCTCTTTTGGGGAAGGGAGGTGTGCCACGAGAGCTCTTAGCACCAGAGGGGGGCGGGGCTTAGGTTATGCTTGGCCGGCACCCCTCCCCCAGCTCTCACACGTGCCCCAGGTTCAGTCAGGTGACCGCCTGTTATTTCTGTTTCATTTTTAAGATTCCTTGACAGCAAACTTGACAGCAGACTTGGGCAGAGTGAGGACCCCCATCTGGGCAGTGGAGGCAGGGTCTAGGCAATCAGCACCGCTTGTCTTTCTGGGGTGGGAGGTGTTCCCCTGCCAGGCTCTGTTGCTCTGTCTTCCAGACCCCATGACTCCCTTGATGGGGCTTAGAGTACTGTTGGGAAGCCAGTTGGCTCAGACTTTGAGGAGGGGAAGGAATGAGAGGGGTCCTAGGCCCATGAGGCCTGGAGGAGGGAGCTTGGCCAAGGTCTTCCCTGAAGCAGGAGAGCTGGGTAGGGAGCAGAGGAGAGCCAGTGCCCCAGCCCCTACCCTCTGCTCCCTGGTGGGCTGCTGTCTTGAGGACTGGAGCTTTGGTGGGGAGGCTTGGGAGCTGGGGGAGGCAGTCTCCAGGTGCTCAGCCCACGGGGACACCAGGACCAAGGCAGGAGAGCCCAGCTTCTGTGATAGAGCCCACTTCTCACATCTCAGGGTGGCTCTGGCCTTGGGGCTGTGGGTTTGACCTCCTGGCCCTGGCACTTTTCTGTAGCCTCAGCATTTGAGAGAAGAGGCTGTGGGCCTTGTGTATGGGGCCCAGGCCCCAAGGCCAATGTCTCGGCTTTATGCCCGTGAAATTTGACCTGAAGGTTAATGGTGTGAGCGGCCCAGATGCACTGGGCCAGCCTGATGAGGCCAGGACGATTTAAGAGAGCTCAGTTCAAAGGGTGAACTGAGGCTCTTCCTAGTGCAATGTGGGTGCGGGGTCCCCACCCTGCCCCGGAAACAGTGCGGTACGTGCAGAGCCTGTCCAAACGAGTCCAGAGACGCCTCCGTGCTCCTGGGAAGGTGTTCAGGACGCCAGCATGCCTGGAAGCACCGTGCATTCTCAAAGAGAGGAGTTTGATGTGTCTTGGACTTCTCCAGGCCCTGGTTTCCCAAGAGAGCAAGACATGCTGGGGCCAGAGGGCTTCAGAGCTAGGCTTCATCTCTCTTGAGGGGCCAGACTAGGGACTCTATGTGCAAGATTGATCACCTTTGGTTGTCAGAGGCATGTGGGTGACAGCCAGGACTGGCTGGGCAGACCTGCGGCAGAGCTTAGGATGCTGGGGCCAGTCCGCCTGGGCTTGGCTTAGCTGTCCGCCAGGCCTCCAGGCCGGGGCTCCCACAGAGAGCAGAGCCAACATAGCTTTCGGGGCAGGGATGGCTGCCTAGGCTGTCCTGGCTTTCCCCTAGGATGTGCCTCCCCACCTTGGTGACTGTAAATAGAAGCCCACACTGTACAGATTTACAGAGAGGCCCAAACTGGGCCCAGGAGTCACCATCTGAGGGGCTGATGGCCTGGCCTCCCCCCAGGTGCCCTTTGGGCGCTTGGGTGTGCCTGGCCCCAGCGTGGTGAATGCATGTAAATACTTTTCGTAGACAGTGTGGCTCCAGAGAGCCCCCTGAGACAGTGCCCCCCCCTACCCCACTGGTTTATCCTTTCTCCTGTACAGAGCCCTTTCAGCCCTCGGGCAACCAGGAATGGGGTTTCCTCCCCTCCCCAGGCTCCTCTTACCCTTCCTTTCCCTATAACCTGTTTATTAACCATCCCTGTCCTGAGTTCATGGCCAAAACTTAAATAAGAAACGGAGAAGAGACAGTTGGGTAGAGATGCCAAGGCCTGGTCCACCCCCCCACGGGTGCTCACCCACGCCTGCCTTGGGAAGGCTGCGGCTTGCTTTGTTTTGTTTTCTGTTTGTTTTGTTCTGTTTTGTTTTTTAACATTTCCCTGTGCTGTGCCCATTTATAAGAGGAAATAAAATTAAGCTGAAAAGATGCTGCGTGGTCCACATGTGAGATGAATAATGGCTCGCTGGGGAGGGACAGCCATGTTCACCTTGTGCCTGAGCCACTGTCCCTTTGGGGAGGTGGAGAATGACCCAGGGGCAACGGATGAGCGTTCTGCTGGGAGCCTTGAGGTGAAAGCTGTGGTTGGTTGAATGTAGAGCAAACAGTGGTAAGTGTGGTTGTGGGGGGGGGGTATATGACTGTGGTTGGGTGGGTGGGGGTGGCGGTTCACCCCCAGAGGGAGGCTCCAGCTTCAGGCCGCAAAGAGAATCTTGGACTCTAGGATGTGGAAACTGGAGGCACGCAGGAGAAGACTGTGTTTGGGGTCTGATATGCTCATTCTTGTGTCCAAGTGGTGGCATTTCCCAGCCGCTGGCTCTGGGCAAGCCCTCCTGCTCTCTGCGTCCATTTCCCGAGCCACGAAGTGGGACGATCACGTGTCCCTGTGGAGTGGGTAAGGGCCCCGTAAGGAACAGCTCAGCACAGCGCTCCCCACGGCTAGCCTGCTCATGATGGTTTTGAAGACGGTGTAGAAAGAGTGGGACCCGGAGACCCCGTGTTTCTGTGGCCTGGCTGACCAGACACAGAGCTGGACAAGGCCTCCCCTCTGCTGGGCACAAGAGCCAGGAAGCTTGGTGCCTGCACAGCCATGCCCTCTGCCTGTGCCCAGGCTCTTCCCGTTTCAATGGAAGCTGCTGTGCTGTCGCAGTGCCCATTGTTCATGCTCCACTGGGGATGTACACAGGGCTGTTTTGCCCCCAAGGCAGGGGATAGATGGTAGGCATGGGTGCCTCATCACAGTCTGCCCTTCTCCAGGGGAACCGCCTCATGACTTGGGAGTTTTTCCTCAGGAGATGGGATACCATCTCAGGTAGGTTGGAGCCTAAGGCCTGGGGTCTGGTCCCTCTCCCATGCCTTCTCTCTCTGCCCTTTCACTAAAGGTTCTAAAAATATCTATTCTGCACCTGGCTTGTGCTTGGAACTGTGAGCCAAGAGGCCACCAGGATAAGATGGCCTATTGGATAAAGCACTCACCACACAAATGCCCTAAGGACCTGAGTTCAAATCCCAAGAACTCATATAAAGCCAGGTGTGGTAGCTCTTATGTGTCATCTCCACACTCATACAGTGGAATGTGCAGTGGAAATGGAAGTCTCTGGATGCTTGCTTGCAGGCCAGCTAGCCTGGTATACTCAGCAGTAAACAAGACCCCCTGCCAAGCAAGACTGAGGCAAGGTCTACACACACACACACACACACACACACACACACACACACACACACACCACACACACACACGAAACAGGCCACCAGGACAGACCTACTCTGACCTTCAGAGGGCCTGCTGAGGAGACGAACCATAACTAGTGTCAGACTGGTGCCACTAGCCAGGCAGTTTTCTCCTCAGCTGCCACCTCCACCCACTGCCAGCTCTTCTCACTGCACGGTCATTCTGAGACGGCTCCCCGGGGCCCAGGGCCTCACTGGAGAGACTTCAGGTGGTTTGTTTCCAGGAGCCTCCATCGACATAGCTGTAAAGTCTGACCAGACCTGCCACCGGAGGTTCTGACAGAGCATTGGGCAAGCTGGACAGCGAGAAGCCTGCTGGACCGCAAGGGGCTGGTTGCTGAAAATACAAAGCCAAGTCCGTGGGACTGTTCATCCAGGAAGCTTCTGGAAGATAAAGTTGTCCTGGTTTTTAAGTTTCTTGAGCCTAGTGCCTCCCCATGCACCATTTCTCTTCCCCTCGCCCCCCAACCCCGCTGGGTTTGAACACTTATGTATCCTCAGCTTGGTGAGCTAGCAAGCTCAGTGTTGGAGCAGCTGTGTGTACTTGAGCACGCCGTCTTCCTGCTCTGAGCCCAGGGTCCCTGTATGTGCACAGAAAGGTCTGGGCTTGGGGGCCACGGTGAAGATTCACGGATGTAATATTCTAAAGTAGTTGGCTGGAGTCTGGGCCTGTGGCCATGGGCAATGGGACTTGAATCGCACTCTGCAAGTGTCCGGCTTTTCGCAGATCCAGCTCTGCTGTGACTAGCTATGTGACATGAGCGAGATCCTTCAACTCCAGGGGTCAGTTGTCTCGCCTGTAAAGTGGAGACTGTAGAGGTTGTCTGGTGTGCACAGTGCTTAAACCATGTTAGGTCTGGAGAAGACATCGGACAGGTGGGGGCTATTATGAGTGTTGCTGTTATTGTGGAGGTGATAATGACGGTGATGATGGTGCTGATGGTGGTGCTGCTGCTGCTGGTGGTGATATGGTGATGATGGTGATGATATTGATAATTGTGATGATTTGATAGTCTTTATGCAGTCCAGGCTGGTCTTGAACCTGTGGCAGTCCTCCTTCCTCAACTTCTCAAGTGATGAGATCACTGGAGTCTACCACTATTCCTAGCTAGGCCTGGCATACTATTTGCTGAATGAATAAACGACCCTGAACCTGGGCAGGAGTCAAATGACTAATGTTTACTGTGGTGCAGCCCCTCACTTGGGCCCACGAGAGCCAAGGCTCCTCTGGAGCCCCGCCCACTCTTAGGCCTCACAATGGGCCGAGCATTGTAAGGAGCTGGGGCCTCCCCTCTGGGCCTCTGGATGAGTAGCAAAGCTGAAGGAGAAGGAGAATGGTTGGTTGTTTCTGTTAAGTCCAAGAGGTCACAGGGGCCAGCCTGAGCCTCCTTGGGAACAGAGTGTGCTCAGCTTCCGGAGGCCACCCACCTTGTTTCTGCTGGGCTGAGGGTGGGCTGCAGGCCATTCGAGGGTCTAGACTGCTTGTTGTCGGAGCCTCGTCTCTCTCTGGAAGGAAGGAGGCTGGGCCCACTGCGGGCATGGGGGAATTGGGTTAAGGATGGTGAAGGGGCCTGGGCAGGCAAAGGCGCCTGGGCAGGCTCCCAGTTACAGCTCTCTGCTCCAGTCTGCACTGACCGTGCAGCATGCATTTGCAGATGGAGAAACTGAGGCTCCAAGAGCAGGAATGCGAAGCCCTGCAGCTGCGAGAGGGAGGAGGGGACCCATGCCCATGCTTAGTTCCTCCCAGCAGATCCCCCCCCACGCCCACATCTCCTCCCTCTACTGGCAGCCAACTGTGTGAGTGTGGGCATGTCAGCAAGTATCTCTGAGCCTCAGTTAGTGACTTCAGAGCCACAGAAGCAGTAGGTGTGATTGCAAGGCTGAAAAAATACAGCGTGTGACAATACGGAGGCTTTCCCCTTGTCAGTGCTCACCCCCAGCCTCTGTCTGCACAGAATTATCAATCCCATCCTACAGATGAGATTGGCCTCATCGGCAAAACCCAAGCTATGGAACGTTCGATCAGATTATCCACTTTCCTCAATAAATCATGTATAAAAAAAGAAAAATAAACGCAGAATATATATATATATATATATATATATATATATATATATATATATATATACACACACACAAATACATGTACATATACATATTTATTAAAATAAAATCGGGGGTCTGGGTGATATCTCAGTCAGTAAAGGGCTTGTCTTACAAGGATGAGGGTCTGAGTTCAGCCCCCTGAACCCAGAGAAGAGGCCAGGCAAAGTGGGGTGCACTTGCAATCCCAGTGCTAGGGAGGCCGATGCAGGTTAATCTCCAGGGCTCACTAGCTAGACGGTCTGGCCTGATTGGTGAACTCCAGGCCAATGAAAGATCCTGTCTCAAAGGAGGTAGACAGCATTTCTGGGGATGGACACTGCTTCCCTTCCCTTCCCTCCCCTCCCCTCCCCTCCCCTCCCCTCCCCTCCCCTTCCCCCTCCTTCCCTCTCTCCCTCTCTCTATACCAGGTTTTTTCTTTTGGGCCACCAACCAGCTCCCAAACCATGGCACGGAGACTTATTATTAGTTATGAATATAACTAACCTAGCTTACATTACTTTACCTTACCTTACTAAGGCCTAGCTTAGGCTCATTTCTGGCTAGCTCTTTTAACTTAAGTTAACCTGTTTCTCTTTATCTACCTTTTGCCTTGGGGCTTTTTACTTTCCTTTCCTTTTGTATATCTACCTTTCACTGTTTCTGCTGGCTGGCAGCTGCCTGGCTTCTAGCCTCAGGCATCTCCCTTGTTCTCTCTTCCTCCTCTTCCTTCTGAGCCTAGATTTCCCCTCCTACTTATCCTCTCTGCCCACCAGCCCCGCCTGTCCCTCTCCTGCCTAGCTATTGGTCGTTCAGCTTTTTACTAGGCCAATCAGGTGCTTTAGGCAGGCAACATGAAGCAGATGCGACACACCTTTACACAATTAAAGTAGTATTCTGCAGCATAAACAAATGTAGCGCATCTCTGCCCAGTTAAGGTAATATTCCACAACATCCTTCCCTCCTATCTTTCTTGGTGTGTGCATGAATGCATGTATGTGTGCTTGCCTGTGCATTCGTGTGTGGAAGCCAGAGGTTTGCGTCAGGTGTCTTCCTCTATCCCTCTCTCTCATTAGTTAAAATTTTTATGGATTATTGATTTTGTGCATTTGTGTGTTTGTGGGAGTGCACATGTTCCATGATGCACATGTAAAAGGTTCAGGACAACTTGTGAAAGCTAATTCTCTTCTTCTACTACATGGGTACTGGGGATTGAACTTGGGTTGTCAAGCTTGGCAACAGGAGCCCTTACCTACTGAGTCATCTTGCGTACATTACTTCTTTAATTCTTTATTATTATTTTTAGATTTATTTATGTATTTTATGTATATGAGTGCTCTATTTGCATGTATGACTACATGACAGAAGAGGGCATCAGATTCCATTAGAGATGGTCATGAGCCACCATGTGGTTGCTGGGAATTTAACTCAAGACCTCTGGAAGAGCAGCCAGTGCTCTTAACCACTGAGCCATCTCTCTATCCTCCCCTTCTTTATTTTTTTTATTTTTTTATTTTTTTAAAGATTTATTTATTGCCGGGCGGTGGTGGCGCACGCCTTTAATCCCAGCACTCGGGAGGCAGAGCCAGGCGGATCTCTGTGAGTTCGAGGCCAGCCTGGGCTACCAAGTGAGTCCCAGGAAAGGCGCAAAGCTACACAGAGAAACCCTGTCTCGAAAAACCAAAAAAAAAAAAAAAAAAAAAAAAAAGATTTATTTATTTATTATGTATACAGCATGTATGACTGAAGGCCAGAAGAGGGCACCAGATCTCATTACAGATGGTTGTGAGCCACCATGTGGTTGCTGGGAATTGAACTGAGGACCTCTGGAAGAGCAGTCAGTGCTCTTAACCTCTGAGCCATCTCTCCAGCCTCCGCTTCTTTATTTTTTAAGATAGTCTGTCTATCTATCCATCCATCCATCCATCCATCCATCCATCCATCCATCCATCCATCATCTATCATATATGTATGTATCGTCTATCTATCTATCTATCTATCTATCTATCTATCTATCTATCTATCTATCTATCATCTATCTAGCCATCCATGTATCTATCTATCTATCTATCTATCTATCTATCTATCTATCTATCAATCATCTATCTAGCCATCCATGTATCTATCTATCTATCTACCTACCTATCTATCTATGTATCATCTATCTTTTTTCTGTCTGTCTCCCTCTGTCATTGAACCCGGGGCTCACCATTTCATTTAGACTGGCTGGCCACTGAACTGTGGAGATCTGCCTGTCTCTGCCCCCTACTCACCCTCAGTGCTGGGGTTACAGATGTAAACTTTCATGCTTGGCTTTTTGTGTGAGTTTTGGGGATCCAAACTCAGGTCCTTATGCTTGTGCAGTCACTGAACCATCTTTCTAGCCTTACATTCATAAAAACATATATATTTCTTTAATATATATCTATCTATCTTATAGTACTAGGTCTTGAACCTAGAGCCTTAGGCAAACACTCTACCAACTGAGCTACATCTCAGCCCTGTGTTTGTATTTTAACTTGTCCACAAGAGAGTTCTGCTTTTTAACAAAGAACAAATTCATTCCCAGGGACCAAGGGGAACTGGAGGGGATCCTGTCCCATTAGAGGCAGAGCTGCTTACCCTCTGTCCCTGACGTCACCTCCCAGTGTCATACTGTTATCAACTTTATACCATCCGTTTCCAGTTGCTCAGCACCTCTGTGGCCCCATTCTCTTTCCATGTAAGAAAAGCAACCCTCGAGCTGGTCTCTGATGGTGGTGAATCTGCAGATGCTCACAGACAGCCGTGGCTTCAGAGACCGCTTCCACGGAATAATGAGAAGGATCCTTCCTGAGGCCGAGCCTCCCTAGGTTCCTGGGATCATGACACTGTTTTTGTGCCTGGGTTCCTGGGAACTCCTGACCCGGCTTCTGGGACAATGACACCGTCTTTGAAGTGTGTGTAATTCGTCTCTTTCCCTCAGCCCATTGCCAAGGCCCTGCCAAGTCATGCCTTGCTGTAAATATTGCTGCTGACCCTCACCAGCCAGACATGATGTAAGAAGGGAGCACAGGCCAGTAGACACAGGTCCTTCCTGCTTGTCCAAGGGGATGGGGGTGGGGTCATTCCATATCCCTAGCCTTGGCTTCTCCCTCTGTATAGTGGCACTGTGCCTCTTGCCAGGCATAGTTCAGGCATCTGTTAGTGTCAGGCAATTAGAACAGTGCCTCTGCTGTATGTTAGATGTTAGATGAGTTTTTCTTCTTCTTCTTTCCTTCTCTTTCTTTCTTTCTTTCTTTCTTTCTTTCTTTCTTTCTTGACACAGTTCTCTATGCTAGCCTTACATTACTGTGTAACCTAGACTGGCCTCAAACTTGAAGCAGTCCTCCTGTCTCAGTCTCCTACCTGCTGGCATGACAGATGTGCATTACCATGCCTCACTCTCTTTTTATTTTTCAGTTTGAGACAGGATCTTACTAAGTTTCCCAGGCTGACCTTGAACTTGTGATCCTCCTGCTTCAGCCTCTGGAGGAGCTGGGATGGTAGACCTGTGCCAACACACCCAACTTGGTTGGGTTTTGAAGGCTGTTCAGGAGTTTTCTATGAAAGGAAGAGAGACAGGATTGTGTAAAGCGCTTCAGCATGCGTGAAGATGGACAAAGTCAGAGTCAAATTCCAGAGTGGCTGGAATTTGAGGTTTACTGGGGAACATAAGGAATGCCATGCCTATGGGCATAGAGTTCATAAGCCGCCTTATGTGTGTGCACGTGTGCGTGCATGCTTTCTGTACAGCCCACAGGGAAATAAGAGGCTGGGCTGCCGATTCCCCACGTAAACTGTTAAAGTCTTTGGACAGTGATCATCAATGCCTCTCCCCCTGTTGTTTCTCAAAAATGCTTTTAGGAGCGGGCATGCAAGTGATACTCAGGCAATACTTCTGTGTAAAAGACTCAGGTGTCCCAGGTTGTGCCCCCTGGTGCTGTCCACGGTGCTAACACATGCTCTAGGCATTAGGACCATGCAACCCCAGTGGGCTCCCTGGTGGCAGCCTAGGGTGAGCTGGGATGTGTGTGTGTGTGTGTGTGTGTGTGTGTGTGTGTGTGTGTGTGTGTGTGTGTGTGTGTGTGTGCGAGTGCACGTGCATGTCTATGCACACACACACATGTATGCACAAGTGTGCAGGCATGCCTCTTGGGATCAGGACAGGGTCTCCATTGCCACAGCCTCAGAAGGATCATCTAGAGCCTGTGTTGTTAGGAAGGAAGGTCTCTGCTTCATCTGGCCAAGACTTACTTTGTGCATGGACCAAAGGCAGGAATTGAAACCAGACAAAAGCCTGGTACAGGAATTGGGGAAGATGTTTGCTTTTGTTTTTCTTTTCTTTTCTTTTCTTTTTTTTTTTTAGACAGGGTTTCACTCTGTGGCCCAAGATGGCTTAGCCTCCAGGGTACTATACTAAGATTACAGGTCTCTCCCATGCCCAGGCCCTGTGAGAAGTTTTGAACGTGACATTGAGCATGACAGAGCTGGGTGTGGTGGTACACACCTGTAATCCAGAATTCAGGAGGGTGAGGCAGAACAATCCCAAGTTCCAGGTCCCTCATTGCAAGAATAAACCTGGAAAGGAGAAGCTGAAGTCTGAGTCACACCCAGGCACCAGAGGCCACTCAGAAGGGAGGGAGGGGGCCGAACATGCAGGACATGCCTTCTTAGAGGAGGAGGGACCTGAGCTGGCTTTGAAGGGCTCATAAAGGGATGTGGGTCAGAAGGGGGAGGAGCCTGGGCAGAGGTGACAGGTGGGGATAGCTGGTGGCAGAGCAGGGTGTGGGAATCCCTGCCTTTCTGTCTCCCTTTCCTCCTTGCCTCCTCTCTGAGGCTCTTCTGGGTGGGCAGAGTCTGGGTGTCCCTGGCTAAGGGAGAGGCTGGACTGGACACAGCTTGGCTAGGCCCTTCCATTGTGTGTGAGGCCTGGGCAGGAGCCAGAGACGGCTCCACAGAGCCCTTTGTCACCCACCAGATACTCTGGTGGCCTCCAGTTCTTAGTAGCTCTAAACTCAAGGCCATGTCATGGAGACAAATTTTTCTCCCTGGGCCTGGCTATGATGTCACAGTTGAAGGAGGGGGAGAGTCAGGGGTGAATGGTGGTGGCCTTCTAGGCTGGCTGAGGGCTGATAAATTACCTCTTGCCCTCAAGGCTCAGCAATTACCAGCCCATTAAATCTTTTAACCCTGGGAAAGCAGGGACGGCTGGAGCCTCTGGCCCCAGAGAATCCAGAGTAATGAAACCTTTTATAACAGACCCTTTGGGACTAACCCACTCTTAAAAATCATAGACTCAAGGGGCCAGGGTGGCTCCAGGGTAGAGTACTTGTCTAGCATGCATGAGGCCCTGGGTTCGATCCCCAGGACCACACAAAACTAGGCATAGTGGCTCGTGCCTATAAACCCATTGCTCAAGAAGTAAAGGCAGGAAGATTAGGAGTTCTAAGTCATCTTTGGCTATGGAGTGAGTTTGAGGCCAGCCTGGCCTACTTGAGATCCAGTCTCACAAAACCAAATCAAAGCAAATCGAAAACCATAGATTCAGGGCCTGGGGATGTGGCTCAATTGTAGAGTGTTTTCTTAGCAAGAGGAAGTTCCTGGTTCAAGCCCAGCTCTGACAGAAAATAGACTCATTGATGTTTTCTTTGGAAGACTGTGGAGAGAATACAGTGAAATTGCAGACTAGCCCCAGCCAGGAGCATTCTCTCTAAAGACCAGGTGTTATCTGCATTCTGACGGAACTCAGATGCAGAGAGGCGGTGGGACTTGTCCAGGAACACACAGCTAGGAAGTGCTGGCATACGCTGACCTGGAGGAAACCCAGGTGGGCTGATGCCTCTTGAGTAACTTGTCCCTCTGTCCCGGTCCACTGCTTCCGTCTGAAGCTGAAGGCCTCAGAGGCTCTTCCTTGGTGAGGCCCAGGGGCTTGCTTGAGCCCTGGCTCCCAGTCCCTGTGTAGCCTTAGCCAATTTATTGAATCTCTCTGGACCTCTGTTCTTGGTCTTTTAAAAGAGCAATGGAAATCTCCTCCCTTCTGTGTGCTCCTAGGCAGAGGACATGGCTTCACTGAGCCACTTCCTCCTGTGGGCACGCCCCCTCCAATGGGTAGATACTCTGCCCATCCTCAGCGGCAAAGACCAATTACAGGGAGTCACTCTTAGCCTGGCTGGCGTAATACAATGCTGGGTGCTGGCCAGCGGGAAGTTCCCAGTCCTCTGTAGGACAGAGGGCTTCATCCTGTGAGCATTGCTATTGTCTTAGTTAGGATTACTATTGCTATGATGGAACATCATGACTAAAAAGCAAGTTGGGGAGGAAAGGGTTTATTAGGCTTATACTTTCAAATCACTGTTTATCACCAAAGGAAGTCAGGACAGGAATTCAAACAGGGCAGGAACCTGGAGGCAGGAACTGATGCAGAGGCCATGGAGGAATGCTGCTTACTTACTCCTCATGGCTTGCTCAGCCTGCTTTCTTTTTTTTTTTTTTTTTTCTTTTTTTTGATTTTTTCGAGGCAGGGTTTCGCTGTGTAGCTTTGCGCCTTTCCTGGAACTCACTTGGTAGTCCAGGCTGGCCTCGAACTCACAGAGATCCGCCTGGCTCTGCCTCCCGAGTGCTGGGATTAAAGGCGTGCGCCACCACCGCCCGGCTTTCTTTTTTTATTTTTTATTTTTTTAAAAGATTTATTTATTACATATACAGTATTCTGCCTGCATGTGTCCCTGCAGGCCAGATGAGGGCACCAGATCTCATTACAGATGGTTGTGAGCCACCATGTGATTGCTGGGAATTGAACTCAGGACCTCTGGAAGAATAGCCAGTGCTCTTAACCCCTGAGCCATCTCTCCAGCTCTCAGCTTGCTTTCTTATAGAACCCAGGACCACCAGCCAGAGATAGCACCACCCACAATGGGCTGGCCCCTCCCACATCAATCACTAATTAAGAAAATACCTCACACCACTGGGCAATGGTGGTGCACCTCTTTAACCCAGCCAGGACTTGGGAGGCAGAGGCAACTAGGTCTCTCTGAATTCGAAGCCAGCCTGGTTTACTGAGCAAGTTCCAGGACAGCCAGGGCAACACAGAGAAACCCTGTCTCGACAAACAAGAGAAAAAAAGAAAGTGCCTCATAGCTGGCTCTTATGGAGGCATTTTTCTCAATGGAGGTTCCCCCCTTTCAGATAACTCTAGCTTGTGTGTCAAGTTGACATAAGACTGGCCAGCACAGCTATTGATGGTCGGCAAAGGCTTTGGAAAGCCCTGCCCACGTGTGTCTGAATGTGCGTAGGAGCACACTGTGACATCATGTTTGCAGACAGAAGGCAGAGCGGGGGGGGGGGGGGGGGGGGGGGGGGGGGGGGGGGGGGGCCAGAGTTGAGCTATGCGCTTGGAATTGCAGCTTCTTTTTCTAGGTCTCCCCAGGGATGAGAGGACTGTTTATGGAGCATCCCTTCTCCCTGCCCCTATCCCTCCCACCTACTACCCCCTGCCAGGCAGAGATGAGATGCTCCAGCCAGCATGGGAGCCCAGAGCTGCCAGGCTGGGCCTGCAAGCCCAGCCTTATTATATTAATGAGCATCAGGGTGAGGATTACCACTAATGAGATTAGTCACCTGCTGAGCTCCCCCCTGCCACCCTCAGCCTCCAGTGGAGCGTGTGAGGCAGGCACCATGTACCCAGGCCTATTCCGTCTTTCCAAAGCCCTGGGAGGGGCTAGCTCAGTTGGTAGAGCATGATACTGTTAATCTCAGGGTCGTGGGTTCGTGCCCCCACATTGGGCATCAGGTAAAGTGATAACCCACAGGAGTCTGGTCAATAATTTATTGAGGGATGAATGGGAGTTACCACACTCAGGAATACAGAATGAAGTGCACCATTGCCTCCTCGTCCAACAGGGAAGGATGGGGAAAGCTCTGGTCCCAGCTCACCGAAATGTGGCATCAGGAAAACCTCCATGTCCCGCAGAGAGAGTGTGGGACCCTCCTCCTCAGTTCTTACCCAGTCACGTACTCAGAGAAGACCAGGCCCCATAGGGCTAGTCACCCCAGTACCGTTGGGTTAGACGGATCGAATTCCCACAGCACTGGGCCTCAGCCAGGGTCTATCTCACGGCATGCATGTTGCATTTGCTTGCTTGCTCTTTCTCTGTCTTTTAAACGTTTATTTACTTACTGAGTGTGGTGTGTGTGTGTGTGTGTGTGTGTGTGTGTGTGTGCGTGTGTGCGCGTGTGTGCCGCAGTGCATGCGTGCGTGTGCGTGTGCGTGTGTGTGTGTGTGTGTGTGTGTGTGTGTGTGTGTGTGCGCGTGTGTGCGTGTGTGCGCGTGTGTGCCGCAGTGCATGCGTGCATGGAGATTAGAGGATGATTTACAGGGTCGGTTCTCTCCTTCCACCGTGCAGGTTGCAGGAGTGCCCGGCTGTCAGGCCGTCAGCAAACCCCCTACCCACTGAACCATCTTGCCGGCCTTGTTCTTTTTCTCTCTTTCTATTCCCCCCCCCCCACCCCCGTAGCCTTTTATTTTGAGTCAGGGTCTCTCATGGCTGCCCTGGAACTCACATCAATCCTGCCTCAGTGTCCCTTCATGGGATTACAAGTACCGCCATGCCTGGCTGACCCCGTGTTAGTTTCTCTGTCCCTAAAAGCACTTGCAGACATTTGCAGACCTGGGCATTGGATTGTCTCAATCTCATGAGGAAGGCAATCTCACCCTGCCCCGCCCCCAAGGCAGGAGTGGAGGGGAGGGGCGGGGGCGATGACTGAGGCCTGATCATGGATTCAATGGCTGAGTTACCTTGTTTTTTTTTTTTTTTTTACCTTAGGGCCCCCTTCTCTCCCAGCAGTCTTCATGCTGTGGCCCCAGACCCTTGGCTGTTTCTCTCGGCAGAGCTGAGGTATAGCCATAGGCCTCGGTACTGTTCTCTCATCTCGGGCCCCTTGGCCAGGCCAAGCTCTGGGGCACAGCTCCTTGGCACCACCTGTCAGGCAGAACTGAGGCTGCCACTTAGCTATTCGCCCCACAAACCTCTGTCCATTTGGGGGAGCAGAGTCAAGCCTTTCGAGATACACCCAGGGAGTTCAGCTCTCAGCCAACCTCACAGACAAGCCAGTGACCTGCTCAGGCTCTGGGGACACCAGGAGAGAGACACCCTACCCTGTGAAGCCTTCCTTCTCACAGGCAGTCACTGTGACGTATCATGATGACACAGTCAACGAGACTGTGGGGATCCGACCCTCTGCTGAGGAGCCAGACCCTCAGGAGCTTATAAGAACCACGCTGAAGGATAAATAGCTTCTCTTCTATTTAAGCCAGATATTCTGGGTTTCTGACTTAGAATCTAAGCTAACTTCCTGTCTAAGAGGCAGGCCAAAGGCTATAACCTGCTGGGGTGAAGAACGATGCTGGGATTTGGGGCGACCCGTTACACCCACATCTGGTGAGTCTGTCCAGGTGTTGTTTCTCCCGTCAGTGGGAGGACCAGAGATGGCTTGGACTTGCTGGAGTGCAGCCTGCTCTGCATCCTGGACCAGAAGGAGTCCAGCTTCACATCTGAGCCTGGGAGTCGGGCCTTGTGGGCTGCCTGTAGCTTGCTTCCTCTTGATTTCCAGGACTTCTGGGAAATGGATTCTCCTCTGTCCTCACAGTCCAGGGCCACAGGGTCTTATGAGGGTGGATTTGGGGAGGAGTGAGAGATGGTAGCGAGGTGGCCTGGGTAGGGAATGCGATAAGTATTGGTGGAAGTATTAAGGCAACTCCACGTAGTTAAAAGGGAGGTTTATTTTTTGGGGGGGGGGGGGGTAACAATAAGTAAAAGGATAGGTTACAGGGTATGGGAGAGGTGAAGTGCAGTCCAGCGCTGTTCTCCGGAGAACTCTGCTAGGTCTACCATCCAGCATCCAGGATTACCAGGAACCAAGAGACCTGGCACATCCGGATCTTGGGTCTTAAGGGCTCCCGTCTTGCCCTGCCTCAGGGACAGGCCACAGGTAGTCATGACAGTTACCAGAAGCCTCACTGGGGGTAGTACTTCCAGGTCAAAGCTGGAACAGCTACCCACTACAGATGAGCAATGACAAGGGAGTCGTGCTGTGGAGCCTCCTCCAGTTACAAATGACAGGAGTCCAGTCAGGCACCCGAGGCGCTTTGCTGTGGCCTTTACGAAGGATGGCTGGTACTTGCTTTGGTGCATGGGAATCAGAGGTGGGAAGTATCATTCTCTCACTCTATTGAGTGTGTTTGCCTCCAGTTCTAGATAGCAGGCAGGAGACGTGGCCATGGGGAGGGAGGCCGCCACTTCCTTTCAGCTGGCTGGCAAGGACAGAAACCCAGGCCTCTCTCTCCCAGAAACCATGTATCAGATCCTGGGGTGATGCCTATGGGGCAGGTGGGCCATGGCCCAATCGCTCTGCTGGGAGAGGAGAATGTCCTGATGGCCAGGCCTGAGTGTCTTGTATGGCCTGGGGTCGTGGAATCATGCCATAAAGGAGGTGGGCACACTAAGAAGGAGCCATGTCTTCTGGTACCCGGGACAGAGCTCCTGGGTGGAAAACAGACATTGCTGACAGCTGTGGACGGACACATGCTGGATGGCAGATGGTGGTGGAAGGCAGGAGAGTTCACGAGGGTGGGAGGTGGGCTGGCCTGGTGGGGAGGGGACAATGGTGTTCACACATGATATTCTGGGGCTTCTCTTTAGCAGAGAGTGGGGCGGGGGTGGGGAGAGGGAAAGACAACTTCTTTTTCTCTTCAAGGAGGACAAGGAGAGAAGTAGCCACGGAACTAATGATTCCTGAGCAATGTCTCCCTGCTTGTGTGTGTTTGTTTGTTTGTTTGTTTTGAGATAGGATCTCACCATGTAGCCTTGGCTGCCCTGGAACTCACTGTGCAGACCATGCTGGCTTCAAACTCATAGAGATCCTCCTGCCTCTGACTGCAGAGTGCTGACATTAAACGACATGAGCCACCACACCCAGCCTTTTGTTTTGTTTGTTTGTTTTCTGAGGCAGCATCTCACTATGTAGCTCAAGTTGGTCTGGAGCTGGCCATTCTTCTGCCTCAACCTCCTTTCACATAGACACTCATGGACACACCCAGACACACTCACACTCACACACACACACACATGCACTCACAGCCACACCCACAAATATATACTTAAAGACACATGCACACTCAGACACTCCTAGACACCCCCCCATCCACACGAACACACCACCCCACACACATACTTACACGGATACACAGTCACACATGCAGGTGTGCTACAGAGAGGCCCAGAAAGCAACCTGGCTGGGATGGATCCCCAGGGTTTTCCCTCTCTGGGACATTTTCCTGTGCCTAGCAGTGCTTGGGAGCCAGCCTGTGACCTCCATTCCTGTGGCTGGGACCACACCTCTGGCAGCAGGAAGCATATGGTCCAGCTTCCAGCTTTGGAAGCCGGAGGTGGGTCCTCCGCCCCTGAGAGGAGCTGCCACCCATGCCTTGCCCAGGCAGCTGCTCCTGGGTCAGTCTTCCTGACACTCAGGTGTCTCTCTTACTGTGTGTGGGGGTGCTTTGATGCAAACCCTGGAGGAAGGGCAGGGAGGGGATCCATTATTTATGAGCTATCCCAAAGGTCTTCCCACTGTGGTACCCTAGTTCTGAGCACCCGGGAGATGTTTAACACACCGCTGTGGAATGAGTTCACAGAGGAGATGCCACCAGTGCCACCTGCCGAGAGGGACCTGGGGTCCTCAGGTTCCGGGGAACAGCAGCTAAGTGGCACAGGTTTTCAGCCTGGGACCCTGGAGGTCCTCTACGGCCATTACCGTGATTATTCTGAGTCTCCCTTTCCTCATTCCTACAGTGGGATGCTGGGAAAACATTGAGGTGGGCTGGAGAAGCCACAGAGGACTGTTTAAGATGAGAGACCCCGCTTCAGCACCAGCCTGGGGTCTGCTCTTTGCACCTCTTCTTTTGAGAGAGAGAGGGGAAAAGGGGTGGGGGGTGAAACTAACTCATTCTGAAACTCTGGTTGGCCTAGAACTTACCAGATTGGCCTGAAACTCAAGGTGATCCTCCTGCCTCAACTTCTCAAATGCTGGGGTTCAGGTGTGCTCCACCATGCTGGCCTTCTGCCTTGACTTCCCACGTTACTTCCTCAGGAAGGACTGGAGTTGGGCAGCTCAGGGGAAGAGGACAGAGAGAATCCTCTGGGGTGACAGGTGACAGGTTGGGGACCTTCCCTGGGTCTTGGCTGACTTTTGAGGTCAGCCTCGGTCACGGGGTCCCTATTCTCATTCCACTGGGTTCCCCAGCTCCAGTCTTCTCTGGGTCCTTCCTGGGCCTGGCTGGGGGCTTCCTGTGTGGGGTGGTCCCAGTGAGTCCTCACCCTAGGTCTCTTTGTCTGCGTGATGGGGATGAGGACCCAGGAGTGTCAGGAAGCAGATGACAGATCTGCCAACAGTGGCCTCTGGGGCCACAGATGCCACTAACTCAGGGATGGGCCTGTCCCATGAATTCCCTACAGAAACTATTGAGAAATGCAACCTGGGGGTCCCTGGTGTGGATAAACTGTGTTCCCCCACCACCACCTCCAGATGCGTCCAGGTGCTGACCTCTGCCATCTGAATGTGGCCTTCCTTACCAGACATTTTCTGCAGATGGGATCCAGTTTAGTTGACGTCACTGCAGGCAGGGGTAGGTCGAGTGCCTGCTGTTCCTTAAGGGGGACATTTGGACACACAGGGAATGAACAGCAGAGGCAGAAGCTGGAATTTTGCTGCCACAGCCAATGGGATGGTGAGAGCTGGGAGACAGGCTGGGGCCCCATTCTCCCTTGGAACCCCAAGGAGGAGGCAGCCTTGCCCCAGCCTTGGCTTAAGACTTAGCCTACTCGACTGGGAGAGAATGGATGCCTGTTGTTTGAAGTTACCACACTGGCGGGCCTGTTCCCAGCAGCCCTGGGAAATGCATAAAGCGGCCATCTCAGAGATGAAGAAACTGAGGCCCAGAGAGGTCAAGTCTTCAGCCCGGGACACACAGCAGGCTGGTACTGAAGTCAGGGCTGTTTGGCAACCAAGTTCCTTTCCTGGCCAGAGGTTGGTAGGATTAGCCAACTTGTCTCATGGTTATTTGTACCCAGGCTCGACACCGTGGGTCTTCCTGTCCCCTAAGACAACTACCAAGGTGCTGGGTGCTGGTCAGTGAGTGCATATTCAAAGCAGACACATGGGGCTGGCGGGAGACCCCTTGTCACCCTTCTCAGGGCACACGTAGGAGCAAGGAACAGACACCAACAACACTCGTGTCTGAGGTCACCAGACCCTGAGGGGCAAGCTCGGCTCCTTACAGTCTTCCCGTGGAGAGAGTACATTTGGGGCCTACAGCTCTGAATGAGGCTGGGCTGTTTCCAAAAGTTTCAGTCTCAACCCTCACCAGCTTTGGAAACCAAAAGTGTCACCTCCGCTATCTTAGTTTCTCCATCTGAAAAATGGGTATAGGCTCCCAGGGCCTAGGGTGTAGGGAGGGAGCATCTTGGGGGCACTGTAGGGACAAAGGACCCTTGTTCCTGCAGCTTTCTCACCCACACAGGCTGCAGAATGACGCAGGGGAGGTGATTCGGGGACAGATTCCACCATAGCTAAGGGGAGGGGAGGGGAGGGGAGGGAGGCCTCACATTCCCTCGGGAAACAGGAAGTCCATGCTGCCCAGGCGCTGCCCTGGCTCCAGGAAGCCAGATGACCCCTTCCTCTCCCATCTCCCTCCCAGCCCGGGAAGGAATTCACTGTAATGTCAACAGCCCTGCTCAATTTTGTATACAACTGAGGGGTCGGGGGTGGAGCTGCCAAGGCACTACGCAGACCCTGGTATTCTACTGGGTGACTGCGGAGGCTGCGTGAGGAGAAGGCACCTGCCTCAGGCCACACAGCACACAGGGGCAGGCGTGGGTAGGAGTTAGGATCTCTCGTGCTTAGCAGTCACAGCATCACGGGAGGACTTTGCGTCACCCTCACATCCTGTGGAGCAGGCACACTTTACAGATGAGGATACTGAGACCCAGACTGTCCAAGTACCTCCCGAAGTCACACAGCAAGAGGGTAGCTGAGTCAGGACCTACACCTGTCCAGTTCTTCCGTTCTGAAATGGGAACACAGAGGTCTAGCCTGGGGAAAAAAAAAAAAAAAAGGACATGTCTCAGATCACACAGAATGCCAGCAGCGGGCTTGGGCTACTCCAGCCCCTGTGATGGATGGCCGGCTGGGTGCCAGTCTCCTCCACAACTTTACCCACAGAAGCCAGGCTGCTTCGCAGTGGCCCTGTGCTCCTGCCCTCCCCATCGGGATGCCACAAGATCCTTATGGTGCCTGGCTTCCAGGAGATCTGGCATGGGCCTGTAGCTCTTTGCTTCCTGCTTGTAATGCAGACAAAATGCTGGAACGGTGGCAGCCATTCTGTGATACTGAGGCTCCTCCCCTGAAGATGAAGGTACATGTGGGAGGGGGCTGAGGTATGAGAGGGAAGGAGCAGAGTGGCATGGGCTGCCCCTCCCCCAGCCTGGTGTGTCTGTTTTTGTTTTGTGATGCTGCTGTGGCCTCCTCCTCTTCCTCCTCCCCCGCACTTGCCCTTCTCCTCTCCTTTTTCTTCTTTCTTCTATTGAGACAGGCTTTCATGTGGCCCAGGCTGACCCTGAAATTACTGTGTAGCCCAGGCTGGCCTTTAACTCCTGATACTCCTGTCTGAGCCTCCTAGGTGCTAAGATGAGAGCCGTGGGCTGCCACACGAGGCAAATGGCGTCTAAAGCGGAGCACAGAGGCTCAGAGGTATGGCAATGAATCAAAACTGAGATCACAGGAGTCGGGTAAGAGCTTGTGTAGGGAAAGGGCCACAGGGAGGGGTGACTCCATGGTCTCAAGGAGCCGGCAGCTGACCCCTGTGTAGGCAGAGTGTTCCATAGGTACAATTGGACAGGGGGTTCATGGGACATGGGACCGCCATGGAGCACCCAAGGGCCACCAGGAGCATGGGCTGAGGGTCCTGTCACTGTTCTGAGACAGTGACAGGACAAACAGGATCCAAGTGCTGTCTGACGGACAAGTGCTGAGACCCAGGGTGCTCCATAGAAAGTCAAGGTGCTCCATGGAAATCCAAGGTGCCCCATGGAAAGCCCAGGTGCTCCACAGAAATCCAAGGTGCTCCACAGAAAGTCAAGGTGCTCCAAGGAGAGCCCAGGTGCTCCACAGAAAGCCCAGTGCCCACTTGCAAGCTGCGGAAGAAACATCCTGGGAAGGATCTTCTATTGAGTAGATGGCCTTGCTCTGCTGTGTGGTCTGAAGCCAGCTCTTGCCCTCTCTGGGCCTTGGTGGTAGTAAGCAGGGGTTGGGGGGGTGGGTGGGTGGGGTAGGGGGGGCACTGAGCTCTCATATGAAGAACCTGGTGTGGCAGCGACAGGGTCTTTTCTCCTGGGTTTCTAAGCTGCTTTTATGTGCCTCTTCTTTCAGCCGGAGGACTGGGGTTTCGAGGAGGACCAGGATGGGGGATCTGAGGACAAATGGGAAGGTTTGATGTTCGGCTTCTGAGCGAATGGGCTGCTGCTGTTAGCCGACTCACAATGGCCTGGAGAGCAGGCTGTGCAGGAAGAGGTGGGGGTCCTAAGTCTAGACATGCTCTTTCCGCATCAAGAGCCAGATCATAGGAGTGTGGACAGAATGGGGAGAGCAGGGACAGGACACAGAGGCCACCACCCCAGGAATGAGAGGGACAGGGAAGGCATTCGGGGTCCTGGGACCGAGATGGGGAGGGCTCTGGGACAGCCTCTGTTTCTTATATGGAGGAAGAGGGGGCAGACCTTGCTGGCCCCTGGGGTGAACAGTTGGCTCAGTCCAGACCTGCTAGGGCACTTCCTGACCCATGGGGCTCCCCAGGAACCAGTGCAGGATTTGTGGGGACCAAGGAACAGATGCCAACTGTGCCACCAGCCTTGAGAGGCAGGGGAGGAGCCTCAAGTAGAACCCCATGTTACCTAGGGTGTGGGGAAGGGGAAGGGTGACCCAGCCTCATGTCCACCCTGCTGGTTCCTTCTGGAAGCCACAACAACCTCTATCCCCTGCTGTGGCCCATCTGGGAGGCCACCGTGGGGAGGGACTATTTTTCTCTAGTGGGGTTGGGGTTGGAACATGGGGCCATGGACATGCTGGGCAGGCTTTAAAATGATTTCTTTAGCCAGGCGGTGGTGGCGCACGCCTTTAATCCCAGCACTTGGGAGGCAGAGGTAGGCGGATCTCTGTGAGTTCGAGGCCAGCCTGGGCTACAGAGCGAGATCCAGGAAAGGCGCAAAGCTACACAGAGAAACCCTGTCTCGAAAAACCAAAAAAAAAAAAAAAAAAAAAAAAAAAAAAAAAAAAAAATGGTTTCTTTGGGTTTTTTTTTCTTTTGCAGTGGTGGTTGGAATCCAGGTCCTCACAAATGCTAAACAAACGCTCAAGCACTGAGCCACACCCCTGTCCTTTGGGGACAAAGTGGGAAGGTGTAGAGTCCTGACACATTGGGTATTCATTCTCCCCACAGCCACCGAGTCAATCCCAGAGACATTGCAGAGGAACAGAGCCTCATCTCGATGCCAAATGTGAGCCCCCTTTCTCGACCCCTCCGCTGTGAGCGGGTGGGGGCGTCAGGAAAGCATGAAGGCAGCACGTGCAGCTCTGAGCTCCCTTCCCCTTGCCTCCGTCTTGTCTCCTCCTGAATCAGGTTGGCCTTGTTGATGACCCACTGATAGCCCAAAAAATGAGCATTGTAGCTGGGACATCCGATGCTCAGAGAAGGCAAATGATTTTTTTTTTCCTAAGTCACACTTCTGAGCTGGGATTTGAACTCCAATCCTGAGAATCCAAAAGCCAGTGGTGTTCCAGAAGCACCGTGGCCAGGTGACTGAGGGTAGTGGTTAGAAAACCATGATCTATCTACTTGGCCACCCCTCCCACCGCGGGACAGTCAGCATCCGTAGTGATTAAAGAGGGGCTGGGTGGACCTGTGGCTTCCATGCGTGTCCTGGAGGTGGCGTCGTAGCCACTGCGCTTCTCACAGTGCATGAGGAAGGCTCGGAAGAAAAACCTCAAACGTGCTTGGCAAGAAAGAGTGCTTCTGGCTCCAATTAAGACTCTGGAAGAGGAAAGAGGGCAATTTTCCCCAATTGCCTTTACTTATCAAACTCGGAGGGAAGTATGATTATGAAGAATCTCAGGAGAGCTGCCTGGAGTTGGGCTGGTCCCAGCTCTGCAGATGAGACAACTGACCCACGCAGGAGTGCTGAGTCCCTCTGCCCACAGACAGCAGGACGAGGCCTCTCCTGCTCCGGGTGGCTTGCTGGTCACCTCATGGGCATCAGATTCTTCTCCAGAAAAGGGATCATTTCTCAGGAGAGGGAAAGGTCAGCTGGTACTTGGTGTCTGCCTGCTGCTTCTAGGACTTCCACCCATGCGGTGTGTCCCCTGCAGGTCACCAGTGAGGCTTTATGCAACCCCTCCCCCACAACAACAGGACTTGGCAGACATTACTTGCTGGAAAGACCCACCTTTAGGGACATGTCCCCATCCTGGGTGGTCTGCAAAGATGGACCCCATTATTGACTGATCCTGGTGTTCCATCTCCAGTGTCAAACACATGTACACACATACACACATGCACACACACACACACACACACACACACACACACACACACACACAGATATACTGAGGGAGGGCTTGGTAGAGAACCCCCTGAGGCTTCAGGAGGGTCTCTTTCACACATCAGTATCTCCACGCTTATGGTGCTGTGGATCCCATCCTGTAGGCGAGAAGGCTGCTCCAGGGTCAGGGCTAAGTGGTAGAGAAACAGTTCCGAGTCCCTGTGTGCTTGCCATACCTGAGCCTCTCTGGCAGGGTGAAACCTGCCCCAAAGGATGGGGTGGGCACAAACTCTTATGGTAGGTAGCAAATGATGAAACGTGCTGTCCTGGCAGGCAAGCCTAGGGCTCCCGAGGCAGGCAGCCACATGAAGGAAGGCTGGGAAGAAAACCTTGGGAAGGCTCTGTTCTCTGCCGAGTCTGCCCTGGAGGGAGTGCTCTTCAGAGGGGGACAGTGATCCAACTGGCGTTCATGTTCATCCATGATTCTTCCCCAACCAGCCAGCCCTACATTCTCCTCACATGCTCACCCATCTTGTCTCAACTCCCATGACAACCTTTCTGCTCCCCTACTGGTCCATCCCTCTTTCTCTCTCATTTGCCCTCACTCCATGTCTCCCTCCCTTCCTCCATCCATCCATCTATTTATTCCATCCATCCACCCATCCATCCATCCATCCATCCATCCATCCATCCATCCACCCATTCACCCATCCATCCATCCATCCATCCACTCATTTCCCCATCTATCCTCATTCCCATAAATATCTTTCTACCCACTTATGGATTCCTAAGTTCATTCATCCATCCAACCACATTTCTATCTATCCATACATACATACATACATGTACCCACCCAGCCACACTGGTAATTCTGGTTGTTCGAAGACAGTGCTGGGGACCCAGGTTCTTTCTGTATATTTTCTCTGTGGTACTAACAATGTCAGGCTTTTGTCCTTTGTTATTTCTGTCATGATTACAAGATGGCTGCACATCTCCACGTGTGTCTTCTCACACACCCATGTCAGAGACCAGAATCGAGAATGTTCCCTAGTCACGCTCCTTAACGAGGAGGTTGCTCCTGCAGAGCCCCAGTGGGCTTGCTCCTCTGTCTCTCGAGCCAGAGTTGCATCACATGGCTGTTCCTAAGCAAGTCTCTGGCTGGGGAAAAGATGTCATGGCGGCCTGGAGAAAACAAGATGTGTTGCCTGGGGAAGGGCTGGTCTCCTCCCGAGTGCTAGAGACTGAATAAAACTGGGATTCATTTAGCAAGGAAAAAGGCAGGGGGAGAGGGAGGCAGCTGTTGAGTAGACAAATGCACAACCACTCTATCCATCTTTCCATTCCCCGCCATCCATGTGGCGATTCATCCATCCATAGACCTCTCATTTATCCATGCATGCATTGACTCATCTATCAAACGTTTATTGATGCCCACTGTGAGCCAGGCCCTCCGCTCTCTGTCTGCTGAGAACTCAGAAGAAAAAGATCTCGTTAGGGAGAAATATGGAATTTCCCATAATACCCCTGATAACGGCTTTATTTAGTCACAGTAAGAATAATATCGGTGGCGCGTGCTGTGCGGTGCAGTCTGCAGAGATCTCTCCGGGCCACTCCTTCATTCTGCACACGTTTTTGTGGAGCATCTGCTGCATGCCAGGCACAGGCTTTGAGGTTTACAGAGTGCTTTTTCCTACATTTGTCAGCAAGAGACCTCCAAAGTCAGAGACCTGATGGCTTCTAGAGGCAAAAGAGAAGTGTCCCTGGGGCCTTCCTCAGAGCTACAGTGTCCCCCAGGCCAGGTTGTCAGGAGCCTCCTTCAGGGATGAGGGAGTATTTTTCAGAATGTTTCTAGAATGACAGGTGACTCTCTAGAGCACGTGATGGGGTGCTGTTCAGAATGGGGGTGGGGTGCCCTGCCCAGTTACGGGTGGCTTTTGAGTCAGCTCTGGTGGAACTGTCACTTTGCTCAGTACAGGACATCATCTCCACTGACCCCAGAAGCCCAGGTATTTACTCTGCCAACCCAAGCAGTGTTCACAGTCACCTCTCCAGGGAGTGTGGTGTTGGTGGCTGTCAGTTTGTCTGTGACACAGGTGCCCCCATCTTAGGGCCAGTAGCCTGTCTGGTCCCCATGGGTCTCTCTGGACCTCCACGTTCAACTTTATATCTCACCTAAACTTCGATCTCTCCCGGGTTATCTTCCTTTTCTCTGCTCAGAGGGTGCTGGGGTGCCCATGATGGCAGTCTTCCTTCATGTGTTGGCTGGAGAGAGGGCCTTGCCTCCCAGGTGGTCCTACTCCAGGCTTTGCAGATGGAGGGAACATTGAGCTGTATGTATGTTCTGGGGACTTGGGGGGTGTGATCAGGACACAGAGACTCTCCGAGAGCATCCTTCCTTTTGAGTGGGGTTACGTCTGTAAGGGAAGGCATGTCATAGGCCAGTTGACATGTGACAAGTGACCAGACCTGAACATGGTTTCCAGTTTTCCATATGCAGAGCCTGGGAGTCCTGTGGAGCCCTGGCCTGTGATTTCTCCAGCCTAGGATGGCAAAGACATCTACATCCAGTGCCTCAGGAGTCCCCATAATCAAGGGTCAGAGTCCTTCTCACTCAGGGAGCTGGCTCCACTCAGTGACTGCTGGAATCTGGCCTCTGTCAGTTCTGCTTCCTCGATGATTTGCAGAGGGTCAGTAGGAGTAGTCCATCTTAGAAACATGCCAGTCAGTGTTCCCACCGGTCAGGAACCCCACTGGTCAGTGCCCTCTGCCCTGAAAGCCCATCCTTCCACACCTCCCTGCACACCACAGAGACCTCCAGAGGTAGGTGCCAATGCAGCAGGCTTCCCAGACCTCAGGAGGAAAGGTTTTCTGGATTTGGGGATGTGGTGTTTTCTAGAGTCCTGGGCAGATATGTTTTATAGTTAAGAGGGCACATCTCTTACATTTGGAGACAGAGGTCTTTCCAGGGCTATGTGATACTTTCCTAGACTTTGGTAGGGTTTTCCAGAACTGCAGCTAAAGGTAGCTTCTCTGTGTCTCTCCTCCTTCCCCTCTCTCTCCTTCCTCCTCTCCCCCCTTTTCTTTCTGACTGAATGAGACCCTCATCCATGGCAGACAAGCATGCCACCACTGAGCCATGTCCTTAGCCCTCTTTTTACTTTTCATTTTGAGACAGAGTCACACTAAGTTGCCCAGACTGACTTTAAACCTGCTCTGTAGCCCAGACTAGCCTTGAACTTTTGACCCTCTTGTCTCAGCCTCTCTAGTAGCTAGGACTTACAGACCTGTAGCCACCAGGCCAAGCCAAGAATTTTCTTGATCTAGAAACAGATTTTCCCCCCTCAATTCATGGCCAGAAATAAAATTCCCATACGGAGCCCTATCTGTCCTCCAGGATAGAGATGGCATTTCCTCCAGAGGTAATGGCAGTTTGGCATTCCCAGGCCCTGTTCACAACGAGACTCCACAAACCCCGCCCTCTCTAAATGTAGCTCCCAGGGATGGGTAGCAAATCCTTCCTCATGATAGCCGCATGGATGGATCCTAAGAGGAGCTCACAGTCCAGGCCCTGGACGTCACATTCATCTATTTACTCTTGTGGAGGGAGAGGGCTGCACTCGTGACCTGCCTTAACCCTGTGTGTGTCAAGGGTTCCAGGGTCTCGATCAGTTCTCGATAACCTCTGGCTACTGGTCGGCACTCGTGACCTGCCTTAACCCTGTGTGTGTCAAGGGTTCCAGGGTCTCGATCAGTTCTCGATAACCTCTGGCTACTGGTCGTCATGCTGACAACTGCTCAGAGCACCACACAGCAGATCTGTGGACCTTGATGCTGGCACAGATTTCAGTGTGGAGGAGCGTGGCTTCTCCTGGGCAGGAGTTTCCCAGTATGGTTCTTGGGAGGGAAGACCCCAATAACTGGGGAGTTACAAGAGGCAGGAGGGGGACCAGCATTGGTCTGTGGGGGTTGGCATCACTTACTGGGGTGTCTTCCTCTTCTGACTGTTGGGTTTTACATCAAATACAAGGGTTACAGAGGGGCTGGGAATGTCACTTAGGGCTTGCCTAGCGTGTAAGGAGCCCTGGGTTTGATCCCCAGCATAAGCTAAGTATATTGATTTACTCCTGTAATCCCGGCACATGGAAGATGGAGGCAGGAGGATCAGAAGTTCAAGGTCATCCTTAGTTACACAGGGAATTTGGAGCCAGTCTGGTCCTCAGAACAACAAAAACAAGAGAAAAATGATGGTAGCTAATGTCCTGCTCTGATGTGTACTGCCTCAGAATGGAATGCTGCCCCCAAACCAGCCTGTGAGTGGTCCCCAGACTCCACCATAATACCCAGCAAAATCCCCCTGCACACTGCGGGTGGGGTTGGCTTTCTTTGTGGCCATTTGTCTTTTTGATGAAGGACTTCATGAGGAAACCTGGGAAGGTCTTAAACTCCTAATTCTGCCTCCACATCTGGAGTGCAGGGATTACAGGTGTGTGCTGTAGGCAGAATTTCTCTGTGTCCTGGCAGCTGCTCCCAAATAACCACTCAGAGACTTAATAATTATAAATGCTTGGCCAATAGCTCAGGTTTGTTACTAGCTAACTTTTTTTTTTTTTATTTTCTGAGACAAGGTTTCTCTGTGTAGTCCTGGCTGTCCTGGAACTTGCTTTGTAGATCAGACTGGCCTCAAACTCACAGAGATCCACCTGCCTCTGCCTCCCGAGTGCTGGGATTAAAGGTGTGCACCACCACCTGGTTACTAGCTAACTCTTACATTTTAAATTAACCCATATTTCTTATCTACTCTCTGCCATGTATCGGTACCTTCTTTCAACACGGCACAGAGACTATATGTTAATTATAAATGCTCAGCCAATAGCTTAGGCTTGTTACTAACTAGTTCTTACAACTTAAATTAACCCATTTTTATCAATCTACATGTTGCCATATGACTCATGGCATTTATCTGTCCTCTTGCATGTCTTGCTCCCTCTCTGTCTGTCTGGCGACTCCTCTGATTCCATCCTTCTTTTTCCCAGCATTCTCTCTGCCCCCAAAATCCTGCCTAACTATCGGCCATTCAACATTTTATTAACAATAAGAGCAATTGCATTTCCACAGTGTACAGAAGGACTATTCCACAGCAGTGTGCCTCTGTCTTAGGGTCTCCATTACTGTGAAGAGACACCATGACCATGGCAACTCTTATAAAGGAAAGCATTTAATTGGAGCTGGCTTACAGTTCAGAGGTTTAGTCCATTGTCCATAATGAAACTGTAAGCTGCCACCTCAATTAAATGTTTTCCTTTATAAGAGTTGCTGTGGTCGTGGTGCCTCTTCACAGTGATAGGAACCCTAACTGAGCCAGGTCATGGGGGTCATTTTTATTCCAACCACCACAGTCACCATACCCTGCTTGGATTAGGTGTTCTGGTGCTATAAGCACAGTGCCTTGGCCAGTGATTTCAGAATAAGGATACCCCTGCTACCTGGAGAATTCCTTGTCTTAGAGATTTCCTAGATAACTCTATCTGGAGATCTAAGAAAACCAAGTAGAAATCAAAATATTTTTCAAGTCTAACTCACATTTCATGAGATGTATTTTAAGGCTTAAGATGTGTTTTTTACAGGATCTCTTCCTGGTGCAGGAGCTGGCTTTCTGGATCCCATTACCTATGGTCAGACACCTTGTTCACCCTTGAGGCGGGGGGGAGGGGCTTGGTCCTGCCTCAACTGAATGTACTTGGCTTTACTGTCCCCCCATGGGAGGACTTGCCCTTTTGGAGGAGGGGAGGGTTAGGCAGGGGTAGGGAGAGCAGGAGGAGGGAGGAGAGGGGGATCTATGGTTGGTGTGTAAAATGAATAAAAATATTTTTAAAAAAAGAAAGAAAAAGTGAAATTACACTCAATACATCAAAAAAATGTGATTTTTACTTGTGAGGACTATTGGGCCACTAAGGAGAAAAATCCATATAATTGATACAGTGATAATCTGAGCTGACATTTGATGAAACTGTATCATTTTTAATTCTTCATGGTTTTGTGTTTAAAAAAAATATCTGCAGCCGGGCAGTGGTGCGAGCATATGCTTTCAGGGGAAGCTGAGGACAGAGCTTTGGGGGCACCATGAACACCTGCCACGGTGTAAATAACCACCAGATGTATCAAGCTTAGAAATGCCGAGGAATCCCGCAGGTTCTACCACGCTGGAGTGTCCCTAGGTGTCCGGTAAGAAACATGCACAGGAAACAACTCAGTGATGAGCCCCCATCCCCAGAGAAGAGCCGCAGAGACTTCCCATAACCCAGGTTCTCCCTGTCACTTGACTTGTGCAGTGCCGGCCACCCCAGCAGTGAGCACAAGGCACTCACACCCCGTGGTGCTTATTTCATATTTAAGATAACTTTTTCTGCCCCTCCCCCACCTCTGTAAACCATTCAGGTGAGAGAATTGGGCTAGCGAGGCCCAAATACAACGAACTACACTTCAATCCATATTTAATTTCTCAGTGTTATGGATCTCATACCCCCACGCCTGCCTTGGCTTTCCCCTTCTACCTTATGGATCTTGATATTTTATTTATGAACCTAGTAATTTTTATATAAAGCAAGATCGCATTTACTTTTTCATTGATTGGTATTCAATTAAGTCATAAACTTGACAGATTAAATCCTCGTAAACTTTTAACACCATTCAAACATTTAATTAAGCAAATTCTTTTAGATATTTCAAACTACAATTACAAATTTAATTTATCCAATTCAAATACTTCAAACTCCTGACAAGGGAGCCTTACAAGATGATGAGCAAATTCTTCTTAAGCACCTAAGCAACTTCTGTAAATCTAATCAGATGTGAAATTAGTTGCTTAGATTTTGTTTTAAATATTATAAAGGCAAAACACGATAGCGCATGCCTGTCATGCTAGCACAAGAGAGGCTGAGGCAGGAGGATCCCAAGTTTGAGGCCAGCATGGGCTTCCTGGAGGGAATCTGTCTCTAAAGAAATCATAAAAACCACTCCAGGTTGTGGTGGCGCACGCCTTTAATCCCAGCACTTGGGAGGCAGAGGCAGGAGGATTTCTGTGAGTTCGAGGCCAGCCTGGGCTACAGAGTGCATTCCAAGAAAGGCGCCAAAGCTACACAGAGAACCCTGTCTCAAAAAACCAAAGAAAGAAAGAAAGAAAGAAAGAAATCATAAAAACCATTTAGAAAAAATAACAGCGCCTCTTAGTTAGGGTTTCTGTTGCTGTGAAGAGACACCATGACCACGGCAATTCTTATAAAGGAAAACATTTAATTTGAGTGGCTTGCTTACATTTTTCAGAGGTTTAGTCCATTATCATCATGGTGTGACAGGGTGGCATGCAGGCAGACATGGTGCTGGAAAAGTAGCCAAGTGTCTTACATCTCGGCTTGCCGGCGACAGGAAGCGGTGTGTCACACTGAGTGAAGCTTGAGCAAAGGAGACCTCAAAGCCCACCCCACAGTGACACACTTCCTCTAACAAGGCCACAACTAGCTGGGTGGTGGTGGCACACTCCTTTAATCCTAGTACTCAGGGATCTCTGAGTTCGAGGCCAGCCTGGTCTACTGAGTGAGTTCCAGGACAGGCTCCAAAGCTACAAAGAGAAACCCTGTCTCGAAAAACAGCAACAGACAAAAAACAAGGCTACACCTACTCCAACTACGCCACGCCTCCTAGCAGTTCCACTCCCTTTGGGGGCCATTTTCTTTCAAACCACCACACCCCCCAAAACCTGTTTAGCCATGTCTTGTTACAACTGAAACACAAATCATAAAAAGTATCAATCAATTCTATGGGCTCATTTCTTCCTCATCTTGTATTGGAGGCAAGGTCTGTCCTTGGACCTCTGTATGTTACTCCTCAGTGCTGGGGTGGAACCCATGATGTTGAGCATGCTCGTCAAGAGGATCTGCCACTGAGCCACACCCCAGCCCCTTGTCTGTCTTTCCCACCCCAATCGAGATGAACAATGTTCCTGTTGTAAATTAAAGATACTTGGTAGAGAGCTGGGGGTGTGGCCCAGTTGGGAGAGCACTCTCCTAGCATGCATGAAGCCTAGCAAGCTTGCCTGCCATCTCAGTTTTTGAATGGTGTCCACAGGAAAATCAGAACTTCAAAGTCTGAGCTTCGATAGGTGGCTCAGTGGTTAGGAATGCTTGGCGCTCTTTCAAAGGACCTGAGTTCAAGTCCCATCTCCCACAATAGATAGCTCACAATTGCCTGTAACTCCAATTCCAGGTGGCCCAGTGTTCTCTTCTGGCCTCTTCAGGTACCACACATGCAGAGTAACCCCCCCTCTTACACACACACACACACACACACACACACACACACACACACACACACACACACATACACACACATTTTAAAAAAGAATTTCAAGGTCATCCCCAGGCACAGATTGAGTGTGAGGCTAGCCTAGGCTACTCTAGATCTTATTTGGGGAAACAGCAACAACAAAAAGCCCACAAAGCCTCAGGCTCATGACACAGAAGACTGGGTCATGGAACACGAACGAGTCACAGAGTTAACCATAGAGGCCAGTGTTGTCGAGCCTCCAGGTGTCTCTGCCAGCTTGGCTTCTGAGTGGTGAGTTTCCATGGGCCACACCATTGACACATCTAACTTCTTGCTTTTAGGACTCACGAAACTCCACATGCCTCTCTAGGTCCTGGGGGTGGCCAGTCTGTGGAATTACCGGGGACCTACACCAGTGGTTTCACTCTATTCCCACAAAATTTAACTATGTGATTGCTTGCCCTGAAACCACGAGAGCTCTGTTTGTCTTTACAACACACCTGTTGTCTTTACAAGTTCAAGTCCACCCACCTCTTCTTCAGTGGCTCTGGAGCCTGTTCTCTCTTGGAGATCCTATACTCCATTGCTTTCTCCTGATAACCTCAACGACCATGGGGCATGGTGGACTTGATCCATCAAAAACCGATGTCTCAGCCTGACCCTCAGTCTCCCTCCCCCATGTCCTCCTCTGTTTATATGCTTTGAAATCAGAACTGGACACTGCTATTTCTCCAGCATCCCCCCACTCATTGGAACAACCTATATATCATAAAACAGAAAATGTGTGCAGGAAGTTCATGAGAATACAAGTTACCGGGCTTCTATAAATAACCCCTCCCCAAGGCTCCTGTGAGTAACCCTAATTAAATTCACTGGTTTCCTAAAAATAAAGGACTTTGAAGTAGAAGAGGGGGTTAGATGGAACTGGATCAGGGGAGAGGAAGGGGGACAAGAGAGGGTCATGGGGAGATGAATATGTTCATAATACATTATACACAGTGCAAAACACATTATTTCACAATGAAATACATCATTATATACAATTAATATGTGCTAATAAAAAAGTACACAAAGATAATTGGACAATTTAGCAAAGATAAACACCCACATACTTACCACCCAGGCTGAGAAAAAACAGTGCCAGAATGCAGAAGTTATTTTGTAAACCCCTTAAAAATGTGTGCGTGTGCATTTCAGCTTTGCCTGTATCTGGACGTATTGAGGCTCTGTCTCAAAAAAGCAGGACCTAAACCTGACTCTATGGTCAGAAGGCCCTACAGAACCTTGACTCCATCTCTCTGGACCCCGTGCACTGCCCCCTTCCCTTGGGCCTCGTGTTCCTAGTTCTTAGAACACCTGCCCAGAGTGACGCCTGCCCAGAGTGACGCCTGCCTAGAGCGAGCACACCTAAGTCCTTGACATGTCGATTTTGATTCTCTAGTGAGGAAAACCAAGGCTCCCCCAGCTACTTCATACGAAGTGGTTCAACTCAGACGCTTGCTTTCAACTGCCAGTGGAGTGAGGAGCTGCATGTTGCTTAGAGCTAATGAGTCTGTTCCCACCATCAGAACTGCTGGACACTGTCCTTGGGTGGGGAAGGAGAGAGCTGGGGTCCCGTCTGATGCTACTTCTGAAAGTAGAGTGGATTTTTACCTCCTTTTGACTACCTGATCTTGCATGGATTCTCCCTGTGGGCAGAACTCATCCAGAGTCCCATTGTGAGGGTGTCTGAGAAAAGTTGTTTTCTGGCCCTTCCAGCCCTGCTGGGTCCAGGGAAATGTAGACCTTCCTTAGAAACGGTGAGGAAGGCCTCTCATGGCCTTGTCTGTGGACCTCCTGGAACCTCTGCCTGGGTGTTGGGACGATGAGGAAGGCCTGAGGTTGGGTCTGAAGGTTTCAAAGGCATTTGCAACTCTGACCAACAGGAACTCCAGACTAACACCCCAACCCCTCCAGGGTTTCTCCGTGTAGCTCTGGCTGGCCTCCAACTCTCTCTGTAGACTAGGCTGGCCTCCAGCTCTCCCTGTAGACTAGGCTGGCCTCCAACTCTCTCTGTAGACTAGGCTGGCCTCGAACTCACAGAGATCCACCTGCCTCTGCCTCCCAGGTGCTGGGATTAAAGGCATGTGCCAACATGCCAGGTGGAGACCGACTCTTTTGACATCAAAGAAGCAGCTAGATTATTCTAGATAGTACCTTGGGATAGTCTATCCACAGCCATCAAATCAAGGATTTGGTTGAGATCTTGATGGCTTTAATGTAGCATTACGACACAAATTCAGTATTCCATCTCACCACTCTGTGAATACTTCAGGGTGAGCTTTCCCCGAGAATGTGTAACAACTGAGTAGTAAAAACAGCACTTTGTGATGAGCTATTCAGATGTCCCGCTGCAGGGCTGTGCACAGTGAGGTCCTAAGTAGGTCTCCTCACCTGCTTGCATGTGTAGTGAGGCTCTGTCGTCACGCTGGCTGGCTAGAGGGATGGTCACTGTATGCTGTGCAGCCCATGGAAGAGGGCCTCCACCAGGCTTTGGAAATCTGTTGCAAAGTGTGAACACTTTCCTCCTTGCTGGAGGGGCTGAGACATGGAGGGGGTAGGGGTAGTGGGGAGAGATGGGGAGAGGGAGAAGAGACCATCCTTAGACCTAGATGGTGGCTACAACATTACTATAGCCGTGAGAGAGGCATGGAGGCTGGTTGAAGGGGAGGCCCCAGGGGAGGGAGGCTGGGTCAAAGAGCTGACCATTGGGCAGAGTTTGATGGGAGCATGGGGGAGCTTAATGCTTGTGGACTAGTATTAGGATGAAGTTCTGTACCAAATGCTGGAGCCGAGGGTGGCGGGGGGTTGGGGGATAGAAGGAGGGGGAGAAGAGAGGAGGGAAGATCTTTTCAGTTTAGTACAACTGTTGAAGCTATTGTTGCATGCACAGATAGATAGCATGGATGCTGTGGAAGGTCGCCATGCCTCTGTTGAGTTGGTAGGAAGCTCTCCTAGCTTTCTGGGTGAGGAGGGTTATGGACTCAGTCACCTGACCTGGGGTGTACCCATCCCTTATGCCTCATGAATTTGGTCCCCTGCATCTCCATTCTGTCTAGGGGTCTCAGCATTTCTCTATCCCTCCCAGTCCCAGCAGAAACCAGTCTCCCGACTCCCTTCAGCTCACCCTCTAAGGCAACCAAAGTACGTTCTCTCTATCTCAGGTTCCCTCCCCACGGCCCGTCCCCTCCACCTTGAGTGCGGTCCAGAGCGCCTTGGCGTCGCTTTTGAACCCTTTGGGACCTTGCTCTTGCGTCTTTTTCAGATTTACGCCAACTCCTCCTTTTCAGTCTCGCCACCCCAGCATCTAATTTCACCACCACAGTGCCCCAAGTGCCTCCTGCCTCTGGTCTTAGCACAGGATGGAATCCTTCCCCTAACCTCCATCATCCAGAAAACTTCAGCTCTGCCCTCTGTTTTCCAGCAGCCTTCAAGGACCTGGTGGTTGAGTTGGGACCTCTCAGAGTCCCCATTGGCCCGTAATACAGACTTGCAGTTTTCGGCTGCTTGCTTGCTAGCTGGGGCAAGGCTTACAGGGCACAGATCTGCCGGTTCAGAGCCCAGCGCCGGCCAGTGTGGTTATGTGCGCCTGGTTGTCTGCAGGCGTCTGTGTAGTGACAGGGTGTGGCCTCGGGGCAGGTGCTCCTGGCACAGAAAGGCAGGAGTGGTTGTGCCAGAGAGGTGGTGGGTGACGTTAGAGGAGCTCTGGTTCCTGCTGGAGCTCGGCTTTCCTCTTGAGGCCCCAGCAGAGGTCCCTGGGGATGAATGGGGATCCTTGGAGAAAAGTGGGGAGCCTCCTCCTGGCATCTTTGCGCAACACCTCAACGCCGGCACAAGCTGTCATAGCAACAGCGCGCTCCGGCGCAGGGGCCAGCCAATGACAGCGCATCCCGGTGAGGTAATGCCCGGGTCTCGCAGCCCATTGGTTCCGCTTTTGCCCACGCTAGGGTCCCGGGCGCGGGTGGAGCAGGCTGGGGAGCATGGAAAGCGCGTGCTCAGAGCCAGGCTCCTTGCGCGCTCTTGTGCGTGGCCTTGCGAAAGCCTGGGCTTTCCCTTTGCTCCTTTGCTCTGTCTAGGTCTGGCTGCATCTTCCTCCTCTCTGTCTCCAATCACCTGGGTCCTTCCGTGTCCCTCCAGGGGCCTTTGTGACTCCTGATGACTATCCCCCTGTCTCCGCGCTGCGGCTCCCGGGCCTTCTCCAAACAAGGGCGCACTGAGGGTTCCTTGAATTGCAGCCAGGAGGTGACTCACCGCCTCAGACTGCAGGCTGGCCGGGCCAGTCTCAGGGGCACCTTCTTCCCCGGCCCTGGGGAGCTTGGGCCCGCAGGCTCAGTCAGGTTTGGAGACTGAGTTGAGCCCTGGGCTGCACCTTTTCCCATACAGCTCACCAGGTGTTTGTTGATTTGTGGCCCATTCCAGGGAAAGGCAGGGTGGTCTGTGCTTTGGGGAAGGGGCGGGCACGGAGATAGGCATGAGCTTCAGCAATTTCAGTAGGCGTAGTTAGACGAAAGTGTATGTCAAGGTAACTGGGCTTTGCCTCTAATCATGCATACTGTGGTCCATCCATGAACACAACGTGCCCCTCGGTGGGCTATTTGTGTTCAGCTGTATTCATGGGGAGTGTACGGGAGTCACAGGCTTGTCTGGGAAGCTGGGAGAGACCTCAGGGGCAGAATGGCAAGGAACCCATCTGGAAGGATCCGTGGGGGACAATCCAGAAATGTGGTACCCACATGGGGAGTTTGCACTTGACCCCAGTAGCCATGGGGGAGGGCACTACAGGGTGTCTGAGCAGGGAGAGGGCACAGGTCCAGAACTGACTTCATGCAATCATGCAGACTGTTTTGCTCAGCCCCTATGCCCAGCTTGAGGTCCTGTATGACTAGGGAGGGCACAGACACTTGTTGAAGGAGAGTATGCACTGGATGGGGTGGTTCTGATAAAAGACGAGGGCATGATGAGGAGGGTGTGCTCACGTGGTGGAGGGGACGGACTCCGCGGGCTTACTTGCAACAGCAGGGAGAGCTGTGGGAGAGGTGCTCAGGGTGACGCCTACCATGCCGGCTTGAGCAGCTGAGTGTGCATGGTGCAGCAGATGGGGCAGATTCCAAAGGAGAGGCAGACGGTGCCGAGATGGACCCCTGGAGTCTGCAGAGCTGGGGGATGGCCAGCTGGAGTGACATGGGGAGAGGTGTGGGTTGGGGTTATCTGTATGAAGTGGTGGCTGAAGCTGTGAGACTGTTTGAGGACAGGGATGCTAAAGGACAGCTGTGTCGGGGGAGGGACCCTCTGGGGTCCCAAGGAGACCCGGCTTGGGGTTGGGTCTCAAGTGGACTCTGACACTGACTCGCTGTGTGTCTTTGAGCGAGTTACTCTTTCCCTCAGGGATGTTGTCTGCTCTGTCGGCACAGCCTCTGGAGGTGGAGGGAAGGCTTTGAGGCCTCTTCTGGTTTTTTGTCCCTCTACCTACTAAGAAATTGTTATTCTATTTTTATAATGTTTATAATGTTTATTCTGCATATAGTGGGTGCACAAGTATGCATATGTCACAGAAGGTTAGCGTTAGGTAAAGATACTTACCTCCAAGTCTAATGACCTGAGTTCAATCCTCAGAACCCACATGGTAGAGTAAGAGGATGGATTCGCACAAGTTATCCTTTGACCTCTATATGTGCTCTGTGACATGTGAGCACTTGTGCGTGTGCATGTGTGTGACAGTCTTGTGTAGTGTACGCTAGCCTTGAACTGGCTATGTAGCTAAGCTAGGGATGGACTTCTGATCCTCCTGTCTCTACCTTCCAAGGGCTAGGATCTCAGGTGCATGCCGGCATGTCTGGTTTGTGCAGTGCTGGGGATCGAACCTAGGGCTTCTGCTCTACCAACTGCTCCACATCCCTAGACATCTCCTGTTCTAGGTGGCTTCAGTTGTCAACTTGACACAGCCTAGAGTCTCCTGGGAGAAGTCTCAATTGAAGGATCACTCAGATTGGCCCGTCTCCATGTCCATCAGGAATTCTCTTGATTGATGATTAACATGGGAGGCCCAACCTACCATGGGAGACAACATTCCTATGCAGGTGGGCCTGAGCTAAATAAGCCAGCTGAGGTGAGCCAGAGAGTGAGTCAGTAGGGCAGCCTTCCTCCATGGCTCCTGCGTGAGTTCCTGCCCTGACTTCCCTCATGATGGATTGTGACCTGGAAGTGTAAGCCAGATAAACCTTCCCGCCCCCAAGTTGAATCTCTTGGGTTATAACCTAGATCTTAGAGCCAAGGTCACCCCAAGTCAAGGCTGAGGCTGAGGACCATTGATGCGGGCCAGTATCCTCAAAGTCAGGTACCCAGGCTAAGTAGTCCAGCATGTCCAGGCCCCACCCAGCTCTGCACTCAGGATACTCAGGGGTAGGCCTTACAGTCTGTTCTAGCAGTCCCCAAGAGGATTCAGAGGCAGCTGAAGTGTGAGAAGCAGGATCTAGAGGCCGCAGTCCTTGGTCCCAGTGTGACAGCAGCAGGGGCCACTTCCTGTCTGCTAAGCATCGCACCCTGCTCTACCCGGCTGCTTTGGGTGGCCTCTTGTGTTCGGACCCCAGAGCAGCCTGATGTCAGTCAATTGCCTCCATCTTCTAGCTGACGACAGGAGTCCCCAGGAACTGTCCAGGGCTGCCTGAGGCCAGATTCCTCTAAGCTTGGATTGAGCAAGGAGAGTGTTGTCTGTTTCAGGCCCTGAGCCCTGTTTTCTGTGGACCTAAGAGAGCCCCAGGTAGGGAGAAGCTCCAGGGGACACAAAGAGTGATGTCATGACATGGTCTCTGGGCCATGAAGCACAGTGACCAGGGACAGATGTCCTTTTATCTTCTGTCATGTTCATTTAGTATTTGTGAGAACATGGGTATAAGTATGTTAGACTGTCACCCCCCCCCATACCAACAGAGAGAGAGAGAGAGAGAGAGAGAGAGAGAGAGAGAGAGAGAGAGAGAGAGAAGGGTGAAGGCCGGGGGTGGAGGCTGGCTTCACTGCCAGGAAGCCCCAGGGGTGTCTGTCCTCCCGTACAATGCCTGCTCGTCTCGTCCATGTCCAGCTGGAAATGTCAGCGCCGTGCTGAGTGCCAGTTCCTGCTCGGAGCAGGAACCTTCTCTCCTCTCAAAGGCTCCACTTTGAAAGGCATGGACTCTGCCAGGCTGGGAATCCTGGCAGAACTGAGGAGTAGGATGTGAAAAGCCAGGCCCCAGCGGAGAGGGGAGCAGTGTATACTCCAAACCAAACAGAACCATGCATGACTTTTTTTTTTGAGACAGAATCCCATGTAGCCCAGGCTGACTTCACATCCAGTGGCTTTGGCCTTCTGATCCTCCCTAGTACTGAGATTGCAGGTACATGCCAGCATACCCGGTTTATGAGGTGGTGGGGATTGAACTCGGGGCTTTATGCATGCTGGCAAGTATTCTACCAACTGAGACACATTCGCAGCCTGGCAATCTGTTTCGTCTTCACTGTGTCCCAGACATCTTGCTGATATCATGCCATTTTTCAGAAGAAGAAACTCAACTTCAGAGAGGCCTGCATACCTGCTTGAGGACACACAGCTGGAAAAGGGCAGAGCGTGGAGGCTCCAAGAAAGTGGCTTGGAGTCACCACATGTGCAAAGTGGAGCTGGGATTTGAACTTGGGTCTCTGCTCTTGGAGTCTGTATTCTTTGTGTGCTTCTTCCAGAGTTCTGCGGTGAATCAGACACACAGAGGGTGTGTGACAAGACAGACATGGGTAGCCAGGGGGAGGGAAGGGCTGATTCTGCCTGTAGGGTCAGGGGACAGGGCATGAATGACAGCCAGGGGTGCTCTAGGGAAGGGGCGGGGCAGGCCAGAGAAGAGAAAGGCATACAGGCGTGAAATGGGGTGCCACATTCTGGTGCTTTATGGCTGGCCCACTGAGCAGGAAGATGACCTCCATTTCTCCCTGCCCCCACCCAGCCTGGTTCAGAATGCTTTACTGTCCTCACACCCCCCCCCACACCCCCTGTAGGCTCCTGAGATATGGACAAGAAAGGAGCTTGTCTTTCCTGGCTCTGCTGGAGTCCTGCCGCTGAGGTTTGGTTACCATGGAGACAGGCTCCATAGCAACCCTCAGCTGGCCTTTTCCAGGATGGGCCTGGACTCAAGCCCACCTGCTGATGCTTTGCCTCTGCGGCCTTGGCATCTAGGGAGATGTGTGGGTGGTCCTTCTGGGAGTTTACTTGCCTCCACGTGTTTACCTTGGCAGGAACGGAAAATCCTAAGGGTCAATAAGAGCCCTAACGTGGCAATCCTGGCATGAAGGGTACCAGTGGGTGGCCCTAGGATTCCACATCAAACCCAGGCACGGAGTCAAAATTCTCATGTGGAGATAAACTAGGGGCATGCCTGTCTGTGGCTACTGGTTGGTGACCTGCCACGCTGTCCCCACGTCTGGGTCTGTTTCTCTCGACCCTTATTCTCTCTGAGTTCTGGCTCGGGCCAGCCTGTCATCTGCTCCACACCCCTGTTTCTAGGCAGCTAAGGGACTCCTTTAGTACTGAGGTAGGGGACCTTGAACATGTCGCTCCTTTTTCCTGAGTCATACCCCCTCCCCCGCCATGATTCCCCTTCTTTCGCTAAGACAGGGTCTTGTCATGTAGCCCAGGCTGGCTTCAAACTCAAGATCCTCCTGAGTGTTGTGATTACAGGTGTGTGCCACCATGCTCGGTCCTGTATCTCTGAAGTGTCCCCTGTAGCGCTGCGGCTTATCCAGGGAGCACAGGCTAAGCGGTTGTTGCGTTTAGGGAGCGTTTATTGGTGTCTGCACCGGGTGCATTCTTTGTGCTAAACACTGCCCTTACACCATCTCGTGTTCATGATGATGCTGTGAGGCAGAATTCTCATGTGTGCTAGGCATGCTCTCTGTCACTAAGCTACACATGTATACACATGCCACAACCCACATACAGAGGTCAGAGGACAACTTGCAGGAGGTGGTTCTCTCCTTCAGCCACGTGGGACCCTGGGATCGATCAAACTGAATCCTTGGCTGCAGGTCCCATCCAGAGCCTGAGACAGTGTTCATCCTGTTTGTCTTTGAATGCAGGGGATGGGGAGGGGGGCCAGGGGTGAGGAAGGCGGAGGTCCTGTCACAGAGCCACCACGGGAGAAACAGAAGAACACTGCTGTCTGTTAGCTAAGAGTCACTCTTAGACCTCATTTCGTGGTCTGTTAGTTTTTATTGAGCACCAACTACACCGTGGCCTCCTGACTTCTGCCTTCTGGAGCTGCCCCCCGCCAGGGAGGGGGGGAGGGGGCAGAGCTGCTGCAGTGCACTGAGACAGAGGACGATGGATAGAGGCAATGCTTGTTTCAGTTTCATTCTGCTTGGGGTTGATGCCTACTAATAGTGCTGGTTCATGGGTTACAGTGTGAGGTTGCATGATGAAAAATTGGGGTAATTAGCATATCCATCACCTCACCTATTTATGGTTTTGTTGTGGGGAAACTCCAAACCTCTCCTAGCGACATTGGAATCGACATTGCACCATTCCTAACTGAGAAGCAGATTCCTTAAGAGGGTGATGAGGACGTCTCTGAGGAAATGATATATGTGGATGACATCTGAAGAGTAAGATCAGCCAGGAAGGTAGAGAGCTAGGCAGGGCCACCACAGATGTGGCCTTGATGGAGGCGGGGTAGAGAGGGACCAAGGAGTGTGGAGGGACTGAGTGATGAGAGAGAGAGAGTTGGAGACGGGGAGGGAGGCCCAATCTCACAAATATTGGGGTCCAGATGCATCGTACGGGTTGGTTCTGAGTGCAGTAGAAGCCGTTGGAAGGTTCTTAGGAGAGGAAGGAACCTGGTTTATGCATGAATCGCCCTGCCCCCTGGCTGCTGTATAGAACAGGTAGGAGCAAGAGGCCAGGAGGCCAGAAGGCTGTCACAGTGGTCCAGTTGGGGATGCTGGTGGCTTGGGCTGGAGAGGAGATGGAGCAGCTGAGTGGGATGCCCTTTGCATTTAAAACAGACAGAACTTGTTGATGGACGTTGAATGGATCAGGAGGACTAGAAAAGAATCAAAGGTCATCTCCCACCCCCTCCATGCCTCCAGCACCTGCAGGAAGGATGACAGACAGGAAGAGCTAGGGAGTGCTTGGACTGCTCATGGGGCAGCTGGCTTCTGAGGGGAGGGAGCTCAGTGCTGGGAGAGGGCATGAGTGAGATATTGAGAGCTGGGGTCTGGGATGAGCCCTGGACTGCAGAGGCAAACTTGGGCTTGAGAGAAAAGACCATATAGACTAGGGTAGGGGGAGAGACAGAGGAGAGGAGAGGGGACAAAGAGAGGAAGAGAGAGGTCGGAAGGAAAGAGGGAGAGGGGACAGAGAACAGGGTAGAGGAGAGGGGAGGGGAAGGGGGAGAGAGACATTTGCTCAACACATGTGCACTTGTCTATCAGACCTGGTGTGCACCATGTGCCCAGCACCGAGGAGCAGACGGAGGGCTCCACAGGTGTGGTGGGTGGGTCCCAAATTTGCTCTAAGTCTAGATGCTCAACCTGGGGTTGTCCACTACGGGTCTGAACCTTCTGTGCGATGCAGGGCTGCGGGGGGCGGGGGGGGGGGAGGCAGGTTGCAGCAAGAGACCAGGAAGAGTGAATTTGAGAAATACCCTGGAGAGAGCTGAAGGATGTAGATGAAGAAGGGGAGCGTGAAAGTGGAGCTGGACAGGTGTTTGGTTAGGGAGGGGCACGGGGAGGTAGCCAGGTAGAGGCAGGGTACTCACGGTTGCTGGAGCAGAAGAGGGAGGAGTCACTCAGCTCCCTGAAGCTCCTTTCCTATCTTCATCCTGACAGCGCCGCCAGCTTCCTGGACTTCAGCGTTTTGGTGTCTGCCTGACCTATTAGCACACATACCCTGAGGAAGACGGCACATGCTGACACATATGTGTGCATCAGAGAGCATATGTCAGGTTGCAGAATCGGGCCGAAACAGCTTGGAGTCTTAAAATTCCTAAACTTGAGGACAGTTATGAGCTGTGAGCCTTGGACAAGGGATGCCCAGAGGCTGCCAGACTAGGGTCTCACCCAGAAGAGGGTGGTGATGACCTTTGACAGTGCTCTGTTAGCTCTGAAGTTACGCCCAGATTTGAGCGATGGCCACAGATGCCTGACCGTGAAACCAGGTGGGAGGGTGGTCCCAAGACCGAGGTGGTAAGGGGTGGGGAGAGGGGGAAGGAGAGAGTGAACATAGACTATAGGTGTGGAACAGGAGAGACGGCTCAGAGGTTAAATAGAGCATTGGCTGCTCTCAGCATGCGCATGGCAGCTCACACCATCTGTAACTCCGGTTCCAGGGGACCTGATGCCCTCTTCTGGTGTCTATGGACACCGGGCACACGGGTGGTGTATAGACATACATGCAGGTAAAACACTCACACATGGGGGTAAGCAAGGGTGGAGGTTGTGGAAGGGAAGAAGAAGCAAGGGAGAGAGAGAGAGAGAGAGAGAGAGAGAGAGAGAGAGAGAGAGAGAGAGAGAGAGAATTTGTATCTTAGCTGTCTGTGACTTTGATTTTACACCTCTGTTCATATTACTTTCTGGGTTTCTTTATGTATACTTCTTTTTTTTCTTTTCTTTTTTTAAAATTTATTTATTTTTATTTCATGTACTAATTAGTGTTTTGCCATGGATGTTGGGTCCCCAGGAACTGGAGTTAGAGACAGTTGTGAGCTGCCATGTAAGTGCTGGGAATTGCACCAGGGCCCTCTGGAAGAGTAGTCAGTGCTCTTAACCGCTGAGCCATCTGTCCAACCTTTTATGTGTACTTCTTAATGATCTTTTTTTTTTTTTTTGGTTTTTTCGAGACAGGGTTTCTCTGTGTAGCTTTGCGCCTTTCCTGGAACTCACTTGGTAGCCCAGGCTGGCCTCAAACTCACAGAGATCCACCTGGCTCTGCCTCCCGAGTGCTGGGATTAAAGGCGTGCGCCACCACCGCCCGGCTCTTAATGATCTTTTAAAAGAAATGAGGGTTAGTGAACGACTCAGCAGGTGAAGTCACCTGCCATGACCTGAGCTAATTCCAGAGGACCCATTTGGTGGAAAGAGAAAACAGAATTCCAGAAGTTGTCTCTTCTGATCTCCTTATACTGAGTTGTGGTACACATGCATATATATATATATATATATATATATATATATATATATATATATATATACACACATACACACACTGATGCACACACACATGCATACAAACACAGTCTTGTACACATACATGCATATATGCATGCATGAACTCATGCACACACACAGGCATGCACACACATGCATACATATACACACACTCATGCACACATACACATGCATACGTATGCATACACATACATGAATACATACACATGTGTTCATGCACACATACACTTGAATACATACACACACTAAATAAATAAACTTGTAATAAAAATGTAAAGCATGGTTTCCGGATGTAAGTTGGGTCTTTAAACTTTCTGCAGTTTGGAAATATCTGAGGAAAGCTTAAGGATTTGCATGCAAATTGACCTGGAAATGTAACTTCATAGAATTTATTCAGAGGAGATAACCATGGACATGCTGATGATTTAATTGCAGGGATGTTTTTGAAGTGTCGGTTGGTAATAGCAGAAAACTTCCTGAGAAACAAAAAGGAAAAGAAAAATCGCCATCTAAATGTACAAAAATAGGAGAATAAACAAATCCAAGATGGATCCATTGTGTAGAACGGGGTTCTCCTTATGCTTCATCCACACAGTGAATTTCCGAGTGGCCTTTACGCAATGTAGAAGGCAAGCTGCGGGGTGGTGGTGGTGGTGGTGTTGGGGGTGTCGGGGGGGGGGACGGGGGATGGGGGACGGGGGGGGTTGCAATTCAATCTTCCACTCTTTTTATTTTCTTTTGGTTTTTCAAGACAGGGTTTCTCTGTGTAGTTTTTGGTGCCTGTCCTGGATCTCACTCTGTAGCCCAGGCTGGCCTCGAACTCAAAGAGATCCTCCTGGCTCTGCCTCCCAAGTGCTAGGATCAAAGGCATGCGCCACCACTGCCTGGCCCTACAATCCAATCTTACTAGAAAACAAAACAAAAATTTGCCTGTAGAATGATCTGGAATTTAAAATTTTAAAATATTTTTGTTTATTTTTATTGGGTATACGGTGTGTGTGTGTGTGTGTGTGTGTGTGTGTGTGTGTGTGTGTGTGTGTGTGTGTGTTTCTGCCACGACACTCATATGGAAAACAAAGGACAACTTGGGGAAGTTGATGCTCTTCTTCTAGCTGATGTGGGTTCTGGGGATCCAACTTGGATTGTCAGGCCCTGGGGCAAGTGCTTTGCTGGCTGAGCCCTCTTCCAGCCCAATTTTTGGGAGTTTTTTATCAACCAGGTAATAACTTCACCATGCAGCAGTCAGAACACTAGAAGGGAGTCACATCGCTGTGGTAAATGTTCCACACCAGGTTGCTGTCGCTGAGTCCCCCAGGGACACAGACGTGGTGGCCATCGTCCAAGTGTGATTTTGATGGTCACCGTTAGATCCCACCTCATCCATGCCAATTCACACAGATATATGCCACCTCTTCTCTGTTAACTGTCCCGCAGGGGCTGAAGCCAGCTGCTACCCATTCAGAAAAACAATCTCTTGCATCTTAATAGGCGCTGAGATGGTCCACTCCCCTGACGGTTGCAAATGGATGTCTTTTAAGGTGGGCGCTTTGGCGGTCTGTTCGTTGCAAGCAAGTGACCCCCCCCCCCTTCCCTTCCCTTCCCTTCCCTTCCCTTCCCTTCCCTTCCCTTCTCTTTCCCTCCCTTGCCTGAGGAAATAAAAATAAGACAACCGGGCTGGAGAGATGGCTCAGTGGTTAGGAGAAAAGGCTGAGCTCCCGGAGGACCCAGATTCACTTCTCAGCATCCACGTGGCGGCTCACAGCAGTCTGCTCCCTCCAGTCTTGAGGAAACCTGTGCCCTCTTCTGGCCTCAGAGGATACTGCACACACATGGTGCACACACACACACACATGCTGGCAAAACACCCACAAACATAAAATAAATTGGAGGGGCGGGGAGATAAACAGCAAAGTCAGAAGAAGACACGGCACCTCAAGGAACTGAGAGACTTGCTAACAAAGGTACCTGGTTTGCCTTCATCTTCCTCCTCTCCAACTCTCGGTTGTGCTGAGGATTGAACTCAGGGTCTCATGCTCACAAAGCTAGTGCTCCGTCAGATGCTGAGTCCATCTTTCTGGCTATCTGTTTTCTGTGTTCAACCCAATCTGGATCAAAGGTAGAGAAACAAAACCTAGGCACAAACTATTACTTCTTTCCTAAGCTCAAATGTCATCTATATCTGTGCACACTGGGTCTTGGTCCATCTCACAGGAGAAGGGTCTCTTCCTCTCCCATCCACTGTTTCCAGCCAGCAGAGAGCTGGAAGCCTGCCCAGGGCCCACAGGGAGGACCCCAGGTTTCTCTCTGGCTTTCGGAATCCACAGAGAGGGTGTCCTTCCTCAGGCTCAGTGGCCGGGCTTCCTGTCAGCGCTGCCCTCCCTTCTCCAGCCCTTGGTCACAGTTTCACGTTTCAGATTCTTGGTCCTCAGACTGGAGCCATTCCGTCACATCCTCGGTCTCTGCGCTGATCCTGGGTATGCCCACTGGGGTGATGATTAGATTTCAAGTGAGATGTTACCTTGGCAACCAAGTTACTGGCTCACTCAATTAACCCGCTTCCCCCTTGTAATCAATACTCATTAGCTTCCAATCGCTTCTTTTTTGTGTCTTGCAGCTTTAAGCGCACTTTCAGGCCCAGCCTGCTTCTTACAGGTAACGGCCATCTCTCCCTCGAAACCCAGAAACGTATTTGAATCAGCAGAAGCCCTCTCCCCAGTCCCTCCGGGCTGTCGCTTTCGTTCACACTCATAGGACAAGGTGCTAGCTGGTCACCCAGGGCTGCCAAGAGCACCTCTAGGGTGCTTCTGCCCATGGGCCTCCCCACAGGGACACTGGGTGGGAGAATGATGGGACCTTGGCATTCAGAACCAGAGAGAGGGCTTCCGCATCCCCTTGGGGATCCCTGCGTGCTCAGAAGGAGAAACGCTGTGTGATGGCTGTGATAGGCAACCGGGGTTGAGAACAGAGAAAAAACTTAGATCTCCAGTGGGCTGCTCCCCTTCCCACTCTGCCTCTAAAGCAGAGGTAGGGTGGTGGCATCATTCATGGGGGGAGACAAGGGTCTTCCTTCACTGCGCAGAGGTGGGAACTGTGGACATTCCTCTGTCCTGTTCCAGAGCTGCTGCCTTACAGGGTCCTGGCCTGGCTCTTTGTGGAACAAGGATGTCACTGGGGTTGGTTGAAAGGAACAGTGGGATTGTTTAATAGAACCAGAGGCATAGACGCCTGACCTCCACATTTGAGTCAATGCACACATGTGACACCACCTCCCACATGTACACATGCACACAAAATAAAAATATAATGAAAATTTAAAAAGGAAAAGGCTACTTCTGCCTTTAGCAACATGTTGCTGGCAGAAGTATACTGTGGGGTGGTCAGCTGGCCAAATGGAGCATGTTCTCTCTGTCTCTCTCTCTCTCTTCTCTGTCTCTCTTGTCTCTTTCTTCTTCCTTACTCTTTTTTTAAAAATTCTTTAAAATTAGCCGGGCGGTGGTGGCGCACGCCTTTAATCCCAGCACTCGGGAGGCAGAGCCAGGCGGATCTCTGTGAGTTCGAGGCCAGCCTGGGCTACCAAGCGAGTCCCAGGAAAGGCGCAAAGCTACACAGAGAAACCCTGTCTCGAAAAACCAAAAAAAAAAAAAAAAAAAAAAAATTCTTTAAAATTATTAAATTATTAAAATCATGTATGGGTGTTTTGCCTGCATGAATATCTGTGTGCCACATGCATGCAGTGCCTGAGGAGTCTGAAAGAGGGCGCCAAATCCCTTGGAACTAGAGTCAGGACGGATGCATGTGCACTATCATGTGGATGCTGGGAATTGAACCTGAGTCCTCCGGAAGAGCAATCACTCTTAACCATTGAGCCACCCCTCTAGCCCCTATTATTTATTTAAAAACCGGTTTCATGTAGTCCAAGCCAGCTTCAAACTCATTATGTAGCCAAGGCTGACTTCGGGCTCCTGACTTGGCTTCTACCTCTCCAGTGTTGGACTACAGTGTACTTACCTGATTGGCTCAACTCATTGTGAAGCAGAGGATGGCCTTGAGCTTCGGATCCCCCTGACTCCACTTCCAAGCACTAGGATGATAGATGTGTATAAACAATGCTCTCTATTTGTTGCTGGGGCCTGAACCCAGGACCAATCCACTCAGCGGGTGGTAAGCCCTCTGACTCCCCCAGAGATAGGTGACCATGCAGTCTTAGAATCTCACTGAAGCCCCTTGTTCCCATTTTACAGACAAAGAAACAGAGGTGCAGAGATGAACTTGGCAAAAGTCCCCTGTAATTAAGAGAGACCATCAGGACTTGTCCTTAGGGTTCCTGACTTCTGCACATGCTGTCACCCCGTTCCTTAATCTCCTTGAACTCCTATTCATCCTTCAAGACCCAGTTCAAATATGACCCAACACCACCTCTTCCAAGGAGCCTCTCCTGGTAGCCACCTGTGCTCTGACCTTGGCGCAGACTTCTAGGGAGCCATGTGTTGAGACAAGGATGGGGCACTGGTGACCATCTAAGCTGTAGATTCAAAACCCAGCTCCCCTCCCCGAAGGGAGGGGGGGCAATCTCCTGCTTCTGCCCACCCCCATGAGATCGTAGGCAGAGAAGAGAGATTTGACTTGCGTTATTCCCAGTGAGTGCCCTGAGGTTTAAAATGGAATAGATGTTCCATATAAGGTATCTGCTCTCTCTCCTCATGGAAGACTCTGGAACTGCTTGGGCACTTAATGGTGCATCCCCTTGAGCCTCAGTTTCCCTGCCTGTCAGTGGAGGTAGTGCTTCCTCCGAAGGCTGGGGGGAGGGCAGCCTGAGTGAGACCTGTGATGCTTTCCCGTAGGTGACTGCTGGCGGCCAGCCCCGCTCACAACTATTATTTTCATTAATCTCATTACCGAAGGGCACGCGGTAACGGGCTGCTCGCCAGAGCCTCCTCCTGGGCTGGGCCTCGTCTTCAGGCCAGGCAGGGGCTGGCTCCGTGCCCGGCTCCGTGGAGCAGCTCTTTGAGGGAGGAAGAAATGAGGCTGAGGCTCAGGGAAGGCTCACTGGAGAGAGGACGAGTGTGGGGCAGGGCCAGCATTCCTGGGGGGAGCCCTGGGGACCTCAGAGGTGGCCCACCTCTGTGAGTGCAGATCCAGGGCAGAAGCCACCAGGAAAGTCACCACCCTGTCCTCACTGTCCACTTGATATTTACCTGTAACTGGATCTCACTCCCAGCCTCTACCAAGACACTGGGTCTGAAGTCAGCCTGGACCGTGGGGAGGGTTCTCACTTGTTTTTACCTCAGTTTTCCCCTCTGAGAACTGGGATTGACCCCGTTATTAGGATCATTGCTAACTGAGTTGATCCCAGGAAATGGCTCAGGACAGGTACAGCACGTGCTCAATAGAAGGATAGCCAGGCCTATTTGGCACGTGGGAAGGTCCTGGGTCCTGTCTGAGTGGTGGCTTGAGCCCCACTCTGTCACTACCGGTGTGATTTTAGCCTCAGTTCATCTGTGGGAGCATGGGGTCTTTGTCTGTAAATGGCTGCAATGTCCATCTCAGGCTGGGCCGATTCACAGTCAGACCCCAGCTCCTGCTTGGAAGGTAGGTACCATGTTGAGGGGGAGGGAGGGGGGGAGGGGGAGGGCTGGAGGGAGGGAGGGGAAGAGAGAGGGAGGGAAGGAGGGAGAGAATGAGAGAGAGAGAGAGAGAGAGAGAGAGAGAGAGAGAGAGAGAGAGAGAGAGAGAAGAACAAGCTCTTGGCACATGTTGCAGAGGTCAGCATACAGCTTTCAGGACTCAGGTCTCTTCTTCCACCATGTAGGCTCAGGACTATGTGGGCTCAGGACCATGTGGGCTCAGGACCACGTGGGCTCAGGACCACGACCACGTGGCCTCAGGACCATTGGGCTCAGGACCATGTGGGCTCAGGACCATGTGGGCTCAGGACCATGTGGGCTCAGGACCATGTGGGCTCAGGACCATGTGGGCTCAGGACCACGTGGGCTCAGGACCACGACCACGTGGCCTCAGGACCATTGGGCTCAGGACCATGTGGGCTCAGGACCATGTGGGCTCAGGACCATTGGGCTCAGGACCATGTGGGCTCAGGACCATTGGGCTCAGGACCATGTGAGCTCAGGGCTCGGGAATCCAAGTCAGGTGAGTCGGGCTTGGCAAGCAAGCACCTTTACCCACTGGGCCATCTCGACAGCTCTCTTGGTTGGGGTGTGCATGTGTTTGAAGGCTGAGGGTTGAGGTCGGCCTCTGGATGGGTATCACCTCCACTCTTAACACTAGCAGCTGTGCCCACCTCCCAGAGTGCATCAGGCCCGGCACCAGATGTGCTTAATTTAGTAATCCACAAAATAACGGTCTCAGGAGTTAGGTCTCCCTCGGAGGCTCTGAGAGGCTGAGGTGGCTCCAGATCACACAGCTCAGTTGGCCAATTCTATCAACTACCCCCAGAGCCCCAGACCTCTCTTGCGGTCAGCCCTGAGCCCCTGCTCTTCCAGAGGTGGCTCTGAGAATTCTCAGGGTCACTGATCTGTCCCTGCCATGCCCTTCCAGGTCACGTGCAATGCCTGAGCTCTCAGACTGACAGACAGCTCAGCTTTGAAGAGTGGCCTTGGCTGCTGGGGCAGAGAGGAGGGGCACAACTTCTCAGAAATCCAATAAGCCAAGTGACTCAGTGTGTGGGCGGTCCCCCTCCCCAGCCCAGCCTTACTCTGGTCCCAGCTGACTGTGGTCATGGTCCCCCCCACCCCTGCCCTGCCTCAGCCCCTATCCTGGGCTCCCATCTCAGGCACAGGCTCTTCAGTCCAGCTCCCATCCACTGCACGGCCTAACTCTGCCCCTGGGCCCATCTTTCTAAACCCTGCCCAGGCAGCATTTTCTCACAGGCAGATTGGAATCTGTCCCTCCGCTACCTGTTGCCTCACACAGTAAGATTCACCTTGCAAGCTGTGTGTCTCAAACGGACCCAGACCCGGCCAGGGCATCTCTAGTGTGCCCAGCGGCCTCTGAGTTTCCCAACTCCTTTGGCACCTGACGGGAACGCCCTTCACCTCTCTCTCCTCGATCCTCATTAGCTTCCCCATGACTCCTTCTCTGGGAAGTCCTTCCCTAATTTCTGTGGAGGGTTGATGGCACTTCCCAGGAATCAGCAACAGTCTCCCTGGGTGACAGTTAGCTAAATAATTGTCACTTCTCTCTATCACGCCTTGAGGACCTGTAATGATACCCAAACAGCTGCCTTCATGAGGCTCTGTTCCCCGCTTCATCTGCCTCGTTTCCCATTTTTCCAAACAACCCCCATCCCATTGTGATGAGCAGGAGTGTAGATGGGCTTGGCCCTGCCCAGGCTAGCAGTGTCTGGAGGTCTGCTAAATGAATGGGTGAGCAGGTGAGTGAATGGGTAGATGAGAGGTATCCCTTGGTTAAATCTCAGCCGTGGGAGCTCAATGGGAGAGTGGATCTGCTATTATCCCATTTTACAGATGTTAAAAACCGAGGCTTAGAATTACCAAAGGACTTTCCTATGCCCAGAGAAGGTGATGACAAGGACAGGGTCTATGTTATTCATAGTGTGTGTTAGGACAAAGTTCTGTAGATAAGTTGTTTCTGGGGAGGGGAGGGACTCGTTTTATTCAGCAAAGCTGCCTTCTGGTGCCTGGGGCTGTGGCCTTGACTCTGCCAGGAGCCTTTCAAGTCTTAGTCACCAGCTTTTGGGGTGAATCTAGCTGAGGGTCGCAGGAGAGCCTCTTCAGAGCACACTAGAGGAGGGGAGTGTAGACATGGCTGAGAACTTGGTCTTTGGGAGCGCATGGTCCTGAGTTTGAGTCCTGCTTCTGCTACCTGCTGGCTGAGAGGCCTTGGGCAACAGTTTAACCTATTGGGACCCTCCCTTCCCTCACCTGTAAGTGGGACAGTGACCTTCTTAGTGGGTTTGTTCGAGGCTCGCACACACTGTCCCCAACGTAGGCGGTGCACACACGAGTGTCTCGCCAGCATTTGCTTTGGTTGAGTCACAGTGAAGCTGGGTTGGGGTTAGGTTGAGACTCAGTCTAGAACTGGTGGAAAGATAGGGCCAGTACTTCCAGGCAAGCACCAGGACCTCGACACATTCTCCAATTCCTGGGGTCACTCAGAGTTTGGCCAGGGCTTAGCGGAGGGCTGGACTCAGAGCTGGGGCCTGGTGTATAGGGGAATAAAGAGAGAAGTTGACAAGGCTTGGAGTCCTGTTGTGTCTACCAATGGGCTGTGACCTTGGACCTCTTTAGACCTCAGTTTCCCCTTCTATAAAATGGGGGTAATGTCACCACCCCCAACAGACTGAAAAGATCAAGTCAGATCATGAGGTTGAGTCTTAGAGCTCAGCGAGTGCTTTATATTTTTTAAATGACGTTGAACTTGATGGCTGAGCCTACTCTTCCATCGACTAGGGTGGCCACCTTCGGATGATCCTAAGCTCAAAGCTTGCCTGAGCTTTGAGTAAGACCCTGTCTCAAAATAAAACAATGTAAAAAAGAGGCCTGGGGCTATAACTCAGCGTTAGAATGCTTGCCTGGCAAATAAAAAATAAAAAATAAAAAGATTGTCTGCTCCGAGGATTTCTGCATTGAATTATTTGTTTCTGAACTGTGTGGGTGGCTCATAGCTGGGTTTCTTCTACCCATCACTCATCCACCCGGGCATCTTTCCCCGTTGAGAGGGGCAGGCTGGCAATGGAAAGGGATAAGAGGGTCTGGGTGAAGCAACTAGCCCGGAACGAGCAGGGGAGGCCTCACCAGAAGTGAGATGGTTGGCTCCATTTGCAGCCTGGCAGGAGCACAGTGTGCATGCAAAGGCGCAGGAGCCTGGTCTTTGCATGGTGGGGGAGCTGCTGAAAGGAGGGTTGTTTCCAGCCGCCTCCTGAACCCACTTCTGGCTCTCTGCAAGCCAACCTCTGGTAAACGAAGTATGCACGCCCCCTGCTGGACATTAAGGCCAACTGCGTGTTTGGCTTTGGAGACTCTCATCCACTGGGGCAGGGAAATCAGATATCCGTAAAGGTGGACTTGAAATGGAGATAGGAGGCTCTGTGTGGGTCTGGGGACTTGTACAGGGCGGGAATTTGAAGGTGTGATTCTATGACTAAGCCCTGTCAGTACCAGGGGAGGGGGGAACTCTCCTCTGGGAGAATCCTGGCAGTTGAGCCCCCAGCTTGCAGGAGGAAGGATCATGTGGGAGGCTGTGGAGAGCAGAGGGGGTTTCAGATTCCCAGCCCCTTGCCTCATCTGGCCGGCTTGGTTCTGGGATTTCCTGTTTTGTCCTGGAAAAGCCTCAGGGGGTAACCTGATAGCCATGAAAGAGAACTCAAAATGTATGTACCAGTGCATGCGTGTGTGTGCATATGGTGTGTGTGTGTGTGTGTGTGTGTGTGTGTGTGTGTAGATGTGGGTTGAACGTTGCTGTAGATGATGTTCATCAGCAGGTGCCCTGGGCTGGTGACATCACCCTGCTAATACTCTGCTATTCCTTTAAAGCAACCTCCCTAGGATTGCCACTGTGAACTTGTTCTGGGTTCTTTAGCATCAGGTGTGTTGGGGGGTGTGGGGGCGGGGGGGGGGCACAAAAGCAGGATGGATGGTGGAGCTGGGTGGACTCAGATTTTCCTTAAGGCTGAAACAGGAAGGTAGGAGAGCTGTTTGTTGAGATGAGACGCTGCCTGAGCCTTCAGCCTGGGGAGGGGCGGCCCCCTCAGTGTCGTGAGGAGCCAGGGAGGCCACAGTCGTGTGATGCTGGGCACTTATGGCATATAGGGGGCTCTGTGACTGCCTGACCTCCTCTTCCTCTCCCAGCCTTTCTTCCTGGCTGGGATGCAGTGTGCTGGCGTGTGCACGTGGGCTTGTGTGCACAGGTGCCCATCTGCATGTGTTCTGCATGTTCATGCCTAAGAGTTGGGAGCCAGGATTGCTATGGATGGGAACCCTGTTGGCTTGACTCTCCCAGAAAGGGGTTCATCTGCACTGGGAGTTGCCGTGGGCTTCCTTCTTCTTGTATCCTTTCCTTGCTCTGGCCACGCTGGCCCTCGCTGGCCTTCCATGCCCACAAATCGCCAGGCTCTTCCCTGTGGTGGCTCCTCCTCTGCTTGGCAGATGGGATCCTCCTCTGTGACGTCATCTTCCCAGGGCTCCGCGCCTGACGACTTTCCCCAAGGCCTCTAGGCCCTGGCCAATGCTCTGCTGTGTGCAGCACTCTTTCTGGACCTGCCTTGGAGTCCCACCCCTGTCTCGGATTGAGCTCTGGAGTGGAATCTCCTGTGTTCCCTACTATGCCTCTGGGAGCACACAGTGGGCTTTCAATAGCTCTGAGTGTGCTCCAGCAGAAGCTTCTGCTATGGGCCATTTTGGGGCCAGACCATTCTGGCTTGAACTTGGGTTGGAATCTCAAGTCCCAGCTACATCACTCATGGCTTCCCATTTTTGAGTCTCCATTCACCCCACCTGCCCTGGGGGGCTAACTAGATGGATCCCCAGCTGGCTTGGAGGAATTGTCCTGCCCATACATGGGCATGTGGGAGGCATCAGCTGGCATCCCCAAACAGTAACAGAAGGCCAGGCCACGCATTCAGATCCCCACTTCTTTAAGTTCGCTTTGCCATCGCCGCCACCAAGGCAGGGGTGGGTGGGAGTGGGGCACTATTGTCCCCCTTGACAGATGGAGACACTGAGGAGCAAGACAAATGCCCAGTGTTGCCCTTATCTTCCCAGCCAGGGCTGCAGGGTCAAGGGACTTGGGTCTTAGCTGGGCTCCTGGGCACCCCCTATTGCTCAGGAGGATGAACTGAATGAACCCTAGTCCCAGCTCTGTCCTGGCTCATTGTGACCCTGGAGGTCCATGTCTCCTGAGAATCCCATTTCTCCTTGTACTTCAAGGAGGTCCAGGGGCAGAGCCTGGGGAGGTGACATAGCACCACACAGACTGGGTGGGCATGGTGGCACATGCCTGCAATCCCAGTACTATGCCGGTCAAGTCAGGAGGATCGAAAGTTCAAAGTCATCCTTGGTTAATAGTAAGTTTGAGGTCAGCCTGGGCTGCAAGAGACCCTGTCTCAAACCAACCAAGCAACAGGAGGTCCCGGTGCAGGGAGAGCTGGGAGGAGGGCAGACAGCCCTGGGAGGGGCCAGGAGCTGCTGACATGGAGTCAGCCGGCCTTGGCCACTCAGCTCTGGTTGGAAGTTGCCAGGCCAGAAGGCAGCCTGGTACTGCCAAATCTTTGAACTTTTCCAGAGAAGCAGATAATTTGGATTTTTGATGTGAAATCTGATTTTTAAAGCATTGGCAACAATTTAAAAAGAAGAAAGAAACAAAGCAGGGCTGTGTGGGCAAACAGAGGCCATTTGTGGCCTGTGTCTGGGCTCGTGGGCTGTAGCTGTGCAATCCACAGAGTGCCCAGTTGCTACAGACCCCTTCCTGTCCAAGACTCTTCTTAGACATGACTCTGGCGCCTGAGTGATGGCTGGGCTCTGGACCATGTGTGAGGTCATTTAACTTCCTTCCACTCCTGTCGCCAAAGTTCCCGCTGTGTCCTACCCCCGTGCGACATATTATCTCCACTGGGTAGGTGGGCAAGCCGAGACTCAGAGAGGACAATTATCGTTCAGGATCACACCTGCTTCTCCCAGCATCCCTCAGTGCTGCAGGCTGTGTGGGAACCTGGGGTCTGCTGAGCAGTGGCCTGAGGAAGCAGTGCCTGAGCCTGGCCCTCTGCCAACAGCCCATCATGGATGTTAACAGAGGACCCCTCCCCTCTGAGGTCCTGCTGAGTGACTTTTCTGGAGCAATCTTGAGGTCATGGGGTGTGGGTAGTTGCCCCAGGTCAGCAGAGCCGCTGTCAACCTGTTATTTCCAGCAGCGTGGAGAATTTCTCCAAAACGTGTGCTTCTGAGGGCACGCCTGCCTCGCTCAGGTACGGTGTGTCATGTGTCTGCTGTCCATCTGAGCCCAGGAGGCTACAATGTGCGTGCCTTCCTGCCAGCTCAGGTGTCTGCTGGGTGGGTTCTGTCTGTGTGCACCATTGACCAGGCAGGTCACATATGCCAGAACCACACAGGGGTGCATGTGTTTAGTCTTGGACATTCGAAAGCGTAAGGATTTAAAAAGAATTAAGGTTTAATTTACTCACAGAAAGCAAGCAGATCTCAGATGAACAATGTGATGGAATTTTATACTTAAACATAACTATATGACTATTACCAGGGTTCAGGGGCTTCCCCTGCCCCTCCAGCTGATATCTCCTGGGCTGGTTAGTGTTCTGGTTGCTATCACTGTGGGGTTTCAGTTTTCCTTGCGTTTTGACCTTGATCCTGCACCAGGTGTTTATTGCATTTGTGCATTCAAGCAGCAGCCACAGCAGGGAGATTTTGGAAGGACTTCCAGGTGGATGTTAGGAGAGTCTGGGATTCATGCCTTCAGGGAAGCTGCAAAGACCGACTCTTCTGACGGGGAGGGCTGCAAGCAGTAATTAAAGTGGCCATTGCTTATGCTGTCCAGAGAATTGAGTTTATCTAAGTGCCTCCCACCCCTGTACAGTGGGCACTCTGCTCCCCACTTTGTGGAGAGAGACTGTGGTAGTTTGAATGTAATTGGCCCCCATAAGCTCATAGGGAATGGCACTGTTAGGAGGCGTGGCCTTGTTGGAGTAGGCGTGACCTTGTTGGAGGAAGCGTGTCATTGAGAGGCAGGCTTTGAGGTCTCCTATGCTCAAGTTATGCCCAGTGTGGCAGACAGACCACTTCCTGTTGTCTGTGGGTCAAGATGTAGGACTCTCAGCTCCTTCTCTAGCCCCGTGTCTGCCTGAACACCGCCATGCCTCCCGCCATGATGATAATGGACTAAACCTCTGAAAATGTCAATCCCCCCAATTAAATGTTTTTCTCTTATAAGAGTTGCTGTGGTCATGGTGTCTCTTCACAGCAATAGAAACCGTAATTAAGACAGAGACTGAGGCTCAAAGAAGGCAATACGGTATCGAGGCTCATGGAGTGGTCAGGATTTGAACTCAGGTCTACTCTCTCCCAGATCCTTGCCTTCTCCCTCCCATCTCTCTACTGTCCCTTTGCATCAGTGGTGACCTCTTGCTGGGGCTGGGACCTCACTCCTGGGGGCTGTCCTTGAAGCACTCTTCTCTGTCCCTTTAAGGGAATCCATTCCACCTACAGGTGAGTGTCACTGATACCCCGGCACTCCTGACATGGAGGAACTTAGGTGACCTATCCTGAATGTGCCCCTGGGACCCACCTGACCCACCCCTTAGCTGATGGCTGCATGATGGGCTCTCAGCTAATGCCTGCCCACCCTGATACCCACTGACCTGCTCCTCACCCTATTGGTTGAAGCCTGGTCACCCTCAGGGATATGGCCATGATAGTACTGTCTGTATCATCCAGGGTTTCAAAATGGTGGACCCCAGAGTCTAAAGAGGTGACACAGACTTCCGCAGGCTAGGAGGGGACATTGGCCATACATTTCCATCTTAGAGACCCCAGTGCATCTGTCATCATGGCCAGCTGAAAGGCACTGTGTGCCATAGAGACTGGGGTTTTCAGGCACACGGGAAGTGTGAGGTCGAATCCCATCTCTGCCAAGTATTTACTGTGTGGTCTCAGGCAAGCCATTTTGCCTCTTGTGGCCTCAGTTACTTTATCTATCAGATAAGAACAGAATGAAGGTGCTAATAACCGTGGCCAGGTCAGAAGTGAAGATATTGTCCAGTTTCTGTCATTCGCCCACTATCTCCAGAAGACTGTTGGAGGGGGTATTGTGTCACCCCATTTTATGGAGGAGAAGGCTGAGGCCCAGAAGGACCCAGCATCCTGCTCAGGATCTTCCACTGGCACCTGGTGTCTCTTCAGATCTGGCTCCACAGCCGAGAATGCTTAATCAGGTGGGTTATCCAGACGCTTAACAATCGACCTGACCTGGGCCCCACGCCATCAAAATAGATGCCCGCTGGAAATAAACCAGTGGTGTGCTCTCCAGGGCCTCATATCCATTCCACACTTGACTGTGTTAAATGGGATTAGTTCGGGAAATGAGATTACGGATGTCAGGCATCTTGGGGAACCGCAGAATACCCTGGAAAGCCTCGGGGTTTAGTCCTTCCTATACGGTGGGGAAGAAGAACTGGCCAGTGAGTCAGGAGCCCTGGGCTTGAATCCTGGCTGTCATGTGCTTTCTGCCAACACTTCCCAGAGTCTCTAGTGATTAGCCCCAAACCCACTAAGCAGCTGGTGTCCATTAGCACCCGTCAGGTTATGTGCTAATTACAAACGGCTGAGCCTGGAGGCCTTCGATGTGGCCACTGTTTGCTATGTCATTCAATGAAGGGATTCTGTCCTCTGAGCAGAACTTATTATGATCACCATCGGAAGATCCTTGAGAGAAAGAAGGGGTGGGAGGGTCCTCAGACCCTCACCTGACACTCTGGCCACGCCCCCTGCCCCTCCCAGCCAGGCGCAAACAATTCTATCCTAACTGCAGGAGTTAAGGAGGTGCTAGAGTGTGGAGGGCTGACTGAGGCATGGATTCCATTTACGTGGCTGTGAGGACATTGTCATTCATTCTGGGATGAGACTTTCCAGTGCTGTGGCTGCTTTGGGGTCACTCAGGCTCCTGTAAATGACTCCACTGTAAGTAAACTCAAAAAATGATTGACTCACCAAGTTGTAGTTTGGTGGAATCGAATCTCAGTCTGGCATTGATGCTATGGGGGGGGGGGAGGGTTGGAAGCATTTGTCTCTATCCTCCCCAGTCAAAGTTTACACAACAGTCTCCAAGAGACAGCTCAGTATGCAACTCAGGAGGTTTCTGTGGTCTCCACACCAGCAGAAGTACCCCACTGTGAAGATATGCCGGCATGCCCGTCTCCCCTAGAAGGTTTCCTGTGCCCTTCAGCCTTGGCCCTTTAATTTTTTTTTTTGGTTTTTCGAGACAGGGTTTCTCTGTGTAGTTTTGGTGCCTGTCCTGGATCTCGCTCTGTAGACCAGGCTGGCCTCGAACTCACAGAGATCCACCTGGCTCTGCCTCCTAAGTGCTGGGATTAAAGGCGTGTGCCACCACCGCCCTGCGGCACTTTTTTTTTTAATCTTGTCCCCAGGCACACCCTGATGTGTGCTCTACCATGCTAGACCATTCTCTTTTCCTGGCTATCTAATAAATGAAGTCATACCACACAGCTGTGTCTCCCTCCTTCCTGCAGGGTAGTGTTTGAGGCGACCCCCACTGTGTGTATGCTTCCTCTTGCAAATGTCTACCGCAAGGATCAGTGACTGGTCGCTTCCCCACTCATCTAGAGACGGAGGTATGGGTCGTTCCCAGCTCTGGCTATTGTCAGTAAAGCTGCTGGTTCAGGGAGGGGCGGCTAGCGAGATGGCTCAGTAAAATGCTGGCCGTGCAGACCTGAGGACCTGTGTTCGATCCCCACATAAGAAGGTGGGTGTGATGGTGTACAGCTCTAATCCCAGTATTAGGAGGGCTGAGACAGGGGGCCGTCTGGGGCTTCCTGGATAGCCAGCTTAGCTGAGTCAGGGAACTCTAGGTCTTGGTGAGAGGTTCTGCTCAAAAAGCAAGGTGACCGGTCCCAGAGGACGGCCATCTTTGGACTTCTGGACGCCACACGCGTGCATACCTGCACATAAATGTGAGCCTCAACACACACGACCACTCCCTCCTCATCCAAACGTTACCACTGCCGGGAACATCCCTGTGGGGTTGCTTTGGGTGGTCAGGTGTCCTTATTTCTCCTTGTGGCAGAGGGTCTGGCATCTGACTGTATACCAGGTGATTTTGTCCAGGGAGTTCTGCCCCACAGGACTTGTGCTGGGGCGGGAAGATCACATTGGTTCCTTTTTTTTTTTTAAAAATTTTTTTTTTATTGCTTTTTAGACAGGCTCTCATATGGAGCCCAGCTTGGCCTCAAATTCAATATCCTCACACCTCAGCCATCTGAGTACTGCTATCACAGGTGTGTGTCACCAGACCTGTCTAGAGCAAGTGGCTTCTCAGGCCTAAGGTGGATGGGGACGTGCCAATGTGAGGAGAGGCTGATCATTGGGCATCACTGCCTGTGTGCTGATTGGTCTTATGAGGCAGCAGAGAGCAGAACAACGTCCAATCAGAGAGGCCCTCAGAGAGACAGGTTGGTTTTTTGCGGAGAGAACATCTTGTCAGCCAGGGCTGTCTAAGGATGAGGTGTAGTTTTTCTCTGTCCCGCCCATCCCACAGCCATTTCCAAATAATCCTTCAGAGGCTTTCCTTATGGAGCAAGCACTCCTGGTTGCTGGAGTGGCCATGCCTGGGGCAGTGGCTTTACCAATTGAGCTATTTCCCAACATTCCTGGTTGGTGAATTCTGGGAAATTCTTCTGATGCTTAAAGTATCAGTGTCTGTTCCCCCTCCCCACCAGTCCAATGATGGTGGGACAATAGTCCCTGTAGACATTGTGTCTGCACAGATACAGGATGCCCCACAGATGGCATCTGCCTTGGTATCTGTGATCATTCCCCTCTGGCTGGACATTTAGTTTGTTCTGTGTTCTGTGATACAAAATGCCACAATGAACATCTTTGGCACTCAAAGCCTTTGCCATATACATTCAGTTACATGTCTCCTTAGAGGAGGGAGGAGGGGACACATGCCATAGACCCTGCTACCTGAGATGGGACTTTCTAGAAAGCTCATACTGAAGCGTCCATCATTGATATGTGGAACTGTTGTCTCACCCGCCTCCTGGGTGGCGGGTTTGCTCACTGGGGCACGTTTTCCTGCCATTTGTTGGACACTTGTGACCCTGGCTCTGTGTACTTGTTGGGACAATGCCCGGGAGTCACTGCTGAAGCGGCAGCCCTGTTGTACCAGGCCTCTTGGGGACTAAACTGTCAGGAAAGAGCCATGTCGCTTTATTTAAAATGAAGTGGATTCTAAACACCACTTAAAAACACATTAATAATGGTGTTGGTGTGTTATTCATCTTGGAAAAGTGACAGATGTTTCCCTCAGCAAATGGCTGAAGGGGGAGTGTGAGGCAGGGAGCCTGGGGATTGATTAGCGCCTGTCGAGGGGCCCATTACAGTCGCCTGGTCACCTCCACTCTCTGCCTGCCCCCACCTGCCCTGCCTTCCTCCGGGGAATGCTTAGCTAGACAATCTTCCTCAAGGATTTGGGGGGCTGGGTGCTAGCCTGGGCTACTGTTCCCTGTATTTGGGGATCAGTACTCTGACTTTGCTTTGGGGTCACATCTGTCTCTTTTTCCAGCCCCACTCCAGTGGCAGGCTCAGAGTTGGCCTTGGAGACTTCTCTGGAGGACCAACTGCTCCAAGATGAGCCAGTGTTTGCAGCTGGATCCAGATGTACCTGAGACTGACTCTTAACATCCTGGCTATTCAAACCCAAACCCTCCTCTTAAAAATGCTTTTTTCCCTCCAGTCAGTTCATGTGAATTGCTTGTCAGTTATCAACAAGAATTGCAAAGGATACATAGTATATCCTTGTCTTGACTGGGTAGATCCTTTTCTCTGAGGGCCTCAGTTTTCCCTCCTGGCCTCTTCGGGCTTGGGCAGGGGAAGCTGTAGAACTCACACTTGGGGAGGGCCACAGGCACAGGCAGCCTTCTCAGAAGCCCCAGGGCACCAGCTCTCCCTGCATCCATGGGCGCCCTGGTGTGAAGGTGGGGTGGAGGGATGCTACAGTCAGGAGCAACCCCTGCTGCTCCTGCTCTTTGTCTCTCAATTGCTCCCCTGTACCCTCCGGATTAAGTCTAGACTTCGGGAGTACTCAGTGAGGAGTACAGCTCAGTTGGTAGGGGGCTTGTCCAGCACCCACAAACCCGGGAGTCAGATCCCCAAGTGCATGAGCCAGTGTGGTTGTGCATGCTTATAATCTCAGCACTCGGGAGGTGGAGGCAGGGGGATTAGAAATTCAAGGTCATCCTGGGCAATTTAGCAAGTTACTAAGGATAGCTGATCTCTTAGGCCCCTCCAGGGAATGTTTTTTCCCACCCCACCTGCCAGGCCTCACTGCACTGACTCAGGACTCTGCCCAGCTCCTTCATTTGCTTTTTGGCCCTACCATGTGCTAGAAGCTGCTCCCGGGGCTGGTAACGATCAGGGGAGCAGAGGTAGGAGGTGCCAACATCGGGGCAGCCAGTGGAGAAAATCAGTCAGGGAGGAGGGTGGGTGTGCTGTACGGGCAGAAGGTACTTTTTCTTCTTTTGTGATTTGCTGGGGAGAGTTTATCAGAGAGACACAAAGTTGAGACCTGAGAGGCGAGAGAGGGAGATATACACGTCATCGAGAAGGGCTGAAGAGCAGATGCAAAGGCCCTGAGGTGAGTTGGACACAGATACCAGTGACTGGGGAGGAGGGATGAGGCTGGGGTGAGGGTTGAGGTTGGGAGGAGAGGTGAGGGATGAGACTGAGGTGAGGGGTAAGGCTGGGGGGTGAGGAGAAACTGGAGGGAGGGGTGAGGCTGGAGTGAGGGGGAGGCTGGAGTGAGGGGTGAGGCTGGGAGGAGGGGTGAGGCTGAGGTGAGGGAGAGGCTGGGATGAAGGGAGAGGCTGGAGGAAGGGGTCTGGGGGAGGCGTGAGGCTGGGGGAAGGAGGGAGGCTGGGAGTGGGGAGAGGCTGGAGGGAGGGGGGCTGGGAGGAGGGGTGAGGCTTGGGAGGGGAGGAGATGGCAGCTTACAGTGTGGTCTGCTGACTGGCTTTTACACTGAAGGAGCAGAATCCGGGAGGTTCGACTCCAGGAGACGGGGGTTAAGGAGAGAGCCTAGAGGGGCCAAGAGAGGGTAGAGGTAGGCATTAGAAATCCAGAGTGGGGTTGGAGAGATGGCTCAGTGGTTAAGAGCACTGGCTGCTCTTCCAGAGGTCCTGAGTTCAATTCCCAGCACCCACATGGTGGCTAACAACCATCTGTGATGAGATCTGGTGCCCTTTTCTGGCCTGCAGGGACACATGCAGACAGAACATTGTATACATAATAAATAAATAAATATTTTCTTTCTTTCTTTTTTTTTTTTTAAAGAAAGAAAAAAAAAAAAAAGGAAAGGAAAGAGATCCAGAGTGGAGCGTCAGCAATGGCAGAGGGGTCTGCTTGTTGGGCTGTGGAAGCCGGGGCATGAGAAGCTAGAGGTGAGCGCTTTGCAGTGTAGAGTGTCGGGAAGGCAGGTAAAGCCAGAGATAGGAGCCTCCCCTGTGGAGAGGGCCCTGGGTGGTCAGAGGTGGGGGGGGGGAGGCACAGCAGGGTGCCAAGGAGGGCCAGGAAGCTGAACCCAGACCCCGGGAACTGCCCAGTCACCGGGACAGATGTTCCCAGCGCCACTTGCTGCCCGCCAGTCACCCATCCCAGGGCAGGGCTTGGCTGTGCCCCGGGAGCAGCAGGGCATGGATGACCTTGACAGGAACAGCAAAGACAGGGTGGGAAACCTCCGGAGGGAGACAGAGGCACTCTGGGTATCAGGGGTCAAGGGTCAGTGGTCGGGTTTTAGGGAAGGGGACCAAGGAACCAGGGAAACAGTTGCCGTGCCCTCTGCCCCCAGGTAAGGAAGCTGCCATGGGTGAGGAATGAGATGGGGTGTGGGATGGGATGGAGGCGTGCGTGTGAGCATGTGTGCATGTGTGCGTGTGTGGGTGTGTAAGGCAGACTGGAGCTGAGCCTGTCAACAGCTGACCGGAAGTTGCTAGGGGACTGTGAGTACTCTATTTCTCTATTTTCAAATGCCTGCTGGCCCCTGCAGGCAGCCTTTGGGGGGCCTTTGATCTGACTACACCCCCTCCCACATCTCTTCCTGTTGTCCCTTATCTCGGCCCCTCTGGCCTCTAGTAGGGTCATGGCCTCTGTCCCCACTGCCTCTGATCTCAGTCAGGCTGTGTGGGCCCCTGGGCTACCCCAGCAGGAAGCTGGGTCAGTGGGCACATCCCCGGCAGGGCTAGGCTTCTCTGGCCTCTGAGGCCCTTTGTTTGGGATGAACTCTACAATTTGATCAGGCCCTAGTGGGATGGGAAGTGATCTCTGGCACTCACCAGACAAAGGGCCTCTTGAGAGGCCAGGAAGTGACCATTGGACTTACCGGTCCGGGGACTCATGGACCATCCCAAGTCAGAGCTGGAGCCTGTGCTCTAGGGACGCTATTACTTCATGGATGTTGCTACTATTGCAGAGGGCTTCCTCATCCAACCCCTGCTGGGTCCTCCATGAGCCATCCCAGCTCCATCTCCTACCTGCCCCCGGAAAGCCTCGTGCCCCCTTTCTGAACCCTTCTGCCAGACTAGGAGGGGGAAGGGTGTGTGAGCAGCCCTTCCCCTCCCTAATCCCAGGGGCCAGAACTGACCACAGTTCGGCAATGACATCTAAGTTCAGGACACTTAGACATTCACGATGGCCTCTGGAGCATCTCAGAGAGGTGGCCCCTGGAGAGTTTCTTCATCCCTCCATATACAAAGGATTGGACCCCCAGTGGTGGAATGCCCCGGTCTGTGCAGGTGGAGGAGGAGGGACTGCAATGTTGCAGTGTGAGGTCAGCTCCAGAGCCTCAGGGATGCCCAGGGGGCCAGATGCTGGAGTTCCGCCCCCCACCCCCATCCCCTGCCGCCCCCCCCTTTTTTTATTTTGGTATTTTCGAGATAGGGTTTCTCTGTGTAGCCCTGACTGTACTGGACCTTGCTCTGTACACCAGGCTGGCCTCAGATTCAGAGATCTGCCTGCCTCTAGTGCTGGGATTAAAGGCGTGCGCTGTCGCCGCCGCCGCCACCACCACTGGTTTTAGGCTTTGCTCTTGATTAAAGGGCTGTGAGTCAGTGATTACGCTTGGCTTCGCCTCTGTGCAGGGTCTCCATTCCGTTTTCCCTATCAGCACTCCTTTCCAGGCAGGAAGAGGGAGCCAAGTCGGGGCTTCTCCTTTCCTAGGACTGGTTAAATAAGCCTTGTGTGTGTTCTTAGTCCTGGATGGGAACCTGGGGTCCTCTGTACCTTCCCAGCCTCCTTCATGGCAGGTGACCGTGTCTGAGGGGTAGAAATGGAAGAACCTTGTGGCTCATCATCCCGGACCACAAAAACACCAGCCACACCACTCCTTGTCCAAAAAGGACAAAAAGCTGTAAACCTGATCTCAGCTGCCTCTAGGGAGGGCCACAGGGGCCCGCCGCTGTGTCAGGGTTCCCAGATAGGCCTCCTGGAGGGGCAGAGCCTCCCTGGCACCCACCCTGGAGCCTGTCATGCTCAAGAGGGATGCGGACAACCTCGGCTGCTTTATCTCTAACGTATGCCTCAGTTTCCCCGTACCTCAGCGACCTGGGGTAGGTATGGGTGGTGTGGTGTTGCCTCCTGCTCAGTCCCTCTTTGCTTTCACACTGGCGTCCCTCTGGGCTGAGCTCCCTGGGGGCTGGAGGAACGGGCAGGTGTAGGCATGCTGTGTCTGGGTGCCGTCTACTCCTGGGGCTCCGCTTCTGGAACAAGAACCCCGGTTCTAAGTGCCTTCCTAGCTGGATCCATCCTACCGGGGAGAGTGCCCCGGGACACACCTTTCCCTTTTTGTATCACAGCTTAGAAGCGGAGATATGCCGCTCATGGGTGCAGCGCGCCCTCTGGTGGTTGTTCTTGAGCACTGCCCTGACCCCCCGGTAGCCAAACCCTCTCTTCTGGGGACCCTGTTTTCTTTCCTTGGTTGGGGGGAAAATAGGTGAAAGTAAGCCGGCTACAGCTCCTGAGAAGCTTGACGGCCCCCAGATGCAAGCCTGACGCTGGCCCCTTCTCCTCCCACGCCAAGGCCCTGGCTGGGGCTTCCTTTCTTGTTTGGTGGGGACCTTTGTCCCTGGGAACTTAAGTCACCCTTATACCATGAGTGAGAAGGCTGAGCCCCAAAAGCCTGCATGAGGGTGTGACCTACCTAGCCTCCGCCTGTTCTGTGATAGATGTCAACCTGACAGAATCTGGAATTGTCTGGGAAATGGACTTCTGGGTAGGTCTGGGTTGGAGGTATCCTTTTTTCTTTTTGTTTTTTTGGAGACAGGGTTTCTCTGTGTAGCCCTGGCTGTCCTGGAACTGACTTTGTAGACCAGGATGTCCTCAAAACTCAGAGAGATCCTCCTGCCTCTGCCTCTCAAGTGCTAGAGTTAAAGATCATGCCACCATGCCCTGGTGTGTGTGTGTGTGTGTGTGTGTGTGTGTGTGTGTGTGTGTGTGTGTGTGTGTGATATCTTGGTTAAGTTTAATTAATGCAGGAAGACACATCTTCATTATAGGTGGGACCACTGCCTGGGCAGGTGACCCTGAGCTGTAAAAAATAGGGGAATGAGCACTAGCATGCCACCGTTCCTCTCCCCGCTTCTTAACTGAGGATGTGATGCAACCTCTCTGCCACAATGGGCTGTAAGCTGGAACTGTGGGGTAAGTAAAACCTTTCTCCCTTAATTTGCTTCTGTCCGAGTATTTGATCATAGCCAACAGGGGAGGCACAGAGACACTGGCCTTCTAGGGACTCCCCAGGGTCTCTGGCTCCCAGGAGAAGGCATATCATGCTTCTCCCAAAAGACCCTTCCTTTTCTTAGAAGAAAGCTACTACTCTGAACTTATTACTCTTTTTTCTCTTCGAGTCAGGGTCCTATATAGCCTAAGCTGACCTTAAACTCAATATGTAGCTGAGGATGACCTCTTGCTTCCTCCTCCTGAGCACTGAGATGACACCATGCCCAGTTTATGGGGTGCCGGGGATAGGACACAGGGCTTGGTGTGCTAGGTGTCCTAGCTACTTTCTGTTGCTGTGATAAAACCTCTAACAAAAGCAACTTGGAAAGGGACGGGTTCTTTGGTTTGCAGGTTACAGTCTGTCACCAAAGAGAGCCAAGGCAGAAACATGGAGGCAGGGACTCAAGGCTTACTCAAGGCAGGAACATGGAGGCAGGAACTCAAGGCAGGAACTCAAGGCAGGAACATGGAGGCAGGAACTTAAGGCAGGGACGTGGAGGCAGGAACTCAAGGCAGGAACATGGAGGCAAGACCTGAAGTCCAGACCATGGAGGAGTGCTGCTTATGGGCTTGCTTTCCATAGCTTGCTCTGCTGCCTTCCTTACACACCCAGGATCACCTGCTGAGGTATGACACCGCCCACAGTGGGCTTGGTCCTCCTGTATGGACCAGCAATCAAGAACATGCTCTACAGACTTGCCTTCAGGCCAGTCTGATGGAGGCAATCTCTCGGTTGAGGTTCCTTTTCCCCAGGTGTGTCTAGGTTTGTGCCAGGTTGACAAAAACTGTGAGACTAGGTAGCACTCTTCCAACCGAGCCAGGTCCCCAGCCCTCAAGAGTTCTTTTACTTATTTTTATTTAAAAAATGGCGGTAACTGATGTCTAACTTCAAACTGACCATTTATCCATCTTTCATACACATCTCATGGCATTAAGCACTTTCTCATTGTTGGGGGACAGTCACCAGCCTGCACCCCCAGAGCACTTTCTTCAGGAACTCAAACCCTGTCCCCATTACCCCCCTCCCCCCAGCTGTCTTCTCTGCTCTGTCTCTGTGGGTGTGACAACTCGGGGATCTTACAACGAGCCTTGTAGTGTGCTTATTTTGCCAAGTCCTCGAGGCTCGTCTGTGTTAGAGTAGATGTCAGAACCTCCTGTGTGTGTGTGTGTGTGTGTGTGTGTGTGTGTGTGTGTGTGTGTATGAGCACCTGTGTGCATGTAGAAGCCAGAGGTAGATGCCGAACATCTTCGTCTATAGCTCCATGTTATTATTATTATTATTCATTTTTTTTTGTTTCTCTGTGTAGCCCTGGCTGTCCTGGAACTCTCTCTGTAGACCAGGCTGGCCCCAAACTCACAAAAATCCTCCTGCCTCTGCCTCCTGAGTGCTGAGATTAGAGGTGTGTCACCACTGCCTGGCTTATTATTATTTTTTTTATGGCTCTACAATGCTCATGTATTTTTTTTCTCTTTTTTCTTCCTTCCTTCCTTTCTTTTTTTCTTTTTATTTTAATCTTTTTTTGAGGCAGAGTTTCTCTGTGTAGCTCTGGCTGTCCTGGATCTCACTCTGTAGACCAGGCTGGCCTCAAACTCACAGAGCTCTACCTGCCTCTGCCTCCCTAGTGCTGGGATTAAAGGTGTGCGCCACCACCGCCCAGCTTATCTTTTTCTTAATAATTTGAAAACTTTAGTTAGAATATTACTACATCATTTCTCTCTTGACTTTCCTCCCTCCAACCCCCGCCAGGTCTTCTTGCTCTAACCTCTCCTAGGCCCCCCTCGTTCCCTCTCGAATCATGGCCCTTTCCCTTTTGGTTGTTATGGTTACATATATGCATGAATTATATAAATACGGCCTGTTGAGTCTGTTCACTGTTGCTTGGATGTATATGATTTAGGGCTAACTACATGATATTGTATAACTAATTAGGGGCTCACCCTTGGGGAAGACTAATTCTCCCTCCCTCAGCAGTCCTTAACTGCCTGTAGCTCTTGTCTAGGGCTGGGGCCCTGTGAGATTTCTCTCCACGTCAGCAGTGTCTACTGGTGTTGTCGCTGGTCAGGTCTTGCTTAGGCAGCCATGTTGGTAAGCTAGCTATCATGGCTGTAACTTCCCTGTCATTTCTAGGAGACAAAATCTCGTAGCAGACTTCCTGGTCCTCTGGCCCTTCCGATCTTTCTGCTCGTCTTCTGAGATGTTCCCTGAGCCTTGGGTGCGGACATTGTTCTGCAGATGTATCTCCTGGGGCTGGGCACCACAGTCAGTTGTTCTGTGTCCTTTGGCCAATTGGCTTCTGTCACGGTCCATGTGCTTCAAAGAGACGCTGCTCTGATGAGGGGTAAGAGCTATAGTTGCCAGGAGAAGGCGGCCCACGAGCCTCCGCCTTAGTTTCTGGGACAGAGCTGCTCACTGAACCTGTGGCTGCCTCACTGATTGGCTAGAACAGCTGGTCAGCGAGCCCTTGAGATTTTCCCGGCCTCATTCCTCAGTGCCAGGGTCATAGGAACCTGTATTCTGGGCTTTTAACCTGGGTGCCAGGATCCAAGCTCTTTACCGACCATGCCACCACCCCAGCCCTGCCTGCTCTCTCTCTCTCTCTCTCTCTCTCTCTCTCTCTCTCTCTCTCTCTCTGCCTCTTTCCTTCCTTCCTTCCTTCCTTCCTTCCTTCCTTCCTTCCTTCCTTCCTTCCTTCCTTCCTTCCTTTCTTTCTTTCTTTCTTTCTTTCTTTCTTTCTTTCTTTCTTTCTTTCTGATCAAATAACACCCCCTTCCACATGTCTGTCCCCATTCCACCTGTCTGCTGTCTGTCCCTCGATGGAGACTGGGTGACTCCCACACCTGGAGCAGTTGTAAACCTGGGGCTTTAATGAAAGGAGCCAAGTTCCTGTTTCTGCTTCCCTTGGGTGTGTCCTGGGAAGAGGACCTGGTGGGTAGTTTCTGTGTTTGTGTTTCCAAGGCTCACCACACTGTGTCTACCAACGGCTGTGGCAGCTCACAGTTTGCAGCCACATGCGAGTCACCGATGGCTCCTGTCTCCTCTTTCTCCTTCTCCTTCCTCTGTTCCAAAACAAACAAAAACCCCACAAAAACCACAGGAGCCATCCTAATGGGTGGGATGCCGTATCTTATTCTGGTTTTGTTTGTGTTTCCCCGTGATTAATAATGATGGTGTGTGTTTTCTCAAGAGCATATTGATCTTTTTGTTGTTTTAAAATTATCATCTATTCTCCCCTGCTAGCATCTCTGCCACAACTACTACCACCACCAGCACCAGCACCGCCAGAACCAGCACCAGAACCAGCACCACCACCACCACCACCAGCACCACCACCTGGAAACTTGTTAGATGTGCTGAGCACGGTGGTACACATCTGTAATCCCAGAACTTAGGAATATTTCAAGTCTGGGGCTAATATGGGCAATATAGAAAGATCCCATCTCAGGCCCCTCTAGGAATGAACTGAAATGGACCCTCTGGGCATGTCATCTGAGAGACTGTATGCCACAAATCAGAGAGCCCCTGGTCTGGATGTTGTGCCAGGCGCTTCCCAGCATCACTTGACTGAAGACACTGTTATCCACACCTGGAAGATGAAAACGGAAGCTCAGAGAGGTGGAACCACTTGCCTAAAGACACACAGTTTGGCTCCCAACTGCCTTGTCTTCCCACTGCGTTTCCTTGGGATTTATCAGGTGCCTGGGTGAGGGTCCCTGAATGGCCAGCAGGGGGAGCACTTGACCTAGAAACTGAGCTGGGTTTGGAAGGCAAGTGTAGACATTCACAGCGAGGTTATTTCAACCACAGCCCTATTTCACAGGGGTGGGGACTGAGACACATGGTTCGTAGCTGGTGAGTGGTGGGTTTGAGATGTGTGTATGTGTAGCCAGGGTTTTGGGGGTTTGTGTAGCCCTGGCTGGCCTCAAATTCACCTGTAGCTGACGATGATCTTGAACCTCCGATCCACCTGCCTCCCTCCACCATCTGAATGCTGGGGTTGTAGGTGAGCACCCATGTGCCTCATTAGTCCAGGCTCTCAAGTCTCCTGAAGGGAGGTGGCAGTCTCAGAAGCAGGAGGGAAGGACTGTGGCACACAGCTGGAACTGGCGCCTTATTCCACACAGTCCCTGATTACAGAGAAAGTACCAGCCTGGGTCTTACACATAGTAGGCTTTGTCTCTAAGGAACCTGAGGGGCTTGCCAGATGGAAGGTGGCCGATAACCAGTGCACTCTAGCTGAAAAGCTGGTAGAGGTTGTGGGTATACCCCTACTCCACCCCCCCACCCCCCCACCTCCCCACCCCCCCACCCCACCATAGAGACTCTCAGTGTGAGGAGCCTTGAGTATGGGGGTGGAGGGGGCGCCTGTGAGGAGTGTAGGGGTGGAGGGGGCCCTGTGAGGGGTGTGGGGATGGAGGAGGCCCTGTGAGGGGTGTGGGAGTGGAAAGGGCCCTGTGAGGGGTGTGGGGGTGGAAGGTGGCCTGTGAGGGGTGTGGGGGTGGAGGATGGCCTGTGAGGGGTGTGGGGATGGAGGGGGCTCCTGTGAGGGGTGTGGGGCTGGAGGGGGCCCTGTGAGGGGTGTGGAGGTGGAGGGTGGCCTGTGAGGGGTGTGGGGGTGGAGGGGGCTCCTGTGAGGGGTGTGGGATGGAGGGGGCCCTGTGAGGGGTGTGGGATGGAGGGGGCCCTGTGAGGGGTATGGGGATGGAGGGGGCTCCTGTGAGGGGTGTGGGATGGAGGGGGCCCTGTGAGGGGTGTGGGGCTGGAGGGGCCTCCTGTGAGGGGTGTAGGGGTAGAGGGTGGCCTGTGAGGGGTGTGGGGGTGGAGGGGGCTCCTGTGAGGGGTATAGGGGATGGAGGGGGCTCCTGTGAGGGGTGTGGGATGGAGGGGGCCCTGTGAGGGGTGTGGGGATGGAGGGGGCTCCTGTGAGGGGTGTGGGGTGGAGGGGGCTCCTGTGAGGGGTGTAGGGGATGGAGGGGGCTCCTGTGAGGGGTGTGGGATGGAGGGGGCCCTGTGAGGGGTGTGGGGATGGAGGGGGCTCCTGTGAGGGGTATAGAGGTGGAGGGGGCTCCTGTGAGGGGTGTGGGGATAAAGGGGCCCTGTGAGAGGTGTGGGGATGGAAGGGGCCCTGTGAAGGGTGTGGGGTGGAGCCTCCCCACCCCACCATGCTCCTTCCTGGTGTTATCCTTGGAGTTGGGCTCTGGGGTTCATCTCAGGGCCTGAGATGGGCAGGGTTGGGTACACAAACACCAGGCACACTGGAGGCTGGGAACAAGGCTTTCCCTTAGCAGTGTACAAGGGCTTCCAAAAACAAGAGGGTGCATTCCTGCCTCCTGCTGCAGCTGCTAATTTATGGTAATCAGATGCATGAAAACCCCAAGTCCCCAGTGGTACCTGGGCCTAGGGAGGATGGAGCTGGGTAAAGAGAGGATGAAGTGGTCCTGTGTTTCTGAGGTGGCTCTGCTGGCCTTTACCTGGGCTCCAGGGCAGTCTGCTTCCCATGAACCTTTGCCATGTGAGGCCAGGGTAGGGGGCTCTTCCCTGGTGCCTGGATACTGAGGAAGATTGAGGGGCTGCTCTCTTGTCTGGTAGGAAAGGGCAAGGACTAGAGACCATATCCTAGCCAGGTCATGGACCTGTGTGAATTCACAGACTCCCCTTCCATGGCAGGGGTCACTGTGGCCACCTCAGGGGCACAGAAAAGACAGAGAAGCACTCGGGGCCAGCTTCCATGTTGGGTAGCCGGGGCTGAGAGCCTGTGATGGTCACGTGGCTGCTGTGGGGCTAGACAAGTGGTTCAACCACTCTACCTCAGTCTCCTCAAGTGAGGTGGGGACTGCTTCCTGCCACAGGATTTGAGGCCCTGAAGGACGTGTCACATGCGTCACATGCGGGGGCGGGGGGGGGGAAGAGCACTGTGGAGGAAGCTGGGACCTGTAGCAGCCCTGAAGCTCATCTGGAGTCTGGACTCATGTGTCAGGATGAACTCTCCTTCTCTGGCTCCTTCCAACCTGACGGGATTCTCCAGGCCTTCCCCTGTAGATGTAACCAACTTTCTTATAAAATAAGAAACACAGAACCAATGCAAAGAAGAAAGCCAAGAGGTCAGAGCTAAGAGCTAAAACCTTACCCTTCCTCCTGCAGTGGTCCTACCTCTCTGAACCAGAGCTACCCCTGTGTTAAAGTCTTTATATAGAGTTCCTGTTCTGCCTTCTCATTGGTTGTAAACCCAACCACATGACCACCTCCTCACGGCCTGTCTGTATAGGCCTCCAGGTTTTCCATGATTGATATTGAGATTAAAGGCGTGTGTATCCAATACTGGCTGTATCCCTGAACACACAGAGACTTACCCAGCTCTGCCTACCAAGTGCTGGAATTACAAGCGTACGCCACCACTGCCCTGCTTTCCTATGGCTTGCTAATAGCTCTGACCCCGGGCAACTTTATTTATTAACATACAAATAACATTTTAATACAAATAAAATATCACCATATTCCCCTCTGCGGGCTGTACTGTAGCAGCTTGGCCGGCTCTTCCCCTTCCATCCAGGGGTCCTGGGATGGCTTTTCCGTTGTGAGTGTGTGTGTTGCGTGTGTGTATGGATGGTGTGTAGAGTGTGTGTGTTGTGTGTATGTGTGTGTGGCACACTCTGCATGGTGGATGACGGCGCTCTGGTTCCTGTTTCCTCAGTTTGTCTGGGTGGGCTCAGCTACAGAAGGGGCTTCTCTCTGCCTCTCCCTCTGCCTCTCCCTCTGCATGTGTGAAGTCCTGGGGCCCAGGCCAGAGCAGTTCACTAATTGCCTGGGCCACTCCTTGACCTGTCTCAGCTGCTTGTGCTCATTCATTCAGGAACTGGTTTACTGGCCCCCACTACTCCTCACCTCCTAGAGCACTCTCCCTCTGCTCTCCCTCATCTCCTGGATCATGTTCCTCCCTCATCCCCTGGAGCACTCTCCCTCATCTCCTGGCTCATTCTCTCTCCACCATCCCTTGGAACATTCACTCTTTCCTAAATCCTGGAGCACTGTTCTCTCCCTCATCCCCTGAAGCATTCTCCCTTCCTCATCCCCTGGAGCACTTATCTCTTCCTCATCCCCTGGAGCACTCTTCTCCCTCATTCCCTGGAGCACTTATCTCTTCCTCATCCCCTGGAGCACTCTTCTCACTCATTCCCTGGAGCACTTATCTCTTCCTCATCCCCTGGAGCACTTCTCCCTTCCTCATCCCCTGGAGCACTCTCCCTCCCTCATCCCCTGGAGCACTCTCCCTCCCTCACTCCCTGGAACACTCTCCCTCATCCCCTGGAGCACTCTCTCTCCCTCATCCCCTGAGCACCCCCTCAATCTTCTGCCCTCTTCACTAATTTGTAGCCTTGCCCAGTCAGAGGCCATTCAGGTGGCCACTGGGGTGGCAGCTGCCCGTTAGTTTGTGTCTTTTCACAGGAAAAGACCACTGAGCCTCCTCCCTTGGCAGACATATCAGGAGGAGAATGATAAAGATGTCCGACTGTGAGGAGCTCAGGAAGGCTGAGGGAACAGTGTCAATCTTCAGAACTGTACCGGCCCGCCCTTACAGCATTGCTGAACCAAAGCCTGAGGCCTGAGGCTTGGTGCGTTTCCTCTTCTTGCTTATTATAACATCTGACTGCATGTGGGATCTCAGAGGCAGGGGCATGGCTCCCTTGGGCTTCTGGTCACATCAGAGATGGCTTTGGGATTGGATCCCATACTCAGGAAGAATTAATTTAAATTTTCCACGGAGGACTGCTGTCAGCTCTGGTCTCTGAGTTATTTTAGGACACCCTGGCTAGGGCACTGTGCCCTCTACTGAATAAACCAACCTCAACAAGTAGTCTTAGAGCCCCCCTTCTCCTGATGGCCCCTGTGGCTGGCAGGGGTCCAGGCTCAGCATACTGCCTACATTCCCTGGGCCCTACGTGCGGAGCACACGGGTGACCCAGCTGGCTCTTGGCTCTGTGGTCTCTGGGCTGAGCAGGGCATTTGTAGTCAGCGCGAACAGCCCAGGTCCCGCTTGCAAGGCCTCCAGAGCAGTGCTCCACAGGACCTGTGACACAGCCTGAGACCAGGAAGAGAAGCACTTTCCTGTCAGCTGCTCACACACACACAGCCCTTGTGACCCGGCAAAACAGCTCTGAATTTTCCACTGAGCCTCGCTTCAGCCCCTGTAGGGTTGGGTTGTAGGGTTGGCAGCGGGGGGCAGGGTCCAGGTTCCTGAGCACTCGCCCAATTCTCTACTGCTTTGTGTACCCCACCCCGCCCCAGACTCAAGTCCATCTGCCCATGGCCTGGTGTTCTTGTCTTCTGGGAGGCCCCCCCCCTCAGTGGACATGGCCTGAGAGTGAAGCTCCCTCCTGATAAGGTTTTCTCAGAGTATAGGGGTGTGTGTGTGTGTGTGTGAGAGAGAGAGAGAGAGACAGAGACAGAGACAGAGACAGAGACAGAGACAGAGAGACAGAGTGGCTCTAATGACATACAGGGCTAAAAGACACTCCCCCCCCCCCCCCCCCCCCCGCAGAAAGAGTGGCTGTGTCAGGAAGATGCAGGCATGCAAATTCTGCTAGCACAGCTCGTGGGTACCGTGGGTACCGCCCGGGGGGGCTGCTGCTTTTGCCTGTATCCCTTTTGAAGTGTAACCAGTGAGAACTCCACTTTCAAACTTAGGCATTGGGTGGGGGTGGGGGTGGGGGGATGGCGCTCTGTGCTCAGCTCTGAACTCACCTTTCCATGTTACGAGGGCAGCGGCAGTATAACACATCCAAGCCCAGAAGTGCTTTTAGGATGACCATACCGCCGCTGCCGATCTGGGAAGGAACCCACACTTGCCCTCCCTGCCTTGGGGTCCCCAGAGCCAGACAGGAGAACTGTCAGCTCTAAGGGGCTTAGGACCTCCAATCCGGGGGTCTCTCTAGCTCCTTGCAACCTTTTCTGGCATCCCTGGAACCCTGGCTCTGCAGAGGATGGGGGACCTTGATGGCTGGTTATGTTGGCATCCATATCTCTGCTGTGGCAGGGCAGGTTTGTTATTTTCTGTTTCTTTTTGGGGGGTTTCAATTTGAACTCAGGGTCTCATGAATGCTAAGCAAATGCTTTGCCACTGAACTATATCCTAGACTTGTTTTTACATGCTTTCTCTGTGTAACAGCTCTGTGTAACAACTTTGTAGACCAGGCTGGCCTCAAACTCACAGAGCTCTACCTGCCTTTGGCTCCCAAGGCTTGGGCTGATTTGATTTCCAAATGAGCCCTGCCATGCAGCCCATACATGCATGCTGGGTGTGAGTTACAAGAGTTGAGTTATGAAATGCAGCAGTAAAGGAAAATGGAAAAAAAAAAAAAGACAAAACCGGAAGTTTTATGAATGTGGTTGGTAGTTCTTTCTGTTTGAAAATAAACCAGATGCTCTCAGAGTGGTGGTGGCACAGGACTGTGCAGTCGCCCTCTGTGGATCTCTCCCCTCCCCCAACCTATGAGGCACTGTCTGTCCCTGACCCTGTTGCCCACTTTGGTCACATAGCCCAGAAAGCACAGGCTGGGGACCCATGGAGCAAACAACAGTCACTGTTGCGTCCCAGGAGCTGAGGCTCATCCTAGGTCTCTGGAGGGAGGAAGCTCAGATGCTCCTCCAGAGTAGAGTGGATAGGGGACCTGACTTGATCACATCTCAGAGGCTCTCTCTCTCTTTCTCTCTCCCTCCCCTCCCTACACACACACACACACACACACACACACACACACACACACACACACTTTCATTTTCTCTACTCCTTCTTTGGGGCATTTCTTCTCCCACCCTGCCCCGCCCCCTGATTCTGGGGACAGCTGTGGTGAGGCAGGGAACCCAGCATGGATCTTTTATCTCTCTGGTTCTGCTCTGGGGCTCTTAGAGGTTATGGACACCCCCTGGGGGGCCTTTTATTGCAAAGACCCCTGAAGCTGCCCGCTTTGACTTTCCGTGAATCTGCTCTGGCTAAGTCAGGGCCACAGGCTCTAAGTTTTTGTAATAGTTCTTTGAGGCAGGGTCTCACTATGTAGCCCTAGCTGGCCTGGAACTTTCTATCCAGACTTAGGTTCACCTTGAACTTGTGGTGAGCCTGATTGTGCCTCCAAGTACTAAGATTACAGGTGTGCACTACCACAACTGGTACAAAATCAAAATTCTTTAGAGTTTGGGAATGTGCATGTGATCGGTCAGGTATGAGACAATAGGGAGCGTCGGCGGCGTTCATAGTTAGACAGGGTTGAGATTAAAGTACTGTGTGTGGGTATGGGAAGCACAGCCCCGAAGGCCCTGTTGGCCTGCTGTCCTCTCCTGCCATACACGGCTCCCACACCTGTCGCTGGTGGACAGGAGGCCTGGCAGGGGCTGTGTGGCACATGGTGCTGGGTCTGACTTTCTTGTTTCCCTTCTGAGATTGTGTCTACCTTCTGCATACCCCTTGCCACCAACTCCTGCCTCATCCCTGTCCCCACCCCCACCCTGTAACCCAGCTCCTACTTCCCACTTTAAGGGGAAAAGGGGTTGGTTTCAGCTCACAGTTCAAGGGTACAGCCCATCATGGCAGGGAAGTTGAGTAGGCAGGGGATTTGAAGCAACTGGCCACATCACATTCCCAGTCAGGAAGCAGCGAGAGATGAACGTCTGTAGCTCTAGGCTCCCTGTCTCCACACACAGGCCAGGATCCCTGCTAGGGAATGGTGCCGCCCAGCGTGGGTGGGTCTTCCCACCTGAATGAATGAGATAACCCCCACAGGCCTGCACAGAAGAGTGACTATGCACTCTGTCAAGTTGACAAACTAGAGCTAACTTGACGACACTCAAACTGGCAGGGGGAAAAATGCATGTGCAGAGATGCTTTTTGCTTTAGTATTTTAAGTGCAAAAGATAGGAAGTAATCGCATTCCTGCTATGGTTTGAATGTGTCCCCCAAATGTTGGAAAATTAACACCCAAAGTCTGTGCTAATGGTATTTAGAAGTGGGGAGGGGCTCTTGGAGGGTTGGAGCCCCATGGTACAGTTAGTGGCTTTGTAAAAAGACTCCAGCTAATGGCCTGTCTTCCTCACAGGATAGCCTGTATGGCCCAAAGGAGGCGGTGCTTCTTGCCATTGTACATGACCTCTTCTAAGAAGTTGGAGACGGGTCACATGCCCCTTCTCCCTGCTCCTGCCTTGAGGTGGATTTGCTCCCGTTCAGATCAGAGGACGACTTCAGCTGTCTACTCCGTTCAATTTATATTTTAAATTCTGTTACCCATTTAATAGACTCACGTGGATTGGTCATAACAGAACGATCCTCTGTACCATCTTTCTCCAGCCTCCCCCCTTCCCTTACAACAACAGAAGATAGGCAATTTCACTGGCTCAGGGGTGTCTACCTGTGACACCGTGGCTTGAAAGAGCATTTGGCAGCCAGAACAAAGGGTGGCTCTGTCCCTTCTCATCACTGCTGACAAAATACGTGAGGGAGTCACCTGCTAGGACTAAGTCCAAGCAGAGGGCAGCAGGGAGGAAGGGCATGGGACGAGGGCTAGGGTCCACAGTACCCGAGGGACCCCTCAAAGCCCTGCTCCCTTCAGTGAGGCCCCCGCTGAATCCCACACTTCTCAGGAGCCCAGCAAATTTAGAATGCAGCCCTGGATGAACCACTGATGAGGAAGAGCCCCTTCCCACAGCCACCTCAGCACGGGGCCTTTGTGGGACATTTAAGTCCAAACCGTGAAAGATACTTAGCATTTTCCCTTACATTTTAAGTATTTATTTATTTAATATGTATGTGTGTGCATGTGTACGAGCGCTCACGTGCGTGTGCACACACATGCACATGCATGCCACAGTGTGGATGTGGAGATAAGGGGACAATCTGTAGGAGTCAGTTGTCTTCCATCATGATACGAAACTGGGGATTGAATTTAGGTTGTCAGGTTTTGTGACATGAATTTCTAAAGGTCTTTTAATAAAAAAAAAAACCCAGAGCCAGAACATTGGGGTAAATGCTGAAAGATCAGAGAGACAAAGGGACAAGCCACTGCCATGTCTTACCTCTAGGACTCCTCAGCCTGAAAAGCCTCTAGCTGAAAGGGATGCTTCTGCCCAAAAGCCTTTAGTTTTTGTCTCCTCAGCCTTATACACCTTTCTCCACCCAGCCATCACTTCCTGGGATTAAAGGCATGTGTGCTTCCCAGTACTGGGATTAAAGGAGTGTGCCATCACTGTATGGCTCTGTTTTCTCTCCTAGACTGAGTCAATCTCATGTAGTCCAGGGTGGCTTTGAACTCACAGAGATCCAGATTAAAGGTGTGTGCCACCACTGCCTGGCCTCTATGTTTAACCTAGTGGCTTGTTCTATTCTCTGATCTTCAGGCAAATTTTATTAGGGTACACAGTATATTACCACAAGGTTTGACGACAAGGGCCTTTTCCTGCTGAGTTATCTCTCAGGCTCAAAGACACTGCCCCTCACCCCATGCTCTGGGCCAGGAATATGCTAGATAAATGCTTGCTTTCTTTTCTATTGCTATGATAAAACACCATGACCAAAAGGAACCTGGGGAGGAAAGGGTTTATTTCAGCTTACACTTCCACATCACAGTCTATCACTGAGGGAAGTCAGGGCAGGAACCTGGAGGCAGAAACAGGCAGAATGTGGAGGAGTGATGCTTACTGGCTTGCTCCTTGTGCCTTGCTCACCTGCTTCCTTATAGCACTCAGGACCACCAGCCCGGGGGTGACACTTCCCACAGGGACCAGGGCCTTCCATATCCCACAGGCCATTCTGGAGGGGGCATTTTCCTAGTTGAGGTTCCCTCTTCCAAAATGACTCTGGCTTATGTCAAGTTCACGTAAAACTAGCCAGCACAGAGCTCTACCACTGGATCTACAGCCCCAGACCTTTTGTTCTTTTTTAAGACAGAGTCTCACTAAGTTGCCCAGGCTGAACTTGAACTCACTCTATAGCCCAGGCTAGCCTCCTGCCCCAGCTTCCTGTGGGCCTGGATCACCAGGTCTGGCTCAGCCCTACTCTTTGTTTTTGTTTTTTGAGACAAGGTTTCTCTGTGTAGTTTTGAGCCTTTCCTGGAACTCACTTTGTAACCTAGGCTGGCCTCGAACTCACAGAGATCTGCCTGACTCTGCCTCCCAAGTGCTGGGATTAAAGGCATGCGCCACCACCGCCGGCCTCAGCCCTACTCTTAATGTGGTTAAATGGAGCAATATGTTAATCTACTAAGCAAAGTCGTATGTATGAAGTACCCTCCCACGTGTGATCGTGGTGTCAACAAGAACGTCCTTGTCTGTTCATAAAAATCTCTAGAAAGTGGCAGAAGAATCCACTCAAGAGTGTTGTCCCAGGGAACAACACCATCACCCAGTGGTACATTATCTTTGTGGTACCTCTGAGTTTGTATTTCAGTCTGGTACCGTGTGCATCTGTAATTGATTCAGAAATCCATGTGGACCAAAGAGCTGAGGTGTAACTGTGTGTGGGAGATCGGCGTCCAGATGTCACCTGGGGCTTGTGGGGAGGCAGGGAGGCTGAGAACAACTGCACCCCACACAGGCCTTAGAATGCTTCCGTATTCAGCAGCGTGAGGCAGGCGAGTGGTATAGTGGGGATGTCTAGGATCCCATGCCTGAACCCCTGTTCTCACATTTCCTCTGTGATGCCGTCTGCCACTGTGACATAGGAACAGCCATCATCTCACAGGGGAATGTGAGATGATAAGTGTGAAAGGCCCACTGTCCCAGGGTCTCTTCTATGTGGTCCCTCCCCATCCCTGGACAGCATGTCTCCTCTGTATGGAGACACTGTGTAGAGCAGGGCCGGTGCCCCCTTCCCGGGCAAAATGCCAGGCCACAGATGCCATAGACAGCTAGGGTGGGTGGAAAATGACAGCCTCAGATAGGCTGTCTGGGAAATGGCATGCCTCTCCAACCACAACCACCCCCGCATTTCCCTCCAGTGTGAGGAGGCTTGGGGGGGGGGCAGGGGTACTAATGTCATTTTTGGCCTGTACCCCAGGTCCTCTTGGACATGATGCCCTGGAGGTGGAGACTGTTCCTAGGGAGAGGCCTGTGCCTGTGAGAGATTCACCAGGAGGCCTGACACCAGAAAACACTTGCTCTCGATGGTGCCAAATTGAGCCTGCAGACCATAGGGAGCCATTGAGAGCTCTTGAGCCAGACAGGGCTTGTTCAGAACCAGCTTTCGGGAGCACAACTGGCTGAGGGGACGGTGACAGGTTGGGGGAGGAGTGGGTCCTCACAGGCCACCTGCCCAGTCCAATTTCCCCAGCGTTTTTCTTAGTCGCCACAGTAATTCCGTAAGCAGGACAGGGTTATTGTCACCTCCTTCTTACCACCGAGAAAACAGGGCCCCAGGGAGGTGCCAACAGACACCAGGCTTTGTCATCCAGCTTGCCTGGGTAGAGGTAGGATAGGAAGGCAGGCTGTGCCCTCCCCAGGAGCTGCACCTGATTCTTCTCCAGGGAGGTATTTTTAGCGGGCTGGTGTCCTTTTGATTGTGCCTTTTACTAAGTGGAGGCCTTGGTACCTGTCTCGGGAGCCATTACTAAAGCTGAGACTGTGGTCCCCACTCATCCTTGTAGGGTTTCTGCTGGGTCCTGGCGGATGCCACCTGGGCCCTGCCAGAGCCCTGTTGACCTCTGTTGGTGGGGCTGGGACCTTTGGGCAGCCTGCAGGTAGAACCTTGTGTGGGTCACTGCTGTGTATCTAGAGCCCAGCCCCGGGCACACAGTAGGTACTCAGTAAAGACTGAGTGAGCACCCCGTCACCTAGTGATGACGACACAGGCCAGAAGAGCACATTCACGATGCCATCCTGGGTGAGGGCAAGACCAATTCCCTCAACAATGAGGTGGCCCGTATCCAGCCAGGATCTTGATACATGCCTGTGAATGGGGCTGAGTTGATCTGGGGATGGTGTAGCCCTTAGGTGGGACACAGGCTCTTGTTGGTTTATTGGTCAAAAGTTCCTAATTGATCACGTGTATGGTTGTGGCATGGTGGACTAGCTACTTGCTCTCTAGACACTGAAGTCCTTGGCCAGGGTCTAATAAGAGATCCCAAGCCCTCAACTCCCTGGGCCTAGCTCCTTCCTTGTCTAGACAGCTGAATGTGGTGGCCGGGAGGCTGCCCAGGGTGAGGTCTTCTCTCCATCAACCCTCAGCCTCGCTGCACATTGAGGTACAGGGACAGTTGATGTGGCTGGACCCTGATGGTGGCATGTGAGAGGGACTCAGAAGGCACAGGGCTTGGGTGAATGGAGAGAGAAAGTTGGAGGTGAAGACAGAGGAGGCTGAGGGCCAGCAATGGAAGCAAAAAGCATCCATCCCTAGAAGGGTGAGTTTGAGGTGTATCAAGTGTGCCGCGGTTACAGGACTATGTATGTGTGTGCATACGTGTGTGTGTGTGTGTGTGTGTGTGTGTGTGTGTGTGTGTGTGTGTGTGTGTGCGCACGCGCAAGCGCATACATCCTGCAGGGAGGTGGAGGCCCAGCAATGGCCTAGCAGGGGCTAGCTATAACTGAATACCCAGACTGTAGAGCTGGCTTCCTCAAAGCCTGGACCTGCAACCTGCCCAGGAGCTGAGCAAGGCCCTGCCAGAGAGAGGCCCAGTCACAATGGGGCTCTTCAGCCCGTGGCTTGCTGGCAGGAGCCAGATTTTTCATCACCTGACGAGATTTATTGGCGTCTCCAGAGAGCTGCCGGCCAGAGGTCTGGCAGGCAGCAGGGCCTCCTGCCTGTTTACCCAGAGCCAAGAAATCAGAGAGCAGCATCAGCTCCATCCTGCTGGAGGGCAGCCAGCTGTTGGGCACAGATGTGCAGAGGGATGGGTCCTGCCAAGCAGGAGGACCTCAGAGAAAATAGATTTGGGGGTGCTTGACCCTCCCTGACGTTACAGATGGGGAAGAAGCAGAGAAGTGACTATCCCAAAGTCACACATCACTTCTGGGCTCCAGTCAAGATCAGAAGCCAGGCTTGGGGGCAGTGAATTCAGACTGCTGAAATAGCCACGTAGATGGACATCTTTGTGGACGGTCTCCCTGAGAGCAGTGACCTTGGGAATTACTTTTCTCACGGCTTAGACAAAGTCAAGCACCTGACAAAGGAACCCAAGGGGAGAAGAGTTCATCTGGGCTCATGGCTTGAGAGTGTGGTCCATCGTGGCAGGGAAGATGTGGAGGCAGGGCTGTGAGACGACTGGTCATCTGCCATCAGGAAGCAGAGAGGACCCAGCGCTCAGCTTGCTTCCTCCTTACCGTTTGGTCCAGGACTCCAGTACACACCCCGCCTCTATTAGCCTAATCTAGCTAATCTCTCACACAAATGCCAGAGCCTTATCTCCTGGTCGGTTCTAGATCCTGTCACGCTAACTAGACTAACCCCCCCCCCCCCCCCCCCCCCCCCCCCCGTGTGTCATGTGGACGGCTCTGATGTGAGCAGCTAAAGCAGGCCGCGGTGCACGTGCTGGAGTCAGTTCTCTCCTTCCATCATGTGGGTCCCTGAGATGGAACTCAGGTCCGTCCGGTTTGGCAGCAAGCACCTTTACCCATTGAGCCGTCTCACTGGCCCTAAAACAAGCTGTTTGTTGAACTCCTGCAGGAAGTCAGAATACGTGGACAGTTTCTTTTTTCACAGTATAAAAATGTCCAGGCCTGAGCAGGCTTTTTGCTGCCACCAGGGACCTGGGCTCTGTCTCTGCCTTCCAAGTGTGATGTAGTTTTTGTCCTCCGATTCCAAAGGGGCTGCTGTTCCTCCAATCACAGCAGTTGCCTTTCTGGGGAGAAGGGAGTTCAGACAATGGTTAGAGGACCCCTGCTCATGGAAGCTGTGCTTTTTAAATCAGAAAAACTGTAGGTTTCCTAGAAGGGCCCGAACAGCAGGTTGTTTAAAACATAAATAGCCCTCTGCCTTGCATTTTTATTTTTAGCTTCTTTCAGGGGCAGGGCCTATTATTTTTGTTTAGTGGCCATTGTTGTTTTATTGCATTAAATGAAAATCCCCTTTGTGGGGGAAATGCCCTACGAGGTAATTCTTACTATAGGGTGAGTTACAGGTGCAACCTTAGTCATCTCTTAGGGGGGTGGGGTGGCAGTGTGTGTGTGTGTGTGTGTGTGTGTGTGTGTGTGTGTGTGTGTGTGTGTGTTGGGATGCAGTGTGACAATCTCACTCCCTAGGTCAGAGTTGGGAGAGAACAGGGTCTTTACCTCCAGGTCCAGGGCTCTGCTTCCCTCCCATAGCACGGGTCACACCCACACCCCCCACGTTGGGTCCTGGTGGGTGCTCAGAGCCAATCTTCAACCAAGGGCACCAGCTGGGCTGTTTGGATGATCTGCAATGGAGTCCCTGACAACCATGGAATGGCGAGCCTAAGGCCTCCTGTCTGCAGGGCCCCATGGAGGTCTCAACATGTGGGGGTGTGTAATTCTGCCTCCCGGGTAGCTGTGGCCTCTGTACTGCCTGCTGAGGAGCCCGGGGGATGGAGGGTTCAACACATAGCCTCAGAGCAGCGTCCTCTGAAAGCCTGGAACTCCCTGGAGACTTGGGCCAGGTCAGAGGCTGTGTTTGCCAGGGTGACTCTCAGAGGGCTGTGTCTCTCCAGCAGCACAGGGACGCAGGCAGGCCTGGGCCAGCACACTGGGTGGGGCTGAGAGAGCTCGGGTGCTCTCTGGCTTCTCATATTTCCTGTGACTCTACCCTGGGGCCTACAGGTCTCAGTTCCAAGCCCCAAAGGCAGAGGGGGATGAGGTCACAGGGCACCATCAACATCATACTTCTGAGCAGGCAGAAGGCCCCAGAGTGGCCAGCCACCCTTGGGTTAGAAGAGACCCCCAGAGCCTCCCAAAGCCGCCCACGTTGTCCCGGAGGAGGGCCTGTCTCCTAGAAGGTTCTGCTGCTGGGCTGTTGTGTATCCTGCCTCAGGCCCAGGTCAGCACCCCTCTGGCCTTCTTTTCCCAGCTGGGGCTGGGGGTGACTTTCATGGGAGGGCTCCATCAAGGACCAAACAGGTGGCAGTCAGAAGGTCCCACGTGGAGATGCGATAGCAGCCCAGCCGCACTGGGTTGGCTGAAAGGACCCAGACGCCCACACTCATTGTTGAAATGTGAAACCTGGTGGATCTGTGAGGGTTATTTTTACCTCCCAGCATGTGGGTGGAGAGGGGTGTTCTGAGCCGGTGCTGGCCCCACAGAGAAAGTGGCGGGCACTCCTCCTCCACGGAGGCAAAGGTCTGTTTAGACTGGAGTAGGCTGTGGCAAGTGACAGAGAAGGACCCCCAGCAGGAACTCCGTCTCCTCAGGAGAGATGATGTGTGAGGCTCTCAGACGTCTCACCAGATAGCACGTCTGCAAAGACAGTTTTACACTACTGATTTATCATATTTTTCAGCACTAGGGTCGGAACCCGGGGCCTCACATGCTACCCAAGCACCCTGTCACTGAGCTGAGCCCCCAGGCCTCTCTTTTTGAGAAAATGTCTCCCTAAGTTGCCCAGGCTAGCCCTGAACTCACTGTAGAACCCAGACAGATCTTGAACCTTTGATTCTCCTGCCTCAGCCTCCTGAGCAGCTGGGATCATAGATCTGCTCTGCCAGATCTGGTGCAAGGACGGTTTGGGGAGCAGATTGGAGCCTGCCCTCCGTTCCTTCTAATCTAGGTGACTGCAGGGAGTCTGAGCCACCCAGGGCTCCATTGGCCAGCAGGGAGCAAAGTTTCCGCCAACTATAGTGGTGGCCTGGAGGGTGCCTAGCAGAAGTCTGCGCTGCTGTCCTCTGCACATCCTAAATTGTCCCCTGGGAAGTCGGGTTGTCCTGATCACTGCTCTGTGCATGAAGAATCCTTCTCATTAGACCATCGAGGCCAAATCACAGTCACAGCCAGGAGTTGAGGGTTCCATGCATATGGATAGGGAGGGTGGCCTCCAAGGAGGGTGCACAGGGTGTTAGCATCCATCACTAAAGAGCAAGTCACCATGAATAACAGGAGTTTGTTGTCCTGTAGTCTGGAGGCTGGGAGTCCAGAATGGGTTCCCCATAGCTAAGCTCCAAGAACAGGAGCCCCCAGGTGCTGATCCCCTCTTCTGTCTCTTCCAGCTCCTAAAAGCAGCCTGCACTCCTTGGCTTACGGATCCATCCTCTTAGCCCTGTGGTGTCTTCCTGTTGCCTTCCTTCACTCACAGGGCCTGTGTGAGCCCTCTAAGACCATCTCCTGATTTCTAGGTCTGTAACCCGTCCCTCTCTGGAAGTCTCTTTGCCATGAAAAATAATTGCAAGTGCAGGTTTTGGGGTAACCAGGTGGGTGCTGGGAGGTGCTCTGTCCCACCAACAGCGGTGGCCTCGGGTAGAGTCTGATTTTGAAGATAATGGTCACCCACTCCTCAGGACAGCTGTCGGGAGGTCAGGCTCATTCAAGAGGGGACTGTGGTCTCCACTACAGAGTCACTAGCCTCTGGAGACTGGTGACCCAGGCAGGAGCAAGGGACTCCCTGGGACTCCAGGGCCCAGCAGGTAGACAGTGTAGAGAGTATGTGTATTTTTGGCAGTACTTGCAACCCAGCCCAAGATTTGGGATCCAGCAGACCAGGGCTCAAATCCCATCTGTGCCTCCTCCCAGCCCTCTGGCAGGGTGTAGATGGAGGTGGTGGGCGGGGCTGCCATGGAGGAAGCCAGTAGATGCTTCCGGTGACCTCATTTATTTCATCTGACACCTCTGCGGGGTGGAGACAGCAGCTCAGAGAGGCCAAGTTCTGTTCTTGAGATAGCACAGCAGCTGAGAGGTGCCAGGCTTTCCCAGGTCTTGGGATTTCAAGCCAGGCCATAGCTGCCACGTCATCATGCAGGCAAGACCTCCTTCCTGTGTCCTTTAAATTCACTGACCGCCTTTTAGTTTAACGTGTCTGTTTTAAAATGAAGCTTTATAAGCTCCCATAAGTGGGGAATCACAGAATTCATGGGCTGGTTATATATATTTTTATAAGGCACATTAAAATAATTTTATCACTATAAAAGCAAAAATGTCTGTCCACAGCTTTATATAAAGTGATGTCACACAGAGTAGGTACGCCTTATCCCTCTCCTTGGAATCGTCTCTGCACCTGTTTCTCCAGAGCATAGCAGTATTACCAGCTGTCCCTTGTCGTGATCTGTGTCCCCCTCCCCCACCTTTCCAGCCATCACATGTGGGTCCCCAGGGGCCTCTGGGGTCTTCCAGCATTGCACGGTTCTACTCCAGGCCCTCCACCCTGGTTCCTCTGTGGCTCTGGCCACCTAGCCAGAAGTTGTCGGGATTCGAACCCTGGCCACGAGTCCTCAATTCCTGTATCATTTTGATGTCAGGGCTCAGCCAGGCTTTTGAAGCAGAAGAAACATTTTCAAATGAGGTAGCAAAGGAATTGATTGGCCAGGTCTCCCAGGAGCTGGTGTGTGTGTGTGTGTGTGTGTGTGTGTGTGTGTAGGACAGACGTTGACGCTGGGTGTCTTTCTCAACGGCACTCTACCTTATTTTTGGAGGCAGGTTCTCTCACTGAACTCAGAGCTCACCTACTGAAGTACCGGTTGGGGCCACCTTGCCAAGCTTTTTACCTGTGGGCTGGGGATCTGAACTCAGGAACTCAGTGAAACAGTTTATCAATTAAGCGGTCTTTCCAGTCCTCACCCTGCCGGATTTTGTTGCCTTGATGGGGCAACCCTGTTCAAGATGGGGGGTGGGGTAGATGCTGAAGAGTCTTTTATAATTTCTTCTGGGGAAAAAAAAAATGATGAGCTGCTGTGGTATCCAATCCAAACTCTACAATGTCACAGGAGGCGGGGCTTCCCAGTGGCTCCTACCCGGCTCTCTGTTTGGGACTTTATGTCTCTTCCTTTATTGCAGCGAGGGTCCTTTATCCTCTGAGAAATCAGGGAAGAACCCCGAGCTTATTAATTCCAGCGTTTCCCTGGGAGTGAGGAAGAGTATGCAATCCCAGTTTTTTGTTTTAGGGGACCCCACAAAGCACATTCGGCCTGGGGTCTCCCAAATCACCTCCAGAGGTTACAGATTGCAAGAGGAAGAGCCTATTGCAGGGCCTGGCCCATGCTCATGCCACGGCTTTGCTTGGTGACAATTCCCTCCTTCAGAGCCCAGGATGAGGGGGAGGTGGAGGTGAGCGAGGACCTCAGCTCTGGGGATGGCTTCTAGAATCAGCTGGCCTCCATTCCAATCCCCATTCCTTTTCAGACTAGCTGGGCCGCAGCAAGCGAGTAACGTGCCTCAGTTTTTCCATCCATAGAATGGGAATAAGACTAGCACCTCCCTGGAATGGCCCAGGTGAGGAGCAAAGGGGCTCAGCCACATGGGGCCAGGAAGGGGCTGTTGACTGACAGTTGCTGTTTTTGCAGCCAGGCAGGTCTGGGTTTGAATCCTGCTATTAGAACTACTGTTTGATTTGGGACAAAGTCTTGACCTTTCTGGACGTCAGACTCTTTTTTTCTAGAAATGGGCTTCTCAGGGTGGCGTTTGCACCCAGGAAGCGGTGTGTGTAAGTGCTTGGCCCAGCCCTGGCACGGCACTGGTGCCCCTGGGGGTGGCAGATGCCCCAGGCAGGCTCTCTGAGGTCGGATGTGACCCTCCCCGCTCTCCACTGCAGCTGTTTCACCCCAGACATACAGACCTGGCCCCCTGCCGTCTGAGGGCAAGGCGGAAGTGAGGCGGGGAGCCGGCAGCTTCCTCTTTTTTTGCTCTGCTGTGAGCCCAGGACTCCTTGTCACTCAGAGCCTCGGAACAGGGGACCCTGCGCCATGGCCTCCCGTGCAGCGCCCGTCCGGCAGACATGCTGCTGCTTCCATGTCCGAGTGGCCACCACTGCCCTGGCCATCTACCACATAGTGAGTACCGGGGTGGCTGGGGAGTTCGTTGTATGTATGTGCGTGTGTGAGTGCGTGATGACCCACCGAGACCTCCCAACAGGTGGATTTCTACCTCTCACTTGTCTGTGGGACTCTGGACAAGCCCTGTGCTGCCCTGGGCCTCAGTAGCCTCCTGAGCATGGGAGCAGAATAGTGTCCCTAAGGTTGTAGGTATGCAAAGGGAAGGGCAGGCTGGAATTGCTCCCGGATGCCAGGTCCCACGAAAGCCTGGGTGCAGTGCTGTCTGGGCCCAATCCTAGGGCTGGGACCTGGGGTCACACCTTTGGGCTTCCAGTGGGATCCAGGGGACCCTCTTCCTCTCAGCTCACAGCTCAGTCAAGCCACTGCCTCCCCCCTTCAAGGACAGCTCAAGTGCTATGCTTTGGGGAACTGCCCAGTGCAGCCAGCATGACGTAGTGGCTCCTGTCATGCCATAGCGTGACCCTGGGCAAGTCACAGTCCCCAGGGATAAGTCTCTCCCTGTGGAGTGGCCCAAGGTCGGGGGTCTCTGTTCTAGTCTGCTCGGATCTACATCCCCGCCCCCAGCCCCTGGCCACACTCAGCGCCCAGAGACCCAGGCATCTTCCTGCTTCGCTGACTCAGACAGGGCCTGTGGCTAACTAAGAGCTCTCCTGGGCCTGGAAGTGCTTCCTCAAAATCAACCTAAATCCGTAGGCTGCTGAGCCTGGTGACATCCTGCTTCCGGCCACAGGCAGGGTGGCCGGGCAGGGGTAAGAACCTGCTCTGTCCCTAGGCTCTTGTGTATGCCTCCCTGCCCCCGGTTCCCAGCCTTTGCTGGGCAACCTTGGGTGACTTGTTTAACCTCTCTGAGCCTGTTTCCTTAGATCAAAAAATGAAGAAAAGGGTGATAAGAGCCATGTGATAGGGTGCTGTGCGGGTGAAGCTGGTAACTATAAAGCGTGAGCGATGCTGCGTAACACAGTCCACTGCCTTTTTCTGAGTGTGCCCTGACCTTGTCCATCTAGAGCAGCGGTTCTCAACCTTCCTAATGTTGCGACCCTTTAATACATATAGTCCCCGTGTCATGGTGACCCCCAAACTATAAAATTATTTTTGTTGCTACTTCATAACTGTAATTTTGCTACTAGCATGCATTGTAATGTTAATATTTTTTTTTGGAGCTAGGTGTTTGCCAAAGGGGTCATGACCCACAGGTTGAGAACAACTGGCCTGGAGACTGGCATCAGGGGGCACTCAGAGGGTGTCCCACACAGCCTCAGCCAGCACAGGAGCTGGTGGCACTCTGTCTCCTCATGAAGTCTTTCAGTTTCTGAGATGGTACAGCGTTCTGAGGAGGATGTGGCAAGGGTCTTATGCCAGCTGTTCGACCTTCTGGGAAAACCCAACTTGGGGCCTGCTTCCCTTTCTAAAGTGGGGACGGGGGGCTGTGGGCTGGGGGTTTCTAACTCAGATGTTGGCAGCGCGCTGAGGGGTCACTAAGTGGCTTCGGTGGGGTGGAGGGGTTTCCGGTAGCTGGGACCCCTGCTCCATCTGCTCCGGTGACTGTGCTCCTGCCTTTCAGAGAAGCATATCCTGTCTGATCGTCTGAATATCTCAGAATATATTAAACATATTTTTAAAAGAAACAAAAAACAAAAACCCAAAGATACCCCAGTAGGCTGTACTGTGTGACCATTGAGGTTTCTTCTTGTTCATGCCCATCCAAGCTCCTTGGCTATGGGTGGGTGAATGATGATGTCCTGTTTCCATAGAGACCCGGAGACTGTGGGCCAAGTGATCCGGGAAGGCTTCCTGGAAGGCACGCCGCAGGCGGGAGGGCAGAGTTTGGCTGTAGTATGGGTGGGGAAGTGTGGATGAGAAGCTGGGGTGCAAAGGTGAGGTGTGTCTGCTGCAGGGACCCCACTGAGACTGCCAGGGAGGTTGGGGCGGAGGAAGCCACAGGGCTTTATGTGCCGTTGAGCCTTTGAGCCTTTCCTCCGGCTCTCCGCTGCTATTTGGGGCTCAGTAGGTCTTTGCATTGTATGCCGATAGTCACCCCTGAGCCACCATCCAAGTCCCTAAGTGTGGGCCACGATTGTGCAGGGCTGCAGGACCACTGCTTGGGATGTGAATCATGCAGCGCTGTGGAATGTTCTAGAGCCACAAGGGGCAGAAGAGCAGAGGAGGAGCCTGGAAGACCGATACCCATCCCAGGGACTGGGTTAGGGTACACAGCTTATCTTACTGCCCCCTTGGCCAGAGACCCTTGTTTCTTCCCAGAAGAAAAGGGCTAGGGGGCTTTCCTTTGGTGTAGCAGATAGGTGGCAGGTGTGCCTACAGGACCTCAAACATCTGGATAGAAAACGAGAAGCCACTGCCAGATGTACCAGTCACTCATGCTGGCGTCATCTGGAGCCAGCCATGGGTGACATCTCTGTACGTTGCTAGCTATTTGCGGACTTGGCCCCTGTGGGGAGGGTTAAATTGGGCCACTGATGCTTGAGATAGGCCACGCTTCGTGGAACTGTAGGGGTGCAATTACGGGAAGATCCTACCTGGCCAACATGGTTTGGGGCCCAGATGCTCCAGGCTCCCAGGCTTGCACACAGGGAAGTGAGAGTGCCCCCTCCCCCTCCCGCTGGCCTCTTGAGTCCTGCCTTGGGTGTCCTAAGTTGGTGGCAGGAAACAAGGAGAGAGGAAGGAGGGGATCTCAGCAGACCTTTTGGTGGAGAAATCCCTGGGCTCTCCTCTGCTGTATTCCTGGGGTCTATTCCTGATACTAGTGTCGGGGAGCTGGGGGTCGGGGGAGGTTGGTGGCTGAGAAAGGAACGAGCTAAAACATGGAGCAAGTGGGCTGATGTAATGACTGGGCGGCCATTAGCGTGTGGACTGCATTTGCTTTATTTTAGTTTTCTTCTTTGAGACAAGGTCTTGCTATGAAGCCAAGCTGGCCCAGAACTCCCTCTCCTGCTTCAGCCTCCCCAGAGCTGTGTTGACAGACGGGTTCCACCATACCCTGTTCATGAGTTATTTTTCCCCCTTCCTCTCCTGTTTCTTTTCTTGTGGCACCAGGAAGGGATGGGAACCAGCGCCTCACCCACCGGCAGGGATCCATCCCCAGCCCCTCTTTTTTATTTTGACTCCGTGTCTTGCACGTTGCTCAGGCTGGCCGGGAACTTGCGTGCTTCCTCTCTCAGCCCTCAGAACATCTGGACTGCAGGCTTGTGCCACTGGGCCCAGCACATAGAATATTTTTTAAAGCAAGCATTTTGTTTTTAAGACAGTTTCTGACTTGGAGGAAACGGCAGATTCAGTGCTGAGAGCTCCCGAGCATGCCTCTCCTGTCCCCATGCCGCCTGTGTCTCACGTTAGTGGGACACACCTGTGACAACTGCCCGTCAGTACCCACTCACTGTGCTTTCTCTTTCTGTCCTCATCCTTTTTCTGTTTCAGAGTCCTTCTGGGACATATCACTGTGGGTGCCGTCCTTCGTGGGTTCCTCTGGGCAGCAGCAGGCTCTCAGGGTTCCTGAAGTCTCCTGGATTTGATGACTGGGATAGTTCTGAGGAGTTCTGTTGGGTATTTAGTGGCCGATGCCTCACTGGGAGTTGCCTGGTGGCCTGTCACAAAGAGTCCAGGCTCCTGTGCAGGGGGAGGGGGGACCATCGGTATGCCTAAGGCACTGGGCAGAGGGGTTGCACTGCCCACCTCTCTTATCACCACAGACGGTGGCATCAACCCCTTGGCGGGCATCTTCTCTCCAGAGTTTTCTTTTTAGACACACAAAGAACTGGGGCTTCCTCGTGGGACAGCCGTCAATTCCCACGTGCCATGCCATGTAAGTGGCCTACTGGTGTACTGGACAGGGACTCACAGATACATATGTGTCTGGTTAACAAGCCGGGCACAGCTTTAACATGTCGCTAGAGCACTGCTTTGTACACAGAAAACCACGTGGTACATCCTCCGCAGCGTGCAGCATGTAGACAAGCAGGAAAGGGACACCGGAACTCCTTCCTAGGCCCTGGCTGGGGTAGTTGGCCTGTCTGGGAGGCCCCTCTCCTCCTTCAGTCTTCTGGGACTCATTTTTCTCTCTTGTGATCTTTCAGGTGGCTTCCTCTTCCAGGAAGCCCTAGTGGCTTGCCTGCCTCAGAACTCCAGGCTTCCTTCTTGAACGTCATGTTGTGGGTAGTGAGTCAATATGTATCACTCACTGCAGACATGACCGAGCAGGCAGGTGTCTATCTTTGACACCTCGGTCTCAGTTTTCCCAGCTATTAACAGGCTGATGGTCTCTGTGCCAAGGGTGATTCTTTTGAGGTTTTCAGCTTGGTGGTCCTGGGTGACTCGAGATTGGCATGTGAGTGACTGTCCGTGGCTGGCAATGGGAACCAACCACAGAGGTCATTCCCCTTTTAAAAGCACAGGTGCTCAACAGGGATCTAAAAATCAGTTCCGTTGTTTCAGTGGGGCAAAGTCTCAACCAATGTCTGAAGGCCTGGCACCCTCTTACCGGATGCCCTGTGCTAGACAGAGGCAAGATCCAGCCGCCTCTGTGTGCCCTTCCTGCAGTGGAGAGGCCAGCAGGATTAGGCCAGGGTCCTGGCCCCTCCTGGGCATCATTTCGGGCATCTTTCTTGAGGGTCCTCCTGTCATGAGAGGGGCATGGCTAGGGAGGTGCTGGAGAACCTCTCCGCTGGGGGGAGGGAGCTGCACTGAGTTAGGGTTGGTTGCTGGCAGGACGTGGCTCCTCTGCTGTCACCTGGCATCAGTGACCCAAGAAGCCAGGCTTTTATTCTCAGCCTAGAGCAGTGGCCCAGAATAAGGGATAGTTCTGAGCTGGAGTCTCCCGGGAAACCCACCTGCCTTAGAAGGGTCTCAAGAAAGCAGCCTGTGATACATGGCTCTGATCCTATCCTGGGGAACCTCAGGACAGAGCCTCAGGTTCCCCCAGTTGCCTGGGGGAGTCAGTAACCTCAGTGTGAGCAGCAGCTGTCTCCACATGTACCCTCAATTCTTGAGAAGAGGAAACTGAGGCACAGGGAAGCCAAAAAGGGCTGCCGAGGGGACAGGCCAACTGGCTCATTAGATAAAGAACAAAAGACCTCGGTTCCTGATCCAGATGGAGGCGGAGGACACAGTGGTAGCCACGGGCTGTTGCACCCAGCAGCCATATTCTTTTTTTGTTTTTGTTGTTTTGTTTTTTTGAGACAAGGTTTTCCTGTGTAGCCCTGGCTGTCTTGGAACCCACTTTGTAAACCAGGCTGGCCCTGAACTCACAGAGATTCGCCTGCGTCTGCCTCCCAAGTGCTGGGATTAAAGGTGTACGCCACCACCGCCCGGCTAGCCGTGTTCTTAGACATGGAGCCCACATGTCAAGACCCCATTTCATCATTTCCTGCACCTTGGGGAAAGTGGGGATCCTGACAGAGTCTGCCTTGGAGGGCCTAGGGGAGGATGTAAGAGAGGGCATGTCAGCATTCAGGGAGAGGACCTGGCCATGCAGTAGGTGCCTAATAATTGCAGCTGTCAGAGCAGTCACTGCTGTTATTGGGGGTCTTGGTCCTGAAAATGGGCACACACGTTTGGGTTACTCAGGTATCGTGTCTTAATGTAGTAACAGGTTGGTGACATTTTTTATTTATAGAACAAGAACAAAGAAAGTCATAAATCAACAGACTTTCAAATGCATTGGTGGAAACACTTCTTTACAGCCAAGCAGGGAAGTCTCCGCCATGGGCCTCAGATGCTTATCTGGGACATTTTTAGCCTTTGTGTTGGTGGAGGCTTGGGGCCTGTTAGCACATTTTGAAAGGATTTACCCAACAGTCGCAAAGACTTAGGTTAAACACTGAGATGGGAAATAAATGGCCCTAAAGAGGGCCTCTATAAGCTGACTCCAGATCTGTAACATTCCAACTCTCCACAATCGTCGAATCTAATCGACCAGCCTTGTGCCTTCATGTGTTGTTTAGTGTTTTGAGGAGGTTTTTTTTTTTTTTTTTTTTTTTTTTTTCTGGTAAGTTCAGTTAACAAGATAAATAGGAAGTGGTGATGTGAGGAATTGCTTGGGGTGGATATACAGGAAGTTGAAGATGAGCGATCAGGCCATGGGCTGAGCCTGGAGAGCAGCTTCACATGGCTGCCCATGAAGGGAGATTAGTCAGGTGGACCCTCTCCCCATCCCCCTCCAGGACATCTCTGTCATCCTGTCCACTCCTTGACCTGGCCTTCCATTCCTGGCTCCTGTGTCTTTGGGCAGACCCCCTCCTGTCTTCCCTTCCGGTGGGCAGCCTTGCTGGGGAAGGGATCTCCAGATAGCTTGAACTAGCTGCCAGTGCTCTGGGAAGAGCATGTTCCGAGCCACGGTGGTGAACCGTGTCAAACGTCACCAACACCTCTCAGCTCTGCTGCTCTCTGGCCTCTGTGTGTGCGCTGACTTCTCCTGGAGGGCAGTCGTCAGCCATGCCCATCACTGTGTTCTCAGCCTGTCCCACACCTTCCTCAGCCACATACCTGCTGTCATTAACAGGGTGGGGGATCTCACTGTGTGATTGGATGACTTCCAACCCTGTTGACTAGGCGGGATGCCTCAGTTTCCTGGGTGGGGGCTCCCTTACCATCTGCTATGACTGAGCCCCTTCCCAGGGACATTCTCTTCCTCGAAGAATTCTTCTCTGAGCCCCCCATCATGTCCTCAGATCCTGCACGTTATGTCTCTGTGCTCTGCCTCTCGGGCTGGTGCAAAGGTTGACTCGGCCTGAATCATTTTTGATAAGTGCTGAGGGCCGGCATGCAGCAGGTGGCAGCTGATCCCTAGTGGCTTCGATTTTTATAAACCATTAACTCGGAACTTAGCCCTAGAAACCTACAGACTTCTCAACCCCAAATTGTGACCAACTCTCCCCTGAGGATGTTGTTCCCTGAGATGTCTCTCTGGTCACTGCCCGGCCCTGTGACTGCCTTGACTGTGTCTCATTGCTTGGAACTCTCCAAGGGCAGTATCTTCACGGCCTCAGACTCCTGAGCATCACCTTATCCCCCTTTGCTGCGTAGGGTCTCATAGTGGGATCCTCCTGGGTGTATTTATCTGTCGGCTCCCCTGCAAGGGAAGACAGTGCTTGTGACTTCAGGTTCGAGGCTTCTAGCTGCAGCTACTGGTAGCTTGTGTTTCTTTTTTTTTTGGTTTTTCGAGACAGGGTTTCTCTGTGTAGCTTTGTGCCTTTCCTGGAACTCACTTAGTAGCCCAGGCTGGCCTCGAACTCACAGAGATCCACCTGCCTCTGCCTCCCGAGTGCTGGGATTAAAGGCGTGCGCCACTACCGCCCGGCAGCTTGTGTTTCTTGCTCTGTGAGGATCAGCCCATCTTTTGGGGTCACCGACTTTTGTAGTAGATAGGTGTCTCCTCATTTTCTCCTCACAATGACTCTCTGAGGTGGGAGGATTCTGCTCTTTCCTCTATATTGGGGAAACTGAGGTACAGAGACGTTGAAATGGACTGGTGAGGGCCACATAGGACACTTGTGACTATACTGGAGTTCTCTTATGTTTCCCCCTTCCTTTCCTTTCCTTTCTTTCTCCCTCCCTCCCTCCTCCCCTTCTTCCCTTCCCTTCCTTCTTTCTTAGAGACAAGGTCTCATGTAGACCAGGCTGTCCTTGAATTCTCTACGTTCCCAAGGATAACCTAGAACTCTTGATCCTCCTGCTTTGCACCTCCCAGGTGCTGGGAGCACACCACCACATCCGGGACCTCTGAGCCCCTAGAGAGAGTCCAGGCAGTGGGGAGGGATAGTTAATCATACTGGGGCAGGGGTGGACCATCAGGCCTGGGGGAGGGGAGCCAGCTCTGGTAACTCTGGATGGTGAGGGAGCCAGCTGGGCTCAGTGGAGTGTGCAAGCAGGGTGAGGGTGTTGCAATGGCATCTGGAGGCTGAGGATGTGCAGAGGAGATAGTGTTTTGGGGGGTGTGACCCTACCCGGCCACCTTGATAAGCTGTGACAGGAAGGAGGGGAGGGGAGCTTCCTCTGGCTGCTGACCCCTCTGTCACTTCCGTGTCCTCACAGATGACTTGACCTGGGTTCCTCAGGGTGGGATAAGTACCTATCATAAAGTCCTAGTGTTCTGTAGCTTCTCAAGGTTCCAGGCCAACCAGCAGGACACAGGGCAGAGCTGATCTGACTGTGGGTCAATGACGGAAAGGTGTGGCTGGCACCAGGGACCCACTGTTGGTGAAGGGTGAGGACAGGCCTGGGCATGACTCTCCAGTTCATCATGAAGGGTTGCTAGGAAACTTCCCCCACTTCCTTTTTCTCCTTTTGATGAGTCGTTGATAGGGTGGCTCTTGAGGTACATCGGGTAGGGTTACCATCCGCAGAACCAAGAGGCATCAGGCTGCACCAGGGTCCTAGAACACGGCTTTGTCTGTAAATTAGGATCCTGGGAGAGGCCCGGAAAACTGTAGGTTTACAGCTGGAAAGGGAGGGTGGCCTTAAGCAGCTGCTCTTAATTGTTTTGGAAGTATTTTTTTATTAATCCTCCCCCTACCCTGTGTACAGACATTTTGTTTGCATGTATGTCTGTGCACTCTCAGGGGTCAGAAGAGGGCATCAGCCCCCCGGAACTGGAGTTACACATGGTTGTGAGCGGCTATGTGGATGCCGGGAACTGTCTTCTGGGGAGATGAAGCCGTCTTTCCCGTCCCACTATTTGGGAATCTTTGATCCTCAGCCGGTGAAAGGCTTCAAGCAGACTCTGATGTGAGGGACTTCTGTTCTTCCTATGTCCCCATACTTTCCCCTTTCTGTCCTGCCTTGTTTGAACCCAGAGTGAGAGGTCTGATGTCAGCAGCCCCGCCCACTATGATCACTGATGTCAGCAGCCCCGCCCACTATGATCACTGATGTCAGCAGCCCCGCCCACTATGATCACTGATGTCAGCAGCCCCGCCCACTATGATCACTGATGTCAGCAGCCCCGCCCATTATGATCACTGATGTCAGCAGCCCCGCCCACTATGATCATCACCATTGCATCTGAACATTGCCCTGTCATTTCCCATCCATATCATCAATGTCAGCGGCGGTATTTTTGTCACAGCCACCACGGCCGTCACTTACATGCCTCCCAGCATGCCCACTGGTGTTTCCTCCATCACCATCACCTGTGCCAGGCTGACTCCAGGAAAATGGTGCCGCCCCTCCTCATCAGCATGGCTGACACCTCCTTCTCACATCACTATGCCCGCCCCCTAGCCACTGGCCTGCCCCTCACACCCCTCCCATGTGGGTGTTCAGCCCTGCTCAAGCTGTATATCAACTCTGTGTCCACGTGCCCTGTGACCCGGCAGCAACCTTGGAGGGTGTTTGTCCTCATTTCAAAGCCCAGCGGGGTCAGTGGTTAACTCAGGGTGCAGAGCTCATAACCACAAAAGGTCACCTGTGTGGTGAGAGGAGGCTGGGTTGGGGACAGCAGGCTCAGTGACATCCATCTCTTTCGGAAATTATTGGGGTCCAGCCTCTTTAATTTCCTTCCCAGGGGCCCAGAAGAGACGCTCCTAATGGCGGGAGGGGGTAATCTGTGGAAAAATAACCTAAGTACACTGGGTTCTTTGGTCCATTTACCTTATTCCTCTGAGATTCAATTCTGTCTCCACAGCTTCAGTTCTGTACTCAGACTCAGCTCCTCTCTGTCCCCTCTCCTCCTGTCCTCTCCTAGCTCTAACTAAGCTCCTTTTGCCTCGTCTTCATTTCTCTCCATCTTGGTCCTCTCCTGGAACTGGCCTCTGTCTTCTCTGCACCCTGACTCCTACCATACTATGCAAAAACTTCCAAGGACCCTACAAGAGCTGTGATAGCCAGCTTCATGTGCAACCCCAAAGGGGAGTGACTAGAGGAGGTGGGGTCAGATAAGGCCTGGAATAAGTCAGAAAGGGAATTTATATGCTCAGAATATATTCTTGTAAGTGGTTAGGTGAGTCTATCATAAATGTGCACAAACTACAATCTTACAAGTGGTTAGGTAAATAAGTCTATCTATAGGTCATTAAAATAAAATGATACGTCTCGATTGTCCTGTGCCGCCATATATACTGGCAGGGCAGGATAACTTTACCAGGAGCTAGGAAACCTGTCTCAAAGCTACTTTGCACCTGGTATGCAAAAAACCCTTTGGTTCTGAGTCAATTTCTCTGGAATGCCATTTGGACTGAGAGAGAAAGGAGGGCCTGAGCTTCATTTGCACATGAAATAAAGCTATGCATCTACACATCGCCTGTCTCCTAAGCCTAGGAGACAGGTTGTCTCTGTAAGGGTGTTACCTTAGTTCAGCTCAGCAGCAGGTCTGAGAAGCTTATACTGTCTGCTGTTATGGCCTAGGAGTTATGGGCGCACAAGAAATTAATAGTAGGAAACAGCTGATATATTACAAGCCGGATAACATCAAATATTCCTTGATATTTGACTTCTCCTCCAGAAGGATTCCTTGACCCTTCAAGGTATAGCTCTATCATATACAGCTGAGTTCTTACTACATTCCTGAAGCTCATGACATATCTCCACTGTGGAGAGAGGACAGCATAGGTTCCCGGAACACTACCAGCCAGCCTCCTGCAGCCAGGTGGAGTGCAGGGTCAGTGAGAGGGGAGGCTAGGCCTGGAAATCCCCCCTTTCTGTCCTCTGTCCTCTCATGGCTGCCCTGAAAATGCTGATTGCTTCCCCGGAGCTTGATGCTCACTGAGGCGTGTGGTGGCTGAACAGTGTGGTGCAGCTGGAGGCTTTGTGAGTGGAAGGCCACTGATATGGGACCTTGCTCTGTCTGTTAGTTATTTGGCGGTGCTCTTACCCTGCGAGGAAATGTCACGAAACACGACAGAATCCACTAACAAGAGTTTTATTAAGATAAGAGAGACAGACAGGTGTGCTCAGGCCTGTGGAAGGACACGTGCATAAAGAAGGATGCCGGGAATATGGCGCTGGCTTATAAAGGCTGGGTGGCACACGCGTACACAGGTCCATGTGGCTATTCCACGCATGTGTGTTGAGTGCTTTTACGTAGCCATGCAAAGCCACGGGGTCCTGGTTACACCAGACGTTTTGACCCAGAAATGGCTATTTTGACCTGGAACTGGCTAGGCGGAAGTGTCTAGGTCCGCCGGACATGCCCAACGGTGGGGGCGTGTTGTGAATCTATTACTGTGGCCCTCCCATATTCCTCAGGTGGCCATGGAAGAGATCCTTCCCACGGTGAAAACTAGACGTGGGAGGGGCCAGGGAGAGGCCAGCGTCACAGGTGACACAGATGGTAAAGGAGTCTATGGGACACTAGATTCTGTAGCCAGGGGCCCTGGATAGTTCCCAGGGAGGAGGGAGGAGGCAGTGAACAGGTCCACCAGCCCTGAGAAGAGTCCTGGGGTTGGGAGCAGAGGCACAAGGCTCCATCCAATGTGGCCTGCAGAGCAGAACAGCCCCCTCCTCTCAGTCCTCATTGCCTGGGCTGTAAAACAGGCTCATTGTGTTTACTGGGCTATGGGCAATTGTAGGCCAAACTTGTGTTCAGGTCTGAGCACACAGTGGGGCCAGTAATGTAAGGAGTCACCATTCCCTCTCTTGGGGAGCACAGGATGGTGGGCTCTGAGGGTGCCTCCCTCCTGCTGAACTGACTCCTCGGTTGCCTCGCTGTGTGACCTTGGACTGGTATCTGCCCTCTCTGAGCCCCAGACTCTCAAATGGGAAGTGAGGACAACTCACCCCTCCCCCTCAGCAACATATTGAGTGGAGCTCCAAGGCGACAGAGAGCTGAACTGAAAGTTTTTATTTATTTATTTATTTATTTATTTATTTATTTATTTATTTATTTATTTGGCAGTGGGGAAACTCTCTGGGCCTAATACACACCCCTGCTGCTGATGTCAGGGAGGGCCCCTGGCCAACCTTTTTGAGGATTCCATAAGGCAGGGTGCAGGGCAAGCCTCAGCAGGGCCAGGAGGCCAAAGACACAGGGAGCCAAGGGGTGAAGACCAGCAGGCTGGTATACGTTTCTGGAGAACAGGTTGCTGGGAGGCCTTGGGCAAGCTCCACAGCCTCTGAGACTGGTCTGTGGAAGGGTCAGCGTATGAAAACTGACCCTGTCATGGCCCTTTCTGGCCACTTCCTGGGTCACTGGCTACTCCCAAGGGTTGTTGCTGGGACATGAGTGACAGTGTCCCTCAGAGTACAGGTCCAGGCTGAGGAGTCTGTGGGGGTAAGGATTATGAGGAACCATGTTTTCTGAAGTGGGGTAACATTTAAGGTGGTCCGCGGGGCTCCTAGATGCAGTGTTAGGGTACTTCTTTATTCATTGTGAGTCAGGGTCTCATGTAGCCCAGGCTGGAATGACTATATAACTTAGTGTGGATGACCCTGACCCTCCTGCCTCCACCTCTCAGGATGTGGGATCACAAAGCGCTGTACCACGCTGGATTTGTGGGGTGTCAGAGATCAATCCAGAGTGTCCTGCATGCTGGACAAGCACTGTCCGCTGTACCCCAGCTCCAACGTGAGGGTTTCTGAAGTTTGTACTGCCTCCTGTATTAATCTCTGGAAGGTCTTGGCGTACATCTACAATTTACAAGAACCCTGCACAGAGCATAGGAACGCAGACATATTCCAAAGGTTTCCCGGATGTTGTTATGTGGCCATGGTGACTACTCCCTCTGGGGTCTGGGCCAGCAGACCTGGCTCAGGGTGTTTGGAGGTGGCCGGGTGTTGGGACAGCATTGAAGACTTGGATGTTTATCTCCACCCTGCTCTTGCCTTGCTGTGTGACCTCAGGCAAGCCTCCTAGTCTCTCTGAACTTAGGAAATGAACAGAGAGACCTTATAATATGAGTGGACCCAGGGCTCATCCGGCAAAGGGAAGTTGGGATCGTCTCATTTTGAGTTACCTAGGAAAGTTCGTGGGCTCAGGTCTGGGGGGAAGCTGCAGCCCTTTCTCAGCACCCCCCACCCCTGTTGACCCTGCAGCCTCCCAGGGCGGCTGGCAGCCTTTTGGATGAAGCAGAGCCTTTGGATCCCTCCACGTCAGGCAGAGGAGCAGGTAGAAGGAGGATGTCAGTCAAGTTGCCCAGCCCAAGGCAGGCTCTGGCTTCTGCCCCTGCCAGGTCCTCCCTAGGGCTTTTCTAACGCCATACAGTCTGTGCCTCCTGCATCCTGTGACTGCCTTTTTATAGATGGGCAAATTCAGAGAGGTAAAGTGACTTTCTCAAGGACACACAGCAATCTGGGCCCAAATCCTGGAGTCATCTCTCCATCCATTTCCTATGCTGTCCTTTCTGAGTTCCGGAACTGGAGGTTCAGAACGACAGACTGGGACTAGTAGTATCTGTGCTAAAGTACAACCCTATCGGAGACTATGGGGGTCCAGCCTCTCGATAGTCCCCTCCCAGGGTCTGGGAAGAATCTACAACCAGCTGATAATTAATCTTTGATGAAAAGAAATGAATCTATGTACACAAAACTCCTTAGTCCATACACTTTATTATTCTGTGTCAGTTCTCTCTCTACAAGCTTCTACTCTGCTCTCATTTCAACTCCTTTCTTGCCTGATTTCTCTCTACATTTATCTGTTGTCCCCTCTAGGTTCTATCTTAATTCCTTCATCTAGTTCCGCCCCTTCTAGGTTCTCATCCATCTAGTTCTTTCCCATATCAGCTCCTCTCCCATCTCCTTCTCTCTCATCTGGGTCTTCCTCACCTAGTTCTTCCCCATCTGGCTCTTCCTCATCTTCCATCTCGTTCCTCTAGTCCTCTCCTCTAGCCCTTCAATCCAGTTTTTCCTCGTCTCAGTTTGTTCCTCTCAAGTTCTTACCCATCTAGTTCTTCCATTCTCTTTTCTCTTCTCCGTCCTCCCGTGCCCTGGGAGTCCCGGTATATATACACTTACAAGCAGTATTCCCTTAGCAGTGCAAAGCCAGGCTTCCAGGGTCAAACAGAGGGGTGATAAGAATCACATAGAGGGGCAGTAATTGTTAATTATCATTTGCAACCCCAAAGGAAGTGACTAATGGGGAAATGAATTAACTAAGGGTAAATTCAGGTAATATCTAAGAAGAGGGATCTTATGTACTCAACTATAATCTTAAACGTGATTGGAAGAAAATGTTAAGAATCTATACGTTGCTAGGTCAATGGGAGAAAATAAAACTGTCTTCTTTTTTCCTGTGGCTCCTCTGTCCAAGCTATCTGCTGTTTTTCTGTAGGGCGGGTGAAGGTATGCTCAGTCGCTAGGCAACCTGTGTACAGCTAGATGCCTCTGGTGATAGTTAAAGGGCGATCTGGAACTAGAGGTAAGGTTTGGGAAAGGAGGAAGTTAAGCTGAATTGGCACATCCTCCAGGCCTTCTCAAATGGGTAGTCTGGACACTTAAGTCTGTTCTTAGAGAGTACAGAGATATCTCTGATAAGGTACTTTCCTCCGTCTGGGGACGGTCCTGGCCGGATGCCACCAATGACAATAATTACAGAGAGACTTGAACTGGGATTCTGGCTGTGTGTAGCTGTCTCGCAGGTTATCAAAATATTCCTTTAGTAGAGGGGAAATGGTGCCCAATAAATGGTGGAAAAGCTACAATAGCACACAAGAAACTCACAGCAGGAAACGGCTGATAATCAAAAGCCAATACCACCAAGGCTCCTTGAGCCTCAGCCTGACCTCTGGAAGGCCCTTGGCTTCTTCCAGGTATTAGCTTTGTCATAATCAGCTGAAATCCTACTTTGTATATTTTTGCGGCTTGTAGCACAACCCCCATCCCCAAACCAACCAACCCACCTACCCACCCCACCCACCCACCCCCTGGAGTTAGCAAGGGGAAACAGATGGAGGGTGTCTCACTGCCTGTCCACTCAGTGTGACCTGCCACTTAGGAAGTCAACGCGAACCTAGGCTGTATTGATAGAGATAGGGCACCACACAAGGGAAGGAGGAGTCCTGATCTCAGTGTGGGGGGACTGTTCCTGGAGAACTAACCGAGTGTGTTGTAGTAGGGAAGGGGCACGGAACCCCTGGAGAGACACAGACACGCGGAAGGGTGTGAGGCCCCTGAGGTTGCTTGGCGTAGGGCTCTCTTCTGCTAGATGGCTGCTGAATAGACAAAAACGTGACCCCTGGCATCCTTTCACACTGCAGCTTTGGCAACTGGGACACCCAATACTTAGGCCTGTCAGAATCACCCCTTTTCTCGGTCCCACATGGTAAGGATCCCCAAGGGACAGGCTCCATCCATCCATCCGTCTGTCCGTCCATCCATCCATCCATCCGTCCATCCATCCATCCATCCGTCCGTCCGTCCATCCATCCATCCATCCATCCATCCATCCATCTGTCCATCCATCCACCCATCCATCCATCCATCCGTCCGTCCGTCCATCCATCTGTCCGTCTGTCCGTCCATCCATCCATCCGTCCATCCGTCCGTCTGTCCATCCGTCCGTCCATCCACCCACCCACCCACCCACCCGTCCGTCCGTCCGTCCATCCATCCATCCGTCCATCCGTCCATCCTTCCATCCATCCATCCATCCATCCATCCATCCATCCATCCATCCATCCGTCTGTCCATCCATCCACCCATCCATCCACCCATCCGTCCGTCCATCCATCCATCCATCCACCCATCCATCCATCCGTCCGTCCGTCCGTCCATCCACCCACCCACCCACCCGTCCGTCCGTCCGTCCATCCATCCACCCACCCATCCATCCATCCGTCCGTCCGTCTGTCCGTCTGTCCATCCATCCACCCATCCATCCATCCATCCTCTAAAGGCAACAGCCACATCAGCAAACAAACAGGAGACCCAGGCCTCCCCGCTGGAGCCGGCAGCCCAGGCCGTACCTGCTCCTGGTTGTGCAGACCGAGCTTTCTCACCCTGCCGTCAGTCGTCCTGTCTGGCTCCCCACAGCTCTAAGAGGCAGGTGTTATCAGCTCCTTTGTAGCTAGGAAAGCAGGGACCCTGGAGTTGTGGTGATTGGCAACCGCTTACCCAGGGCCTGGCGCTCCACAGTGCACCTTAGGCCTCTGCTGTCGGCCCATGGACTTGAATGAAGCTCCATGATGCTTGGGTGTAATGACCAAGGTCCCATGCCAGTCAGAGCCTGTTCTGGAAAGGGGATGCAGGGAGGTACCTGATCTTCAGCCTGTGAGGGGAAGCAGGGTGTTCCCTCTGAGTCTGCCCTGTACCTCCTCACAGGGGGTACCTAAGGTATGAACCCTACTTACAGATGAGGAAACAGAGGCACAGAGAGGTTAGGTCATCTGTCCACGGTCACACAGCAAAGAAGTGGAAGGGCCAGGATGAGGCACTGGAACTCCATATATTTACCCAGGATGCTCACAGGCTAGGCAAGCTGTCACTCCAGCCCCTTGACAGCACCTGCTTGGATGGCGGGCCTGGCTGACTGGTGCTCTGCTCTCTCCCAGGTCATGAGTGTCTTGCTGTTCATTGAGCATGTGGTGGAGGTGGCCCGCGGGAAGGTCTCCTGCAGGTTCTCCAAGACGCCATACCTCAGGATCGGTATGTCTGGGGACAGTGGTGGTTGGGAGGGGACCTGTGGGCAGTACATGATTTAGGGCACATGGACTGGGGTCTGTAGTCCTGCCATCTTTGCTGGACTCCTGTGCATCCCTGACTCTTTAGGAGCCTGGAGTATTTCATCTGTGAATGAGACTCTCCCCTGTTTATGCTAAGGGCTTTCTCAGGCTCTGAGGCTCAGACCATATTGGCCACTTCACATGTGTCCTGCCCACCAATCTCTCTCTCTGCCATTCATAGCCCTCATCTGGGTAAGGAGAACCAGCCTCCTACCCTGGTCTGGTCCCGGGCTTCCCTGCTCACACTCGTGGCCCCACGCTAGCAGTTCCCAGGTTCTGGTCCCCGGAACCCATACAGACTTTGCCTCAGCCTCTGCCCTGCCTTGCAGCCGACCTGCTCTCCAGCTTCCTGCTCATTGGAGTGCTCTTCGCCATCAGCATCAGCCTGCTGTTCGGAGTGGTCAAGGTAAGGCCTGCTGTCCTGAGTAACCCAAGATCTTCACATGTTTTTGTGGGGGAGATGCTGCTTCCCATGGGACTCCATAATCTGTCAGCTCTAGTCCCTTTCAGGATGTGACTTGACTGGGCTATGGGTGGGGGCTTCGGGGTGGTGGGGTACTCACAGGGGACCTGTGTTCTGGAGAGTGTGAGTGGGGTTGGGAGCTTTGAGATGAAAGAGGAAAGGGACAATAGTGTGGGTATAGGGAGACTGAAACTGGGCTTGTCCTTAGGGACAAGAGTCCACCCTCCCCCACCCCCGCCCTGCTCCCACGCAGAGGGACACTTGCTCATGAAATCCTGGGAATGTGTGGTTGCACTAGGGAAGGCAGACAGACCCAGAGAGAGAGTTGGGGTGACATGGGGGAACCTGACACAGATTGAGTCAGGGTGTGGCTTCACTTTCTGCAAAAGAGAAGACATCTGGGGCTCAGCAGTTAAGAGCAGTGGCTGCTCTTCCAGAGGACCTGGGTTCAATTCCCAGCACCCACATGGCAGCTCATAACTGTCTGTAACTCCAGTGCCAGGGGACCTGACACCTTCACACCAATGCACATAAAATAAATGTAAATAAATAATTAAAAAAAAAAAGAGGAGCCATCTGCCCCATGACTCTCAGGGAGGTAGGAAACTGACCTTGTCACTTGGCCACCTGGAGAGAGTCCTGCCTTGTAGATGGTGGGGATGCTGGTTAGGCAGAGGTGGTGGCCTAATGCTGGCCTGGAGTGTCTGACTCCCTGGACACCCCTTCTGTGTCTGAGAACCTCATCTCCCGGGAGTGTCCTCACGGTGTGGTGTGCCTACAGGGGATGGTGCAGAAACCCACACTGTCCAGCTAAAAATGCAGAGCAGGGGTCCCTGAAGACTCAAACAGGGTTCCTCTGTCACCTCTGTGTGGGTTAGACAACCATGAGACCCCCCAGGATACCACCTTTTCTGTTACTTTGCCCCCCAATGGGGCATATATGCATAGGTGCTGGGTTCCCACCAGTGGAGGGGCCCACCTCTTCGGGCCTCTTTCCATGGCCTGTCACATGTGGCCTTGACTACCCAGAGGAAGATGGCTACTACAAAGGACAGGCTCCTCCCCCTGCAGGCCCCTCCCCCTGTAGGCTCCTCCCCCTGGGCCTTTACCTGCTGATGCCTCTGTGTCTGGCCCCGTGCTCTGTTCCTTCATCTAACAAATTCTGGATCTAGCCGCTATCTCCTTCCAGGATGTCCTGTCGGTTCCCTTCTCTGTAGACCGGACCCCTTGTGGCTCCATAAGGAAGAAATGATGAGTCAGGTTCTGCTCTTGGAGTCTGCCATCAGCTTCCATTGCTGGGGTGAAAATACCCGAGAGAAGCATGTAGAAGGAGGGTTCGTTTCGGCTCGTGTTCCCAGCCCACGGTGTGCTGGCTCTCTTTCTCTGGGTGTGAGATGAGGCAGAACATCACCGTGGGGAGGAAAGGCCCGTATGGCTGACAAAGCCGCTCACTTCGTGGTGGCCAGGAAGGAGGGAGGGGAGAAGAGGGGTCATGGGTGAATCCAGAGCACACCCCAGTGACCTTCAACCTCTAATCAGGCCACACCCCCTAGTTCCAACCATTTCTCCATGCTATCATCTCATACCCCTTTGCTGAGCTCAGTTGGTAGAGGGCTTGCGCAGAATGCACAAGGCCCTGGGTTCAGTCCTCAGCACTGCACAGACAGGGCATGATGGTGCATACCTGCAGTCTAAGCACTCTGGAGGTGGAGGCAGGAGACTTAGGAGTTCAAGGTCATCCCTGGATACAAAGGGAGTTTGAGGCCAGCCTAGAATGTATGAGATCATGTCTTAAAAAAACCAAAAGAGAGACAAACAAAAACCTATAACAGAGCCCCTGTATATGGAGCTGGTTTGCTGGTGTCCTCTGAGACACCAAGATACCCCTCTCCCAGTCCCCAGAGTGTGACTCACAGGAAGGTGTGTGGACAAGGCCTCGTCACAGGTCTGGTAGCATCAGTGATAGCCAAGGGACAGAACAAGATGCATGGGGACAGGGGCAGCACTGTGGAGTGTTGGCATGTCAGGTGTACCTGACGGGATGCACCTGCCTTCTAGAACCGGGAGAAGTACCTGATACCCTTCCTGTCCCTTCAAATCATGGACTTCCTGCTGTGCCTGCTCACACTGCTGGGTTCCTACATCGAGTTGCCAGCCTACCTGAAGCTTGCCACCCGGCCCCGGCCCGTGAGTACCTGTGTGAATGACCTCCCCTGGGCAGGCTGGCCAAGGCAGGGTCCTTTTCCTCCTTGATATCCTTTAACAAGGCCCCTAGTCCTGCACACCATTCCCAGGCTCCTTCCTTTGCAGGCTGTACCTCGTGCCTTAGGACCAAATGAGGGTGACGTGGGGTTGGAACCTGGTGTGCAGTGCTACCACAGGGCAACAGCCCCAGCCTCAGATGACAGTAATACGTATCCAGGCCTTAGAGCCTGGTGGGATGGCTATTTACACTGGTCATGTGTGGGTTACCCCAGAGAAAAGGGGGTGGTGCCCTTTCAGGATTCAGCCTTAGTCTAATTCCTCTTTTGGAATCAAACGAGATGGATGGATGGTTAAGACCAAGGAATGAAGGAATGGAGGGAAACTGTGATGGCCCTAGCCGGCCACAACACACACAGCTCTGTCGTTCTTGCTTTTCACAACCCCCCAACTCCGGTCCCTGAAGGGCTGGGCTGCTGGAAGGTGGGAGGGCGGAGGAGTCAGAAAACCCCCGTTGTGATCCCAGCTCTGCACACACCCTGATGTGAGCATCGCACATCTCTTTCTCTAAGCACAGTTGATGAGGGGATGGCTGGTGGGTAGTCTCCCAAGGGAGGGCCACTCTGTGCCCTGCTCCTGGGGCCTCATGCTTCCTCTTGGTCCTCCTAAGGGTCCCTCGAAGGTCCCCTTGATGACCCTGCAGCTGCTCGACTTCTGTCTGAGCATTCTGACCCTGTGCAGCACCTACATGGAAGTACCCACCTACCTTAACTTCAAGTCCATGAACCACATGGTGAGTCTCGGTGGAAGACCAGGCCACATCCTGGCTGTGCAGCCTGGGGCAAGGTGTCCCCCTGACTCCGGGGAGGGGTCATGGTCGGAGACTGAGTTTCCTGGGGGGACGACTCAGGTGTGAATGGCATATTGGGGAAGCAACTGTCAGACAGAAACTTCTAGGGTGAAAAGAGGCCTGGCCACAGTGAGTCATAACCTCCTGCCTTGGCAGCTGCATTATAGGAATGACCACAAGTGTCCACTGCTGCCTGACTCACTGTCCCTAAGCACGGTGGCCTAAAATAACACGTTATGTCACGGTTCTGAGGACCAGGAACTGTGCGGTGGCTGGTTAGGTGGTTCAGTTGGTGGCAGCTAGCATGGTACTGGGCTGGAGTCAAGGGATCTGCTCCCCAGGGGTTCTTGCATCAGCACTGATGCCTTACAGGTTCCTCACAGTGCAGACCTTAAGTAGGGCAGCCTGAGCATCCTCAGGGCATGGCTTCTGGCTCCTCAGTGGAGGGATCGAGAAGGAGAAAGGGAGGCATCAATAGGGATGTCTTCATTCTGATTTCAGGCTGGCTACCCCTGAAAGCTCACATCTGCTCCCAATTGAGTCTAGCCCCCCCACTCCAAGGAAGAGACCAGTGTTCCTTAGTTCAGAAGAAGGAGTATCAAAGAACATGTGGGGAGCCAGGTGTAGTGGTGTTTGCCTGTAATCCCAGCACTTGGGAGGCTGAGGCAGGAGGATTGCTGTGAGTCTGAGACCAGCCTGGGCTACATAGCAAGACTGTTTCAACAAACAAGACAGGCAGACAGGATGTGTGGGCATATCTGCTCCTTCCCCAGAGGTGGTGCCTCTCATACCTGGTGTCAAGCAAGTTGGTCCCAGCTGGAGCTACCCTGGTGGTGGTGGGTGTGACACCTGCCAGGTGTCAGAGGACTAGGTGGCTCCTAGCAGCTAAAGCCATCTGATGAGGCTATGAGGTGGTTCCCAGCCTGGGAAACACCAGCTACACTCATTTCCCCTGGGGCTCCTGAGTTGGGAGCTGCCAAGGTGGAGTGTGTGTATGTGTGTATGTGTGTGTGTGTGTGTGTACCTGTGACCCTGACTGGTCGGGGGGACTACAGTCCTGAGGGCTGAGGTCTTGATGAGGCTCTATATCGTTGCAGAATTATCTCCCGAGCCAGGAAGGCATGCCCCACAGCCAGTTCGTCAACATGATGATCATCTTCTCAGTGGCCTTTGTCACTGTGCTCATCCTGAAGGTGAGTGCCCCCCACCCCCCGATTCTGTGAGCATGGTAAAGGCTGTGCAGTGGCTCAGGTTCCCCATAATGGACTGTGAGGAAGCAGGATGAGGTGTGCATGTGGTCCCCTCCTCCTTCTCCCTAGCCCTCCTGCCTCAGCTCCTCTGTCTTGGCTTGGAATCCTTGGGGGACATTCTGCTCAGAGGCTGTGGGTCTGTGAAGCCACGTGCACTCAGCTACCTGGGCCTAACATGTAGCTCTTCATGACACTGGCCCAATGTGCTGTCCCAGGTTAGACCTCAGCCCTATAGGCTGAGGCTACACACATTGTCCTGTGCTGTTTAAAAAAAAAAACAAAAACAGCGTATCAGAGACTTTTGTTTTGTTTTTGAGACAGGGTCGAGGCTGGCCTCAAACTTACTTACCATGTAGCCCAGGCTGACTTTGAACTCCTAATCCTCCTGCCTCCACTTTCCAAGTGCTGGGATCACTGGCGTGTGCCCTCATTCTTAGCTCAGAGGCAGTTTTGAAGAGGATTTACCCATCACTGTGCTGTTTCAAGATGGGTGGAGCCCTTTGGATAGTGAGTTCTCCATCACTGAAATGGCTGAGTAGGGTGTGCCTGGCTGTGTCCAGGCAGGCTGCAGGGCAGATCAGAAGCCTGGAAATCCTTGCTGCATAGTGGTGGTGGGCATCAGGATGGGCAGTCTCTGGGGCATGCCAAGCTGGCATGTGAGAAAGCCCAAAGCCAGAGTGGGAGGGGAGTCTGAGCAGTTGTTTGGGTCTTGTGGGGTGATCGAGTGGTAGCTCCCTGGGGCCATTGAACATCTATCCAGAGCCTCCCAGGCAGGAGCAGGAGGGTGGACAGAGCACAGTCTAAACAGGCTCTTTTCCAGGTCTACATGTTCAAGTGTGTGTTGAGATGCTACAGATTCATAAAGTACATGAATTCGGCCGCAGAGAACAGCAGTTCCAAGATGTTCCTCAAGGTGAGCCTGGTGGAGGGTCAGATATCAGGGTTACCACTCTCTTGCTGTGCCACTTGGGGCCAGTTCCTTTCCCTCTCCGGGCCTCAGTACTTGTAAGAAGATTGTTGGAACAGAACAAATGAAAACAGCATCAGTCTGATGGTCTAAGATTCCATCCATCTACCCACCTATCTACCAATCCATCATCCAGCCATCTACCCACCTACCAGTCCATCATCCAGCCATCTACCCACCTATCCACCCACTCATCCATCTATTAATTTATCCATCTATCTACCTACTCATCCATAATCACCCATCCAACCATTATACATCGTATTTACCCATACATTCATCCAACCATTGTCTATTCATCTATCCATCATCTATCCATCCATCTACCCACCTACCAATCCATCATCCAGCCATCCAACCGTTATACATCATATATTTATCCATCCATCCATCAGTCTATCAATCCATCCAACCATTGTCTAACCATCTATCCATCATCCATTCATCCATCTACCTGCCTAACCATTCATCATTCATCTACCTACTTACCCATCCATTCATCATCCATCCATCTACCTACCTACCCATCCATCATCCAACCATCAATCTACTTATCCACTCACCCATCCATTCATCACCCAGACATCTACCCACCTATCCACCCACTCATCCATCTATTCATTCATCCATCTATCCATCTTCTCATCCATCCATCTACCCACCTACTCATCCATCACCCATCATCCAACCATTATACATCCATACATTTACTCATTTTATAACTTATCCATCCATCCATCCATCCATCCATCCATCCATCCATCCATCTTTCTACCTACCCACACACTTATCCATCTACCCATCTATCAAACTATCGTCCATCCCATATATCTACTCATTCATTCAACCACCCATCTAACTATCAATCATTCATCCACCCACCACCCACTCATCCATCTACCCATCCACCCATTCACTCACCACTCACCATCCACCCACCCAACCAACCAGTCTCCATTTTTTATCCATCATCTATCCACCTACTATCCTTTCATCCTTCCTCCTTCCTTTACCGCCTCTTGTTCCTTTGGTCTTGTACCCAATCCTAGAGGGTAGAGGACATTGAGATGCCACCTCTGTCTTAGGGCTGTGCACAGTCTGGAGTATGAAACGCAGGGACCTTGAACATTGAGCTGGCACACCAGTGCATTAGAGAATGCTTCCTGGAGGAGGTGACCTCTGGTAGGGGGACAGGAAATAGAGTGCCTGGAGGCAGCTGACTGTGAAGTGATAGAAAATTGCAGGTGCGCTAAGTGTTGGGAGCTCAATTTCTTTGAACAGTGGAAACTGCTTTAGTTAATACATTTTTGGTTGCAGGTAGCAGAGACATAAATCCTGTTGATTTAAGTCCCAAAAGGGATTTAGTAGCCTGTAGCACTTAAAAGTCCAGTATAGGTGTAGCTGAGTCCTGATCTTGGGGTTTGATCCCTATCTTTTGACTCTCTTCTCCTCAGTCTTGGCTCCAATTTCAGGCAGACCTTCCCGATAGTGGCAAAATAGCTGCCAGACCCCATACACTGGCATCCTACCCTTTTAGTCACCCCAGCAGCAAGAGCAGTATATCTGACTGGACCAGCTTGGGTCACTTGACTTTCCCGAGTCAGAGGACTATAGCCAGGGGGATAGTATTCGACTTTGAGTGACTCATCCTAGGTGACATGTCTACCTCCTGGATGGGAGCTCGTTCTTTTGAGAGCATTTGGATGGAGAATGTTCATCAAACCCCTGGGGTATGGAGGCCGAACGGGCCGAGGCAGGTGCATCCCCTGTGGGAATAGGAAGCATACCCAGGTCTCACAGGCATGCAAGCCTCTGTCATCATCATTTTGATGGATGTGTGTGTCAGCAGGGGAGGGTCCCTGCACCCCTGGTTAGACTTGACGGTGCTCAGCTATCTCCTCTGTCTCTCCCAGGTGGCTCTGCCATCCTATGAGGAAGCCTTGTCTCTACCCACTAAGAATCCAGAGGGAGACCTTGCACCACCACCATACTCAGAAGTGTGACCCCACCAGGCCTCAGCCCTTGGGCTGGGAGAGGTGGAGCTTCCTTCTCCTGCTTCTTCACTTTGGTGGCTGCTGTGACCTACTACAGGACAATCTGCTTGTGCACCCCTCTTACTGACTTCTCCTCCTGGGGACCCCTCACTCACGACAGAGTCACCCCTGGGCTAAATGACCCTTTGAGTCTCAGTACACTCAGCCTAACAGCTCATCTTGTCCCCCCATCAGCAATGACTCTTGTTCGGAGCACAGTCGTGGCAAATTTGGTAGGGTGAGTTTGGTTAACAGCTACCAGCTTGATCTTTTTAGCCAGGCAGTCAGCACTGCAGGGGCAGCAGGAAAAGAATTTGAGCAGGCAACAGTTCCAGGTATCCACTTACATGCAGCTCTCAGGTTACAGGGAACTTTATGATCGTGGTGCCCATTTGCCAAAGTATGCATATAAAACAATTCCTTCAAACAGGTTGTTTAAACAGATAGCAATTCAGCCAACTGTTGTCACTAGGATTTATGATAAAATCCAATAAAAAACTGGATTCAAACAGAAGGAAAAGAAAAAGAAATGGAGTTCCTCCCACATTCCCTTCAGTGCACCCTGTGGGCGGGCACCCAGCCTCTGCTTGAGTTCCCCTAGCAGCTGGAGGCTGGGGAATCCAACAAACAATCCAGCAGCTGCCCTGTCCATTCTGCTGGGCGTGGGAAATAACGGTTGCTTCTGTTCTAAACAGTCCCTTCCCATGAGCCACCACTCTTGATGGCAAGCTGTCCTCACCTTCAGTCAACTGCTGGCTCTGTTCCCCCACGGCCACACAGTGGTGAGGTCCCTGCAAGGGTCATCTTAGCCACAGGCAGGGTTAGAATCTGGTTATCATACCATCCCAACAGCTAGATTGATCCAGCCTGTTTTGACCGAGGCTCTGCTCAGGCAATGGCAGGCTTGGAGTCAGCTGCTCTGTGGGTAGCAGTCAATCAACATGGCTGGCTGCCCAGTTGGGGCAGGCTAGCCCACGGGGGGTGAAAAGCCAGCTAAGAGGCTTGTGTTCCATGATGGCAGCGGGGAGGGTAGGTCCATGCCCCTCTGCTGGCTTTCCCATCGCTAGGGGTTGTGCTGAAGATTAATCCTATTGTTAGGGATCTACACCCTGTCTGTGGTGCTGCGGCGCTGAGAGAGGGCTGAGAGAGGTTCCCACTGCACCTGTGTTATTGCTTGTGTGTGACTTGGAATAGGGGCCAATAAAGCAGCTGCAAGCTTTGCCCTGGCTCCTGTGGTTCTTGACAGATGGTGTAGGAACAGAGGACCTCTGGCCTCCAGCCTGCACTATCCCAGCACATGCGTACACAGTACTTCTGCCCATCCCCTGGGCCCTGCCCAGCTTGTCAGTATCACTCCCTGCCCGAAGTTGTTTCTGACCACAGGTCACTGTGTGAACATCCTCACATCTCTCTGGTCCAGGGGAAACTCTGTTCACAAGGAGAGAGATGGCCTCCAGCCAGGGCCTGTTCTGGAGGCTGGGAACTCACAGGCTAGGGCTGGGAGATGGATCCATAAACTGTGGTCATCACCCAGTGCCATGGGGGAAAGTCCATGACCTCAGAGTCCTGAGGATGAAGCTTCTTAGGGGATGTTTCACCAAAGGGAGTGAAGAACAGGTTGTGCTAAGTAAAGGCTGGTCCAGGCCACAGTTGCAGAATGTGCAGGGCCACCATGGTGTGGGGAGGGCTGGGCTTAGTGTTCCACCAGCTGAGAGGAGAGGAGGCAAGCATAGCCCCTTGCATGGCAGGACCCTTTGCTTGCTCACTTTGGCCAGTCTCCTCCTGAAGAGCAACCATGGATGAAGATGGATGTGAAGCTTCAGTGAACCCATTTTACCCAGTGTTCCCAAATGTGGCCCTGATGGTTCTTAGGTCTCACCACAGAGGGAAAAGTCCAGGGAATTTGGGTTTCAAGTATGGCTAGATCCAGGACTGATTCTTTCTCTTTCAGTATCTCCTGCTTTCCCTGCTGGGGCTGCTGGGCAGTGAAGGGACTTCAGGAGATGCCAGGGTAGTTTGAGTCGGAGATCTGTCACCAAGAGAGACCAGATGCCTGGCCTGGTGGCATACTTGAGGACTGAGGCAAGAGGATCTCAAGTTATTTACGCTAGCCTGAGCTGCATAGTGATACCCTGTCTCAAAAAACCAAGTGCTGGGGCCATAACTCAGTAAGAGAGTGCTTCCCAAGCATGCACAAGGTTCTGGGTTCAATCCCCAGCACCGCATAAAAACAAAATCAAAGGCTGAAGACCCTAGCCTTAGAAGCTGTCGGGCTCCCTGGAGATGGAAGATTTCACTGTGTATTCTATTTGCTTTTTATCAGAATCCCCACGCAACAGATAACGTGTGACTCTAATACCAATGTAAAAGGAGCTTCAGAGAGGTCCAGAGACACCAAGTGACTTTCCTAAGGCCCCACAGCATTTGGGTTAGATGGAGACCTTTTATTTTCAGTCCCAAGTAAGGGTTGTTGGGATGGGCCCCCTTACCATGACCCCAAGTTTCCCCAGTAAGTAGAGGATGGGGCACGATCAGAGGTCACTTTGAATCCTATCACCACGGGTCCAGCGGGCCAAACTGGATCCCAAAGACCAGGAGGTGTCTGGGTGTACTTCTGCCTCCCCACTCCCTGCCCCCAGTGCTGGCCAGGAGTCCTGGTGCTGAGCTGTGTGGTGGGATTGTGCCCTGTGGTCAGGCAGTGGGGAGGGGGCAGCCTAGGGACAGGAAATAGCTGGGTTTGGGGAAGTCCATGTGGCCAGCCAAGTCAAGCGAGCTGTGGTCGCCTGGGCAGCCTGTGTAGGGGCCTCTCAATGCTCTACTTGAGGCTCAGACAGGGGCTCTTTGATGGGGAATGGGGACCCCCAGGGGCTGCCTGAGTGGGAGGCCAGGAGGAAGCCAGTTGGGAGAGGGGCTGTTGCAGGGCGGGCAAGATGGTAGCTGCTGCCAGGCCATGAAGCAGGAGAGCAGAGGTTTCTTGGAGACTATGACAGTGGTAGACTGATTGCCTGGGCCCTTCTGTGTTCCATCTCCATACGGAGGACGAGACACAGGCAGGCCTTGCCCATGATCCACAGGTGACTTCAGGCTGGTGCCCACTCTACCCTGGACCTCCAGGGTGACTATTGCCCAGCATCTACTACGTAAATCCAGGGGGTGGAGAAGTGTGTGTCCTCTGTGGATATGTGGGTGGAGTGTTAGGTGAGAGTGTCCTCCAGGTAGATGGAGATGCCACATATTAGTGGAACATAGTGCTAGGTGCTGGCCTCCCTGCATACTTCCCGCCTCATCTAGCACTTGGCTTCCAGCTGCGGCCCAAGACCATGTGACGTCACATTTGGCTCTTCATCCCACAGAGGCAGTGTTCTAGCTGCTGGCATGGCAGGGTATCCATCACATTTTTTGTAGGTCCTGGATGTCAAATAGCTCTGCAAGTGAGTGGGACTATGGCCTGTGACAGTAGACTAGCTGCTCCTTTTTGTGGCCTCTGCTTGACTTTGGGGTGATTATGAATTCCATTCAATAGGACTGCTTTTGACAGCAATTCCAATTTGTAATAGAACTGAGGCTGGCAAGCATAGGGAATAGCTTGCCACCTGGGACTCCACTTGGTTTGGACTATGCACCCGACCCTCTTCTCAAACATGTACTTGGTAATCTAAGACCACACCTGTTGCACGAGTCCTCTGTATAGTTTTGGTGCTTGTCCTGGATCTTGCTCTGTAGACCAGGCTGGCCTTGAACTCAGAGAGATCTGCCTGGCTCTGCCTCCCAAGTGCTGGGATTAAAGGCGTGCGACACCACCACCTGGCCTAAATGGTCTTATAATAATAATAATCCGGAGCCAGATATCAGAGTGAAAGCTGAAAGATCAGAGAAACAGAGCAAGTCACAGCCACTACCTCTTACCTCACCAACTCCTCAGCCTGACAGACCTGACAGAGCCTGCAAGAATGTGACTTCCTGTCTCCTCCTGCCTTACATTCCTTCCTCTGCCCTGCCATATCACTTCCTGTCTCAACCTTCCTAGTGCTGAGATTAAAGGTGTGTGTCCCAAGTGCTGGAATTGAAGGTGTGCGCCACCACTGCCTGGCCTCTATGGCTAACTCTGTGGCTGGCTCTGTCCTCTGATCTTCAGGCAAGTTTTATTTCCTAGATTATAAACAATATATCACCACACATACCTGCATTGAGCTGCACATTCACCCAGTTCCAAAAGACAGAATATATTTCCTTCCAAACAGTCATCAATAACTCCCCATTTTATGTCCCAGCGAGATGGCTTAGCAGGTAGAGATGTTTGTCACCGAAGCTGACAACCTGAGTTTGATCCCAGGACCTACATGGTAGAAGGAGAAAACTGACTTCTGAAAGTTGCTCTCTGACTTACACACACACACACACACACACACACACACACACACACACACACACATACACACACACACATACACACACACACACACACACACACACACACACAGGAATGTGTGTGCCTACACACACATACACACACACATGCACACACACACACACACACACACACACATCGCCGCCGCTGCCGCCGCCACCACCACCAAAAAACACCCACAGAAAAATACTTCCTTTTGTGGATAGTTTCTATCCAAATATGTTCCCAGATATATTTGACACTGAACTGATGCGGACACGACTGGTTTCGGGTGCATGCTCAGTAAGACAAACTGCATCCTCTGGTAAAAGACCTTATTTGCCATCTTATGCTGAGTGTAATTGGGCATGCATATGATTAAAATCAAATGCACCACAGGGGAGGGACAAGCATGGTGGGAAAATGTTACAGAACCCAAACCCGTCAATCAACATGGAGAATCACTCTTGCTAAGCCCCTAGCAACCAGCTCATCTTTCCCTTGAAGTCCAGAAAGGGCAGCCCTAACCAATAACCAGGGCCCTTCAGTATTCTCTCACTGGGGCAGCCTGCGGCTCACTTGCAGCAAACCTACCTGTCCTGTCTCTTTGCTCTTGGATAAAGTTTCCTTGCTGCTTTGCAATCGCTGTGAGCCTTTATTTCTGTTCCTTGAAAGAACCTGGAAACACCCAGTCCAGACACCGACCACAGGTGACAGAACCATTTTAAACATCAGAAGAGCAGGCTGAGAGCTTGGCCTGGGGCTCGCCATGGGCCTTTGGTGACAGCAGAACCTCTGTGGAGTGGAAACCAGCATCTGGGTGCAGCTGGGTAGGTCTCTGCAGCCACAGGCACATGTGCATCCCTGGCTGCCTGGGCTCCTGGGGACCGGTGCCCAAGGCCAGGCCCTTCCGCAGGATCCTGGAGGATGTCTGCCTAGGGAGCTGTCAAGTATTTCCCAGCAGGCAAGACTGGCCAGCATGAGGGAGCCACAGCTGGACACGAGCACCCAGCCTGTCTGCAGGATAGGGCAATGGTCACTCCAGGGGCCCAGATGGTCCAGCAGAGCAGTCAACCCCGGCATCCTCTGGCCCACGTGCTACCTCTCCAGCAGGATGGGTTGTGCAGCCACTCTTGGATGTCCTGGTCTAGATGACCTTTGGGTTTCTTCAGAGCCCAAGGTGTGAGGTATTACATCACTTAGCTGACCAGGAAGCCTGATTTTTTTTTTTAATTTTTTTTAAGACACAGTCTCACTTGCTTGCCCAGGCTTGTATCAAACTCTATTCAAGCAAGCCTCTTTTTCCAAGGCCACAACTACACGTGACTGCTAGTGCTTCTGGCTGTTTGGATTCTGATCTGAGTGTGACCTGGGCCCCCAGATACCTTTTCACCCAGAAGAATGGATTGATTATTTTTCCAATTGCTGTGACAAAATACCCTGAAAAAAGCCACTTAAGGAGGAGATGAGGTGTTATGGCTCATAGCTGGAGGCACGAAGCCGTGGTGGCAGGAGTTCCAGGTGACTGGTTGTATTGTGTCAGCAGTCAGGAAACAGTGATAAAATGCTAGTTCTCAGCCCCATTTCTCTGTTTTACTCAGTCCTGGACCCCAGCCCACGCGGCTGCCCACGTTTAGGGTGAGTCCCGCCACCTCAATTAACCTAATCAAGATAAACCCTCAAGGCACGCTCCGAGCTAACCTAACCTAGACATCCCTCACAGGTGTGCCCCGAGGCCTGTCTCCCAGGTGACCCTAGATTCCCCTCAAGCTGACAATCAATGTTAGTCATTGTTGCCACCCCCCCCATGTGTCCATGCTATACTCTGGGACACCAGGAAGTCAGGTGACATGTGCTCCTTGTCTGAGACATATGCCCAGTGTCTGAGGACAGAACTTGGACTTAGCAGGCCATCACAATGAGCAGCGGTGGGGCAGGCCATTGCAGGGACAAAGCCTGTGCCAAGCCATGGTGACCCTGGGCGAGCTCGTCACTGCCTCCTCATCTCCGCTGGCCGACACAAAAAGGTATCGAATAAGAAGCATCCACGCAGACCTCACTGCTCTTCCTTCTCACTCTGTGACAGGAACTTGAAGACCTCAGCTTCACAGAGGGCCAGGGGACATGGAGTCTCGGGAAGTCACCACAGCGGGTACGCAAACGGGACAGGGCATCAAGCCCAGCTCTATGCAATTCTCAAGTGATTCCTTCTAGTCAGGATCCCTGCAAGCCTGGCCTGCCAGGCCATGGCACACGGCAAGATGGTTCTGGGTGATATGCAAATGAGGAAGCTAGATTTAATTAGTCTGAATTTATATGAATGGAGTAAACATACAAACCGCGCCTCAAACCAGCTATTTCACGGCTATTATTTTATTAGGAGGAGGGAGTTCTAAACTACGAGTTGGTTTAGAGTTAAAGAGGTTATATATGCTGGGAGGCGGCTCGATGGGTAAAGTGCTTGACATGCGAGCATGAGGACCCGAGTTCAAATCCCCAGCACCCATATAGAAGTGGGGGCATAGTGGTGTGTGCGTGTAACCTGTAACCCCAGGACTGGGAGTGAGATGCAGAGACAGGTGGGTTCCCTGGGGCTTGCTGTCCAAGCCAGTCTAGATGGATTGGTGAGCTCCAGGTTCACTGAGAGAAATCCTTGTGTCTTAGTCACTGTTCTATTGCTGTGAAGAGACTCCATGACCAAGGCAACTCGTATAAAGAAAACATTTAATTGGGGGCTTGCTTACGGTTTCAGTTTTAGTCCATTATCATGGTGGGGAGCAGGATGTCACACAGGCACACAAGATGTTGAAGAAGCAGTCGAGAGTTACAGAGAGGGAGAGAGAGAGAGAGAGAGAGAGGGGGGGGGGAAGGGAGGGAAAGAGAGAGAGAGAGAGGGAGAGGGGAGAGAGAGAGAGAGAGAGAGAGAGAGAGAGAGAGAGAGAGAGAGAGAGAGAGAGACTGGGGCTTGTTGTAGGCTTTTGAAACTTCAAAGCCCCCCCCCAGGACACATTTCCTCCAACAAGACCATACCTCCTAATCCTTCTAATCCTTTCAAACAGTTTCACTCCCTGGTGACTAAGCATTCAAATAGATGAACCTATGGCAGCCATTCTTATTCAAACCACCACACCCAGTCTCAAAATCTAAGGTGGACCGTGATAGAGGAAGGACACCTGATGCTGAATTCGATCTTCCATATTACACACACACACACACACACACACACACACACACACACACACACACACACACACACACACAGATTAGGTAACTCCCGAAGGTGGTGGCTCACACCTGTGAGCTCAGCACTTGGAAAGCTGAGGCAGGGGGATTGCTGTGAGCTGGAGGCCATCCTGCACTATAGGGTGGGACTCTGTCTCAGAAAAATTAGAGAAAAGTAATGAAGGTTTGTTTTGGGGTTGAACAACACAGTCAGTGATGGGCAGTGGGTAATGCAGAAGGGGCCAGGCTTCCTGGTCTGAGACAGGAGGCAGTACACTGTTGGAGGGAAGTCCTTCGAGCACCGGAGAGGGAGTCCTGAGGCCTGGCTTGGGCAGCGGCAAGCACTTTCTCCCTGAGCCACATTAGGCATCTTAGATTTCTGGGAGGCCGTGGGGGTGTGGAAATGGAGCTCACACAGTTCCTGATTTTGAGGCCAGGGAAAATGTCTCACATTTTTAAAACACAAATATTTCTTTTTCTGCCCTCAATGTATATGCTGAACTTCCAGGTGCCCCCAGCTGTCGGCCCCATGGTGGCATGTGAAAGCCTCCCTTCTCTGGGCAGCCGCATCATTCCTGAAAGCCTACCTGTGGCGTATTTTGGGACTCTTGTTCACTAGAGGAGCAGCACAGAGAAGGCGCCTGTGCGCTCCCGGGGGCACAGACCGGCCATTCAGAAGGGAGCTGAAAGGCCGGCTTCATACGCCCAGCTGGGCGCAGCAACAGGCTCTGTCCCCTGAGCCACAGGATGGTGCTGGCTCAAACTCTCCCTGTCCACCCTGCCAGGAGCCAGAGCTGCACCTCTCAATGAGGCCACCATCACAGCCACCATTGCTGCTCCTCATGTGACCTAGATGGGACCCCATTCATTACTACATAAGTTAACTAACTTCTTCATTTTCTTGTCACGGTCCCTGGGCCTTGGGGATGGGAAGGGCACTGAGACAGAAAGGACCCCCATGCCAGGGTGGCAAAGACAACCACACAGCACAGAAAGAATATTTGCTGCAATTTCTGGGTACTGTGCAGCCACTCTGGAGAAGAGAGACACCCCCCCCCCCCCAAGCAGTGGAAGGGAGGTGTCAGCCACCCAGAGACCTCTGGGTTTGCAGAGGACTGAGAACTAGGGACTGACGAAACCAAATGGGAGAAGGTAAAGGGAGTGATTTTCTTTAACATAGACACCCAGGGGAAGATGTCTTGACTCTGCTCTTGAACCTGCTGGGTGGCTTCAGGCTAGTCATTGAACCTCTCTGGGCCTCAGCTTTGGCGTATGGAAAGTGGGCTGATAGACTGCCTGACAGGTGTGTGGGCACACACAGGAGAGTGACAGGAGTGATCATCACCACCAGTGTGAGGGATGACGCCATGGTTGCTGAAGATGTAACTGTGGACTAGGTCAGTTATGCCTGGGGATCTTCTAAACCAGTCTGTACCCTTTCCCTTCCAGAGTGAAGGGCATAGTGCACAGTGAAGTGTAACAGTGGCAATCCCCTGCCTCATCTTCCTCCGCTGTCTTCTCATTGCCTCCTCATGTGATCCCACACACGGCTGGCTTTGTTGTGAGTGTTACCAAAGATAGTTCAGCCAATCCCTCAGCCTCTCTAGCTAGCTCTGCTAGACAGCACTGGCACTGTCCCTACCCCCAGAAGAGGGGTGAGGCACAGACGATGCAGTAAGCTGCCCGAGGTCACGCAGCGGATGATCCGGCTCCCATATCTGCCATTAGCTACTATCCCCCGCCCCGCCCCGCTGCCTTGCACATGCTAAGCATGGCCATGCTAGTTGCAATTAATCTGGGAGAATTGTGCTGGGATGGAGTTAGTGAGAAGACAGTGCTGGGCAGTGGCGCTACTCAGCCCAGCGGTCTTTGGAGAGACTTGGCTCAGCAGGAGAGATGGTGTGTGTACGGAGAGGTGACTAGGAAGCACGTTTAGTGAGGAAACCGGGCTTAGGATTGTGGGTGGGGAGGACTTAGGTGTGGAATGAGGGGCAGTGCAGGGCTAGGGCCTGAGTCCAACAGACTCAAGTGTCCCTGGGTGGTAGGTCCAAGTCAGCCCGGGCTCTGGCCAAGGCAGCCTCCCCCCGACCCCCCACCTGAGATTTCCTGAATTCCAGCTGTGGCTTGAGTTGCTTCTGCAGGCAAAGGGGCTCTTGTGGCCAACTGCTCCCACCCCCCCTCTCCAGGCACACACACCTCCATTCAGCCTGGCCCCGCCCCCGGGGTTGGGGCAGGGGTGCTGTCCCCTGCCCAGTGGGTTGATAAGACGGCTCCCTCTGGCCCCTCTGGTGCGCCACTGCTGTCCCTGTTGCCGCAACCATGAAAGTCACCCCTGGCCCAGTCTTTGCACTCTGTAGCCTGCTGCTGCTGCTGCTGCTGCTGCTGCTACATGTCCCTGATAGCCTTGGCCTCGTCCCTCAGTCCAGAGGTAAGGGGACCATGGATGATGGGGACACTGGATCCATGGCCCTTGACAAATGGCAGGAGACAGAGACAGATGGAGGCCAAGTGGGAATCAGGGTTTGGGGGTGTCGGTGCAGGAAGGGCAGTGGAGATAATGGTGTTAGTGAGGGCTGGAGCAAGTGACCCTTAGGGTTGGTTACACATGCTGCAGGGACCAGGAACCTCCAAAGAGCCAGCCAGAGCCTGGAGCGGTACCAGGCCCAGGGCTCCGTGAGTGCAGATCTGGAGACCAGGTGTCTGTTTAGCTTCTACAGCCTTTCTGGGGCTGGGCTCTCAGGGCCTGTGCTCTGGCAGCCCTCAGATGCTCAGTCACTCCAGTACAGATGGGGAACGGAGGCCGTAGGATGAAGACCTGCTTCAGCTTGTGCCGTGAGATAGCCCCAGAACCACTAGGGGTCAGGCCCTGGGATATGGCCAGCTCTGTCTCTGGACCCCAGTTCACCCATTTGGAGGCTGAGCTGGCAGGGGGCAGATTGTCAGGTGCAGAGAACCCATGGCACATCTTTCATTTTTTTTTTTTTTTTTTTGTGTGTGTGTGTCCACAGAGAATGGGCTTGTTTCCGTGTGTTGGGGCAGGGCAGGGCAGGTAGAGCGTCACAGCCCATCTCAGCTGCAGGACCAGGACAGCTGGTCCTCAGCTTCATCTCCCTCTGCACAGATGGGAAATGGGATTTAAAAAGTGCTGCCCCTGCCCTGGGGTCACAGAGCAGTTGAGTCAGCGGCTGAACCCAGGCCCCCCTCCCTCCACCGCTGGCACCTCCCAGTCACTGGTGCTGCCTTGGGGTCTAAGAGACACTGTTCCAGGGGGTGCCTTGGGGCCCACCTGGCCAGGGCGACAAGGTGGTGCCAGGAATTCCTTGTCCCGGGAGGAAAGTGACTCCGAATTTGCTGATGACAAGAGGCTGTGCAGATGGGTACCATGTTGGCTCTTAAGTCGTGCCCACCCAGGAGGCCCCTCCGTGTCCTCCTTCCTAACCTTTTGCCAGCAAGTCCCGCTGGCCTCCACACACCTTTGCTTGTTCTTGGAGGATCCTGTGAAGAGGTGCCATCAGCATGCTGCTCAGATGAGGGAGGCTCAAGAGGGATGTGTGGCTGAGGACCGGAGGGGTCTCCATCTTCCCCCAAACAGGCTGAGGGGCGTGCCTGAGACATACACTGAGCTGAGAAGCTAGCTGGACCACCGAGGCCCACCCTGGACTCCCTGGAGCCTGAGGCCACTCCTCTGACATCTCCCACTCTCTGCTTTCTTCTCCCTGCCCTTCCCAGGGCACCTCTGCAGGACACGACCCACGGACCTGGTGTTTGTCGTTGATAGTTCTCGCAGCGTGAGACCCGTGGAGTTTGAGAAGGTGAAGGTGTTCCTGTCTCAGGTCATCGAGTCACTGGATGTGGGACCCAATGCCACGCGGGTGGGCTTGGTCAACTACGCCAGCACTGTCAAGCCTGAGTTCCCACTTCGGGCCCACGGCTCCAAGGCCTCGCTGTTGCAAGCTGTGCGCCGCATCCAGCCGCTGTCCACGGGTACCATGACTGGCCTGGCCCTGCAATTCGCCATCACCAAGGCCTTGAGTGATGCTGAGGGTGGACGGACCAGATCTCCTGACATCAGCAAGGTATGGAGCCCTAGATGATGGGAGTAGGAATCGGGGCTGATGCCATAGAGTTCTCCAGGCCTTTCCGTTCGGAGCATCGCCTGGTGTCTCCCCGTCGGTCAGCTGTTTTAGAGATGGAAGGTTATCACAAGCATCATCCTGTGGAAACGGCAGAGCTAGGGTTGGGATATTCCTTGAAGGAGAGAAAAGCAGGCCAGGTACTTATGCTCTGGAGAAGGCAAGGACTCTGCAGTCTCGCCGTCCCATACCGGCACTGTCACTCTGAATATGCTACTTTTAAGCACAGTGCCTCAGTTTCCCCACCTATGAAACTGAGTAATGATAACCTCTCTTGCAGCTTGGCTCAGCAAGGTGCCTGGTACCCAGTGTACCCCACACGGCACCAGTGTACTATGCTTGGGAAGGTGAGACAGTCCTCTGGGTCCCCGTCATGGAGGGTCCAGGAGTGTGCTGAGCAGTACACAGGTTCTCCACCCACATTGCCCTTTCTCTGAGTCTGTCCCCATCCCAGCTCTTGTTGGCCTGAGAAGTCACCATTTCCCCGCCCCGGGGCCCTGGCCCAGGGAGTAGCCCCTCCTCACTCCTTTCTGTACCCCACTTACTAGCTCGCTGTAGACCAATGCCTGAAGCTGATGATTCCATTTCACACACAGGGAAAACAGGGTACAGAATGCTCCAGCAACGTGTACAAATTCTCAGTGTCAGAAGTGTCCAGTGGCTGACACACAACCCTCACCATCCCCAGCCCCCAGAGAAGTGTCAGCAGACGGCTGCTGGTCTAATCTGTGGTGCTGCTCAAATAATTTAGCATCAAGTACTGGGCAGGGGCCATGGTCATACTTAGAGGATGGGGTAGCTCCAGGCAATGCTGATGGAGAGAGATGATGACCTGTGCCACTTGCTGCCTGCACATCTCTAGAGTACACTGGTTCCCCCAGATCAGACTAGAGGCCGGAGTGGGCAGGTGCGGACAACACTCCCCCAGCAGGTCCCAGGGAGGCTGCTGGGGGCAGACACCTGGTGGGACCTTTAGAAGTCTCAAGGTTGGGCAGAGGCTCAGCAACTAAAAACCACAGGGGGCTGGGTGGGGTGTGACAACTCAGAGTCACAGCTAGGCTTCCGCTCCAGGTCCCTGAGGGGAGGAATGTGCCGCATCACTTCCCAGGGGACTCTGTGCTGGTTCTAAAATAGTGGTTGACTCTTAGGGGCTACTGCTGGTGAGTCATCTCACTCACCCCGGTCCCATGCCTTTCTGCAGAGGCAGAGACCCCGGGTAAGCAAAGAGAGCTGCAGGGAAGGAACCCCACTTCTGGCCCAAGCCTGCCCTAACTGCTTTACAGCCAGGCACGAGGACACTGCCAGGCTGGGGCCCCTCTTCCTTGGGTACCGAGCAAAGGCCTGCGGGAGGGGAGTAGTCGGCAGTCTTTGCTTCTCTGGGAAGGGTAGGTGTCATCCTGGGTAGTGGAGGAGGACAAAAGGACATTTCCTTCAGTGGGTTGGTTCTCTGGATTGGGGCGGGTGTGTGTGTGTGTGAAAGGTGTGTGTGTGTGAAAGGTGTGTGTGTGTGTGAAAGGTGTGTGTGTGTGTGTGTGTGTGTGTGTGTGTGTGTGTGTGTGTGTGTGAGAAAGGAGCCCAGCTACATCCTGGAGGCGCCCCATCCTCATTCATGAACCTCGGCTTCCCTCTGGTGGTCATTATGCGAAAATGCACGGGGCTAGCTCCTTGCCTAGGTAATTTCACCCACGCTGATCTCCGGGACCTCAGGGAGATCAGAGGCCACAGTCACCAGGTCGTGGTTCTCAGCAGCTGGAGGCCCCAGAAAGCTTGAGTGTGAGGAAGACACCTGGCCCTGTTTGTAGAGTTCCTGTTTACAGAGTCTCAGGAGGTGGGACCCCCGGACCCCAGAGCTTCCTACCTGATGGAGAAGGCTCCAGAGGCTGGAGTCGGAAGGGAGACACCTCAGCCCTCATCTCCCACAGTCAGAAGAAGCCTGCAGCCTCTGTGGCTAGTGGGACCTCTTTCCTGGTGTGTGTGTGTGTGTGTGTGTGTGTGTGTGTGTGTGTGTGTGTGTGTGATGGCTGCCGCCAGCCCTGTGCTCCTGAGCGAATTGCAGTGCTTCTCAGACCCCCGGCTCCTCTGTCTTGAGGGTTTTCTGGAGCCGGCCCTCACATGCCCCCGCCACTCCCCCACCCCCGCGTGCAGGTTGTCATCGTGGTGACTGATGGGAGACCCCAGGACAGCGTGCGGGACGTGTCTGCGCGCGCTCGGGCCAGCGGCATCGAGCTGTTCGCTATCGGTGTGGGTCGCGTGGACAAGGCCACGCTGCGACAGATCGCCAGCGAGCCGCAGGACGAGCACGTGGATTACGTGGAGAGCTACAATGTCATCGAGAAGCTGGCCAAGAAGTTCCAGGAGGCCTTCTGCGGTGAGCGGCCGGGAGGGGCGGGGCCGATCAGGCCTGGGGGCGGGGCCTGGCCCGAGAGGTTGGATAGAAGGAGGGTTAAGAGTCAACACAGGGGTTGACTAACTCTGGGGACCACAGGACCGGATCGAGCCAGTCTCAGAGCCCGGCCTGGGATGGTGGAGTTGAGGTGAAGAAAGGGTGGAGACAGGGAATAAGCGTGGGAGGGCGGGTCTGGGGGCAGAGCATAGTAGACTGCCGAGTGGGCATGGGGGGGCGGGGCTAGTCCTAGGGGTGGGACTGGGACAGGGTGACAGGTTAGGGACAGGTGAGACCAGAGAGCCGGGCTGGGTATTGTCAAAGACTCAGGGGTGAGGCCTCCACGACTTAGGAGTGGAATCCAGAATAGGCTGAGGGTGGGTAATGAACCCAGGCTGGACCAATAATAGAGGGTTTCAGATTCTGCAAGGTCCCCAGCCTGCAGTTCAGGAGCCTTTTTATAGGATGATCTTGCAGGGACCAAGGGTGGGCTTGAACCCATTAGGGGAGCATTTTAAAAACAAAACAACAAAACAAAACAAAATAAAAAAAACCCTAACCTACCTGGTAGATCTTGGTACCAAAGGTTTCCATGATGCAGGAGGGTGCAGGGGCCTGGGAAGGTTTGGAGTCCTTTGTGGAGGGGAGGTGGGCTTTTGTCTACAGATTTCTTGGGGGATGTGACTGGTCAGAAGGCGCAGAGTTGGACCAGGGATGAGGCTGGGACCCCCTTTTCCCCGTGTGTGTAATGGGGCTCAGAGCACATTCCTTACCTGACCTAAGTGGGTCATGCAGGGCACAGCACTAGCTCCCAGCATGCAACAGAATTTTAATTGTGGGAGTTGTGCATTGAGCGTACTGCTGTGTGAGTTGTAGATACACAGCCACAGCAGTGGACAGAACACCCGAGGGGGCCTGCTCCCGTGGCCTCTGCCATCGCAGGGGCCTTGACTTCTTCTTGGCAGCGTTATCCCCTTCTTGGGGGATCTTACTCTGGCTGCAGCATACCACGCTGGGTTGAGAGTGTGGGATCTGGACTCTATCCAGTTTGGGGTGCGTGTGTCTCAGTTCCCTCGAATGTGCGGGGGGCCGGTCTTCACGGGCAGGGAGGAGCATTTTGGCTGAGAAGTGCAAGCATTTGTGAGTGTGATATCTGAGCCTCCCCTTGTCTCCCCAGTGGTGTCAGACCTGTGTGCCACAGGGGACCACGATTGTGAGCAGGTGTGCATCAGTTCTCCAGGCTCCTACACCTGTGCCTGCCATGAAGGCTTCACCCTGAACAGTGATGGCAAGACGTGCAATGGTCAGTGGTTGGACCCGGGCAAGCCCTGGGAAGGGAGGTGGGAGAGGGCTTTGGCTGCACCCCAGGAGACCCATCTGAGGCATTGTACCCTCTGCTTCTGGGCCAGTCTACAAAGTAGACAGATGCCTTCTCGAGCTTGTTAACCATGAGAGGTTCTCTCCCGACTTCCGACTCTCTCACCGCACCAGGCAGGGTGTGTTGAGGTAGGGCGAGGCAGAGATCCTGAGGTGACATCTTGGGGCCACCAGTTTTTGAGCTGCCGGATCTACCAGCTGTTTCTGACGCTGTAAAATGGGGCCGGGAACTCTGGCTTTGTAGAGGGAGTCTTGAGATACAAAGAGGGGTGACCCTTGAGTCCAGAGCTTGCACACGGTGGAGTGCCCAGCTGCTGACGGGCACGGGTGAACATGTCCCCAAGCTGCATCCCCTGGTCACTGTGCCCTCCTCAGTCTGCAGTGGTGGCGGCGGTGGCTCGGCCACCGACCTGGTCTTCCTCATTGATGGATCCAAGAGTGTGCGTCCTGAGAACTTTGAGCTGGTGAAGAAGTTCATCAATCAGATTGTGGACACCCTGGACGTGTCGGACAGGCTGGCCCAGGTGGGGCTGGTTCAGTACTCAAGCTCTATACGCCAGGAGTTCCCGCTTGGCCGCTTCCACACCAAGAAGGACATCAAGGCGGCTGTGAGGAACATGTCCTACATGGAGAAGGGCACCATGACTGGCGCTGCCCTGAAGTATCTCATAGATAATTCCTTCACTGTGTCCAGCGGGGCAAGGCCTGGAGCCCAGAAGGTGGGCATTGTCTTCACCGACGGCCGGAGCCAGGACTACATTAATGACGCTGCCAGGAAGGCCAAGGACCTTGGTATGTGCTGTCTGCCTGGCTTCTGGACCCCACTGATGGCCAGGGACACCCATAGGCACAGCTCTACTGTAGCTTGCCTCAATGGCTTCTGATTAATGTTTTAAACCCAGGTCATTTCAAATAGGGAGGTGTTTGTTAGGTCAAGTCTCATACCGATGATAGAACTGAGGCCCTGGAGGACCGAGTGGCTTGTCTTATGGTCCTTTTGTTGCTGAGACTTACAACTTTCCCAACAGAATTTGGTTCCCAAGAATGGGAACTGTTGGAAAACAACTCCACTTTGAGACAGGCTATACCATTTTAATTAAATGAGGAAAATAAGAACCACTAGACAGATATTTTGAGGGCCAGATAGCGCTCGCATCACAGACATGAACAGGGACACACAGCAGAAGCTCAGACAACATAGCAGATTTATTTGTTCTTGGTACAGGCATTGCACCTGCAATTCCAGCAGCTGCCACCAGGAGGTGCCATTGTGCAGGCAGTCTAGGCATTCCTCAGGAGGCCGAGTCATCTGCCTGCGGGCCCTGGAGGCCAGCCTTCTGTGTTTGGTTCCTCTGACAGGCTTTAAGATGTTTGCGGTGGGCGTGGGCAATGCTGTGGAGGATGAGCTGAGGGAGATCGCCTCTGAGCCCGTGGCAGACCACTACTTCTACACAGCTGACTTCAAGACCATCAACCAGATCGGCAAGAAGTTGCAGAAGAAAATCTGTGTGGGTAAGTGAGGCCAGGGGCCATCCAAGGGAGGCGCTCTGCGGGGAAATGAGTCACCCTGGATCTGAGTGTGGCGTGGGTAAGGCAGAGTGGCACACTGGTGGCAGCATCAGCAGTGGGCTGGCTAGCTTGCTGCTGGCTGAGACATACTAGTCCCCCGTCTTTGGCCAGTGCTGTTCTCAGTGCTCTGCACATCTGTTATTTGCCACATTTGGTAGGAAGATCACGATCCTGTTTTGTAGCCAGGAAAGCTAAGGCGGGAGGGGTGGGGCCGCTGTTGATTGCTGGAGCTAGGACTGAACCTTCCTGCCTCTCTCGATGTCTTGGCCCACGGTCCGATCCTTGCGGTGAGAAGTCTGGGCTCCTGGACAATGGAGAAAACCTAGCTGGTGATGTTTGCAAGCATGAGGACCTGATTTCTATCCCACAAACCTATCTAAAAATCAAACCAAACCAAAACAAACACAGCCAGAAGGCTGGAGTGGTTAAGAGCACAGGCTGCTCTTTCCAGTGGACCTGGCTTGGACTCCCAGCACCCACATGGTGGCTCACAACTGTCTGTAACTACAGTTCCAGGGCATCTGATGCCTTCTTCTGGCCTCGGAGGACATCACATGGATGTAGTACATATACATACATGCAGGCAAAACACTCACATACATAAAGAATACATTAAAAAAGCTGGGTATGGCATGCTTGTAATCCGCATCTAAGGAGGCAGAGCCAGGCAGATCCCTGGGACTTGCTGGCTAGTCAGCCTAACCTTCGTGGTGAGCTTCAAGCCAGAGTAAGACTTGGTCTCAAAAAATTAGACAGATGGCAATACCTAACATATGTACATGCATGCACATAGGAACACACACACACACACACACACACACACACACACACACACTCCAGATGTCAGACCCAGATGTGCCTTCAGCTAAGATGACTTGATTATCCCCACATAGCAGGTACTCAACCGAGTCCCCTATCAGGGCTCTGAGGACAACTACAGCTCACTCTTCATCACTCCTGGGGGTACCATCTAGGGTCCCCGATGTCCTCCTGCTATTCTGGTCCCCCTCACACCCCCAAGTCTCCCATGTGTCAGCCCCAGCAGTGACTGGCCGCCCTCCCTCCCACCGCTCAGCAGTGTCCACCCTCCCTCTTCTTTCTGCTGCAGAGGAAGACCCGTGTGCTTGTGAGTCCATAGTGAGGTTTGAGGCCAAGGTGGAGGATCTGCTGCAGGCACTGACCAGGAAGCATATCCTTGCTCAGGCTGTAGAGGGCAGGGGTGGGGAGGGCTGGAGAAGCATAGAGGGCCAGGATGCTGGGGGCATGACCACAGACAGTCTGGTTCTAGATAGAGGCTTGGGGCAGCCTCCTCCTGCTAAGGCCTGGATTCTGGCTAAAAAGGTTGGCACCTGACTGGTAATGGGCCTTGTCAAGCTCAGAGGCTCCCGTATGGCAGGGAAACTGAGGCAGAAGCCAAGTTCTAGGGATGGGACACAGAATTCTGGACCTACTCCCCAAATATGGAGCTCATGGGCTCACTTCTCAGGCACCCGGTGACATGGTAAACCCCAGCCTTTACTCAGAGGCAGAGCCAGTCCTGACAGCTGGCCCGTCTCAACCAGTGCATGGTAGGAATTCCCCAGGATTAAGCCTGAGAATGATCACAGATGAGTACTCCTGGGATTTGGTGGAGAGGGAGGGAGGGAGGGAGAGAAAGTCCTGGATGTAGCTCCTGGGGGAAGCCAGAAGTGGGGTTAGGTCATTACTCCCAGCTCCGACCACCTGCGCCTGCCCTTAACTCCAAGTCCACTGGAAGCAGTGAGCAAGCGCCTGGCTGTCCTGGAGAACAGAATCATCTAACAGCTCCTGTGGTCTTGCCACCTCCCACCCATCACATGGCTCACAATCCTGGGAATGTCCTCTGTAGCTGGAGTTAGTCTGGCTTTGATGCCTTAGTGAGGTAGCCTGGGGAGAACGGCTGTAGGTCTCCCCAACCTCTGGCGTCCTGGGGCTGGGAGCAGGAAGGACGGACGCATGCTTGTACCTGCTGGGAGTGCATGACGATGTCTGTGAGTATGTGTGTGCCTGGGCACACTCATGTGTGTCTGGGAGCAGGGACGTGTGTGCACAGGTGAAAATGTAGAGAATGAGTGTGTGTGAGACTGTGTGTGCATTTTTTTCCAACCAAAAGCTTAATATATTCCTGTTTTTCCTCCAGTTACTTCTTTAGCCTTTCTTGACTCTGAGTGATTTTTCTGTTCCTTGAGGAGAAACAATTCAGTGTGGTTCACTGTATACCCTGGATGGGATTAGAGGTGGTGACTGGGGACCAGGGGGAAGGATGATGCAGGTGCACATGCTGGGGTTGCTGTGATGAGGCGGTTGTGGGGACAGAGGCATGGTGCTGGTGAAGCTGACAGTGGTCACACCAAGACCAGATCAGCTCATGCCCTGCCTGCTCATCTTCACAATCATCCCCGTGGTCTCAGTCTATACCCCCAGTAACCAGCCAGAAAAGGCTGGTTCCCCCACTTAATGGAGGGGAAAGCTGAGTGATAATGAGACTTCTGTCTGTGGACTGGCTCTTGCATCAGGACCCCAAGACAGCAAAAGAACACGGTGCCACAGGGGTGGGAAGTGGTACCAGTTAGGAATCATCTGTTTGGGCATTCATTTTTCAGGTATCAAGTGTGTACACAGCCTCCATGTCAGGCGGGAGGGAGAGGGTGGCCTTGAGAGAGACTCAGTGAGGCAGAGTCTTCCCATCACCTTGGCCCTACCTGGAGAAGAGTGTGGCTTTAGGTGGTGCCTGGGTCTGTGTCTCTCTGGGTTTTCTGGGAACCCCGGGTTGGGTCCATTTGAGTGGGGAGATGGGGAGGTCCCCTGAGCCTGGGTTGGCCTGGGCCCCTTTATGATTTCTGCTGCCTTGGAAGCTCCATCTTCTTGTGTGTGCCCACTGCTCTGCAATGACAGCAGCAGCCCCTGAACAGACAACCACTCCCAATCCTTTGTGCTCCCCGTCGGCCCTTCCTGAGCTCTGCCAGCTGCACTCTGAGCTCCAGTCCTCTCCTCTCTGACCTGGAGGGTTCCTCCTTTAGACCCCTGGCTCCCATACCACTCAGCTCCCTGGTGACACGATAAGACCCATCACTGCTTTGAGTCTCCAGCCATGGAAAGGAAATCTGAGCCCTGTAGCCTGGCCTCCCGACAATGTGGGGGACATTCTCCAGTCTCAGCAACACTGCTGAGCTTGCTACCGTGGCTCACTAGTCTGCACAGGCTGGGCTACCTGGGCCTCTGGCATGGGCCAGGAACCTCCCCCAGCCTGGACATTTGGCTTGCCCCATGTCTGTTCCTCATAAGGAACTCAGTCCACTGGGGTCGTTCTGACATGATGCCTGTGCCCAGGGCTTCCAGAGACCAACGGCTGGGTGCTGAACCAGCAGTTTCTCTGGGACAGCCTCGTCTGTGTTCTTCGAAGCACCGCTCTGAAGGTCGCAGAGCTGAGATGGCAGAGAGAAGGGGCATGGAGGTTTTCAGGACAGTGGCCGTCTCTGTCACTTAGCCATGCGACAGTGCAGTGGCCTTAGGCCAGGCCTTCATCTAGGTGCTGGGGAAAGAACCAGCAGGCTGGTTGGCCACACTGCAGCCTTGCTTTGCTGAGGTTGTGTGATCCTGGACCAGTTGTGGGTCTTGGGTCCTCCTCAGTGAAATGGAGAGATGGCCCAGGCCCTTTTCAAGGACCCCCAACTGAAGCAAATTGAGTAGAGAAGCACCCATGAACACTGTGCCGGGCATGGAGTGGCTACCAGGCTCTGAGTGTCCACGAGCTGTCTCCCAGGGAGGTGAGGATGGAGGGTTTAGGGTCCCAGGGTGTGAACCACTGCCCTCCCTCCCAGGTCCCTGGCTCAAAGAGACTCTAGCATCCTTGACTGTCCACTGAGGTCCCATGACATCTCACAAGAGGCCTATGTCTAGGGCTCCCAGAGAGTCAAGGGCTGGGTAAACATGGGGCAGGACCTGCTGGGCACACGTGGGTTTATAGGGATTGGGTGAGAAAGCCTTGGAGGCCAGGCAGAGTCCTTTGAGGACACAGGATATGAGGCACACGAGGGGAAGGGTGGAGGTCAGCAGGGGTACAGGGCTTTGGGGGAAGGAGAGCTGAGTAGCCAGGTTCAATAGTCTATTCTTTAGTGCTCGGCTCATTCATGCACGCCTGAGTTCATTTCGCATTAAAGAAGGCAGAGTGCACACCAGGTACTGGGGATAAAATGGAAAATGCCCCATGGCCTCTGCTAGTCTGCACTTACTATGCAGGGAATGACCACAGGCAGCAGAAAGGACCACGTGGAGATTCCAACCAGCACTGTAGCGTGGGGGAGCTGGCTGTGGCAGGGGTCAGTGGCTCCAGTGGCTGGTGAAGCCTGGGGCTGGGGAAGGCATCCTGGCAAAGGCCGGGCTCAGCAATGGATATAGAGGGGCAGGGGAGGTGGGAAGAAGATGTTGAGGGGCAGAGAGAGGCATGTGGGGAGTCCTGGGATGGGAAGGCAGGCCTGCAGTAAACACCACAGTACCAGGGAGTAGCTAGGGGCTGGGAAGAAGCCCCGAGTAAACACCACAGTACCAGGGAGTAGCCAGGGACTGGGAAGAAGTCATGAGTAAACGCCACAGTACCAGGGAGTAGCCAGGGGCTGAGAAGAAGCCCTGAGTAAATGCCACAGCTCCAGGGAGTAGCTAGGGCCAGGGAAGAAGCATGAGAGATTGTGTAGGGTCCATGAACTGGTTTTGAACTTTGGGCTTAATCTAGAGGGCGGTGGGAAGCCTTGAAGACTTTTAGGTGAAGGGGAGACACCTCCAGGTCCCCCTTGTACAAGTATGAGTTGGTATGTCTCCCCCAAACACTAGATGGGGTTGGAGGTGGAAGGGACCAGCATCCATGTCACATCTCCAGGGAAGGGCAGTGACTTTGAAGCTGGCCCTGCTGGATCCCAGGCAGGTTGTTGGCAGAAGGCATTGAGACCTTTGGGCTGGGTTTGGACCTTTGCCTGCTGGGAAGCTGCTGCAGGTCTTCCCTAGACCCCAGGAGGCAGTGTCCTCTCTCTGGGACACATGGGACTCATCCAGGTGAGTGCAGCAGTTGGAAGTCCTACTGGTTTACCCTATGCCAACATAGGAACTGACTTTGCCCCACTCCCCCCACCCCCCCGACAATGAACATCACTCCTCAGCACACAAGATGAGCTCAGCAGAACAGGGGCCACTGTTCGCCCATCATCGTTCTGGAAGCCAGCAGGCTCACAGCTGGGCTAGGCAGTCCTTCGAGGAGCAGGGCCCCATGCCTGAGGGCCAGGGTGCTGGCAGTGGGTGAGGACCCCACCAAGCAGGCTGCAGGGTAGAGAAGAAGACACACTCAGGGAAACTGACAAGGCCCAGTGCCAGGGAGTGACCACAGAGCAGGGGCAGTAGAGGCATGAGACAGGGGCTTCCCCGGGTGTGAGGAGGCTTCGGCTGCCCCCACCCAGTCAGCCCTTGCTACAGACACAGCAAACGGAGTGTGTGTGAGTGCATGCATACCTGCGTGCGTGCGTGCGTGCGTGCGTGCGTGCGTGTGTGTGTGTGTGTGTGTGTGTGTGTGTGTGTACTGGTAATGGGCTGCTCCAGGAGGAACAGTTCTGCATCAGGAGAGTATGGGATGCAGATGGGGGAAGCAGCTGGCCAGTTTCTCAGGAGACAGCCTCGGGCACTAGAGGATTGAACAGATGACCAAGGCCCTGGATTGCTGGTGACAAGGACTTCATCTGAGAAAGTACCTGGTGTGTGTGGGGGGGTCCATGCCCGAAGGCCCTATGTTCAGTGATGTTATTGGGCCCCACTTCTCTTTGTCCTTGGCTCTGGTCTCCACCCTGACTGGCCACCTCCTGCACGGGCAGGCCTCTCCCCAAGATGCAGACAGCTCTGCAGCTCACATCCTTCAAGCTCCAAGTTCACAGGCTTGGGCTTCATTGGCTCTGACTGGGCACCTGGCCTGTCCTTGACCAATCGCTGTGGCCGGGAACTCCATGCTCTGACAAGCCAACCAGGCCCGGGACTCTGTTCATCCACAGAGTGGGGAGAAGAAGTTGGGGGTCAGGGGCACAAGGTCACCTCAGGACTGAGGAGCTAGGCAGTGGTTCCACCAGAAAGAGGGCCGTCACCACTCGCCAAGGCTGGGGACTTGGAGGGCAGAAGCCACGGATGTCCCTGCTGGGTGGGGATGGGGACCCTGTGTGGCTCACTCCCTTTGTGGTGTTTCGAGCACCCGTCTTCCCACCTCAGGTTCTGAGGAGTAGAGGGGCAGCTTCTTGGGGTTTTCCTTCTCTAAAGCCCGGCACTGACTCATCTCCCTTCTCCCCAAGTCTGCCATATGTCCATAACACCCACCTTTTCCTTGTCTCTCTTCAGTCTAGATTTGGTTAATCTAAGGCTATACACAAACCTCAGAAATACAGACCCCAAGCGACTTGCAGGCTTTATCTAAGGGAAGCGCATTCCCTCTAATTCTGTTTTCCTGAATTTCACATAGACACACAGGACTAAACTAATCAGTATTTTCTTTAAAAAAAAAACTCTTTCTTTCCTTGGGTTCTAGCTACAGTGGGATCTCCTGGCCCTGGAGCACGTGGCTCATCGGGGTTCGATGAGAAGTCTTGTTTTCACAAATGCAACTGGTCACAGGATTTGGCAGGGAGGAGGACTCTTTTGTGTGTCTCCTCTTTTTAATTACATGGTTTCCCCCTAGACTAACAACTTTTGAAATGAAAGGAATGGGTGCAGGGTCCCAGTCCCACATCTGTTTCAGATGCTCGTGAGATTAACACACACACAAAATAGGAGCCTTGGGTCAGACAGAATGCAGTTGGTGGATGGCTTTCCTAGTTGCACACCAAGCCCTGGGTTCATCTCTAGCACCGACTACAATCCGAGTGTGATGACAAGTGTGTGCAATTCTAGTAGCTGGGAGGCAGAGGCAGGAAGATTTGGTGTTCAAGGTCATCCTTGGCTACATAGCAACTTTGAGGCTTGGGGTGGAACTCAACCCACGAAGCAGTGAAGGGAGCAAATCAGCCTGCAGGGTGTGGTGGGCATTGCTGCTCTCTCTCACTGAGGTTCCTCCCACCCCAGGCTCAGAGAGGTCAAGTAATAGCCTCCAAATGGCACAGCAAGAAGCCACCGAGATGTGATCTTAAAATTGCCGACTCCGGAGCTGCTATGGAGGATCTGGCCACCAGGTGGCACCATCAGCTCAGGAATGAGGCTGTCACCCAGCATCGGGAGGCACCTTCTGTGTGTTCTTTGAGTTGAGCTCTGTCCTGACACAGGGAGGCAGGCAGGCACCTGTAACATCTCATCTAGCCCTTTACTCCTGCAAGAACTCCTGGGGACAGTGCCATTTCTCAAGGTATGGTGGCTGTGGGTCTCCATCCAGCCCTCTACTTTCCATCTCTCTCCTGATCTCAGAGGTCCCTGGGGCATGGGTATCTGGTACCCCATCTGGTATCTCTATGTCCCTGGGTCTCCCCCACACCACTGCAAGTTTAACAGCTTATCCCCAAATGCTGTAGTGACGTGAGGTCCAAGAAACAGCACCCCAAAGTTGTACCTCATGTCTTCCCTTGTTCCTCGGGCCAATGGCCATGTCTCCAGGGTACCTTCATGCTGAGGCGAACAGAGATGTCTGAGGGACCCCACATTAGGTGGCACGGAGGATCACTGACCTCAGTCCTAAATCCTGGTGTGACCGACAGACAAAGGAGCCGGCCCACTCTGTTTCCTGGCCCTTCAGTAGTGGTAACAGGAAGTGGTTTGTGAATGGCAATTGGTAGTAGATTATAAAATCCACTATAGAGTAAAAGATATACTGTATTTATATAGCCAGATGCAGTCATACACAGTACAAATGTAGCAGAAACACACAGACAAATATAAAACAGAAATAAATATAATGTTCAGTGTTACAGAACAGCCAGCTCGGGCTGCATTTCCATAAATAGTAATTAGTGAGTGTAAACTGACGAATAGCTGTTCCTACTTCCTGCTCGCTGAATGTTTCTCTAGGAAACACTGATCTCATTGGTTCCTGAGACCCTCTGAGTGGGGTGTCCCTGTCTCACAGGAGGGTGAGTGGGGTTCGGGGGGGGTGGAAGGAACAAAGTAGAGGTGCTGGGATTTGAACCCGTGCCTGTCAGCTTTCCTGTTTTGTTGCCCTACCTGTGTTGGCTCTGCTCCCGGGCCTGCTCCAGCTTGACCATGACCAGAACAGGCCCCTTGCACAGCCTGGCCCCTTCCTCTGGCCTCCCTGACTGCCTCCTTCTCCCGATATGCTGGCACCACTGGAAGAGAGGCCGGTGGCCAGCCCCGGAGGATTTTCTTTTCTTTTTTTTTTTGGTTTTTCGAGACAGGGTTTCTCTATGTAGCTTTGCGCCTTTCCTGGAACTCACTTGGTAGCCCAGGCTGGCCTCGAACCCACAGAGATCCGCCTGGCTCTGCCTCCCGAGTGCTGGGATTAAAGGCGTGCGCCACCACCGCCCGGCCTTTTCTTTTTTTTTGAGACAGGGTTTCTCTGTGTAGTTTTGGTGCCTGTCCTGGATCTCGCTCTGTAGACCAGGCTGGCCTCGAACTCACGGAGATCCGCCTGGCTCTGCCTCCCGAGTGCTGGGACCACAGCCCGGCCTGCTGGAGGATTTTCTTGTTCTTTAGTATTAGATTACTCCACGTGGTTTCCTGTGTTCATTCCAGGCAGGATTCTAGGGAGAGCAGCGCTCCCCACATCTCTGTCCTGTGGGTGATGCAAACAGGGGCTCTGACTTTCAGGAACCGGAAGTGTTGAGGTCCTTGTATCCCATTATCACGTGCCACCATGGTCATTCTTACTCCCTACCCATCAGGCCTTAATTCATGTGGCCTGTGTTCAGCTGGCACAAACCAGGAGCAGCAGCCGAGGTGGAGCCCTCCCAGGAGAAAGAGGCACCTGGCTGTCCCGGGGTGTGCTGGGTAGGAGAGGCTAGGCCTGCCTACCTGCCATGGGCTCCCACCTCCCACCTCCCTCATCACCGTCCCCCATTCTCTCCCTTCTCATCTCCATTCCTCCTTCCCAGCTCCTCTCCCTCCCCTACTCCTCCCAATTTCTTCTCCCTCCCTACACTTTCTCCCTCCTCCAGAGCCTCCTAGGCTGCTCACTGGGGATAGGAGAGGGACTCTGGGTCAGGCATAGGCAAACATTTCCTACTTCCTATTTTACTAGTCACGTATTTATTTTAATGGGCATCAGAGAAAAACCCCATAAGCAATTAGCACATCAAGGCTTTATTTCACGGACATTATTGCTCAGGGTGAGGCCAATTGGAAAATGAGCCCATTTCTGGTCTGCTTAAAGGGAACAGGAAGTGATGTATACAGTGGGGGTGGGGGTGGGGCAGATCGGGAGAGCTTGGGGGAATCTTGCTGGAGATGTCTGTGTGTCCTCAAGACAAATGCCTTGAATTCAGCCTGGTTCTGTCCATGACTGGGGGCCATGGCCAGGTCCCTGTGAGTCTCAGTTTCCCCCTCTGTCACATGGGGATAGCAGTAGCAGCTTGTGGATGTGGCAGGGGTTACATGTGAAGGTGGAGTGCTCATGGAGCTTGACCTGAGGTGGCAGCAGCAGCTTATTGGCCTGCTCTGGTGAGGTGACCCATGGCTTCCTTTGAGGAAGGGATGTGGAGCTCCACACTCATCCTCTGCAGAGCATTAAAGAGCAGTTCCCACCAGGGGCTTCTTTGTACCTCATACGCTGGGTGCAGGATCCACTTGTCATCTACTGGGTGGTGACGCAGTAGGCTGAGGCCACAAGGCTCACTACACAGGGACAGGACCGTGAGGAGCAATTAGAAAGGTTAGGTCAGCTCCACAGAACACAGGCAGCCTTTGGCCGGTGGGAGGAGCTTGTCCTCTTGTGAAGATCTGTTGGTTTGTGGGTGTGGCTGTGATGGATATCTCTGGGTCTGTGAACCAGCTCTGAGTCTCCACCATCCACCTACCATCCATCCATCCATCCATCCATCTATCCATCCATCCATCCACCTTCTATCCACCCACCCACTCATTCACCATCTACCATCCATCCATCTACAATCTATCTGTCATCCAACCATCCATAATTCACTCACGCATACATCCACCCATAATTTATCCACCCATCCATCCACTATTCACCACCTACTCACTATCTACCCACTCATCTACCACCTACCCACGATCCATCCATCATCTATCTGTTCCTCCACCGTTCATCTGTCCATCCTTCATCCACATATCCATCCACCATCTCTCTCTCTCTCTCTCCATCCATCCATCCATCCATCCATCCATCCATCCATCCATCCATCCATCCACTATCCATTCAACACCTACTAGCTCTCTCCCCAATCACCTCTTTATACACTGTTATTCCATCATATCCATCCATCTGCCCTTCATTTTCTATCCTTCACCAAGCTTCTTGCTGTGTGCCAGGCATGAGCTGAGCAATATAACCTACAGTTGGTGGCTTTGTGGTGCTTTGGTGGTACAGAGAAGCTAGTGTTGTGCATATGTCCTGTAAAGTGTGCTGAGGCTGTGGGTGGGGAGCATAAAAGTCTGCCTGGGAGAAGAGACACCTGGACCAGGGCCTGCAGGACCAGGAGTAGTCCAGAAATGAAGAAGTGGAAGAGAGTGGGGACAGTTCAGCCTCACTGTGGCTTCGTGGCTGGAAGATCAAAACTGTGGTCCCCGGATCTGCGTTGTGATGGAGGTGCTGGAGAATTGAAAGTTGCATGGATTGTGCGTGGATTGAGCTAAGGAGGGACATGAACTAGGTTTGTGCTAAAGGTCTCTTGGCTACCATGTTGACTTAGAGTGACGGGTGGGTTTGGAGGTCCCCGTGAACCTGAATCTCAGTCTTAGTGCAACAAAGAGTGAGTGAGCTGCAGAATGGGCAGGAGGGTCCTTGGAGGCGAGCAGCCAGGAATTCTGACTCACGTGATAACCGGGGCCTCCATCAGTGTCCCTGTGTAGAGAAGCATGTTTAAGAGGATGTGGTGTGCGGCTGTGGCTGTGATATGGAGAAATCTGGGAGTGTCTGGAGTTTTGGGTAGTGACTTGTTTTGATGATTCTGTCTGCATACTAGGAAATGAAGTCACTTCCTAGGAAGGATAGTGAGGGGACCTCAGGACAAGGAGAGATCCTGAAATTGTCTAAACACACTGGGCAGTTTGCTCATCCTCAGACAAGCCCAAAGTCTGCATCCCCATTCAGCATACTGGCCTCCATTCTGATGGCCGCCCCTCAGTCTGTGGACTTAGCCGCAACCACGGCTGTTCTCTCAGTCTACCCAGGACCTGCTCTCTCCTGGCGCCTTCTCAGGACTCCACCAGAAGGGGGAAGAGAGAGGGTGACAGCTGTGAAGGTCTCCACCTTCAGTCACCCCCCTGCCTGCAGCTGCTCTGGCTGTGCTGGAAAGGCCTTGGTCAGCGGCAGAGTCATCTTCCTGGCTGTGCTCTGCTCAATGCTGGGCACAGAGCAATTCTGGGTTTACAAGGACAATGTCGGTGAAAGACTGGATGGATGGGTGGGTGGATGGAGGAATGGATGGAATGAGGGATGGGAGGCATGGAAGGAAGGAGGGGGAGACTGAAGGTCTGGGGAAGGATGGAGGGATTGAAGGGAGGAGGAAGTGATGGGGAAGGGTGGATGGGGAAGGGATGGAGGGGTAAATGGAGGGATGAATAGGAGGAGGGATGAATGAAGGGATAAAGGCAGAGATGGGTAGAGGGAGGGAAAGATACACGAAAGAACCAGGAGCCAAGAGATTCCAAGTAGGCAGGTGTCATGGTGGGAGGCCTGGCTTGGTCAGCCTCATCCCAGACTCATCTGTCGCTGGATGGTGATATGCCAGGCACACAGGTATCATCTGAACTCTCATATTGCCTGGTAGGAGGAGTGGCATTCTTCACATAAAGATAAGTAAGCGGAGGCTGACCGGCCACACACCTCACGAGGGCAATGCCATGGCCTGAGCCTCAGATTCTCCATTCTCAGTCCTGTCCCTGTCCTACCGTTCTGTCTAATGGGGCTAGTAGCTGCTGGTCATTTCCTGTCTGTGGTTACTGAGGATCAAGGACCATCAGGAGCTGGGCAGGCCTGAATAGAACCAGAACCTTGTCATCAAACAGCTGGTGACAGGCATGCCACATACCTCAGACACTCAGTTTTCTCATCTGAGAAGTGGGACCATGTTGTGAGGTTCAACACGACCACATAAGGGTGCACGCCACACCACAGCGCCTGGTGATAAGTAGGGCTCAAATGTCAGCCTTCCCCAACTCCTTGATTTCCTGGATCCCCTCTCCCTCACGACTCCAAAGAACAAGTTTTTCCAAGTTCTCTGAAGTCCTACAAAGCTCAGGGGCCTGAGAACTGCCCCTTTTGTTGCGATCAAGAGCTGTCTCTGTCACATCTGGCTGTGCCGTGACTGTACCAGCCTTGGCATCCTGGGTCCTGGAGCATAAGGAGGTCACAGGGCTCTAATCTGTCCCTGGTGGCTCTGACTGAACATGGAGGCTGTGAGCTATTGCCTGGGTCCTGAGCTCAAGGCTGCTCCTACCATAGCCACGGGCATGTAAGGGGCCCTTGTGTCTATCCCTGAGGAGGCAGTGACTTTGAGAGATGGGTGACTGGCTGGGCCTGGATGACCTGGCCCCTTCTCTCTTGAGTAGACCTAAGTAGGTCCTCATCTCTGGTCACTGACAGGGCTGTTCCTTGGGTGGGTGAGGTGATATTTATGTCTTAGATGAGTATCTGGCACCCATTGTGACCTCCCTCCTCTTCTCAATTGGTCTAGCTCCTGGTGACTGTAAACCAGATGTCTCCGGGCCCAGTTATGTCTGGGAGGGTCCACCTGTGACTCAGAACTGGGAGGGCCCTCTTCGATGCTCTTCTTTGCTGCCCTGCCCAGGGCACAGCAAGCCACCAGTTTGTATGGTATCTTCCAGCCTTCTAGAGGCAGGTGGCCAAGCGAGCCGAGCACTTGAGAAACCCCTGATGAAACAAGAGGGAAACAGTCCATGACAAACCCAGCAGGGTGCCGACTGTAGGCCCCGGTTTTGTCAGCTTAGGGGTGCGGTTTGGTGGGGAGGCCTTGTCTTCTGGGAGCCTGGGCCATGGCGTTAATCCAAGACAGAGCTGGCAGTGTTGGCCACACAGCCGGACTGGTGTACTGCCAGCTCAGAGTAGCTGTGTGACCTGGCTTCATTCACGTAGATACCATCTATCCAGTAATTTAAATGATCAATTACTCACTCTGTCCATTCATTCTTGCTCTCATTATTCCTTCCAGCACTCATCCAATTGTCCATCCATCGACACATGCATGCGCACATCCATCCATCCACATATCCATTACCCACACACATATCCATCCACACATGCATGCGCACATCCATTCATCCACATATCCATCGTCCACACACATATCCATCTATCCACACATGCATACGCACATCCATCCATCCACATATCCATCATCCACACACATATCCATCTACACATGCATGCGCATATCCATCCATCCACATATCCATCATCCACACATATATCCATCCATCCACACATGCATGTGCACATCCATCCATCCACATATCCATCATCCACACACATATCCATCTACACATGCATGTACACATCCATCCATCCACATATCCATCGTCCACACGCATATCCATCCACACATGCATATACACATCCATCCATTCACATATCCATCCACCCATGCCTCCATCATCCATGCATGCTTGCACACACCATCCATTCATGCATTCATCCTCCGTGCATGCATCTACCAACACAGGCAACAATTTTCGGGCTCCTCCACACCCAGTGAGTGGGTTCCTTGAGTCGACACTTCCATCTTTTCTCCAGTTTGTGGGCAGGTAGAAAGACCAGGCCCCAGACGTGACTCTGGCCTAGGCTGATAGGAAGCATAAGATCAAGGCTGAGGGTACAGCTCACAGAATGTACTTAGCATGTGTGAGATCCCGGGTTCCATCCCCAGCCCCAAACAGAAATAGGAAAAAACCCACAACCAACCAACCAACCAACAGGTACCTTCCCTGCTCTCCCCGACCTGTGCTCGCTCTCCTTAAATCAATTACTTTAGGATGCTGGGGCCTGTAAGGCCCTGAGGTATGCCTCTTGGGTTATAAGCCTGAGTTCTGCCCTACCTGTCTGTCACTCAGGGGTTAGGTGGATGGGTCCTGGAGGAGGAGTCAGAGCTGTCTCCCAGGGGTTTTAGCCATCCTACTGCTGGGGAGGGTGTCTGTGTGGCCAGAGGGCAGCCAAGACTCTTCATTCCTTGGAGAAGGAATCCTCTGCCTTCCTTCTCACTGGGGAGACCCACCCTCTTCCCTCCTTGCCCCTCCTTCCTTCCCTTCTCTCCTCCCTCCCCTCCTCTCTCGCTCTTCCCTCCTCTTTTCTTCCTACTTCTCTCCCTCCTTCTCCTCTCTCTTCTTTTTCTCTCTCCTTCCCTTCAGGGCCTAGAGTATATTGGCCCTACTAGAGGATCCAGGCTGGCTTCAGCCCATCCAGGGGACCCCATTTCTTCCTCAAGCTCTCTCTGGCTCTTGGCTTGGCATCCCTTCCTCTGATTTTTTACTGGACCTATGGGGGCTCCTGGTGAGCTGCCCCCAGGCTCTCATCTGCTAAAGCTCCCGAGGAAGAATGTACCTGGACCTCACATTCCATTTTCTGAAAAGCAGACAAGTGTTAATTACGGTCAGCATCTTCTGGTCTTTGTCCTTCCCAGCCTGGTCTCTGGACTCTGGGATGGGGGAACTGGTCCTGATTAAAGGAGGGCCGTGGCATCATTCAGAGGCCTAGCGCTCAGATCTCACAGATTACAGGCAGCAAGGGAAGACCAGGGAAAAAGAGAGAGAAAATGAAAAGAAGAAAAGAAAAGAAAAAAAAAAGAAGAAAGAGGCCTCTATTGTCTGTGCTGGGAACAGACACCCACGGCTCTGAGAGCAGCAGCTGGTACCTGGGTAACCTTCCGCTGGGCCGTGGAGGACTCAGAGGGACCAATAATCCCAGAGTCAGAGGTCAGGTGTCAGAGCATGGACATCTGTGCACATCGCTCCGTCCACACTGCCCAGCTCTGACAAAACCACCCCAATTCATTAGAAGAAAAAGATGAAGTGTGGTCATCTTTCTGTGTCTAGGTGCAGATCTGAGGTTCCCAGGGCAACGGCTCTGCAAATTGCCCTGGGCCTGCTTATGGCTTCAGCTGCAGGTGGGATGGAGCTCCCAGGGCTGGAAGCATGAGGTCTTGGAAACCCAAACAGGCAGGATTTCTTCCTGTCTGTAGATCCTGCCTCCAGGCTGCAGGGGTTATGGGAGGGTACAGGGTACCCAGCTAGGCTGTATTCACTGCAGCTGACTCCTGGCGTCACATGATAGGTGGGATCCCCAGCACTAGGGGACCCTGATAAAAATAGGAGGGGACAGAAGAATCATGTCCTGGCAGGTGCTGAGCACTCAATCTCTGGAAGTGCCTGTTGGCCTTTCCACAGTGTCTCTGTCCTGCTGTCCCTCACACTGGGGGGACACGGGGACCTTCCTACTGTGTGGCCAGCCATAGCCCACGGGGAGGTAGCTACAGACCTCAGGAGTTGGAGCCAGATTTCTTCATAGGGATAGGGGAAAGGCAGGGAGGCTTTCCAGAAAAGGAGACCTCTGGTCTGGGTTTTGTGGATTAACTAGGAGTCTGCCAGGTGGAGAAGTTAGATCAGCTGTGCCCTCCTTGGCCTGGGCTGCAGACTGTCAGGCCCCACCACCTGCTCTAAGCATCCCTCCGTAGTCCGATGCACTTCTCAAAGGAAGCATCCCGAACGGAGCTGATGCCCACTGTCCCCACAGTCGCCCAGCCTGCTTGTCCCACGCTGTCCCACCTTTGGGAATGGAGCCCCCACTTCCTAATGTTTAGGCCACAATCTTGTCTTCTTGCCTCCCTCCCTCCCCTCACACCCATGGCCAGAGGAGGCCCAGAGAGGACAATGGTGGGCACGGGGTCCTGGCGGTAAAGGGAGGGGGGGAACGGGGTCCTGGCGGTAAAGGGAGGGTGGGCACGGGGTCCTGGCGGTAAAGGGAGGGTGAGCACGGGGTCCTGGGGATAAAGGGAGGGTGGGCACGGGATCCTGGGGGTAAAGGGAGGGTGGGCACGGGGTCCTGGCGGTAAAGGGAGGGTGGGCACGGGGTCCTGGGGATAAAGGGAGGGTGGGCACGGGATCCTGGGGGTAAAGGGAGGGTGGGCAAGGGGTCCTGGCGGTAAAGGGAGGGTGGGCACGGGGTCCTGGGGGTAAAGGGAGCCAGGATGAGGGGACAGAGCTGATGGGGTGGGTGGAGAGCATGGGTAGTCTGCGGAGCTGTCTTTTCTGCAGCGATTGAAATCCGCCAGTGGATCCTTGTCAAAGCCAGGAGCTGAGTCAGGAATGAGACAGGAAAGGGGGCAGCGGACAGGAAAGGCAGCCTCTTCCTCCCTGTCCCAGCTCTGTGCTTTCCCACTCTGTCTGGTCCAGAGCCTTATCTATATTTTGTCCACATAGCAGGTAGGGAGTACGGTCTAGCTCTTCACCCAAAGTCCAAGAATTGTGGTCCCCCTGGGTTGAGTGTTCTGTTCTGGTCCAGGAAGCTATGGGAAGTGGGTGTGGTCCTACAGCCACTGCCAGCCTGTCAAATTCCCTCTGTGGGCTCTGGCAGGTAAAGGAGAGACTGAGAAGGACACAAGCCTGGCCCAGGCCAGAGGGCACGCTTTCCAGCTGGGTGCTTGGAAGTGTCAGAAGCTTGTGGGAGCAGGGGGAGGGGAGGGAGCCAGGACAGGAGGGACAGGTAGCCTTCGCCAGGGAGTGGTTCCTGACTAATGTTCGGGTCTGTCTTACTGTGTCTTCTCAGGTGGTGATGACGTCTTCCCCAAAGAGACCACCCCTTTCTCCCACAGCCTCCTATTCCTATTTTTTCTGGCATCTCCCTGTCACAGCCTAAGGGTTTCACTCCCTTAGTGGGTTCACAGTTACTCTGCTGGAATATTGGTCCTAAGTTGTGCAGAAGCACACCCCCTCCATCCCTGCTTTGTTGTGGTCCTAGGGCTGAGTGTGGAAAGTGCTAGAAGCACCTGTGGGAGGAAGGAGGAAGGGAGTCCAGGACCTGGCAGGCCTGATGCAGTCCATGTTCAGAGGCCACGGCGTCTGCTCTCGTCACATGCTGACCCTGGGCGGGCAGCACAGGGATGGACGGTCCTGTTCTGTGAGCCACAGGCCCCGAGACTTCTCAGTGATGGAAGTAGTACATCTGGTTGGTCTCTGTCTGGGTCTTGCTGTGCAGGTGGAGAAAATGAGGCCTTGACAGGGCAGAGGCTGGCCTCTGGTGACAGCCTGGCTCCTTCAGAAGGGATGAATGAATGTGGGGAAATCAGAGGTTGTGGGGGTTTAGGGGTACTTGTTCCCCAAGGATACTGTGTGAAGGGTGGAGTAAGCTGCTGTCCAGGGCCCAGTGCTGGCTTAGACGGGGTCAGGGGTGCAGGGTGTGGTGCTCCAGAGGATTGACTGGGCAGCTGTGTGTTGGCAGCGAGAGGGAAGGACGAGCTGCATCCTGGAGTCCAAGTTGATTGATGTGATGTCAGGTCAGCTGGATGGGAAGAAAAATAAAATAAAATAGAGCAAAAGCAGTAACCTGACACAGTGTCACTCAAAGTGGGGTTCTGTCTGCATACCTGGGACTCGTTCAAGGTGAGATATGGGTGACAACGTCACTTAGGAGGGATCGAGGGAGCAGCGGCCCAGGGCTGGCAGGGATGGAGGTGACTTTCATACATCACCTCCTCTCTGGGAATCCACCTGCTGTCATGGGAGGGACATTGGCAAAGGAATCTGGCAAACTAAGGAGACCCCTGCCCCTGCTCGCGACAGTACTGTGAACAATGGCTGCGATCTGGAACAACCCAGGTTCCCCTCACCGCAAGGAGGAGGATGTGTCTGCGTGTTCAAAGGGAGTATCATTCAGCCACAAAGAGGAATGACATCCAGTCATCGGCAGGAAAGTGGGTGAGACTGGAGGGCTCTATGCGGAGAGGAGCAGCCGAGGCAGACAGGCCAGTGAGACGTGTTGTTCTCACACACGGGAAGCAAATGTGGACCTGGATGTAGAAGGGTGGTTGGTGGTGGCTAAAGACCGGCGAGGGGTGGGGGTGGGGGAGCGGGAAGCTGAATTTGATCAGTGTGTGCCGTATGTGTGTGGGGAACTGTCACACTACCCCGAGAACATGTAAAGTTAATGCATGTTAATAGAACAAGGAACTATGAAAACCGGAAAAAAGCAAGTGTAGGGCAGGGGAGACGGTGCCGGTGCGCAAGTTTGAGGACTTGAGTTTAATTTTCAATGTCCGCATGAAAAGAAAGGCTGGAGGGCAAGCCCTGTCATCGCAGCATGGGGGAGATAAGACAAGAGGATCCCTGGGGCGGGGCACTAGCCAGACCGGCCTAGACCACCCAGCAAACCCCAGGTCCCAGTGAGAGGTCCTGTCTCAGAAATCAAGGTTGATGGCTCCTGGAAGGGACATCTGAGGTTGACCACCTCCACCACCTCCACACAAAACAAACCACATCACACACATACAACCCCTTCCAAAGAAATTCATCACCACCACCACCTTCACCTCCTCCTCCTCCTCCTCCTCCTCCTCTTCCTCCTCCTCCTCCTCTTCCTCCTCCACCACCACCACTACCACCTCCACCACCACCACCTTCACCTCCTCCTCCTCCTCCTCCTCCTCCTCCTCCTCCTCCTCCACCACTACCACCTCCACCACCACCATCTTCACCTCCTCCTCCTCCTCCTCCTCCTCCTCCTCCTCCTCCTCCTCCACCACCACCACCTCCATCATCTCCACCACCACCACCACCACCACCACCACCACCACCACCTCACCTCCAGCTCCACCTCCACCACCACCTCCTCCACCTCCACCAGCACCACCAGCACCAGCACCACCACCACCACCACCTCACATAACCAATCATCCAAAAACAAAAGCATCAAAACACTGTTTTATTTCCCCCCTGACTTTCTCAAAGTATCCAAATCCTGTAGGACTACCCCTGAGAGTAGGCACCTGCTCGGGCTATCCTCAGCTGGACCCCCAGCTCAGCACAAAGTTCTCAGTGGGCAGATTAACAGCATCCCCTCCTTTCCCAGTGTTCACTCAAGAGAAACCCCAGCAGGCTGGATCAAGCTGGTAGCAGGAGATTGAGGGACAGCCACACAGAGCTCAAGGAGGACATGGGGCTCAGGTTCCAGGGAAAGAGCGAGGCTGTTTCCTTCAAAGTGCGGCGTGTAGACAGACAGGCGGACAGGCAGGTCTGGTCTAAAGCTTTGTGTGTTACTGAGTGCTTCACAGTGGGAGACTCGCATTTTCCCCAAGATTATACTTCAGACTTTTTTTTTATTTCATTTTTTAAAAGTGCTTTTTCTTTTTTGTGTTAACAAAAGTGGGTTTTTTGTATTAAAATTTTTTTGTATAAAGTGTTTTTCTCTTTTGCATTAAAAAGTGTTTTTTTCCTGCTTTGTATTTACAAAGGCATTTTTGTTTTTCTTTTTCTTTTGCATTTAAAAATGTCTTTTTTCTTTTTATATTTAAAGTATATACTTTTTGTGTTATGGGTGTTTTGCCTGTATGTGTTTGGGCACCATGTGTATATAGTACTCACAGAGGCCAGAAGAGGGCATCAAATCTCCTGGAACTGGAGTTACAGATGGTTGTGAGCTGCTTCATGGGTGTTGGGAATTGAACCTGGGTTCTTGGGGAGAGCAGTAAGTGCTTTTAACCATAGTGTCATCTCTTCAGCCCTTCAGAGGGTATTTTTCAGTATGAAATTAAAAAAAAATATGTTGAGAACTTAGAGCGTCAATAGAAAAGCAAGCAGTGATGATTACATATTTATCATTATTTTGCTACAAACTCATCATTGGGAGAGTTAAAGTTAATTGTCAACTTGACAAAACCTAGATCCACCTGGGAAAAGGTCCTTGGAACACACCTGTGAGGCATTATCTTGAGTGTGGCCACCGAGGTGGTAAGACCAGCCCACTGTGGGCGGCACCATTCCCTGGCTGGGATGGGTACTGACTGCATACATGGAGAAAGGGAGTTGACCAGTGGTAAGCATCCCCTGCACTCTTCTAACGGGGGTGGACACTGCGTGGCCAGCTGTTCCAGGATCCTGATGCCTTGATGTCCTCACCACTGTGTCCTGAACTGTGACCTGAAACAAACTCTTTCCTCAGTGAGTTACTTTTTTGGGGGTGTTTTGTCAGAGTAACAGGATAAGAAAACTAAGACAATCATGACGATTATCTGGGGCTTGGCACCTCGCCTCTCTTGTTTGTGGTGGTGTTCCGGCTGTGTGCATAGTAGACGCTCGGCTCACGAGATGGAACCCCCAGACTCCACTGCCAGCAGCCCAGGGTCTCCCCTGCACAGTTGCACCGAACCCCCTGGGACTCTTGAGCAGAGAGCAATTTTGTGGGTTCTCAGTCTCTTTCCACCTTCATCCCTGATCTATTTCGTTATTGACTTCGGCGGCTTAATGCGCCGGCCCTCCTCTGGGAGAGCCGGTGACAAAATGACAGGGAGCCAAGGTCTCCGCGCCCTCTGCTCTGGCTTTTATCTGCCTGATTTCATGCGACTGGAGCCCCGGCTGCCAGTCAGCTGGAGAAATGTCAAAATGATATTAAATCACAGCGTGCGGGCAAGAGACAGGAGAATGCTTGTCACCCACCTCCCTCCGGTCTCCCTGGTCCCGAGCCCTTGGCAGGGAGGGGATGTGTGTTTGGAGAGAGCCTGTTTCATTTTATCCATGCTTCTCCACAATCACAATGTTAGAATTGGAGGCGGTGTTGTCGGGGTGGAGCTGGCAGCCGTCACGGGCGTGCTCGCAGAGGCTGTGACAGCCCGGACATTCGTGCCAAGACAGAGTCAGGGGGAGAGCCCAGCAGGATGGGTCCATTGCAGGCACAGTGAGGCTGGTTGGTCTTTCTTTAGTTTGCAGATTTGTTTTTGCAGTGCTTGGGATGGAACCCAGGGCCTCACACAATTACAGGCAAGGGTTGTACCGTTGAGCTACGAGCTCAGACCCTTATTAGGTTTTTTAAATGTGATAGTAGCAGGAGCCTGATGGCACAGGTCTCTAATCTCATCTAATCGGGAGGCCAAGGCAGGTGGATTTTAAGTTCAAGGCCAGCCTGGGTAATTTTGTGAGACCCTGTCACCCAAAGGATTGGAGATGTAGCTCACTGGTAGAGTATTTGACAAGCATAGGTGTGGCCTTAGGTTCAATCTCCCCCGCCCCTCCAAACACACAAGGAAGTGATTTGAGCTCGCTGTGAAAATTCAAGCAAGAAGTATGTGAGAATTTTAAATGTCCCCTGGCCCCAGCCTGAGACAAAGTTCTCTCACTGAATCTGGAACCGAGTGAGCCCCAGGGGTTCTCTTGTCTCTGCCTCCCCAGCACAGGGGTGTACTGCCATTCTGAGCTTTTCACGTGGGTGCTGGGGATCTGAACTCAGGTCTTTTACCCTCTGAGCCATGTCCCCAGGTCCCTGCTGGTGTCCTTTTTAAGGCTAGGTGAAGGAGCTGGCGTACTGGGGACTTCTCAAGGCCACTGGTTTCAGAGCAGGGACTGAATCCTGGTCCGCGCAGGGCAGCTCTCCTGCTCTCTCTCCGCAGAGGTTTGGAAGGTATTTTTTTTTCCAGGTGTAGAATAACTTGTCTTTCTTTTAAAAAACACAGCTTGCACTCTGAGCATCATTTTGCAGCTTTTGAGAACATTTTCCCACTTGGATCTGCCCCATTTTCCTCAACAGCTGCCAGGCAGCCTTTTGTTAAAGGCGCCAGCACGTGTTGAGCGTGTGTTGAGCGGGTCCCTTTTAGGTGGTCGGCTGGGTGTTGAGGAGTGGCTCCCACTATTCTTGGCAAGGCTGCCATGCACCCCACCCACCAGTTATGCAAGTGCTATGTGCTTATATTCTCTTTGTTACAGAGTGGAACAATCTGGATTAAAAAAAAAAAAATTCCCTGGCCTGGCTCTCCCACGTTTGAATCCCGTCCATCTAACCGTTCTCAGGGCGGCAAGCGATCCTCACGGGCTGTTTCTATGCCTCTCTGTATACACAGACACATGCATTTTTAATGGATGTTTTACAAAACATAAAGGTATCATGCAATATGCATGTTTGTGCATTTCACTTTCCCCTGTCAGTAACACAACTCAGTAACCGCACCGTTCCGTGTCAGCACATATGGAGTAGGTACCTCATTAAAAAAACAAAACAAGGCCTTGCATCATGTTTCATGGCACAGCATATTTTTTTCTTAAACCACTTCCCTATTGACAGACATTTTGATTCCTTCATTTTTTCCCTCCCTGTAAAAGTTCTAGGGCTGGGAATGTGGCTCGGTGGTTAAGAGTGCTTCCATGAAACACGAGGACTCTGTTTGGATCCATAGCACCCACATAAAAAAACAAACAAACAGGGTGTGGCCCAGCACTGTGTGTGGTGGGGATGGAGATAGGAGGATCCAGGGTTTGCTTACTGCCAGCCTCGCTCTAGGTTCAGTGAGAGACTCAGAGGAATAAGGAGTGATACGACAGGATGCTCAGTACTCTCTTCTGGCCTCTGATTGCACGTGTACCCGTGCATATATTCACACATCCACACCCACACATAACACACCTTTACATGTACACACATGCTCACATACTCACAGATACCTACACGCTCACCCCCACATACACACACCTATACAACCCACCCACACTCACATACACCTATATACATTTGCATAGAGACACAGACACACACTCATATATTCACAAGTACACACACACATTCATACACATGCAATCACATACATACACTTATATACACACTCACCTACACATACTCATATACACATACACACAGTCACACATAATTCATACATTCACACCTACACACGCACTCACACACTCATGCATATGCAATGACATTCACACACTCATGTATACCTCACACCCACCCAATATTCACTCACACATGTCTATACACACATGCACATACCCTCACACACGCAGACACACATTCATATACCCACTCACACACATTCGTGCACAGACATAATCATATTCTCTCTTTTTTACACACGCACACACACATCCTGGGTAAGTCTTCTGCTTGCCTGTGTGTGTACCTGGAACTTTCCTCCGGCATCTGTACCCAGAAGACATTGCTGTCTTGAAGGTTTTGCTACACCACGTCTTGTCTGAGGCCACAAGAAGCTGAGGACCTGGGCTGTGGTCCCCACGTGTCTGCTGCTTCTGGAGCTGTGTAGCAGGATGGCAGAAGATCTTTCCTTTGTCCAAAGGTCGGTTCTCAGTGGCCCTGTTCTTGACCAGCTCCTGGTGACACCGCAACTCTGGCCACCAACTGTGCAGCTATTTCGATGGGACTGTCAGCAGAGCTGGAGGGTCACCCCACTGCGTACCCCTTCACAACTTCCCTTTCTGTCTGTGCCCACTGGTGTTTTTTATTGGCCCAGTCTGGGGGAAAGAGGTGGTGGAAACTGTCCGAAGTCCTCTTGTGATTTGGATCAGAAATGTTCCCGTTGGCCACAGCTGGTGGCACTATTTTGGAAGGTTGTGGGGCAGGGGCTGGTTGGAGGAAGCAGGCCCCAGGGGCAGGCTCTTGGAGGTAACACCTAGTCCCATTCTCTCTCTCTCTGTCTCTCTCTGTCTCTCTGTCTCTCTGTCTCTCTGTCTCTCTGTCTCTCTCTCTCTCTCTCTCTCTGTCTGTCTGTCTCTCTCTTTCACTGCCATGCTATGCTGTTGGAGCTGAAGGGTGTGGGCTGGACCTTTTGAACCGTGTGCCCAGGGAAATCCTTCTTCCTTTAAGGTGTTTCTGTCACAGTAATGGGTACAATCACCACCAGGCCCGGTCTGTCCCCTGTGCCAGGGGGTGAGAAGGCACTTCTCAGCAGGACTTGAAGTCTGGCCCGGGACATACCTGTGCCCTGTCTAGGGGAGTGACAAAGGTAAGCGCATGATGTAACAGGAGCACCTGGGAGGAGGCCTTTTGACTGTGTCTGGGGTGGTCAGAGTGGGTGGGGCTTATGGAAGAATGCAGGTATTTTGAGGGTACCCATTCAGCTCCCTGCATTGGCTCGGCGGCGACCACATGGCCTTATGTTTTGAACCTGATGGCCAGACCCTCTCTTTAGCTGGTAATGGTACAACCTTGCCTTTCATTCTTCTACCAAACACAGTTCCTCAGTTCCTACTGCTAACCCTCTCAGAGCACAATGATGGACATGCAGTCTGGGTCTGGCCAATCAGAGGATGGCTTCCTCTAAGGACGGGCAAATCCAAGCCTTCCCTGGGGTTTTCAGCAGGAGATCCGCACCTGTGTCTTGAGGTCCACCTTGGGAGCTGGTCCACAGGCACCAACTGTCTTAGTTCTGACACAGGGCTTCTTATTGGACTAGAGCTTGCCAATTAGGCCAGGCTGGCTGGCCAGCAAGCCCCCTCCCCCCCCGCCCCATCTGCTGTCTCTGTTTTCTAGAGCTGGGATTACAAGTGTGTGCCATCGTGCCTGGCTTTGTTTTTAAAATGTGAGTTCTGGGAATCGAACCTAGGTTCTTGTCCTTGTACAGCAAGCACTTGCGTGAACTTTCATTAAAATCACATCTCCATGAGACTTAATGAAGAGGAACTGGTGGTACATGTCTGGATCCCAGCCCCCAGGCAGTGGAGACAGGAGGTTGGGAAGTTGAGGCTGGCCTGGGATACATATGGAGGAGGCGGTGTTTCAAACAGTAACAACAGAGCAGAAGTGTTCTGATCAATTGTGAATCCCCAAATCTCTGAACTGTAGGGGAGCGGAGAAAAGCTATGTTCACCAAGGCTATGATCACTCTAGTTCTGCATTAAGTATATTAATTTTTTTCAGAGAAGTTTTCTAGACTGTTTTTTGTTCCTAAATTTTATTTATGAATTAATACAAAACATTCCAGACCAATGTGTCTTAATCCTCATTCTCCTCCTCCTCTTTGTCCTGGTTGATCTGGAAGTAACGCAGCTCGTAGCTCTCTTTGCTGTTGGCGACAACACGCAGCCAGTCTCGGAGATTGTTCTTCTTCAAATATTTTTTGGTGAGATATTTCAAATACCTTTTGGAGAAAGGCACCTCAGAAGTGACAGTGATCTTGCTCTTGCTCCATTCGATGGTCACAACCCCTCCGCCAAGATTCCCAGCTTTCCCGTTCACCTTGATTCTCTCCTGGAGGAACTGCTCGAAATTGGCAGCATCCATGATTCCATCTTCTACAGGGTGGGTGCAATCAAGGGTGAACTTCAAAACCTGCTTCTTTTTTTTGTCCCCCTTTGCCACAAGCTTTTTCACGGGTGCCATGGCGGCAGAGGATGCAGAAAGCTAGACTGTTTTTTTTATTTAAAATTAGGTTTATTGTTTGTTACTTTGTGTTTGTTTTCTGTAGTAAGTAGTAACCCCCTCTCCCCATTTACTGGTGCATAGGAAAAAAAAATTCAGTTGACTTTGTATCCAATCAACACGTGACATTTCCCCATGGGCTCTGTTTGTCTATGGATTTTGCTAGATTTCTTTTTCTATTCTGTCTGTCAGCCTCTCCCCTCAGCCTGTGGACTTTTCACACTCCACAGGTGTATAAGCCCTTAGCATCTGGGATCTGACCCAGGTTTTCAGGGTCACTCTGTAGGGTGAGGCAAGAGTCCTATGAGGAGTCTGTGTCACTGACCTTGGGGTTGGGGTTGGTGGCTTGGGAGAGCATGAAGCAGTCTGTAGACATTTGGTGAGTCTCCTCCCTTCTTACTCCCCTCCCTGGGGCTCTTCCTCTTGCTCCTGGGGGAACCTGCTCAGAATCCTTGTGTGTTCTTTCACATCTATCATTGACAACTGGTGTGTGTGTGTGTGTGTGTGTGTGTGTGTGTGTGTGTGTGTGCGCGTGTGTGTGTGCGCACATGTATGTGTGCTTGGGTTTTGTTTCTTGGGAGTCAGAAGTTGTTCTTTTTTTACTGTTTCCAGCCACAAGTCCTTTGAATCAGTCCAGTTAGTGATGTAACTGGTCTGAACCAGGGTCATAGGGCGGGTGTGGGGCCTGGGAAGACTGAAGAAAGTATTGGCTGTTCTTTCAAAAGTCTCATCCCCTCCCAATTGAAAGGTGCATGGTAAAGACCTCCATGGTCAAAGGCATCAGCGTCAGCACAGACTTGACCATGTTGTCAGAACCAGGCTGCAGCTCAGCACAGGAGTCCCAGGCCTGCCTGGCTAAGGTGGCCTGGTCGGGTGTGTTGAGGACCCTTTTTCTGACTGGATGTCAGGTCTCTTCAGCAGGGATTGCAGGGCCCTTCATCTTCTCTTGTCCCTCTCCATCTCTCCTTTTGTCTTAGGCATTATAGAGACTGAGGATGCAAAGTTGAACTTGACAGCTTGCATAGGCGTCCTGGGCTTTGGGATCCTGGAATGACTGGGAGGAAGGAAGATTACATGTCCACCTTCCCGTCTTCTTCCCAGTGGGTTTCCCTGTGTCCGGTTGAGATGGAGAGGAACAGGTGTGTGGCCATCCAGGCTGGACCTGCTAGCACCGATGGATACATAGGACCAGCTCTGGAATCTCTGTACCTCCAGGTCCACAGAGCTGGGAATCCACAAAGCCAGGATGTTCCTGAGGGGAGTAGCAGGTGTGAGCAGCCTGAGCATGTGGGAAGGCAGAGCTGTTTGTGTCTTCATCAGATGCAACCTGTTTGATGGACCGATTACACATTTATATTTTGTATTGTTTAAATGAGGCATAGACTCATTAAAAGGTCCCACATGCTTCTTTTCAAAACCTTTAGAGACAGATATATTTACCACTATGCTCTCAGAATAGCCCACACACAAGGTAAAAATAATGAAAGGACAATCTAATTGGTGGACCATCTAGAATATTCTGCAGGCAGTGAAAACATTGTTTACACTTATCCTAGATGGGAAATACTTAATGCTATAATACGAAGTTTATAAAAGACCCCTGGGATGCTAAATTATACATTATAGATCAATAATGACTATGCCGCAAGAGTTGATAGAAAAATATGGAAGGAAATGGGGCCAAATGTTAAGCACGCACCTCTGGGGCCGAGAGTGCGTTTTATAAACACGGAGCGGTAGAAGGCGCTTCCTTGTTGTTAGTCGGGTGAGCTGATTTAATCTCAAACTGAATATCACTGTTCTGTTTTTCTGCCTTGTAGGAGTGGAATCGTCCCATGCCCTCTGATGGGAAATGTCCCGTGTAGAGTCAGCAGCTGGGATTTTAGACATGGGGGTCTTTTCTTTTTATAAGCGTGTGGCCACACGGACACAGTGTCTCCGCGTTCTTTCTCCCTTCTGTCTATCTGGACAGTGTCTCGCTGGAGGCATGTGTCTTCCTGTTGTGTGTTGAGCTGAGTCTTATTAGCTTCAACGTCCTGACTTCCTGCCACTCAAAAGTCAGGGAAAGTCAGAGCTTTAAGCCCATCCATTCAAATCTCCTTGCTTAGGACACACCGAGGCTCAGAGAGATAAGCACCTTGCCTAGGGCTGCACAGCCATGAAGCAGCGGGGTGGGATTTGAATCCAAGTCTGTGAGACCCCCGAGGCCTGTTCCATGCTACCTCTGCTTGGGGTCATCTCCTTCCCGCAGTTCGCACCTTGTGCCCATCTGTAACGATGCATTTTGGCTCCTCCTGGAGGCTGTAGTTCCCTAAGGTCCCGTATTTATGATAGGGACCACAGGTCTGGGCAACTTGAATCGTGTTGTACATACCCATGGGGCCCTACCACTTTGTGAGGCACTTGGGAGCAGGAGGAAGGGAACACTGTGTCCCTCCTATCTGGCTTTAGGTCCCTGGGGTCCCTTGACAGAACTGACCCTGTTTCCACTGCCTCCTCTCGCTGGGGACAGAAACTTTCCCTTGTCTTGTTCTGTAGTCCACCCCCCCCCCCCCGCCAGAGCCGAGAACAGCCCCTGGAATACAGTAGGCACCGAGTAAATGTGTGCTCATGAAGAAGTGAGTGAATGAATGATGTCTGTCTGAAGTTGCACCCCTTGTCGCTTGTGTCCTTTGCACTCGGAGCTGTGTCCTTCCCGGAGGATGAACTTGGCCTGTGTTTCCCGGGTGTACCAGGAGCTTGCTGACTGCCTCCTGGGACCTGGCTTCTAGGCCTACCTATCCTTCTCACCCGTGGGGCGCTTTCCTCCCTCACCTCAGTTTCCTATCGATGCACAGAGGGTCCTCTCTAGTGGTTTCCAAAGCATCTCTGCATCCTACCGGGTCACCTGCTGAGCTGGGGACCAAACGCGGTGGTCCTGGGGCTCCATGCAGAGGAAGGCTCTGGGAGGAGAGGAGCAGCATTGGGAAGCCTGGCACGTCTCTGTATGTGCCTACTAACTCCTGCAACTGTTTATAGCTTCCCGAATTCCCTCAGCAAATGTCCCCATCACCAGGACTAATTTACTGGCACCTGCTTGGGCTGTGAGGCATGGAGACTGTCTGCACAGACTCACCCAGCGAGGCCTCTGAGAGAGGTGTAGAGCAGGGCAGGCACTAACCTTCCCAGGGGTCAGGACTGGGGTTCTTCCGCAGCTCCTCTGAACTCTAGGGGACCAGCCTCTGGGTCAGCAATGTCCCAAGGGGCTTAGGGTACAGACTCTGCAGCATGACAGAATGCCCTTGGCTCCCAGCTCTGGTTCTTGCTGTGTGATCTTAGGTGAGTTCTGTCTGCAGAATGTAGATGGCCATCTGTCCTCCCTCTTCCTAGCACACGTCCTCTCCCTGTCCACACAAGATGGGGCCCGCTAGCTCTCCAGGGTGCTGCCGTCTCTCCTCTGTTCACAGAGGATCTCCTGTCCCTGACCAAAGCTGGAATAGTCATGGCTCCCTGTTCCTCTGGGTACAGTCATGGACCTCTGACCCACGAGACTGAAGGGCTAAAGCCCTAGCCCCTCTGGAAGCTGAAAACGTGACCCACAGCAACTGCCATGCAGAGGGTTTTCAACCTGGGGGAGGGACTGGTGCAGAGGTGAGAAGTGGAGTCTTGGGCCTGGGACCCCTGGGTCCTGCTGCCTCTGGATGTTCAGCTGTTGCTGAGAGCACCCCCTTTGGGTGGTGTCAGTTAGAGTGGGCCTGTTTTTTTGTCCCTTTCTCCAGGGCCTTTCCAGTTTTGCAAGGAGATAACGCCATGCCGATCCGGCTTGGGAAGGCATCATGATGCATAGGGTGGGAAGATTTCTCTTACCACACATTGGATTCCTGGGCAAAGCCGTGCTAGCCTGGCCCCACTCAGTACGGACACCATCCTCTGGGTCTCATTAGGACCTTCATGTCCTCTATCTAAACATTAAATTTTTATTAATAAAGTCCATCAGAGACAAAGGCTCAGAGGGAATGGCTTTGGTCTGGAGAAGAAAGGGTCCAACCTGAGATCTGAGTTGTGACTTGGGAAGGGGGATGGGCCAGCAGATGTGGGTTTGAAATCTGATTTTGATTTGCCACATCAAGCAAAGTGCTGTTCTCCTTGACCCATGTCCCCATCTCCCTCATAGGGTGACAACATCACTTACTTTAGTTGAGGACAGGGGGAGGAATTGCCATGGAAAATATTGCTGGGAACATGTGAGGGGCTGCTGTTGTGATGGTAGACATAACTGTCATCTGGATGTACCTAGAATCACCTTGGAGAGCCTCAGTGAGGGGCTGTTTATATGGGGCTGACCTGTAAGCATGTCTGTGGAGGGGGGGTTGTCTTAAGTTGATTGATGTGGGAAGACCCAACCCTCTGGGGGCAGCACCATTCTCTAGGCAGGGGGTCCTAAACTGTGGAAGAGTGCAGAAATCTAGACATCAACCAGGCAAGCAAGGATGTGTGCATTTATTTCTCTCTGCTCTTGACTGTGGATGTGATATGAGCAACTGTTTGAGGCTCCTGCCACTGTGACTTCCTCGAAGTGATGGACTGTAATCTAAAATTGGCAGCTAAAATAAACCCGCTCTCCCCTAAGTTGCTTCTTGTCAGGGTGTTTTATCACAGTAACAGAAATAAAACCAGGGCAATTGGTATGATAAGGCTGGTTGTTTGGAGCCAAGCTCATTCACAGAGAGATGAGCTGCTGCAGGGACAAAAGACCTCTGCATTTACTAGATAACTCCCTCACTTACTTGATCCCACACTCATTCATTCTTTGTTTGGTTCATTCACTTATTCATTCATTGTATTATTATTATTTTTTTTTTTTTGGTTTTTCGAGACAGGGTTTCTCTGTGTAGCTTTGCGCCTTTCCTGGCACTCACTTGGTAGTTCAGGCTGGCCTCGAACTCACAGAGATCCGCCTGGCTCTGCCTCCCGAGTGCTGGGATTAAAGGCGTGCTCCACCACCGCCCGGCCTCATTGTATTATTTTTACATTCATTCACTGGTCTATTCATTCATTGGCTTACTTCCCTCATTCATTGACTTACCTCCTCAGTGGTTCATTCAATCATTTATTGGCTCATTTATTCATTTATATGTTGACTCACTTATCCATCCATTCATTGGTTCACTCACTCTTCATCCATCCATTCACTCACTGGCTCACACATTCATTTCTTGGCTCACTAATTCATTCACAAATATACATTGAGTATCTGAGTGATCGAGACATCTGGCTGGGCAAACCTGGTCACAGCCTCCCACTGTGACAATCCCATTGTAGAGTGGATTGTACTGGGGAGTCCTGATCAGGGAAGAGATAGAAATGGGAGAGATGAGAAATCTGGTGTATCAGTAAGAATCTGCTGCTCCCTTAAAGGCGCAAGGTGACCCGGTGTGCAAGGCTCTCTGAGGAAGAGGGTGAAGCAGAGTCCCTGCCTGCACTGAACCCCATCCCCTCAGCACCGCAGGCAGCAATCCCTGGGAATGTGCTCTGCTTCCTGCTCTTCAGGCCTGCAAGACCTTGCCTGAGTGCTCGGCTCAGCAAAGCCATGAACTTAGAGGCCAGTTATCAAGCAAGTGCAAGACCCTGAGTGTCTCTGGATCCTGTACTGGACAAGTGTGTCCTGGCTCTGGATCATAAGGCCTCTCTGCTCCCCATGGCCTCCTTTCCTAGACCTGGGTGGCAAGTGTCTACCACGGGTGGCTGGCAAGGGCCAAGACGTCAGAGACAGCAGGCACCTCCCCGGTTCACGATCATCAGTGATTCTCCTGATGATTGCTCTCCCAGCTGACCCTGGTAGCCCTTGCTGGTCTCCTGGCCCTGGGAAGCGTTTGAAACATTAGAGACTCCAGGATGGCATCTCCCTTGGGGCCCTAGTCAGTCCAATATGAGCCTACAAGAAACCTTGGTTTATGAACTCTGGCCCAAGGAAGGATTCAGCAGCTGGATTTCCCACTAATTTCAGGGAGAGAGCTGGATTCACAGCTAAGACAGATCTGCAGCCTGGCTGTGGCGCTGCTGGAGGCTGTGGATAAGATGGTAGTTATCAATACGACCTTGGATCCTGGCTGGAGCGGTAATGAGATTAAGAAGTACCCATCTTGGTGGGTTCCTCGTAGGGCCTGTGAAGAGCTAACCTCTACTTCTGAGGCAGGTACAAGCTCTGCCGATGCCTAGGATGGAGCGGAATAAAATCCTCCCCTGCATGACTGCTCTTGGGCTCTGGGGGAGCAGGGACTGAAATCTTTGCAAGTGCTTTGAACCTCCCCAAACCAGAGCTTCCCAGTGTTCCCCCCTGCAGGTTCGCCGGCCCCTGTCCTGCAACTGTTCTTTCAGTAGACTTTCGGCTTTTCTGTCCAGTGAGGAGCAGGAGGGGGTATGTATGCTTTCGGCAGTGGGGCCTAGGCAGGAGTCATGGGCCTGACCCTGTGCATAGGAACAAGAGACAGGGACATCAGGTCCTTCACACCCATGTGTCTCAGCTAGGATACAAAGTGACCCCAAGCCTGTGCCATGTAAAGAGTCTGAGTCCTTACCTGACAGCCCCAGGTCTGACTCTGGCTTGGCTGTGGCCCTGATTCCCCTCTCCAAGCCTCAGTTTCCCCACCTTGCTGAATTATGTGTCCAGGTGAGCTTTGGTTTCCTTATGGGTGAAGTAGAGACCTGGCCTCCAAGCCCACGTTCCAGCATCATTCACAGTTGCTTTAGCTGGCCTCTCTCAGCCTCACTGCTTGGAAGCTGTGTGTTTTCTCGGGGTCAGTGACATCACTGAGTTAACTTGCTTCTCAGAGCTCCAAGTTCGGAGTGGCTATGGCCCACTTGTTTGCATCTGGACCACAGCTGCCTGAGGAGCTGTGCCGGGGCCTCTGGCACTCAGTGAGTGCTTAGCAAAGGTAGCTAATGGTTCTTACAGCACTTAACAGTTCCAAATGGGGACTGTCTTAGCCACTGTTCTATTGCTGTGAAGAGACACCATGACCAAGGCAGCTCTTATGAGAGAAGGCATTTAATTAGGGGCTGACTTACAGCTTCAGAGGTTTAGCTCATTATCATCAGGGCAGGGAGCATGGAGGCAGGCAGGCTCTGGAACAATAGCTGAGCGCTACATCCTGATCTGTAAGCAGAGAGATCGTCTAGGCCTGGCATGGCTTTTGAAACCTCAATGCCCACCCGCAGTGACACACTTCCTCCAACGAGGCCACACCTCTTAATCCTTCTAATCCTTCCAAATGTCACCACTTCCTGGTGACTAAACATTCAAATATATGAGCTATGGGGGCCATTCTCATTTAAACCACAACAAGGATGCTGCTGCTTTTAGGATCAGCCTTCCACCTCATCTGTGGGAAGTGGGCACATCTGCTTTTGCCTATAAACCCAGGAGGTGAACCCAGGTTTCTGATTCCAGAGTCCAGGCTGTGACTGTACCAATACACTGTCCCCATACTAGCATGAAGTGTTAACACAATGATGGAAAGAAACCCTTGAAGGTCTGACTTGAGAGATAAGGAGGCAGGATAAAAGCTGGGATGATGATGGGATCTGGGTAGTTAGACTTACTCCTCACAGGTATGTGTTGTCTATGGGGCTGAGAACTGAGAAGGTGGTACTTGGGATGGAGAGGGGCTGACCAATTCGGGACAAGAGATGGTGTAGAGGATGGTAGGCTGCCTCTGAGCAGAGGCCAAGCAGGACTTGATCACAAGCCAAGACACAAGACTCTCTTCTGGGGAGAAACGGTAAGATAGGATAGCCCCCCCCCCCCAGCACCCGGCCCCACGGTTTTGACAGCTTGAGCAGACGTGTGAAGGGAGGGTGGAGGTTTTTCTGTTTATTTGCTCAGTGCTGTTGGCTTATCCTTCTTGAATATTCAGCTGGTGATGTTTTCTGCTGGTAATCAATGAGCTTCCATTGATTTCCAGATAGAAATATTTCTTGGTGCACTTTTTAATGAGACGATGGTCTCGCTTGAACTAACACCAGGTTAGAGAATTTCAACTTGGACGTGTTTCATTTTAAAAACGGCATCAATTCCTCACTCGGGACATTTGTATGTTCTCCTGATCTCTACTGGAGTCATCCACCCAGGTTTTGTCCTGGGGTTTCCCTCACTGTCTCTCGTAAGGTGGGCAGAATCCACGGGTAGGAACTGAAATGTCTCTAAATCTCTTCCCTCTGAAGATGGCAGCTATTCCTTCCTATTTCCCAACCAATCGGGCCACAATAAGTGGATTTGGTTGTGGAGGAGTGTGTGTGTGTGGGGTGTTGGGGGCTCGTGGATATAAGAAATAGTCCATGGACTAAGATGCCAGAGCAAAGAGAATGTTCTGGAAGGAAGAGGAAATGCTAAAATCCATTTATGAGGAGGGTAGGGATTGTGAGCCCACAGTAAATGTTTCCCCTTGACCTTGCTGGATCCCTTATATCACTTTCTTTCCCTGCCATCTCCCACTTGAGCTCTGAGGCTATCTAATTCATCTCTCTGCTCACTGTAGATTTGTTCTTCAGGGACGTTTTCTGTGGTCACATCTGGAACAGTGCTGGTGAGACTCACTTGCTGAGTAGAAGTTACAGGTTCTTCTGAGCATGCGCCAGTGCCGGGGGTGGTACCCTTACGAGGGACGGTCCAGCCCAAGTGTCAATCATGTTGCTACTGAGGGCCCCATGAGTCTTATGTAGCACACAAAGCTCAGTGGGAGCAGCAGCCTGCTCAAAGTCACACACATGTTGGTGTCAGGTCCAAGTTGACTGCCTGGGCTACTTGGCTCTCATACAGTTTGGAGGGTCTCAGTGCCAAGTGGCTTCTCTGTCTCAAGCTTGGTTTTCATTCCTCTGTAAATAATCTCAATTTCAGGAACACCCGTGTCTGTATTTATTCCTGCTTGTCTTTCATTGTGCTTTCTGCCTGGGTAATCTGAGACTTGCAGGCAGCTAAATACGAGGCGCACATTTCAATGAAATGCAATACAAAATAATTGCACAGATTTCTTTCAGGTCTGAGTGACAGATTAATCTCCCCAGTACATCTCTCTTCTCTCTCTGCTCCCTCTGCTTTTGTCTTTCTCCTCCTTTCCCCAGATTCTCTGGGATTTAAGTGGCTCCCTGGCACCCAGTCACTGAGATACAGGTAAGACCCCCATCAGACAGCGTTTGTCCCCATGATCTATATGCAATGTCCTCAGGGATGGGGAGAGGGAACTCCCTGGGAACAACACCAGCCCTGGGCAGGGAGAGACCAGATCTCTGTGGATGACAGGGAGGCTGGGGCTGGTTCCAGATGTAGGACAACAAGGATGTCTCACAATGCTGGACTCTCGGGATGTCTGGGAATCAGAACCCGAAGGAACATTGTGGACTGTTACATGAAGCTTGGGCTCTGGTCAGGAGATCGAGGAACATGGATGGAGTGGGATTCATGGCTTTAGAGGAGACATGGGGAGTGGAGAATCCCCCGCGGATGGAGGAGGCACAGGTCAGAGCCTGTGAATTCTTGTCTCCCACGGGGATGTTCTATCCTAGGAGTACTGGGGAGCCCTTGAGAGTCTGAGAGGTCCTAGCAGATCTGTGAATGAATTGTTATTATTATTTTCTGACTGCTTTGCCATGGTGTGCAAGACCGTGGGGCAGGGGCAGGGGCAGGGGCAGGGGCATGGTAGGAGGCAGGGGGAGGCTATATGGAGTCCAGAGGGAGTCAATGGGGAAGAAGAGGCTGGGGAGAAGAGAGAACCACCGTAGCGATCCGCTGCCTCCCTGGCATTTATTTTACTCACTCATCTGGGTCTCATGAGAGTTGCTGAATGGAGGCAGAGTGGCCCCTCGACAGAGCTATCAGAGGGGAGCAGGCCGGAAGGGCACCAGGCCGCTGAAAAAGTGTGTTAGCTAGTCAGAGGCCGCCAGGCTGGTAGGAGGTGGGGGGACAGAGACCCTGGGACCGGATGGTTGTCCAAGGATGAAGACTCTTAGTGGGACACAGGGTTTCCCAGGTTCCTCGGACTAGGTGAGGGTCACTGTGTTTTAGGGTGGAGATTAGCAGAAGCTGCTTGGCATGGGGGTGCAGAAGGGGGTGCTCCTGGGGTTGGTGATTGTTTACTGTTGACTCACATGCTGGAATAAAGGGATGGGTTCAGAGGGGACCAGAAGGGAACTGGCTTGCTAAGCACTTGTGCCAAGCGAAGAAACACTGTATCATGACTTGGAGGAGGTCTATGTTTGATGGGCCTGTTTGAGGACCAGACAAGATAATGGACTCAGCCATATTGAGTCCCAAACTGCAGAACCAGTGACTGTCTATATCTAGAATTCAAACTCAGGCCCCAAATGGTCCATTCTTCTGATGGGCTGCCCTGGCTAGCCCCATGTGGTACTCTGCCCTTCTGGTAGCCCGGAGGCCTCCTTGGCCTCCTGGTCTAGCTGTGTCCCAGTGGTGGGGCCGTCTGTCCAGCAGCTAGTCAGGCTTGCTGAGGAGGAGCCCGACTCCTCCCGGGAGGCCAGCTGCAGCTGCAGAGGGAACTTGGGACATTTAACTCATTAAAGGACCATTCTGCTTACCGGAAATTGTGTCCCCTCCTTCCCCATACCTGCTCTGATGTCAGCCAGTCCAGAGGATTCAAGTGGTCTGCTGATCAACTCCAGTCTGCATCCTGCTCACGTCTGCTTGAATGTCTGAGCAATCCCCCTGGGCCCCAGGGCCTCTGGGCTCCCCTCTCTCCTCCCTCACGCAAGGCATCACTTTGGAACATAGGCTTTGGGGTCCCACCTCTCATGAGAACCTGACTTTGCTGGACCTCTCTCAGGCTCAGTTTCTGAGCTGTCCACTGGCTGCAGAGACAAGAATGACCAGTGACTGAAATTCTGGGCTTGCCCTGGTGTGTAGCATGTGCTCTGTGAACAAAGCTTCACGCTTGACCCCTCCCATTCTCCCCAAATCACTTCAGACACGGCCTTGCCCATTTGATCCAAGTTGGAGTCCTTTGGCCTGGCGTTTCAGACCCCTGTGGGAGTGTCTCCAACTGTCATCTTGGTGTGACCCACTTTTGTCTCCAGCTTCTTGTAGTTGTCACGGAAACACACCTCAAACTCCAGCTGTGTTTTCCGTAAGGAACGGTTTTCCTTCAGGATCACTCTCCCCCACTGTATCTTGAGCCTTGGTCCTGATTTCTTGTTGGGATTGCTATGCCTCCTCCAGGAAGCCTTCCAGAATGTTGAACGGAGCAGACCCACCTCTGCAGCCTGCGCTCCAGCTAAGAGTGATAACACCCTTCTTGCTGTTCCCTCGTGGGGAAGGCTCTTTCTCCACAGCTCTGGGAGGTCCGGTCCACCTCACAGCTCAGCAGTTCTCACCTTCCCAGAAAGGCCTTTTGTGTATTTGTCTTAGACATGTTACTGACAAGAGCTCCGGGAGAGTCCCTGTTCTTCATAGTCGCTCTCCTTCCTCAGCCCAGAGACCCAGGAGGTCCTCAAGATACCTGAAAGGACAGACAGAGGCCAGGGGAGGCGGTGTGGGAAGGAAGGAGAGGGAGAGAGGAAGGAGGAGGGGGAAGAAATAAGGGGTGGGCTGTGGGTGAGCACAAAGCCTCAAATGGCCGACAAGCCTCTTCTACAGGAGAGTGGCTGATACCTCTTGTCTCAGCTGCTGGGAAACCGTTTTGCCAAACCTCTTAAACCAACTGTCAAAACAAAGTGCTCAGGGAGACACATCTCTTACTTTGATGGCAAAATTCCCCCACACTGATTCTTTAATCCTGGCCCCCTGAGAAACGGGAGCCGTTGAACACCCTTACCTTCGTCCCTGCTGCCCCTCTCCCCGAGGCCCCATCCTCCTTTGCTTACAAAATGCCTCAGCAAAGAACCGTGCAGGTATAATGATCATCATTTAGTTCCTCACAACGTTTTTTTTTCCAGCGGAAAATGACAGCGCTCGAGCCTTGTAGTTTAGTGTCTGGGGAAGCAGGGAGGCGCTGGCTGGCTGTCAGCATGGAGGACCGAAGGAGGGGAGGAGGGGAGGAGGGGGTGTCTGACGGTGCAGACTCCAAGTCTGTCAGCGGGAGGAACACACCCAGGAGGATAAAGTACCTGCGCTGGGGTACTGAGGCCGGGGTAGCGTGTCCCCTAGCCCCTGCTCTCCACTCAAACCTCTGTCAGCTTGCAGCTGTTCCTCTGCCGGGGCCAACCTGCACTGAACCTGGCACACTCCTCACTGGAGAATTCGCCCACGTTCCTGGAATCATCAGGACAGAACGGAGATCTTCTAGAGATGATCTGATGAAACGGTGGACCTCAAGGAACGGAGATTTCCCCAAGAATCTCATGCTGGGAGAAGAAAAAGGATGAAGCCCGGTGCCGCCGTGCAAGAGCCACTGACGCTGAGACAGGGGCGGGCCGGTGTTGGGAAAGGCCACACTTTCACCTGGACTCTTAGTTATGAGGACCTCAGGCTGAAACCGAAACCTCATTTCAGGACTCCAAAGATGGACTTAGTGGGGGTCATTAGACCTCTTTGTCCCCCTTTACAGTGTGACTACATCAAATAGGCCCTCCTCTCTCTGCTTTTTAATATAACATCGTCTCTTTGACTGGCAGATTGAGGACTGTTGGCTTAGCCTGGCCGTTGTGGCTGCCAGGATCCAGGCATTGACCCTAACAGCTCTGGTGCCATTATTGGCCCTGTGGTCATGTGGCTCACCGTGGGCCACTGTGGGCCAGGATCTATATAATCCCTGCACAGCTCTGGCCTAACAGACATCAAAGACACAACTCTTCACCTTCAGCGATGAGGTGGGCACCTCCCGGATCTTTTGGGGACATGCCACTCGTGTCTTTGGCAGAGATGTGAGCTGGGCACACAGGAGGCTTCCATTATTGGGAGGTGTTGGGAAACTCATAACAGGAAACCAGCCGGCAGCGGCTCTAGCTGTTCATGAATGAGGTGCTCACAGAGCCAGATGTGTGGAAAGGGGGGCTTGGCAAACTGTAGCCCCGGGCCACGGTAAGCCCCTCCTGTATAGCTCATGGCTAAGGATGGCTCTTACAGACAAAGGCCTGCTGTGAATTTGATGACAGGAAAAACTAACTTTGAATCCCAAGTGAGTAAAAGAATGTGTTTATTCTCATCAGTGGGTCTGTGCTGTAAAAATTTGGACTTGATTATTATATTTGAATTTCATCAATAAAAGATTTGTGGAAATTTGTTTTCTCTCTTTTGCAGTATTTATGTTGAATCCTCGGTGTTCCTCTTGGCTCCAAAAGCATAAATAGTTGCTGTCTTTCCTGCTGACCTCTGGCCTACAGGGTCGGATACTTGACCATGTTAATGAAGCTGTCTACTTTCTTCATCAGCCCTGCCTTTTTAGTCTTAGTGCTCGGCCTCATGCTTACATGACGGCTGTCACAACGTATTTTCATGCCGGTATTCAAGTCTGGAAGAAGGCTGAGGCAAAGACAGAGGCAGCAGCAGATCTTTCTCACTGCCCCATGAGCCCATCCCTAACTCTCTCTCTGGAGGAGGAGCCTACAGGTTGTCTGCTACCGCAGAGCTAGCCCAGGGCCTGTTAGCGAAGGAGAGAGGGGTAGCCTTGTCTACCACCACTTGGTCCTCAGTGTTGGATAATGTGCTCATTGGCAGTGTCGCAGTGGTGTAGGGTCTAGGCTGGGGACCAAACCCAGGCACTTGAGAGAGCCTTGCCTTAAAGCTCTGCCTCCTCCTCCTGCTGTGTGTGTGGGGGGGTGTGTGATCCAGAAGTGTTTATGGTGTAAGTGTCTCCTATGGGTTAGGGACCATGACATGGGAGTCATGGACAGGTGCCTGTGGCATGGGGTGTTCTCACTGTCTGTCTGTGAAATAGACCCATGGCTTCCACTCTGTCCAGCCCTGGGCAGTGTAGGCAGGGTCAGGAGTCCACACACGAGAGTAGTTCTGTTCACGGAGTCCTTGCTGCACGTGTTCACGTGATCTCCCAGCGCCCTAGGGAAAGGGCCTCTTTTTGTCATATGGCTGGAAAACTGAGACTCAGGGTGGTGACCCCAGGTCCAGGGAGAGCAGTGGGTGGTTCAGGCTGTGTCCCACTTGTCCCTCTGCAGGGCTCTTGGTGGAGTGCATACAGGCAGATATCCAGGCAGCCTTTCCCTGCTTGAGAACTGTCACCAGCTCCACCCTGTGGCTGGGCTAGTCTCTCTCAACCCTGTTCTTTGTCCCTCTTGGTACTCCAGGCTGAAAGAACTTGCCTGTGGTGTGAGGAGACTCCTCCTTTCCCCCAGGACCATGAAATGGACACACTCTGGATCCTCAGTGGTGGGATACACAGTTCCCAGGCTGGTGTCTTTGTCTTGATGGCATTTCTTTGAGAACCAGCACAGTTACATAGAATAGAAGCACATGTTAGTGACAGCTGACTACTATGCATATTCCTAGATGGCTCATGTATCAGTTTGAATGAGAAGGCCCTCATAGGGTCATATGTTTGAATGCTTGGCACCACTTAGTAGAACTGTTTGGGAAGGATTGGGAGGGGTGGGTGGCCTTGATTGGAAGGGATGTGTCACTGGGGGTGGGCTTTGAGTTTCAAAAGCCCATGCCAGGCTCAGTCTATCCCCAACTCTCTGCTTGCTGCTTGAAAATCATGAATTAGGATGTAAAGCTCTCAGCTACTGCTCCAGCTCCATGCTTGTCTGCTTCTCACCAAAATGAGCATGGACTAGCCCTCTGAAACCGTAAGCAAGGCCCCAATTAAATTCTTTATTTTATGAGTTGTTTTGGTCAAGATGTCTCTTCACAGCAACAGAACAGTAATTAAGACAGTCATAATGCGTAAAACCTACTTCCAACGATCCACACCTACGGACACACCATAGCTGCATAGTTGTGTGATGTCTCCTCACGGCGCTGGAATATGAGCTTGGGTACCAGGTATGACTCAGAGTCTGTATCTAACTCTGCTGGGGGGTTAGATGGCCACTGTCACTGCTGCCCCACAGAGGCCTATCCCCATCACTGCCTGCTGGCCCTCCTGACTTCCCAGAGAGATGGCTTTGACGGGAGACATCTAAATAGAGGGAACCCCTGTATGGGGACCCTAAGGGAGGAGGGGCCCTGGATGTGGATGGAGCAGAGGAGGGGGGTCTCAGAGAAGGAGAGGTGAGTGGGAGTTTAGGTGTGGAGTTCTGGGCCTTATGGGTAGGTCAGAGTCGGGGGGGGGCAGGGGGCGTATCTGAGAAGCTGTGAACTCTTGAGAGGGTGGTGGGCTGTCTCCCCTGGGGAGGAGCCCTCTGAGGGAACCAAGTACCACTCCTAGGCTCTGAGGAGAGGGACAGAGCCCTGAGTGCTGGGGACAGAAGAGGAGGGAGACCACACAGTACAGGCTGATTTCTCTCAGTGTGATTTTCTGTTATCAAATGGGGACCCATCCGAAAGGCCTTGTTTGCGGGCTTGATGCGGCCCATTCCCAGACCCTCTCTGCAAACGTGAATCGCACACGGCACAAATGGACACATTTGGATGAACTGACACCCAGAATTGCTCAGCACCACTTTGCTGTGTAAAGACAGCAATTTCAGCTGCTCCAAAGTAGTGTTTTTCTCCACCAGCAGATTTCTCTTTTTTTCTCTCATTCAAATGGTACTCACAGCGAGAACCCGCCCCATCTTCTAGCCAGCTCCAGGGAGATAGATCAAGATATCTTCTCCACAAGCAGGAACATCCCCGCGTGGGGGCCTGCGATGCAGCTTCCTCATCACACCCTGGAGGTCAAATGGTAGTCCCTCTATATGTTCCTCTGTGATTGTCTTCTGTGAGTCCAAGCTGGGTGGCCACTGCCCCTCCCAGAGTCCTTACGCTCAGCTGGCTTGGGCTTGCTTTCCTGCTCTGGGACACTCGATAGCTCCCTACTACCTGCTGGAAGAAGTGCTCCGTGCTCTTAGGATGTGGTCTCACCTCACTCCTCCTTGCCCCACGATCTCTTCCACCCCTTGGAGAAATCCGTGTAGGACAGATAAGGCCTGAGTGAATGATGGCTGTCTGCCAATCACTGACTTCAGATCCATGCCCCTCTCCTTTCAGAGCTGGGGGCATGGCCACAGCCTCTTAAGATCTAGCCCCCCACCCTCCTGTTCGACTGTGCACAAAGGTGGTCGGGGACAGACACCGGCTCTGCAGCTGAGGAAACGAAACAGCCACCATTCTTTAGAGAAAATGAAGGTGAGTCGGCACAGGCCAGTTTCCCACGTCCTGTGTCACATAGGCTGACTCAAAGTAGAAGAGGCCCGGTGGCATCATGGGTAGTCAGGCAATCTGGGACTGAGGAGCAGGTGCCATGTCCTGGTGTGCTGGCTGGTTTCATGTCAACTTGACACAAGCTAACGGCATCTGAGAGGAGGGAACCTCGGTTAAGAAAATGCCTCCATAAGATCAGGTTGTGGGCAGACCCGTAGGACATTTTCTTAGTTAGTGATTGATGGGGGAGGGCCCAACCCGTGGTGGGTGGTGCCATCCCTGGGCTGGTGGTCCTGGGGTCTATAAGAAAACAGGCTGAGCAAGCCGTGAGGAGCAAACCAGTAAACAGCACCCCTTCCTGGCCTCTGCATCAGCTCCTGCCTCCAGGTTCCTGCCTGTTTGAGGTCCTGTCCTGACTTCCTTCAGTAATGAACTGTGATGTGGAAGCGTAAGCCAAATAAACCCTTTCTCCCCAAGTTGCTTTTGGTCATGGTTTTCATCGCAGCAATAGTTATCCCGACTAAGACACCTGGCTAAGCAGGGGGCTGCCTACAGCTGTACCCTCCAAGGTCCCTAAACACCTCATATCCCACTGCTTCCTGAGCTCGAGAGTCTGGCCCGCAGTTTCCAAGGTTCTCTGTGTTCCAGGCATGCCTGGGGTGCCCTGATCTAACACGGGCTGTTCCTCTGTGGCCCTCACCTGGTGCTCTGACAGTTTTGTTATCCTGGTGCCACTCCTCTCTCTGTCCAAAGACGGAACTTCTTTCCATTTACTTAACAGTCTCTGACTCCGCCGGTGTCACGTGGTGGGTCCCCGGCCCCTGTTCCTAAGGCTTCCACTTACCCCCACACCCCTGCTTCTCCTTCCTTTATAAAGTATCCAGTTGGTGGATTCTCTTATGGTAGCAGAGTGAACCAAGGCACTGTGTGTCAGGATGACGGAGAGCATCTTCAGAGCGTAATTAGCTCCACGCCTTGCTCTCTGGAGTCGCCTGTGGTTACTCGTGCGTCCCCACCTTCCCTTCTCTCCAGCCCTCTCCTCCTTGTGATATTTTTAAAATATCTTATTTTTGCTCCACTACAATGCAGTACTTTCTGCTGCATCAATCTGTAAAGACCCCTGAGGGAGCAGCAGACCTGGCTCAGCACACTCTCTGAAGAACCACAGATGCCTCTGTGCAAATTGTGTGTGTGTGTGGGGGGGGAGGGGGTGCTAAAGCAAGGAATGGCATATGTCTACCAGGTTTAGTTAGGTAGGAGATGGAGAGAAGGTGTCTGGGCGGGGCTGGCCACCGTCAGAGCAGCATGCAAAGTGCTGGGAGCCTGAGACCGGGGCTGGGACTTGGAGTTGGGATGTGCTTGTTGGCCCATTTGTCCTCTATAACCCCAGCTGTGCCATGCTCTGCTTGGACCTCCAGAGTCATCCAGTAGCAGTAGGTGAGGTAGCCTCATGATCTCAGTCCAAAGAGCTTCCCACCCTCCACTGCTGCCCCTGCAGAGGACCTGAGCTTGGTCTCAGGACCCACATTAGGTGGCTCAGAACCACCACCATCTGGAACTCCAGCTCCAGGGGATCTGACACCCTTCTTTAGACATCTGCACACACAATTACAAGTATAATAAAATTTAAAATTAATAAAGTGAATGTCTCATACATGTTGGAAATTAGTTTGTGGAATCTTAAAAAATTCAATAATAACCCCTGACATTATTTTTCTAGGTATTTAGCCAATGTCAATGAAGGCATATATTCACATAGAATTACATATATGAATGTTCATGGAGGCTTTATTCATGACATTCTTAAATTAAAACAACTCAAGTGTTTGTGTCACAGATCAGTGGATGAATAAACTATGGTATATCCAGGTGGCAGAATATTAGGCAGAAGAGAAAAAGGAATGAACTATAGATAGAAACAATAAAATCAATTAATTCATTTGACTCTTTTCTCCATCTTATTTTCCTAGGAAGCTAATCCTGCACCTTGAACAGACATCATGGGTACTTAACCTGTATTGGTTGAATGAGCAAGTGAGTGAGTGAGTGAATGAATGAATGGATTCTGCACTGATAGTTGGCATGACTTTCTGAGCCTTGTTTCTTGAAGGCTTCCTGTTTAGGGAGCCTGGGGGACTTACTAGCCTTGGAATCCCAATGTCATTCAGTTCTTGAGGAACCAGGGTTCATGAGAGCTTCCAGGAAGATTTTTGTACTCCCAGCAGCATGAGCTGAGGACTGAAACGGGCCACAGAAAATGCAACACATGCCAGCCCCATTCCACAGTGGCATGGTGGGTGCCATGGCTGGGTGTCTGACAGGGATGGACTGAGCACTTCGGCTGAGGTCAGGGAACCAATGCTTTCGGGTCTGCTCTGTCTCCCAGCGCATCATTTCCGTCTCCAGTCCGATGGCCTCAGCATCAGCTAGGACCACACTGCCCCTCCTGGCTAGAGTGCCAAAGCTCGGGGCTTTCCTCTCATTGGTTCCTGTTTAAAAGTGTGTCTACCTCTACAACAGTCCTTCACTGACTGCCCCAATCTGGGGCACGGCTTAGCCTGATCAGGTTCTCGGTTGAGGGGGACCGAGGAATCAGAGGTGGGCCATGGCAGCTGGCCACCCTTGGCCTCCTTTCTTCTGCCTCATGCTCAGTCAAGCAGGTTCTAGGCAGTTAACAGCCACAATGTAGAACATTTATTGAGAACACCTGGCTTCTTCCAGGCATGTTCTCTTGCCTGCAGCACCCTGTTTACTCATTCATTCATTCATTCATTCAATGTTTTCGTGATGCTTTCCATGCGTTATGAGCTGTGTAAGGTCCCTAGGAGGGAATCACCAACAGAAACTCAGTTCTTGGCCTGGCATGCTCTGCAGGTGAACCAGAACAACCATCAGCCAAAGAACAGAGAAATAAAGTTGTAGCAAAGGCTTCTTTCCAGTTCCGGGCCTGTGGAGGATTCTAAGCTGAGCTGAGATGTGATTTATTACCCTGGATGGAAGGTATCATTGATTTCTTCTTTCTTTCTCCATTCACTGGGCACTCTCTGGACCTCCATGGCTAAGGTCCCAGGCACTTGGACGGTTTATCGAGCACTTACGTGCCAGACACTGTTATTGCGTTTTGTCCCTACGGTGATGCTGGGAGGAGGGCATTATCAACCTCTCCCATCCCCCTGGCAGTTAGGGAAATGGAAGCTCGGGACTGCTGTGAGGCTGGACTAGTGGTGTGTTTTGCCCGCTTCTGTCTCACCAGTAAAGGGCTCCCCTGCTGATCTAGATGGTGCTATTATTATCATGACAGTGATCACCATGGCAGCAGTAGCGGCCACAGTTTCTCTTCCTTGCCGAGTCCACCATGTGACTCTCCACGTGCAAAGTGCTTATATCATATAATATGTGCAAATGAGCAAGGTGGCCTCTAGCCTCATGTAGCATGAAGTAATAGCTCTGTGGGGATAAGGGTCTGGGATAAGGCAACTGGAGAGTCAGGTTTGGGATTTGAACCCAGGCCTGCCTGGTCCTTAACAAAAAGGGTGTACTGGGAGGCAGACAGGCAGATGCCTGGTGGTTTCTGGCTAGCCAGTCTAACCAGAGTGACGAGAGCCCCAGATTCAGTGAGAGACTCCATCTCAAAAAATAAGGTAGAGAGCAGTTCAGATATCTGATGCCAACCTCTGGCTTCCACATGCCACATGCGTATGGACACGTGTATGTGTGCATATACGCACCGAAACAGTGGACATGGAACAGGTTCACAGGGGGAAGCTTGCGTCCGCACCAGCAGGCCCTGAGTGCGGAGCTTGGTTGCTTTCTGGGTCCCAGTGCAGAGTTCCAGCTTACAGCTCCAGGCACCTCTGGAACCCCATTCTCCCCACCCCCTGCTTCTCCTTTCCTTTCACTTACGTCATTGAGTGTTTTTCTATTATTTACAAAGAGCCCCGATTTAGATGCTCCAAGCCCTGCTTATTAAGGAAAAAAAAAAAAAAAAGAAGGAACAAAACAAAACAAAACAAAAACACCTGCTTTAAAAAAAAAAAAAAAGCAACAATTCTTCTAGCGTGTGAGTGTCTCCTGCTCAGAGGCCCTCATCACACACGAAGAACAAGGCCTGCGCAAATGGATATGGAAATTAAACCCACAATCTGGGCACACACTTGTTTGACAAGTGATAATTAACTGCTGACAATATAATTTCAGGCTGGATGCAAATGTGTTTTTCATTAAAAAGTAATCAAAAAGATGCTCGCATCTGGGAGTGTGGGCTCCAGCAGTGGAGCCCGGTTCTTCTGCTATGAGATACTTAGGGTTGGTGCGGAGCATTCCCTGGTCCTGGTTTAGACAGAGCACAGAACCTGATGGTGACATTGGGAGAAGTCCTCAGGGTCCTGCAGAAGGCGATCCATCAACTTGTCCTGCAGTAAGGCTCCAACATCCTCCCCTGACCATCTCTGGTCTCAGAGATGTCTAGGGTAGGTGGGACAAGAGACACATCTGACTTAATTTGGGTTCTGACTTCCAGTTCTGAAAACATTTCTTTCCAATCCCTGGGAATGTTTCACCCTACATAGCGAAATGGCCAGGTGGAGTTGGGGGTGAGGATGTGAACCAGTGTAGCAGCTGCCTTCCTCCAGCTCTGGCATCAACTTGATATGAGAAAATAACCTGAAAGGAGGCAAGGTTATGTGAGCTGATGGGGTCAGTCAGCTTGCTGGATGGCTGTAGGCCCGCGATGAGAAGGACATCATGGTGGTGAGGTGGGAAACCATGGCAGAGGGAAAACATGGGAGAACAAGGGAGCTGTCTTGGTTAGGGTTTCTATTGCTGTAAAGAGACATCATGACCATGGCAACTCTTATAAAGGAAAAACATCTAACTGGGTGGCTTACATTTTCAGAGGTTTAGTCCATTATCATCATGGTGTGATATAGTGGCGTGAAGGCAGACATGGTGCTGGAGAAGGAGCTGAGAGTCCTACATCTTGAACCATAGGCAACAGGAAGTGGTCTGAGGGTCTGAGTGTCACACTGAGCAAAGCTTGAACAAAGGAGACCTCAAATCCCACCCCTACAATGACACACTCCCTCCAACAAGGCTACACTTACTCTAACAAGGCCACATCTCCTATTAGCTTGTGGGGGCTTATGGGAGCCAATTATATTCAAACTACCACAGGAGCTCACCTTACGGCTGCCAGGAAGTAGAGACAGTGAGTCTGCCCTGACTTTCTTTGTCCAACCCTCAGCCTATTGGGTGGGCTGCTCATACTCTGGGTGGGTCAACTCCCACATTCAAGGTGGGCATCTCACATGCCAGTGGCTTTCCCACATGCTGACTGTCTCTGAAATGCCCTCACAGACAGACCTAGAAGTGCTCTAGGAATCTTCTAGGCTCAGTCCAATCAAGAGGATGATCAAGATCAATCACTGCATTTACCATTAAAACACTTAGAACTCGTGGTCCTATGATAAAAGTTTGCGTTTGATCCCCTCCAGTGACAGGAGATGGTGAGATTTTGAGAGCAAAGAGAGAATTGCATAAAGTTCAGACTTTGAGGGGCCAAACACCAGTGACAGTTTGTACACAATAAGAGCAGCCCATTCCCAAGAACCAGGAGGCAACAGGGGAGTGGGTGGTGTTAGGGACAGAATGTCCTGCTCTCTACAGGCTCATGCATTTGAAGGTTTGATGCCTGGCACTCTTTAGGCAGAACTTTTGGGAGATGGGGCTTAACCTGAGGAGGTGGGTTGCTATGGGTAGGTCTTCGGGACTATGGCTTCCTGATCCTCAAAGATATGACTAATTCATACGTCTAGAGCTTCTGCCTGCACAGGCCAACTCCAACCACCATGCCCGCCATGATGGATTGAGCCCTCTGAGCCAAAAAATCCTTCCCTCCCTTCTGCTTGGCTCTGAGAGGAAAGAGGACTTACTGCCTTGGATGATCGAGTCTACAGGTTTATTTTTGGGTTGTGGCCCAGGTGTGCATTGCAGATATTGTTTATAAAGCTCCAGACTAAGCAATTAAGGTATAACCGACAGCAGGCTGGCGTGTTCCTGGAACATCAGGTAGAAGTCGTTGTAGAATTGTTTCTAGAGGGCACAGCTTCCTTTGAGGACCAAGTTCTCTCGGATGAAGACAAGCGATGAATCACCTTGCATGACTAAGGGCTGCTGTCTCAGAGTCTCCTGCTGCTGCTGTGATAAAATGCTCTGAGGAAAGCAACATAAAGAAGAAAGAGTTTGTCCTGGCTCTCAGGTCCTGGCCAGTCCATCACCACAGGGAAGCCATGGGGGCAGGAGTTCGAGACAACTGGTCACTGCATCAAGAAGTTTGCTTTCCTTCCCTTCCGTCCAGAACTCAGCCCACAAAATGGTGCCACCCACAGGTAGAGTGTGTCTTCTACCTCAGTTTACCCAAGTAGGAAGATCCCTTGCAGGCATGCCTAGAAGCTAACCTAACCTAGATAATTCCTCATCGAGACTCTTTTCCTGATCACATCAAGTTGACAGTTGAGATTAGCCAGTAGTAGCCATGGAAGCCAGTACCATAAAAAACAACAAACAAACAAATAAACAACCCCCCCCCAAAAAAAACCAGGCGCTGGAGAGATGGCTCAGCTTAAGGGCACTGGCTGTTCTTCTAGAGGTCCTGGGTTCAAATTCCCAGCAACCCATATGGCAGCTTACAACTGTGTGTAACTCAAGTTCCAGGGATGTACATGCAGGCAAAGACACAACCAATGTACATAGAATAAAAATAAATCATTAAAAAAAACCAAAGAATTTAAAAAATATAGCAACTCTGATAGAAACCATGGTGCAATTATGTCAATGAAAGCTTAAAGGATAAAAATCAAAACTACAGGCTTAGAACATACTATAAAAAAGAACAGCTGGATTAGGAAAGCTGAAAGCCTAGTTCTGAAGCTTGTAGTCATGCAACTAGGAAAGTCTCCAGGGGAAGACTGGCTGGAGGGTTAGGTAGGACTGGGGAAGGAAGAATCACCCACTGAAACATGGATGGGAGGAAATGACCTTAAATGCACCACAGAGAGGGACGGAGAAGGGAAATGCGCAGACTTTCAGAGACCCGAGGAGAAGATGGGAAAGTGCCAAGCCCTCATCAATACCAAGACGGTTCTGAGTCCACAAACAGCTTGAGGTCGTGGCTTTACGAAGTCATCATTACAAGCAAGAGCAGTGACTGCCCACCTCGGTGTGGCAGGGGAGACATCACTCCCACTCTTATAAGAAGCTGGAAAGATTGAAATCTACAGCTCTTCCTGACTCCACCAGAGAACCCAAGCTCTTAGCGTAAGCCATCACAGTCAAGTCTGGCGAGATGGCTGGAACTGGAGAGTCCCAGCTGAGATGAGTCCGCACAGGCAGCTGGAGCCATGCACTAGCAGGAAACTGTAAACACTTCTGAGAAGTCTCTGGAAGGTGAGTGTAAGCTAGTGTCGGGGTGAGAAAGCACACCATTTGTCAGAACCTTAGGAGTACCCTAACTGTGTAAAGAAATATTAGAATATTTTCTTTAGGCAAAAGAAAAAGGATGCATTTGACTGCTCAAGTCTGTAAAAAGAATGTTGGGAGGAAAAGCAGAAGACAATAAAAATAAAAACAAAACTTTTTTTTTTTAAAAAAATCCTCAGTTGTATTTGTTCCTCTTCTTGTTGCTGTGATGAAATCACTGACAGAGAAGCGTAAGTAGGGGAGGCTTATTTCAGCTCACAGCTTTGAGGGCACAGTCCGGTGGTGGGAAAGGTTGGATTTGTCCTGTCTGTGGTAGTGGGAACTTGCAGTGTGTCCTGTTCACGTGCTGGCAGATCAGGAAATGGAGCTCTAGACCAGAAGTGGACATGGGTTTAACCTTCAGGGCCTGTCCTCAGAGACCCACTTCTGCAGGCTAGGTTACATATTCCGAAGTTCTCCCCCCGCCATCCAAAACCACATCACCAGCGGTGGAACCAAGTACTCAAACACTCAAGCCTGTGGAGAGACATTTCACACTCAAACAATAACAGCGATCCAGAACCATCTTTAACTCTTCAAAGGAATAATAGGGATTATATATTGAGAGATTATCACATATAGAAAAGTAAAATGATTGACAGCCCTCTCCAGGGAACACTGTTGTAATGTACCTGTGCTAGATTCTGAGTGGAGCAGTGTTGCTTGGAGATGGACCCAGATTAGAGAAGTCTATATGGTATAAACTCCAAGAAAGCTACTAAAATTTCATTGAAAAGGAAATATAAAGCAAGGTGTTGTGGCATATACCTGTAATCTAAGGATCTTGGGATGTGAAGGCAGGGTGATCAGAAGTTCAAAGTCATCCTCAGCTTCATAGCAAGTTTGAGACCAGCCTGGGATATATGAGGCCCTGTCTCAAACAAAACAAAACAAAACAATTCAGGAAGTATAATGAACACATAGACTAGTTACAAGCTTCACAGTTAAAACAACACAATGTGGGAAACCAGACAATGGTAGTGAGTAGAAAACAGTTACAAACAGGATCATAGAAAGCCCGATACACTAACAATCACTTTCAGTGTCATTTTGTCTAAATTTATCAATGAAAAGACAGACACCCAGGGCCTGGAGAAACGTCTCAGGGGTTAAAAGTACTGGCTGCTCTTCCAGAGGACCTGGCTTTGATTCCCAGCACCCACATGGAGGCTCACAACGGGCTGTAACTCCAGTTCCAGGGGATCTGATGCCCTCTCTGGTCTCCATGGGTACCAGGCACACATGAGGCACACAGACAGATATGTAGGCCACACATGCACACCTGTAAAATAAGAACAGTAAAGAGAGGTCAGTCAGTAGGTATACTTGGAGAGACGTAGCCACTGGAAGGGGCTGTGAGTAGGACTTGTTGCTAATGTTCTGTTTACTGTGTGAGCATTTTGTACCCAGTGAGCATTATGATTTGTGCGTTGTTCTCTCTGAACTGTGTATCAAATTGTTCACATTAAAAAAGACAACCAGTGTTGGAGAGGTGGCTCAGTAGTTAAGAATGATGGCTTGCTCTTCCAGAGACCTGGGTTGGCTTCCCAGTGCCTATTGCGGGGCAGCTCACAACGGTCTGGGGATGGGATGCCCTCTTGTAGGCTCTACAGGTACTCATATACGCATACATATACACACAAAAATAAAATAACTCTGTAAAAAAGATAACCAGAGAAAGACCTCGTTTCCTAGGAAGGAACAAATTAGGGAACAGACTTCTTAGCAGTAGCAACAGAGACCAGAAGACAATGGAACAGGGTTTTCAGCATCCACAGAGGCAATCACAGAAGAATCCTACAGTCATCTAAACTTCCATTTAAAAAAGTAGAAAAGGAGCTATTTTCAGACAAAATTTATCACTCACAGGCCTGGGCTCAGAGACCAGACAAGCATCTGACATACTTCAGGGACGGTGTGACCAGGAGCAGGAGGGCTTGATATCCTGTTGGGCATGGAAACCCCTGGCTCAGCATCGGTCAGAAGGCACAGCAGCAGGAAGTGATAATGTGATTAATCCGGCCTTTAAGGGAAGAACCCAAACACTAAGGAGGCAAGTCTGAGAGTTCTAAGATCCATCTGCAGCTCCTGGGATGGGAGGCTGTACACCGCATTGAGTGTGCTTGATAAAGTGCAAAGGCCAGCCAACCAGCAAGAGAAGCCAAGTGTACATTTTCCCAATTGGTAGAGGGAATGAAAGTATTTTGAGAATCGCTAGCTCTATAACGTGTGGCAGGAAATGGGAACGCCACACAAAGGTGGCAAAGAAGTTGGTGTCAGGAGCAGTGGGTCAGAAGGGGGAAGCCTGTCTCTGGCAGTCCCACCCATGTGTGGCTTGATGACATTGCTGCCCGATGTCCTTCTCTGCACCTTGGGAGGACGATGGCCCCTGCAGTGTCATGAAGGCCCAATGGCCCCCACTGTGGGGCGGAGCGGGCAGGGCTGAGCTCTCGCTTCTGCTCCCCGAGTCCTGCATAGGCACTAGCTCTGTGTGGCTCTCTTCTCTCCTGTGACGAAGGTGCTTTCTGCAGCCAAGCCTCATTGTGTCAGAGAATGAGAGATTATCACACGGGCTCAGACAGCCACTTGGGAACTTTCCCAGGGACAGAGACAAGAAGTGCTTCTGATAAATTCTGCTTTATCTTGGCTCTTCACTTGAGTGATAACGGCCACAGCCATGTTCTGAATGCTCGAGTCCCAGGGCATTCAAGGGCCACGCTGTTTGACCCATGCTGCCTCCCACTTCCATCTGTACCTTCCCAGGCAGGTGCATTCTCATAAACACCAGGTGATGCCGAGCTGTGACCTAGATCCCAGGTCTGTGGTTCTTTAAGTCCCAGGAGCCTCAGGTCCCCTAGTGGTGGAAGAACTGGCTTTGGCAGGAATTCTCCCAGGGAGGGAGCTGGGGCTGCTATAAGAAAGCAAACGAGGGTGAGGAGGAGTTGGGGACAGAGAACAGAGCAGCAACATTGGGCAGAGCCAGAACTGCTACTCCACCTTATTGGCTGAGGTGGGGACACAGGACAAAGCTTAGAAGACAAAAGTCCCCATGGTGGCTGGAGGTTCTGAGTTCAATTCCCAGCAACCACATAGTGACTTACAAGCATCTGTAATGAGATCTGATGCCCTCTTCTGGCCTGCAAGCAGACAGACACTGTATACATAATAAATAAATAAATCAAAAAAAAAAAAAAAGTCCCCATGGTAACATGTGGTCACACTTAACATGTGGTTGTACTTCCCTGGGGGAATCCCATGGAACTGCTACTAGGTCTCTTTTCCCCCAAGTTACAGTAACAGATGACCAATGCTGTGTGGAAGGACCATCTGCTCATGCACAGCTGACCTTGTGGTCTCTACCTCAGCAACCTGACCACCTTTGGAGCCTGGGGATGAAGTCCATTCTCCTCAGAGGGACATGGAGACCCTGTGTGTCTGGCCTGTGCTCCCTCGTCTGTCTCATCTTTTACCCCAACTCCCAGTTAGACCCATCTACTGTTTCTGGTCCTCTGAACACCTCCTTATCTCACTTAGTTTCCCATTTTATGCTATCCTAAGCTCTACCCCAGACTGAACTGTATCCTCAAAGTCTCCTCACTCTCTCATTGATGTTTTCTTTTCCTAGAAAGCCCTATTCTACTGCCCTGAGCTTTCTACCCTGTCCTTCTGTCCCCTTGCACTCAACGTCTTACTCTATGTCTCCCAATATTGTGCTCCCCCCATCTGAGCAGCTCCTGCTGTGGGGTATCTTTCTGTATTCTGTGAATATGTGTGGCTCCCATTGGTTAATAAATAAAGCTGCATTGGCTTATGGCAGGGCAGGATGGAGCCAGGTGGAAATCCAAGAGAGACAGAGAAAGAAGAAAGGTGGAGTCGGAGGAGACGCTCTAAGCTGCCTCCAGGGGAAGCAAGATGTGAGAGAACAGGTCATGCCAGGAAGCCACGTGGCCAAACACAGATTAATTAGAAATGGGTTGAGTTAAGTTGTAAGAGCTAGCTAGCAAGAAGCATGAGCCACAGACTAAACAGTTTGTAATTAATATAAGCCTCTGTGTGTTTATTTGGGACTGATGGCTGTGGACCGGGTGGGACAGAAACTTCCACCTACAAGCCCCTACTGTCCCTGCAGCAGTGGACTGCTTGAGGATGCTGGCGAGCATCCCATACACATTTGCCAAAAGCCTCAGTTGGGGCAATGCTACTTTGATCAACACTGTTCCTTCTCTCTTTGTGAGGGCCTTAGGGCATGGCATCCCTGGTTTCTACCCTAGCCTCTCTTTCTCCAGAGCCCAGTCTGAGCCTGTCATAGAGTTGAAGCCAAGCTCATCACAGTCACCTCAAGACTACCAACTCACTCCCTGAGATGTCCCAAGCCTTCTTTGATGTTAGGTGACTTTTGTCAACTCTGTTCACTCTGAAACCTGTTCCATCTAGCCTCATCCGGACAACTGAATGCCACTGTATTAAAGGGGACAATGCTGATGGTGATGGTGGTCTGGTCACGTCAAGCACAGAAGAGGAGCTCATTGGGTTCAGGAGACCTATGTGTGTAGGACGCTGGCCTTAAGTGGAGAAGATGGCTTAGGATGAGCAGAAAGAATTGGGAAGGGATTCTAGAATAAAGAATGATAGAGCTGAGTACTCACTACCATGAGGTAGGACAATGGAAACATCATCAAACAAGTCTTTGCAAAGGACCCTGGGTTCCCTGGCCCCTCCAGGCAGAACTCAGGTGACTATTACCCACTATGGTCTCTATGACCTCTCATCAATGTGGCTGCATCAGGCTCAGGTGGAGTCCTGGACTCCTGGCAACTGCTCATGGACTCTCTATCACTCAGAGCAATGCCCTGGCCTCACTCAGCCCCTGTGCCTGTGTGTTCCATGTGTGTGCACTTTCTGCTTCTTGGACCTCAGATGTGAGCACAGGATGGAGTACAGGGATGGGAGGCCCCTGATGCAAGAATACCAAGTGACAGCTGGGAGGAGTGTTTGGGGGCAGGGCACCACGATGCCACAGTTAAAATAAACGTTAGGCTTAACACACACTGCACACAAGCCTGTATGTATTTATTTCTCTCTGCTCTTGACTGTGGATGTGATGTGGTAGTCATTTGATATTCCTGCCTTGACTTCCCCACAATCACAAACTGTTAGCTGGAATTGTAAGCTGAAGTAAACCCATTTCCCCCTAAATTGCTTTTTGTCAGGATATTTTATCACAACCACAGTAACATTTTCTAAGAAAGTGCCAAACTATTCCAGGGAAGAGCCCACCCAGGCCATCCCAGGGGTGAGCAAGGAGAAGACTTTTAAGTCCAAATCCTAGGGGCGGCCCTTTGCTGCTGTCTACCCTCCACTTTAAGAATCAAGTTGCTTTCTTACCTGATGAAATCAGTCTTCACTACTTGCTCCCTCTATCTACGCCCTGTGTGAATTCTTCTTTTGGAGCGGGGAGGGAGGTGTCATCTATTTCTCAATCCATAGCTGTGGTGGGAGCTTGAGGTACTCCTAAAGCATCTGCTAAACAGAGAGACCACCACGTCTCAGTCAGCCCCTACCAAGTACCTTCTGCTGTGCACTGAGCACTGACTCTGCTCTGGACACCATGCCAGAGGCTGACCACACTGTGAAGAGTTAGATAAGGCTCAGTGTGGAGTGGGAAGGAAAAGCATATATTGAAAAAAGATCCCGTTGTGAGCCCCAATGAGAGATGTGCCCTTAACTGTGGGACACAGGTAGGGAACAGGAAAGACTGGGAGTTTAGGGACCCATCATCATCTTGAGGCCCCCATGAGGTGGAATTCTGAGTCTACAGCTCCATGTTCCTCACTGTCCCATGTGCATCCTTGCTGAGTCCTGTGGCGGGGGTGGGAAGGTGGGTGGGAGTGGAGCAGCAGCTCCCACATCAGCTTCCACCCATCTTAGTTCCCAGACCACACAGCACACCTTCCCTTGCTAGCGGTAATTATGCCTCCCGGAGGTTAATTTGTAAGGAAACAGCAAGGCAGTTATTTTAACAGCTGATTGTTGAGATCATGCTGGGGCCTTGCTGCATAATGGGTAATTGCCTGGGATAGAACAACAATGGAGTCAATTCTCTTTAGCTGTGGCCACCCATCCCGGGGAGCAGCCCACTTCTGCTCACACTTGTTCAATCATATCTTATTAGATCCCAGCAGAGGCCTTTTCTCTTCTCGGAGACTATGCGGCCAGTTAGCCAGGACCCCTGTTCAACAGACCCCAAGGACACCGGCAACATCTTGTTTCGGCTTACCCCATTATTCTCATACCCCCCTGGGGCCGGACTTAGGGCGTATCTATTGTGCTTGCTCATTCACTGAGCGACCCTCTGACTTCGGCCTCTACCCATCCATTCACACTTTCATCTCTTTATCTTTTCAACTCGTGTGAAAATCTATTTTTCAATTCTTTCTCTTGGATGGAGACTTCTGAGATGGTCTTTCTTTGTAGCTCAGGCTGGTCTTAAACTGTGATCTTTTTGTTTCAGCCCTATCCCCCAAGTATTGAGACTCTAGGTTTGTCGTTTCTCACACTCATCCTCGTGTGAGTTCACACTTGCCCTCCATCATTAATGCACTCATTCCCCCCTTCCATTTGCTGGTACTTTATCCATCCATTTTTTCCCCTCCAGTGTGAGAGCTGGAGATACAGCTGAGTGGTATGGTGCTTGCCTAGCACACATGAGGTCCTATGTTCAATCCCCATGATCAGAATCTATACATTGTGTGTGGTGTGTGTATATATATATATATATATATATATATATATATATGTATGTATGTATACATACATACATATCCAGCCATTCATTCACTTTTAAAAAATTCACCTATTCATTAATTCCTTTTTAACTAAATCATTATTCATTTATTTTTAAAGGACAAAATTCCAACAATTTAGCTTAAGGGTCGTAATTGGCTTTATTTTCTAATTTTAGAATGGAGTGGTACATCACTCCATAAAGCAGTAAGTGTTCCCATGGGCTGGTTTTATAGACAGAGGGCTGAAAAGAAGCAGGGAAAAAACAAAACAAAACCAGAGAAGACTGGGGAGGAAATACCACATAAAACCTGGTGTGGTGTTGTACACTCATAATCTAGCACCTGGGAAGTGGAGACAGAAGGATCAGGTCAAGGTTATCCTCGGCTACATAATGGGTTCCAGGCTAGCCTGGGTTACATGAGACCCTGTCTCAGAAAAAAAAAAAAGAGCAGAGAATGACTTGGTCATCTCAAATTTACTTACCTTGTTAGACAAGATAAGCATTAGAAAATAAGGAAACTAAGTCATGGACAAATCTGGTGGATGTTGTGCTAAGTAAGATATGCTGGGAACAGACATGGTCTCACAAGTGCAGTCTAAAGAGTTGAACTCACAGAAACAGAGAGTAGGTGGTGGTTACCAGGGACTTGGGGTGGTATAAAGAATAGAGAGATGCTGGGCAGGGGTGGTGCATGCCTTTAATCCCAGCACTCAGGAGGCAGGGGCAGGCAGATCTCTGTGAGTTCGAGGCCAGCCTGGTCTACAGAATGAGTTCCAGGAAAGGTGCACAGAGAATCCTTGTCTCGAAAAACCAGGAGAGAGAGAGAGAGAGAGAGAGAGAGAGAGAGAGAGAGAGAGAGAGAGAGAGAGAGAGAGATTGGTCCAAGGGTACAAAATTTTACTCGGCAGGAAGAGTAGGTTTGGGGGTCATTGTATAGCACAACACCAATAGTGAAGGACGTAAATGGTCATGATATGACATTGTATTGGAGGCTTTTCTCAGAGCTGTGGTCAAACACCGTCCAGGAAGCAGCTGAAGAAGAGAAGGTTTCCTTGGCTCACAATCTGTGGCTACATTCCATCATGGTGGCATTCTAATTTGCATTTCTGTTACTGTGCTAAAAACATTCTAACCAAAGGCACCTTAGGGAAAGAAAGTGTTTATTTAGATTACACTTCCAGGTCACAGTCTATCATTGAGGAATGTCAGAGCAGGATCCCAAATAGGAACTTGAAGCAAAAACCACAGAGCAGCACAGTTTATTGGCTCAGTCTCCAGGTTATGCTCAGCTAGCTTTCTTATATGGCCCAGGACCACCTTCCTAGAGATGGTGCTGCCAATGGTGGGCACATCACCCATCAGTCAGGACAATCTCTCACAGACATGGCCACAGGCAATCTCTCAACTGAGACTCCCTCAGATCCCAGGGTATCCAAGGGCAACGGCAGGAGGCTCTTTTCCCTTCACCCTCAGATGGCCAGATTGCCTCTCCTCAGCCACCGGAGAGACCAGTAAGTGCCCTGGGAGACAGGGCAGAGGCACTGAGGCATACTGATCTCTCCAGTGACAGGTGGAGATGAGTTTTTGATTGTGCTCCTGAGCCCAGACATGTCTAAGGCTAGGGTTGGATAGTCTAGCGTCAGGATGTCCAAAGGTAAGCTGCCTCCCTCTGCCTCAGTGTCACAAGATCTCTGGTTGGGGAGGGGATGGTGTTCAAGAGGATTAAAGTGACTGGGCGTGATGATCACTCAATGGGTGCCCAGTGAACCAGGAGTCACAGAAAGGAGACAGAGCATAGTACCAGCCCCATGGTGCCAGCCTGTGTGGCGGAGAGTCGAGGCTGGGCAGGGTGGGAGAACCCGACATGCCAGACTCTGAAATCTTACCAGGTCACAGATGAGACCTATAGTAGGGACACAGACTCAAAGAATTCCAGCAACCCACTCACTACCCAGATGTGCTTGATGGTGTCGATGTCTCCCCCTAATTCATTAAAAGTATTCTGTCATCTAGCAAGCACTGAATTAACTACCTTGTGTGTGGTTCCATTTAATGGTCTCAGCTACGCAAGAGAGGAAATGTTGATGTCATCTTCAGTAGAACATAGAGCCTTGGAGAGGAAGGCACCTGCCCCAGGCCCCTCAGCTGGCAAGCGACTGTTTGGACACTTAATACCAATGTCTCTGCTGTGTGCTCAGGATCCACACCCCTCGTCCACTCACGAACACAGTGAAGTCACGAGAGTCAGGCTCCGTTGCCACCCACCTGGCCCCTCTGTGTTGTCTGACTTTAGGCAGGGGCAGGTGTTGAAGAGGCGTGGCTCAGAAGGAGGGGTAACGCAGACTAGCTGTGTCTCCCAGAAGCTGAAGCAGGAGAGACAGGGGCATTAGCCACCTGCCAACCATCAAAGAAAGTTGCCTTAGGGTCATCTTTGTTACTCTGGCCAGGAGTCCCTAACCACTGGTCCACCCCAGATGTGTCTGGCATACTGGGCATCTTGTCTTTCTAAAGGAGGGAGACCTCGTGAGTACCATGGCAAGACCCCATGAGTGGCAGTGAGAGTCTCTAAAACTGAGCATCTCCTTCAGTCAATCAACAAACACCTATGAGCACCTGTTGGATGCTGAGCATGGGAGCTGTGACGGTGAACCCAATAAAGATGATTTCTGGCCATGTGGAAGGACCATGGCATGGCCTCTCTGCCCTACCCACTATGGCTTTTGTTTCTGCCATCATGTGGAAGTTCCTGGCTCACGTTCTGGTCTCTACTGCTGCTCCATTCCAGGCACGCCATCTCCCCTATCACACATTGTTATTACTTGTTTTAATTTGTTTTTAATTTCCCCAGAACCACTGGAAAAGGAAAAGTCCAGACAAATGGCGGCCAAACAGTGAATCCAAGCAGGAAACGTCTTGTTCATTCCCATAAGAAATAACTAGGTTAATGCAAATTAATTCAAGACCAGCCATAACTGCAGAATAAAATGGAGCCTGTTAACTTCATTTTCTTCCCGTGGTATTGATCTATTCATCACTGTAGCTCACCGGGAACAAACATGCTCTTCAAGAGTTTCCCAACTGAAAATAAATACCTCATTAAGTTAAACACGGAGACCTGAGAGCGGCCTTGGTGTTAGGCCACTAATGAGTGTCATTACAGGGAAGGCTCCAGAGTCCTCAGAGGGACCTTCCAGTCTTCAGGAGCTGGAAATTGTGCTTTGTGAAATGGAGGGAGGGACAAAGGGTCTGAGAGGGAGGGACGGCCCCCACAGCTTTGGCCTGAGGTCCCTGATTAAATCAGCTACCTTTGGCCTGAAAAGAGGCTTGTGAGGGAAAATGGATCCCGGCAACCAGGTGATGGGTGAGGGAGGTGAGGGGTAGGGTGTTGCTTTCACAGGGAGGAAGCTGGCTTTCACCTCTAGAACAAGGGGAGAGCAACAGGGCAGGTCCTGGGTATCCAGGCCCAGATGCCACAGCCTCCTCTGACTAGGGTGGACTTGGGTGCTTTCATGTGGGTAGACTCTTAGAGGCCTCAGTGATATCCAGTTGGGGTTGTGGGGAACTGCTCAGTCAGCAAAGTGCTTGCTCTTCAAACACAGGATCTGAGTTTGATCCCCAGGACCACACGAAAAGCCAGGTGTGGTGGTGTGTGCTTGTATTGCCAGCACTGGGGAGGTAGAGACTGGTGGATCCCTGGGACTTGCTGACCAGCCAGCCTAGCTCGATCAGTGAGAGACTCTGTCTTAAAAGCCAAAGTGAATAACACCTGAGGTTACCCTCTACCTACCTACCTACCTACCTACACACACACACACACACACACACACACACACACACACACACACACACACACACAGAGTGTGTGTCGGGAGAAGAATTCAGTTAGATAACTTTGTCCTGCACTGAGTATAAGGACACCAAGTCTCACAGATGTTAAATGAAGCCACCAAGGTCACCTGTGTAAATAAAACAATTGAGATTTGAACCCAGGTTGGTCTGACTCTGGGTGGAGACCTCTCACTTGAAGCCCCTCTGTAACAGGCCCCCTAAACCTTACTAAAGCCCTGGATGCTAGCACAACTGACGCCATCAGACTCTCCTCCACAGCTTTATTCCAGCTCCCACCCCCCATCCTCATGTCCCGAGAGTCTGTAGAGCCACAGGCCTTCAGCTGACTACTAAGAAGAAATAGAGAAGAAATTACATGTACTTGGGACACCCTGGTTCAGGGACATTTTCTGGGTGAAGACACCCTCTGATTCTCTGGCCCTTATCAGAAAAATGGGAAGAGTTCTTCCCACCCGTGCACTCGCTGCGAGGGTGGAAGGAACCCACGGTCCTGCTTCTTGCCTGTGACAAGCCTCCTTGCCATGAGAAAGCTTCTGACACAGTCAGCAGGCCCTGGTCCTGTTTCCATGCCACAGGCTCCTGGTATAGTCATTTGGGGTCTAGTCCCTAGGTAAGTGACCTGTCCCCTCACGGGGGACATATGGAGGAGAAGAACTGCCCCAAACCCCGAGTCTGCATGACCAAGGTACCAAAGGAACCCAGAGATGGCCAGTGCAGTCTGTGACCGCTGAGTGCTCACAGCTGGATGGGGACCAAGAAGTGAGTGGCCCCAGACTTGGTCCAGGTCTGGGAAAGAAGGTTCTGGACACAAAGCCAAACTCTTGGGAAATGGCTTGGAGAGATGATGTCTTAGTTTGCTTTCCAGTTGCTGTGATTAAAGACTCTGACCAAAAGCGAGTTGGGGAGGGAGGGGCTTATTTCTGCTTACACTTCCTGGTCACAGAGATGCTGGGAATACTAGGGCAGGAACTCAAAACAAGCCTGAAGCAGAAACCACAGAGGAAAGCTGTTTGCTGGCTTACTCTCTGGACCAGGCTCAGTTAGCTCTCTTCCATAGCTCGAATCCTCCTGCCTAGGGATGGTGCTGCCAACAGTGAACCAGGCTTTCCCACATCAATCATCAGTCAAGGCCATCTTTCACAGACAAGGTCACAGACATAGGGAAAACTAATGTTGGTAATTCTTCAGTTGAGGTTTCCACTTCCTGGGTGACTTCAGGTTCTATCAAGTTAACAATAAAAATTATCCAGGACAGTGAGTGTTCCTGGGGAGAGCAGAACTGCCTATTCAGAGGGACTGCCCTGCTGGAGGCTGGAGCCGGCCAGGTGGGGGTGAGAGAAGTCAACAGAAGCCCAGATGTGCAGGCTCTGATGTCTGCTTTCTTGATGTCTGCATGCTGTGTGTTCTGTGAATTCATGAGCCAGGGAGGAGACTTTATAAAGTATGTGGGTCTACTTTTCTTCACATAGGTCGTACTTGATCCTCATAATCCACAGCCCCCCAAAACAACCGAAGAGGGGTTAGTATCTCTGTGTCTGTTGAGGAATAGGGACTCACAGGTGTCCAGTGACCTGGCAGGGATGTGCAATTCACAGAAGACAGAGAACACTCTTGCTCCTTGCCGGGCTCTGTGGCTGTGGCTTCCTCTCACATCACACATCCTGTAAGACTGCATTTGCTCCCCCTGCTGGCTGGCCCCTGAATGTCCACTCCATCCCCCCTCCCCACCTCCCAATTGACTCCAACTCAGAGGCACCCAGGGGAGACACAAGGACTCATGGGATGCTCCTTTATTTTGCCAGAGAGGCCCCATCACATGCCATTGTGGTTCCAGGGACTTGGTGATGATTTTGCCCACCACCGTGTCTCAGTCACCATGCTCCCACATGCAGAGTGAGCCTAGCTGTGCACTGGGGGGGGGGGGGGGGGGAGTCCCCTTTCCACAAGGGCCTGCTCTTCTATCTAGTGGTTCTGTGCAATGAGGTTGCAACTCAATTTCTTGTTAGGGTATTTCTCAGTATATCTGTTATTTGTTTAATGCCACTGCCATCTGTATGTTCTGTGAGGGTAGGGAGTGAGATACAGATTCAAGTGTCATGGTGCCTTGAGAAATGGAGAAGCATCCCCCCCACACCCACTCTGTGTGTGTGGTCTGCAGATATGCTGTGTGGTTCTGTTGCTCTGGGCTGAGCTAGGCTAGTTTAGCTGGGGGTGACGAGTACATCATGGTGGTCAGAACACTGGCTGGAAGCTGTTCAGTCCAGCGGCTGTGACCACATGGCACATCTCTGCCGAATGTATTCCCACCACCCTTGAGTCTGGCTAACTTGGAATGCTGGAAACTGGGCCTTGGGGAGCCAGATGCTGTTCCCTGCTGTGTCCTGTGCACCTTGGGTCCTGGAACCTTAACTGGGGTCTGTGAGGGAATGAAGAAAGGACACAGATGCATATGCACAAAAGCCGGGGTCAAGTGGCCTGTGGGTACTCCGACCGAGCCGTACCTATGCAGCACTCTGGAATCTCACTGGGTCTATTATGTGCAGGGGGAGAGTGAGCTAATCTGTGCACGAAGCAACTACAGCAGCTGTCTCAGGCTGTCAGCACCCTGGGAGGGGAAGCTTCAGTTGCTGGTTTTTACACACACAGGTCAAACACTGTCAACATTTGTCCTCAGAGTAGGGGAAGGCATTGCCATCCCTCTGAGCCTCGCTTTCCTTCCTGAGGCATTGGGTCCTAGACATGGGTGTGCCCACATCAACAATACACATTCAATATTTCCTCTGCTACCCACAGTTCCCCACCTACGGAGGAGGTCTGGGGGAGCAGAGACCTCTAGGGGGACAGTATGGGAGGGCTTCTCTGTGTGTCTAATTCGCTTTCTGCTGCAGCTTCTACATTGTTCTCCTTGGACTCAGTATTGAAACTTAACTTCAGTTGGAAAGAAAATAATTAAGACTTGTAAAACCTTGCTGTGAGTGTGGCTCCAGGGCTCCCCACGGGGTGGCTGGGCAGAGTTTTATCATCACCAGGTCTCAGGCAAAGACCCCTCTGTGAACAATGGGCCACTTAGCACTGGTTAATGGCTCTATGTTGCACAGACTTAAGTACCTCCTTGAAATTGATCTTCCTGTGAAAAGCACGCTTTGGAGACACCAGAGAGCCTTAAATGAATTGCGTGTTATCAAGCAGAGAAACAGTGCTTGCGGAACACACATTAGGAGGAAAGTGGAGGCCCCTGGTGCCCCAGGACAGGAGGGCAAGGAGGGGATGGTTTGTGCCACTGAGCTCATCTGTGTTCATACTGCAGCCTGGACCACTGTTGCTGTGGCATGGAGTGGTCTTCCCCTCTCCTGTCCCTCTCTTGGGGAGGGGCTATCTGAGTCACTTGTCTCTCTCTCCTGGGATGACAACTCTGTCTAGAGAATGGAGATTGGGATGCTCCTTCCCTCCCAGGATCCATCAGCTGAGAAGGAATCCTAGAAAAGAGATGCAGTGCATCAGGGATGCAGGCACCCGATTGCCAGGGGATGTGACCATGAGATACCTCATCGGAAATACAACTGGGGTTCACTAGTTCCGAGTGACCAGTGTAGACTTGAAAGGTGTTCCTCTGGGATAGGGGTGAGGCAGAAGCAGTCAGAAAGTGTTTCTTGGAAGCCTCAAGTTTCCATCTGGGGTTCCTGGGCCTGGTTTATATTTTAGAGACAGGAGGAGTGGACTAGGACCCGGGAGATCCCCGACAAATGAGTGTGAAGGTGTGAGCTGAGGACGGAGGTTCAGACTTCTGGGATCCTGGGACATGGCTGTGTGGGCCTGTGGTCTCTGACAGGAGTCCAAAATAATCTGAGATGGCTAAAGAGACCCCAGGATGTGGAACATCTACAAGCTTCGGGGAGACACTGCAGCGGGCCAGTGGCCCGCACACCAAGACAAGGGTTGTTGAAGGTTTCCCTCCCTGGAGCTCTTCTGTGGCTTCCCTCTTCTGTCTCTGGTCATTCTTCCTTCTGCTGAGATGACCAGATCCTGGAGTTTCTGTTAGCAGAGGCAGCCTTCACGGTCAGCAGGAAGGAACATCTAGGGCAGCAGTTCTCAACCTGTGGGTCACAACCCTCACAGCGGTTCTATATCAGATATTTCCATTACAATTCATAGCAGTAGCAAAATTACAGTTATGAAGTAGCAACAAAAATAATTTTTTGGTTGGAGGTCACCACAACCTGAGGAACTGTATTGAAGGGTCGCAGCGTTAGGAAGGTTGAGAACCACAGGGCTAGGGACCACCTCTCAGCACCTGAGTGTGCCACAGCCTCTGTCACAAGTGGCACGGTCCAGCTTCCTTCCAGAGACAGGCCCGGTGCCTGTCTGGGCAATTTACTTTCCACACTCAATTATCTGACATAAGCAAAAGTGGAATTAAAATGTCATGATCATCGTTGCATGTCTTCTGTGCATCTGTCTGACAGTGGACATATTTGTTGGAGCCGGGCAGTCACATCATGAGAATCTTCATCGGAGGCCCGCCAGCCTCCGTACGTCTTTCTTGGTAACAAGCATTGTCTTATAATAGCTGTGAAGCTGGAAGTGGAGAGGCCTCTTGTATACCGTGACTATCCGCAGGATGAGGCCTGCGGGAAGCAGAGCTGGGCTTCCAGACAGAAGGTCATGGCCTCTGGTCTCAGGAGACAATCACCGACATTTACGTGGTGGGATCCGCAGGACGGGGCGGGTAGACAGTAGGGGCTGGTGAGGGACTGCAGTGGGATGTGTCTGGAGGTCACAGAAAGTCACATCTCTGCAGTTGCGTGGTGAAGGGTGTGTGTGTCCCCCCTGTTTCTGTTACACAGACCCGCTAGTTCCTTAGGGTCATGTGTGTGACTTTGGGGTGACTTCATCTATTTCCTGATCACCTCCCTACCTGGCAGTCAGAGATGACAATCTTCACTTTCCTCCCCTTGACAGGGTGTCCATAAGTGTCCCAGGGAGTGGCCTGGGATGCTGCCAGCAGCGCTTGGTTCACAGCAGGTCCTTATGACAGTCACAGGTTGTCGACTTGATTTGGGAGCGGGGGAGGACAGGGATGTGGATCCCTGGCTTCCAGGCCCCTGCCCCTACTGACAGTCTGAGAATATTCTGGGCCCACCGGGTGGGTAGACACTGAGATGGATCAGATTTGGAAAGCCAAGGGCGTGGCCAAGCCTCTTCCATCAAGGCAGGTGGACAGGTTTTGAGAGAAGCTCCAGACACATGGACCAGGGAAGGGAACTGAGCTAAGCCAGGTATCCAGCTGTGTACAACATGCAACTTCACCTGGTGGATAGGGGCAGCTCCAGCCTCCTGGACAAAGGGAAGCAGTGACAGCTTCCATGGGTTGCTTGGGGCCCACAGATCTGACCAAGAGTGGTGTCCTTGGCATGACTTTGTGGCTCAGAAGAACCCAGGCTGTGGAGATCAGTCATGCAGGGCACACCGCCATGCCTTCTCATCCGCATGTGTCCCATTTCCAGATGTGCAGAACACTTCCTGATGCAGCTGCACTGTGCCCAGTTTGAGGCAGGTGCTGTCCAGGGTCAGCTCTCAGCAGCTCAGAGGAGGTAGAGGGAAGTCTTCCCACTTCCTTGCTCCTCGGGTGGGACTGGTGTGTGGGATGAACAGTGCAAAGCCTCAGCCTGCTCAGGAGTAGATCTTTCACGAGCTCCCTTCCACCTTCTTCCTCTCCTTACCTGTAGAGAGCCGTGCACGGCTGGCGCCGGCGTCCGGCTGCTGCCTTCCCGATGGCAGGTGCTCCTTATTTGGCTAAGGCTAGGATCTGGCTTGCTTCCGTGCACCTGGACCTAATCTGGCTTGCTTGCGTATGTCTGACCCTATCGGCATTATCCACGTGGCACCACAGGGTTGATTGCCCAGTGGCTATAAAGGGCGTGGGCTGGCTTTCCCCAGGAGGAAGATCGGAGGAGTAGGAGATCAGAGTGAGAGTGAGAGATCAGAGTGAGAGATCAGAGTGAGAGTGAGAGTGAGAGTGAGAGTGAGAGTGAGAGTGAGAGTGAGAGTGAGAGTGAGAGTGAGAGTGAGAGTGAGAGTGAGAGTGAGAGTGAGAGTGAGAAGATGGCTTTCCCCGGGGTCAGAAGATTGTCTCAAGGTTCCTGAATAAACTGCTTGGAGAAGAGCCTGGTGTTGCGTCTTCCTTGCTGGTCGAGGCGGACGCGACAAGTGGTGGCCCGTACGGGGAACCTTTAAGGCTCAGAACTCTTCGCAGTCAGGGCAGTGCACTGGTAAGTCCCCAGGTAAGGTGGGGATCCACAACAAAAGCGGGAAAATTAAGTGGAGCCGTGACAAAAGCGGATGGGAAGTTTAAGTGGAGCCGTGACAAAAGCGGACGGGAAAATTAAAGAAAGTGAAAGCCGGTGAAGGCAAAAGTGCTGCTAGTATCATGGGCGCAATTTCTTCGCACCCAATTTTTCTGGCTCTTAACGAGCTGCTCCTTTCAAAGAAATTAAAGATTAAGAAGAGTAACCCGGAGGTTTGGAGAAAGGTTAGAACTGAAATGCAGCTAGCTTGCCCAGTGTTTCTCAATGCTCAGACTCAACAGAGATACCATGACCAGATAAATCAACTAGCAACAAGGGCATGGAAGTCCCTACCTAATAAAGGGGAAGTGAGCGGTAACCTTACTAAGATCCTTCAGGGACCTATGGAAACTTTTTCAGATTTTGTGGCCCGCATGGTCGAGGCTGCAGGCAGAATCTTTGGGGACCCAGATGCCGCGATGCCGCTTATAAAGCAGCTAGTTTATGAACAATGTACCAAAGAATGCAAGGCTGCGATCACCCCCTATAAGAACAAAGGTCTAGAGGTATGGATAAAAGTGTGCAGAGAATTAGTTAGAACCTCTAACTAACGCAGGCCTTGCGGCTGCAGTTATACAACTTAGTAACAAGAAAGGAGGGAACACTGGGGCATGTTTTCGGTGTGGAAAAATGGGCCATCTCAAACGTAGCTGCCCTCAAGGAGAAGGTAACTTCTATAAATAAGTAGATGTTAATATGTTATATGTGAGTTTGTAAAAATGTGTAAATGTTGAGTGTGAGTTTAGGCCTAAGCACATGTTATATGTGAGTTTGTGAAAAGGTGTAAATGTTGATTGTGAATCTAAGCTTAATGTATGTGGTGAAAGAACCTGAGATACAGAGTTAGTGTCCTAGGAGACTGCAAAGCAGGCAGTCTGAGCGGTTTTCAAAAGCTCCAAAAGCCGCTAAGGAGCTAAGAATGGTGGACGCCAGAACCAGCACAACAAGGTATCCGCAGCTGAGATCTGTGGAAAATCAATGCAACACAGAAAAACCTGAGCTAACAGCGAAAATGCTTTATTAACTGGGGCCCTCGGCCTCAGGGCCCGCAAATATATGGGGCAGTGGAGAATCAGGAGCAAGGCGGGAGGTTCTATTTGTGTTTTCCCACAGGACCGGCTAGACCCTATCTGGGTACCTGAACGATTGGTGCGACAGGCCCCTCAGACGGAGAGACGTGATGACACCCCGGAAGCTGATGTGCTTGATCCTGATAGCCCTGATTCTGACAAGCGTGCCAGCGGGAGCAGCTGAGGATCGACTACTCTGGGCTCTTATAAAAGCCTGGCCATACCCTTTACCCATAACATCACATTCTAGTGCTTTATTTTTGAGTTGACTTGCTGCAGGAGCAGAACCCAGATCCTGCGCAATGAGATCATTGCGGTCAACTCCACCCGTGTGCACCTGGCCTATCACCTTTTTAAAGGAGTGGGCGGGATTAGGTGCCCTGGCAGGCCTACTGGTGCTTGTCTCCCTGATGTGCCTGTGGTGCATTGTTCGTTTAAGGGTTTCTTGGCAGCGCAATGCAGCCATGATTATCCAAGCCTTTACAGCCATAGAGGCTGGACAGTCTCCCCAGGCCTGGCTGGCCGCATTAAAAGCTTGATTGCGCAGGATGCGAGGCTAGTGCACTGCACTTGGGTCTAGCTGTATTGCAAAACCCAAGAAGAGCAAGTCTAATTGCATGTGGGTTGATGCCCTATTCCCACCTCTGCAAAAAAGGGTATCGGATGGGTCAAGTGTTCTCTAGGTGGGTGATACCTGGACTAACACCAGTACAATGTCCAAGTTGTTTTTTGGCAGAGATTAGACCTCTGCTCTTGCCTGCTGCTTAAAACAATAAAGAGGGAACTGTAGAGAGCCATGCACGGCCGTGCCGCAAAGATGGCGCCGGCGTCTGGCTTCTGCCTTCTGCCTTCCTGATGGCAGGTGCTCCTTATTTGGCTAAGGCTAGGATCTGGCTTGCTTCCGTGCACCTGGACCTAATCTGGCTTGCTTGTGTATGTCTGACCCTATCGGCATTATCCACGTGGCACCACGGGGTTGATTGCCCAGTGGCTATAAAGGGTGTGGGCTGGCTTTCCCTGGGAAGAGATCAGAGTGAGAGAGACAGAGAGAGAGAGAGAGAGAGAGAGAGAGAGAGAGAGAGAGAGAGAGAGATATCAGAGTGAGAGGAGATCAGAGTGAGAGAGAGAGAGTGAGAGTGAGAAGATGGCTTTCCCCGGGGTCAGAAGATTGTCTCAAGGTTCCTGAATAAACTGCTTAGAGAAGAGCCTGGTGTTGCGTCTTCCTTGCTGGTTGAGGCGGACGCGACACTTACCCAGGTCACCCCTGCCATGGATTGTTTTCAGTTGCTGTAACAAAAAGATAACCAAAAACGTGCTGTGGGATGGTCTGTATGTTAAATTGCTCTGATTAGTCAATAAATAAAACACTGATTGGCCAGTGGCCAGGCAGGAAGTATAGGCGGGACTAACAGAGAGGAGAATTGAGAGAATAAGAAGGTGGGAGGAGACATTGCCAGCCACTGCCATGACAAGCAGCATGTGAAGATGCCGGTAAGCCACGAGCCACGTAGCAAGGTATAGATTTATAGAAATGGATTTAAGATATAAGAACAGTTAGCAAGAAGCCTGCCACAGCCATACAGTTTGTAAGCAATATAAGTCTCTGTGTTTACTTGGTTGGGTCTGAGCAGCTGTGGGACTGGCGGGTAACAGAGCTTTGTCCTGACTGTGGGCCAGGCAGGAAAACTCTAGCTACAGAGGAGGATAGGGTTTATTTCAACTTATACTTTACACTTCTGGGTAGCACTCCGTCATGAAGGGAAATCAGTATAAGAACTCAGGGTAGGAACTTGGAGACAAGAAGTGAAGCAGAGACCGCAAAGGAATGCTTCTTAATGGCTTGCTATCAATGGCTTGCTCAATCTGCAACCCAGGACTATCTGCCCAGGGTTGGCACCACTCACAGTGGGCTGGGCCCTCCTACATCAACCATTAATCAAGAAAATGCTCCACAGACATACCCAAAGGCCATTCTAATGGAGGCAATTCTTCAGCTGAGGTTCCATCTTCCTAGGTAACTCTGGTTTGTGTCAAGTTGACAAAAGCTAACTAGTGCAATTGATCCCTTGTCAACTTAACATACAAATACATCACCATTAAACCATAACCTTTCCTTTCTTGATTGTCCCCAGAGTGCATGTAATATTAGCATTATAATACAAAGCACAGTCCATCTTTTAAAAGTCCCATTTAAAAAAATTGCAATGAGCAGTGCCACTATGTAACTACAGTTTATTAAAAACCATAAATGGCTTTAAAAGCTGTCTCTGGGGCTGGAGAGACAGCTCAGTGATTAAAAGCATATACTATTCTTATACAGGACCCAGGTTCAGTTCCTAGCATCCATATGGAAGCTCACAACCATAATTCCAGTTCCAGAGGATCCCATGCTCTCTTCTGGCTCCCAGGACACCAAATACACACATGGTACACATGCACGCAGGAAAAACACTCACACACATAGAATAAAATTTAAAATTCAAAGCCGTTTAATAGGTTAGAGCTCACAGCATCTCATTGTGTCTGGATACACCTTCACAGCCCAGCCTAGAGGCATGCTTTGCTAAGCCCCTCAATTGGCTCTTCATGCATCAAGTTGACAGTGTTAAGGCTACCTATCACATGACATTTCTTACTCTTCTTCCTGAATTTCCTACCTTGTAATAAATGATCATTTTGATCCAGTTCTGAGACTGTGAGGTATTTCTCATCTGAGCAATTTCTAAATAAAACTCCAGACACAGCAGTCAGCTTCCTGGAGGGTGAAAAATGGAGAAACGCTAGAGAGAAGCTGCGCTGGTCACTGTGTGATGTGCTCATGACTTAACCACCAGCGCTAGTGTTCCCACATTCACACCGCATTGTCTCCAGCGATGTTCGCGTGTGCACACACATGCTCACAGTCCATTGTCACCAGCAGAAGGGTGTGCTCTCCAGAGATCCGTGGAAGAGACATTTCATTCCCAAGCCTTTTCTTTCCTCACTTTGATGCAACCTCAGGGGCAGGTTCCATTTCTGTGTCAAGTTCTACTCAACTCAACCAGCGTCTTTCCGAATCCACCCACTCCCATGCTGGGCTTCGGGTTTGGCCCCGTGGGGAAACACAGATGAGGCTGACCGACGCACGGAGGGGAATGCAGGCTTCATGGCTGGTGTGGAGGCAGCTCTTCCAGGAGTGTGTGCAGAGGCAGTGTCCACAGGGTCACTCTGCACCTCTTGGCCCTGTCTGCAAAAGCAGTGAGCACATGAGTGAAGGGCTGGGTGGGTGAGGACACAGGTCTTCAGTGGACAGAAGGTAACTTGAAGGAGGGGGAACAGTAGTCCTGTCTTAGGCCCCACCCCCATTGCTGCTCCTGTTCCACAAAAGTGGCATTTGTTTCAAACCAAACAGAACTAAAGGACAAACCAAATAACAGGACAATAGGTTAACGCCGTGGCTTTTAAAGTGATTTCCAAAAAAAGCTACCAGAAGGAATCTATGACAGCAAGGAGCATTCAGAAGAGCTGGGTGAAGAATGATGGCATATTTAGAAATTTTCAGTGCCCCCACCAACTAGGCACAGTCCCTGTAACCTTTCCCGCTCCAGATCATTCACTGCTTACCCCTCTGATGTTGTGTGGGTGTCTCTAAGGCCAGGAGCAGTTTGTTCTTTAATCTATAGTCTCCCTGCAGGAGAGTGAGTGTGGGGCAACCCTTGAGTGCAGCTGAGATGGGGTCCGCTGACACGGAGAGGAGAAGGCCTCACTCCTGGCTGTAGGAGAAAGAGTTTTTACTCTTATGTGTGATGCTAGGGTCCTTTGTAGACATCATTTACAAAGCCTTCTTCTTCCTTCCTTCCTTCCTTCCTTCCTTCCTTCCTTCCTTCCTTCCTTCCTTCCTTCTTTCCTTCCTTCCTTCCTTCTTTTTCTTTCTTTCTTTCTTTCTTTTTTACATCAATTTGAGATGGCTATCAATATGGTATATCATACTGGAAGCTTTTAAAACTCTTATTATATTTGTTTATTTTTTGTTTGGTATATAGCAAAATATACCCAGCGTAGCATCCATCATTTTAGTTATTTTAGATGAGCGGATCAGTGGCATTGCATAAGGTCTCAAGGCTGTGAGATCAGCCCCACCTCCAATGCCAGGACGTTTTTATCGGACTGAATGTCCTATTAAGTGGTACGACCCTTCTCTCTGGGAGCCACTTTATGAATGGCCTCCTCTGGATTCCTTGTATAGGTAGGCTGGTGTTATATTTGGCTGTTGGTAACTCACTGTCTCCTATTACTGAACATGACGTCCTTGAGGTTCATCCACGTTGTAGGCTTCAAGCTCTACTTGAGTTCATCCATGCCATAGGTGCTCAGCTGTGACTCCTCACCTCTTCCCATCCTGGAGGAGCAGAGAGCAGAGAATGCTGGCACTGTGCTCCGTGCCTCCTTTTTATTCAGTCCCAGGTCCCAGCCCATGGGTTGGTGCTGCCCATATTCTGGGTGGGTTTTCCCTCCTCAGTTAAATGTCTCTGGAGACACTTTACATTCCTAGGGATCTATCCATTTCTGTTAGGTTACCCGGCACGTCAACACTCAACATCACAGCAATATCTTTTAGTCTTTTTAATTCTGTGACATCAATTGTGATATTTTCTTTCATATCTGAATTTGGTTATTGAATTCTTCCCTCTTTTTTTTCTTAGTTATCTTGCGAAGAGTCTGCCAATTTGTTGATCTTTAAAGAATTGTTAGTGCCACTGATTTTCCTGTGTTATTTTCCTCTTCACTTACTTCATGTAGCTCTGCTCCAATCTTTATTTTCTTTCTTCTGATGGCTGCAGGTTCAGTTTGTGCTTATTTTGCTTACTGAGTTATAAAGTTAGGATTTTAATTTGAGATCTTTCTCTTTCAACATGAAAGTTAATAGTGCATCCTTCCCTCACAGTCGGCCTGTCGCTACACTCCCTACACTTTGGTGCACCGTTTTTTTTTTTTTTCCAAAATGTATTTATTTAATGTGTATATGTGCATGTCTAAGTACCATGTGTGTACTGCACTTGCAGAGACCACAAGAGAGTGCTAGATCCCCTGGAACTGGAGTTGCAGAAGGTTGTGAGCTGCCATGTGGATGTTGGGAATTGAACCTGGGTCCTCTACAAGAGCAAAAGACAACTGTCATCACTGAACCATCTCTCCATCCATATCTTCATTTTACTTTTCTCAAGGTGTTTTTCATTTTTCTTGTTAGCTATCCTATGACCTATTGGTTGTTTAAGAACGTGTTGCTTGCTGGGTTTGGTGGCACACATCTTTAATCCCAGCACTTGGGAGGCAGAGGCAAGTGGACCTCTGTGAGTTCAAAGCCAGCCTGGTCTTCATAGTGAGTTCCAGGCCAGGGCTACATAGTGAGACCCAGTAAGAAAAAAAAATGTAACTTTATATATATATATATATATATATATATATATATATATATATATATATATATATATTTGTGTGTATTTCCATTTTCCTCCTAGGATTGATTACTAGCTTCATTTCATTCTGACTGGGGGGCAGTTTACTGTGTGGGATTTTAATATTCCTGATTCTATTGATTTGTTTTGCTTTGTGGCCTAACACAAGGCCTGTCGCAGAGGATGCACATGAGCGTCCGTTACGTCAGTCTTCCTGGTCAATACGGTTGTTCAGGTGCCTGCTCCCCTCCCGTTGTCTTCTGGTTGTTTCATCCGTTATTGACAGTGGGGATATTGAAGGCTTCTGCCAACGTGGCTGCTATCAATTTCTCTCTCCAATTCAGTCAGTGTTTGCTTTGTGTATTCAGGAGCTCCTTCAGCGGCTCCAGCCATACTGAATCGATGTTCCTTCCATACACCCTGAGCAGCCTTCCTCCCTGGAGTCCTCATTGCATTTCTTCCTCCGTGTTGAGCTCCCTGACCTTGGCTCGCTGGCATCCTCACACCATGTCCTCGTGACCACATTTTCTTTCCACACCCAAAGCGGGGTGTAGCCTAATGTTCACATCACTCACCACATTCCTCAATTTCCTTTCAGTTTGATCAATGATCAAATAATGTCACAATCACATGTTTGTTAGGGCTGTATAGCTATTGTGTCTTTTACAACATTTTAGTCACATGAGGTCAAGGTGTCCTTGGCTTGGATACCCAGTGGCATTGTCTCCACAAGCAAGTGCTGAATGAATGAATGAATGAATCTTTACTCTTATAACAAGCTTTTGAGGCATATGGTATCTTTATTTTTGTCACCGAAGAAGCCAAGGCTCAGAGACACAAAGCCACTTGCCCAGAGTCACAAAGCCGATAAGGAGCCGAGCTGAGACTTGAACTCAGGCACTGAAAGGGGCCTCGTGAGCACCATGCATAGGTACTTGTGGGCAGGAAGCTCCACCTCTGCAGCCTTTCTCCCTTGCCCACACTCCTTAACTCACCCTCTCTCCAGCCTTTCTGACCTTGAACAGGCTGACCATGTCCAGCCTCTAGACCTTCACAGGTGCTGGGCCTCGCCCTGGAGTGCCCTTCCTGCCATAACCACCCACCAAGTTCCCACTCCACCTCCTACCGAGTGTCAGAGCCCCTCGGAACCTTCCCGACCTCCTGGTTAGATTCAGCCAAGCCCCCATTTCTTAGTCTGTAGCTGGACCAGCCTCTAGGAACAAAGCCACACCTTCAGCATCCTGCCAAGAACCCCAGTTTCCAACAGCAACAACAGCCTTCATCATTCAGATGGCCAGCCTGGCGGCCGCAGGTCCATCACTATGACTCCTGACACCGCACCCCACCCTGCCATGATCCCCACTTCTGTTTGATACATAGTTGCATGGTGCTTTGCTTCCTCACTACAGAATACAAGCACATGGTCATTTAAAGAGATCAAGTAATAACTCCCATGATCCTTTTTGCCAGATAAGGGAGCCAAAGTACCTTCTGCACAGCAGTCTCTCACTTGGTGAGTGTGCGGTTGGGTCTTTGCTTGCTTGTGTGACACTAGCTCAGCAAGGCTCTGGGGAGGGGGTCTCCTGTGGCCTTCCCATTGTTATCAAGTCAGTATTCAACTGCATCACACCGATGTCATCCGCCTCTTTGCTCAGGCAAAGACAACATCAACCGCAGATCTAACCACCGTGTCTGAGTCATCTGGCTGGGGACTACTTGCAGGTGGTTCCCAAGGTGTCCATTGAGTTGGTCTTATGGATCATCCTGAGGGTGGCTGGCTTCTTCCCTGGACAGGAATGATGTAATGACTCCTTCCATGATGGTTAGTGGAGTGAGTTGGGCTGTTAATCTTAGCAAGTGTTCTCTTCAGGTACTTCTTCCCCCAATATTGGGTTTATTCAATGGTCTAGTGATGAGGCTGGAGCATGCCCTGTAGTAAGGAGGTACACCCTAGGTGTAAGGGGTGAGCTGTAAACAATGAGCTGCTCCTAACCATCACCTCTACCTCCTGGCCCATGAATGACCTTTCTCCCCTTTCTTTGCTCTGTTGGCTTGGTGTGCCCCAACCTGAGGCGGCTGCGGCTGGCATGAGGTCGAGGGTCTTTAGGGTGCTATATGGGAGTGAGAACAGGCTAGGCATGGTGGTACATGCCTTTAGTACCAGCACTCGGGAGACAGAAGCAAGTGGATCTCTGTGAGTTCAAGATCAGCCTGGTCTACAGAGTGAGTTTCAGGCGAGGCAGGATTACATAATGAGACTCTGTCTGAAAAACAAACGTACAAATAAACCCCAAAGCAAATAAACAAACAGATTTAAAAAAAGAGTCAGACTAAGGAAGAGAGAGCGAGAGAACGAGAGAGAGAGAGAGAGAGAGAGAGAGAGAGAGAGAGAGAGAGAGAGAGAGAAAGAGACAGAGAGAGGGAGAGAGAACATGCTGTATGACCATGAGAGGATGGTGGGGGCGGGGGCAGAGAAACACCTTCAGACAAACTCCCTGAGGGGCCTTCAGAGAAATACAGAAAATAGGACTCACGATTTTCCAGGAGTTGGTGGTAAGTTTTACATTGTGAGCTTTAGCTCAACATCGTAAGAGTAACAAAGGGCATAGAGGCGCTAAGTCCTGGCCAGGACCAGAAGTTGGGAGCTGTTAGCCACCACTTCTTAAGACTTTGTCCTGGAGAGAGAGCTGCAGGGGGGTGTGGCCTGATTTCCTAGGCTGTGGAATCTCAGAAGTGACCTTGTCTCAAAGTGGCAAGGCTGTGGTTTAACAAGGACCCCGCTCACACCCCCTCAGGGTGGCCTTCTGAGAGGGAGCCTGGACCCTGCCTGTGTGCTCAGGGCTCCAGCACAGGCCTCTCCCTTCCAGCGTCCACAGGCTTCTGTCTTTCCCTTATTTCTTTAGGGTGAATGTGTGAGTAAGCGGATGATGAACCTACCACTTGGCCCTGCCTCCTCGGCTCTGGGCACACACGGCTTCTTGGGCTTGATGCTCAGAACTCCCCCTCCTCAGATCTGCTTCCCCACAGACTCACCACCACTGTTGACTGATTCCCCTCTGACATGGCATCTTCTGTAAGGTGTTGGACACAAAAGGTGGTATCGTGCAGGCGCTGCAGCAGCACACAGGCGGGTGCATGGCTGCATGGCTGCATGGCTGCATTGCTGGTTTCTGGTCAGCCGGCCCTGGCTGTCATGAGTCCATGGGAAGGCAGATGAGTCACCATTAGCAGTCCTGTGCCTGAGCTGAACTTCTGGGGTGTCTGTGTGCCCTTGGACAAGATGCTTCACCCCTCTGTTTCCTGGTTCCTGCTGCAACACGGGTGTTTGCGGGGCTTTGCGTGGTGCATGAATTTGCCTCTATCTATTAGACGTCATCAGCTGCCTTTCTTTGCCATCTTCAGTTAGGAGAGTGGCTCTGGCCCCGGGTGTCACAGTTAAATATTGACTCGTTGAGCACCAGTGGGAAAGGGACAGTCCATTCAGGAGAGTCGGTTGCTGGGAACTTCTCAGGCCTTTGCTTCTGCAGGAAGTGTATGGGGCATGGGGAGAAGGGGAGAGAGAGAGAGAGAGAGAGAGAGAGAGAGAGAGAGAGAGAGAGAGAGAGAGAGAGATATTAATGGAGACAGTAATGAAGAAGGATCATGGACCAAACCAAACATATCGGGGTACAATCATGGCTGCCCTCCCTGAGGCCTGATTCTGTCCTGATCTCCCCACCCTACACCGAGAAGAGGAAATGGCTTATGCATCTGCTCTTTTTCCTTCAGAAGGGAAGAGGGGGCACAGAAATGAGGCAAATGAGAGGTACCTGCGGAGGCAGTGGTTGGCTACCCCAAGTCCCCACCCATGACCTTCCGGCATTGGCCAAGTGGCTGAGAGACTTTGGGGAGCATCTCCCACAGCCTTCCCTTCTTCCTGCCTCTCACCGGTTCCACCCCAACTTGCTGTGTGGCCACACACGGATGCTGGACTGCTGCAGGTTTCTGCTCATCTGTTGAGTGCTGAGTGCAGATGGCGGCCTCATGTCTCAGTGTGCACGTGTGTGTGTGTGTGCATGTGTGTATGTGTGTGTGTGTGCGCGCACTCTCTCGCACGCGTGCATGCAGCTGATGCTCAATAGGTGCTGTGTAGATGTTGCTTCTTGTAGCTGGTTTCTGAAACCCAGGGTTGCACCCATCCTTCCCCTCCAGCAGGGCAGGCAGGACCCCAAGGAAATCTCTGCCAGCAGCCTCACTCTGGAAAAGAGAAAAAGAAAATATTCTAACTCTGAAAGCAAATGTCACAGGCTTGGGAGGATTTCTGAAAACAAACTGCGTGAAATGAGAGGAAAGAAACAGAGAGAAAGGAGGGTGTGGGGAGTGAGCGATGTTTAAAAACCGGGATTGTGCACACAGAAATCGGACTTTCTTTTCTGAAATACGAGGAGGTTGGGCCGCACTGGATGTGGCCTTTGTGGGGCCTAGGCTGGAATTCTGTCCCTCTAGGACACCTAGGCCTCTGCATAGACACTCTCTCAGTCCTAGCCTCCTCAGCTCTGAGCACATTGCCTCTGTCCCACTCAGGCACTTCTGCAACCCGATGACCCTGGAGGCTTCCAGGAGGTGACCCCGGACCAGAAAATCTGATGCTCAGGACCACTCAGCCCTGGGACTCTATGATAGCTTCAGCTCAGATGTCACCTCTGCAGGGAGGCCACCTGGGACAAAGTGGACATGGTGGCCCCTTCTTCCTCCTTCTTCATCCCTACCAGGAGATAACAAGAGTGTCTGGGTTGGCTGCCTGTGGTTCAGCAGGAGCTAGTAGTTGAATTAGGGCTGTCCCTGCGTCCTTGCGCTCTCTCTTGGCAGGGAGAGCCCCCTCAGAACCACTTAGAGTTAGGAAAAGCCTTGTTCCTCATAAAGGCTACTGGGCTGAACTGGAGGAAAAGCCAGGAAGGCTCCTTCCCACGCTGCCAAAAGTTGACAGTATAAGACCCCACCTTGACCTGAAGACCTCATTGGCTTGTCTTTTAAACCCCCTGGGACAGGCCACGCACAGAGCCGTACACGTTACTGCAGCAACCAAGGAGGAGGCTTGTGATACCAAGGGCTACCTGTCAGCCTGTCTATCTGCCTGTCTCCCCACAACCCCACTTCCTCCTGCAAAGGTCCCACGTAGACCAGGAGTGTGCAAACCCTTTTGCTCATTACTTCATTTAGTCCTCCCCAGAATCGTATGGGAGTAGCCTTTCAAAGCGACTCATTTCCCTGGTGGGGTTGGGGTGGGATTGGTCAAACTCCAATGAACGCAGATGCTCTTCTGAGATGTGACAGCCAGATGGCTAGGAAGTGGAATTTGACCCCATGTCCTTCTGACTCCAGAGGCCTTGTCTTTACAGCGATTCCTCCACGCCCACCCCCACCCCACTGGGTGACTGGGAGCCAAAGATACATTAAAAAAAAAAAAAAAAGGAAAAAAATAGGTGTAGTACTGAGTTTTCTCAGTGCTGTGGCAAAATGTGTAACAAAGGCAGCTTGAGGAGGGGAGGGCTTGTTTTGGCTCTCAGTTCAAGGGTCTCTATCAGGGGAGGAAAGTCACAGCAACAGAGTGTGAGGCAGAGGGTCACAGCTCATGTGCAGCCTTGTTCTTTTTCAGAGCTCCTGTCTATGAAGCCCGTGGTTAAATTTACGTTAAAATTTCTTCTTCTTTTTTTTTTTTTTTTTGGTTTTTTCGAGACAGGGTTTCTCTGTGTAGCTTTGCGCCTTTCCTGGAACTCACTTGGTAGTCCAGGCTGGCCTCGAACTCACAGAGATCCGCCTGGCTCTGCCTCCCGAGTGCTGGGATTAAAGGCGTGCGCCACCACCGCCCGGCCAAAATTTCTTCTTTTAATAAACCCTAGTGCTGCTTCATGCTGGCTCATCCCGAAACTCCCTCATGTGATAGAGTCAAGGAACTGGCTTCACCTGAGTGGACACCTCTGAAAGAGCCCCTCAAGTTGTTGTGGGCGGTCGTGTCTCTGCTGCTGCACACACTGGCTGGTCCCTGGGCCTCACTGGGTAGCTCCTTAGGGTCCTTCCTCAACGTCATCCCTCCCATAGGCTTTCCAGCCTAGCCCTCCATGATGTGGCTCCAGGCTGGCCACTGGATATGCTTAGTGAACATAGAAATTCCCTGAGTGAGTTGGGAGAAGAGAGGCTTCTGCCCTCCTGACTAGCCCTGCCCCAGCTCCCTTGTAATGTCCACCGAGGCTGACATCTGCACTTTTCTTTGGGATCCCAGTTTCAAACTGGAAGGGATACTTTATAGCCTCTTGGCCCCTCAGCCTGGACTTCTTCTCTTTGAGGCCTCAGGAGACACTGGGCTGAGGCTGGGCGTCAGGGCATGGATGGCTCAGCCGTGAGAAAGCTGAAGGATATACTCACACCCTGAGCAGATAAAGGGTGGGGAGTCACACGGACCTGGAAGAGCTGGTCCTGCAAGACATGCCCATGCCATGGGCCTTTCAGAAGCTAGCGAGGGCACTACCTATTGGCTTCTATGTGACTGTCACATGCTGCTCACTGCCCAGTCCAGGCACAGAGGGACCTGTGAGTCACAGTGGGCCCCTTATATTCTGGCTCACCCTGATTTGCCCCCCACTCCCAATGCTACACCTCTATGGATTAGGAAAGGATCCTGTGGGAGGCAGGGGAGACTTAGACCGGTCTGAGCTGTGGGGCTGTGTTTACAAGGGGCGCTCAAGCCTTTGAAGAGATCTCAACTCATCATCCCAGCTTGAGGCCCTGAGCTCCCCCGGGTCCTCATTAAAGAGCCAATAGTGTTGGCTCTAAGGCTGTAGAGGACGAGCAGGTAAATTAGAAAATATATCCTATTTATGGGAGCTGGAGAGATGGACCAGCGGTTGAGAGCACTGGCAGCTTTTGCAGAGGACCTGGGTTCAATTCCCAGCACCTAAATGGCAGCTCACAACCCTCTGTAGCTCCAGTTTCAGGGGGTCCAATACCCTCTTCTGGCCTCCATGGGCACCAGGCATACATGCAGGCAAAGCACTCACATACATAAAATAAAAAATACTTTTATTAACTCTTTGAGAATTTCATATATGCATACAATACATTTTGGTCATAACCACCCCCTTCCCTCCCCCTAACTCCTCCCAGATTCTCTCTTCATCCCCCAAACCTGGCTTTCTCTTCTTTTTTCACCAATCCAGAGTTCAGTTTGTACTGCCCGGATACTCTTGAGTGTGAGGCCGTCCACTGGGAGCATGGTCAACCTACCAGGAGCCAGCCACACAGCCTTAAAGAAAGTGGACTCCCCCACCAGAAACTATCAGTTGTCAATAGCTTCCTAGCTAGGGGTGGGGAACTTCTGAAATAAATGAATGCTGCTTTAAAAAAAAAGTTAAATATGAAATAAGTCTGTTGTGTCAAAGACAGGTCTATACTCCGTAGAAAAGCAGGCTGGCTAGGAGTAGTGGTCTGCAAACATAGGCTGCTTTTCATACTCTGCATGTGAAAACAAGCACACAGCCCTTTGAAGGAGAGGGGACAAACAAGCAAAACAGTGTTCCTGATGAGCAGGTTTCTAATTCCAGCTATTCCAGGAGCCGAGGCAGGAAAGTCACAGGTTCAAGGCCCATCTGGGCTACAGAGTGGGTTCAGCACGGGCAACTTCATGAGGTCACCTTTCAAAATTAAAAAATGCGAAGACAGCTGGATAGGGCTCTGCCTTGGAGTGTTTGCCCAGCACATGCCTGCCTCGGGGCTCAATTCCCAGCACACGCCAAACAAACAAGGATTAAGAAAAATATAAAAGGTCACTCAGAGCAAACAGATGCACACATTTATAGTTTTGAAGGTTTTGCTTTCAAACAGGAAGGACTTAGCCAGTGACCATGTGCTGATGATTGGGGTGGGGCCTGGGAGTTGCTGGGGAGCGTCTTCATGGGTGTGTATAGTAAAGTGAAGACATGGCCTCTCCAAGGTATAGTTGAAAAGGTTTTGATTGTAGATATGGGGGAGAGTAGCTCCAGAGGCATCTGGAAGAGACCAGAACAGGGAGAGAAAGTGAACTGAACTTGGCCAGCAGAGTGAGCTGGGCCTCCATGGGGGGTTGGGAGCTAGAGAGGAGGACTGAGAGAGGACCAAGAGAGAGGGGCAAGAGAGAGAGGGGTAAGAGAGAGGGGGCAGCCGGGCGGTGGTGGCGCACGCCTTTAATCCCAGCACTCGGGAGGCAGAGCCAGGCGGATCTCTGTGAGTTCGAGGCCAGCCTGGACTACCAAGTGAGTTCCAGGAAAGGCGCAAAGCTACACAGAGAGACCCTGTCTCGAAAAACCAAAAAAAAAAAAAAAAAAAAAAGAGAGAGGGGGCAAGAAAGGGGGGGCAAGAGAGAGAGGCAAGAGAGAGGGGGCAAGAGAGAGGAGGCAAGCGGACCAAGACTGAGCATGGCCAAAATGGCAGGGTTATATAGACATGAGAAGCTGGGAGCAGGGAAGACCATGGGCTGAAGAAGTTTAGGACAGGGATGAGAAGAGCTGAGAGGAGCCACAGGTACTGAGCCAGCCTGGAGGCCAGCAGATACTTTGGTATGCTCATAAGCACCACAGTTAGCCATTTTCCCCCAGTTTCTTTTGGACCAGACAGGGTGGAGCGTTTGAGTGGGACATAGCTAGCGACTGATGAGCAGCTGTGACATCCCTGCATTGTTATGTCCTTCTGGTACATAAGACCCTGCCAGGGCCACCTGCATGATTGCACACCCGCTGTCCCCTGTGACCCTTGAGCGGCCACAGCAGGCTTGGGAGGAGGCATGGGAGTCAGGCTCAGGATGGGGCCCCTGCTCCTGGTGTCTGCTTTGCTCAGTGCTGAAGACCCAGAGGACCGTGCGTGCCCAAGAGGAACTGCACAGCCCCCTGTGTCTTGGTGGCTGAGGTCAGCACCCTGAACCCCTCCCACAGCATCCTCCTCTTCTTTCTTCTCCATCTCTACTGTTAAGTTCCAGCTTAGAAACATCTTCCTGCCTGCAGCTCATCTTTGGAAATGCAAGACATAAATGACATAAAAAAAAAAGAGGAAGACATACTATCTGTGGCGTGACAATGGGACAACCCAGGGACTCATTCAGAAGGACATTGGAAGGACCTCACTTCCTGCCTCCCCTGCAGGAAGGCACCACGGGATACTGGAGATGATGTAGACTGAGGATAGCCAGAGATGGAGTTTGGGGACATTGTGCTGAGCTACTGGGACGCTTGGAACGCAGCTGAGAGGGAAAGGGTGGGGCGTGGGGTGAAGTGTGCTTTTGACCGGATTTACCAGATCAGAATAAACATTAAGAATAATTGCTAGAAAAAGCTTCCCTGTGGTTCTTCCCAGTTTGTATTAACATTGCCTTGGACTTGTATGGAGTCATTAGCTGATGGTGGGACAGGGATGGCCTGGTGAGGCCCCACCTGCAACCTGAGCTCTGGCAGACTGTCCTCGGATCCCCACAGAGGTGAATGAAAGGGACTTCTTATCAAACAATTGCACCAGGTTTTTACTGATTGTGGTACTGGGAACCTATGGACTCTTGGATGCAAGTGTTCTAGTTTTTACTTTGAGTTAGGGGTCTCACTAAGTTGCCTGTGCTGATTTCAAACTTGCTTTGTAGCTTAGGCTTGCTTAGAGTCTTTTTTTTTAATCTTTTTTCTTCTTCCTCTTCTGTCTCCCTTCTTCCGTCTCATCTCTCTTTGTCTTTTTTTTAACCTCTTCTCTTCTCTCTTCTCTTGTGGTACCGAGGCATGAACCAAGGCCTTATACATGCAAGGCAAATCACTCAACCACTGAGCCACATCCAGGTGGTTGGATCTATACTTGATCTGGTTTCATATGATAGAAGATTATTGACTGATTGTCACAGAATCTCAATTTTAGAGATGGATGGGGCCCTGCCTTCTCCCAGCACGCCAATGAGATGGTTCCTCCGGGAAAGCAGCAGGTTTTTATTTTTTGTTTCTTAGAGATGTGGTCTCTAGTGACGTCATCTAAGGATTGACTCCACAGGTGATGTCTCTCATCACAGCCAAGAACCCAGGTGGGTAGCTCTGTGGCAACAACACTGCCCAGAGTTCCCTGAAGCAGGTAAGTAAGAACAGTGGCTGCTCTTGCAGAGGTCAGAGTTTGTTTCCCAGCATCCTCAGCAGCTTCTCACAGTCCAGCTCCAGCGGACTGGCACCCTCTTCTGGCCTCTGTGGGCATCTGCATGTGCACGCGCGCGCGCGCGCGCGCGCGCGCACACACACACACACACACACACACACACACACATTTAAAACAAATCTTTAAAAACTGTGGGTTTTTAAGTTTAGTAGACTTGGGTTTAGATTTTGTCTCTACCAGCTAGTAGCTGAACGATCTTAGGTATACCTGTCTGCCTCTCTGAATCTTTCTCATAAATATATAGTATAAATTTGAGCCTCTTTTGCATATATGGATACATGTGCATGCATATAATATATTAATTTCTCAGGGTTATTTTGGAGCTGAAATGACATCGTGCATATAAATCTCATCATGCAGTGTGTCTGACACATAGTAGGTGCTCAAGACATGAAGTGATATTACAAATAATTGCATGGTTATTGGGCTTCTGCAAGGCTCAACAATTGCTGAAATCCCAGCTACGGAGATCCCAGAAGCCTGGCACCTCCCCGCAGCCCTAACTGGCCTTTCAAGTGATGAATTGGACTCTTAAATATTTAAGCAGCCTTGGCTGTTCTGCATTAAAAGTTAATAAGTCTCAATGGAGCCTCTGTCAGGTGAGTTTAACATCCTGCTGTGGACTCATGGCAACACCCAGAGGCGCAAGGTAGGGATGCTTTTCAGATTTGGGTGATTCCGTCTTGGCACACTTGCTGTGGCACACACTCCTTCTATGCAGGGTCGTCTGCCTTCTCCCTGCCAGCCAGCCCCCAAGCCCCTTCACGATGACTTGCTTCTCATCTGGGTGACGGTGGGTTCTGCCCTGTGAGTGTGTTCACTCCCCCACCCTTGGGAACCGAAGCTGGGAGCAGAGGAGGCTTTGCAGAAGCAGGAGGCCTGGGAACTGAGGGAGAGGAGCGGCGGCGGTGGGCTCCCCTGGGGTCTGTTTACTCCAGGTCCCACCAGGTGATCTTTGACAGGATAAAAATGTCCTTTGGTTCTCTTTATCTCGCTCGGCTTGGTGCTCTGGAAAAGAAGCACTTGACATTCAAGTTGTAGAGAAGAGGGAAAAACACAAACAGGAGAGGCGTATGTGATATTCAGCGGCAGCCACAGGATGGAGAAAGTGCAGGGAAGATGAGCCAGGTGAGGACCAGCCCCAGCCCTCTAGCCTGGGACAGCTGGAGGTGTGACCTTACCCTTCACCCTCCTCTTTTCTGACAGGGTCTCCGTTCCAAGCCTGTACCTTCCCCTCTGCCAACTCATCCCTCGGCCCCACTGAAGAGATCCTCCAGCCAAGCGCCCAAGAGGAGTTTCCTTTCTCCCCCTCCCTTCCACTGCTAGTCGCTGCATTTGACTGATTGTAGGAATTTCAGCCTGGAGTCCAGCAGGGTCTTTTTATCAGTTTCAATTCACCCTACACTGGTGGACAGGATACCACGTCTGCTTGAGGCTAGGGGTGCTGACTGCTCTGGAATCCAGGATGGGTCTTTGGTCCTGACCACAAAGTCTTGAAATGTTCTATCTCAAAGCAAGAGGCCAAACCATGACAACACTGCCATTATTAGAGGACCATGAGCAGAGACCTACTGGCTGGTGGAAGCGTAGACTGTCTGGTCTGGATCAAAGGATTAAGTCTGTCTCCCTCGAGGGAGTGCCACTGTGTCCAGCAGGGTAGAGCCAGCACGACAGCCCTTTGCTTTGAAACAACGTCACTGGCGTAAATTGCTGAACTGCCTGGGCTCAAATCCCAGCTTCACCATTTGTATATCGAGTGACTATGGGCAACACATCTCTCTTCCCTGGATCTCAGTTTCCTCTTCTAAACTGGGGAATCAGCACAGTAGCCACCTCCTAGTGTCGCTGTGGGGATGGACAGCCCTCACTCGCTGTGGTGCGTAGCAGCTGCAGTGACAGTGTCTTAAATTGCTGTGGCTTTGATCACGAGAACATTCAGGAAAAGACCTGCTGATGTGTGCACCCGAAGACAAGCCTGCACTTCCTGGGCTGCTTCAGAAATAAGCACGAACGCTGGGAGAACTAACTGGCGTCTCGTCTGGATCTGTTTGTGACTTAGTGTACAATTCTACGAGTCTGTTTTTGTCTTTTTTAATGCTGGGGATCAAACCTGGGGCTTTGTGGAAACCATTGGGCTACATCCTTCTGGCCTTGTATGTATGTGTGTATGTGTGTATGTATGTATGTGTATATGCATGTATGCGTGTATGTGTGTATGTATGTATGTGTGTATGCGTGTATGTGTGTATGTATGTATGTGTGTATGCATGTATGTGTGTATGTGTGTATGTGTGTATGTATGTATGTATGTATGCGTGTATGTGTGTATGTATGTATGCGTATATGCGTGTATGTGTGTATGTGTGTATGTATGTATGTGTGTATGCGTGTATGTGTGTATGTATGTATGTGTGTATGTGTGTATGCGTGTATGTGTGTATGTGTGTCCGCAGGTATGCAGGTATGGGTAAGTGAGGGCTCAGTGAAACCACCGAACTAGACCACTCCATGGGTAGAAAGAAAAGTTTACTGGGGATTCTTAATGTCAGGCTGTCTCTTGGGGGCAGAGAGAACTGCCATCAGCAGAGGGGACCGGGTCAGCTTTTGTTTTGTTTTGCTTTTGTTCTTCGAGACAGGGTTTCTCTGTGTAGTCCTGGCTGTCCAGGCACTCTGGAGACCAGGCTGGCCTCGAACTCACAGAGATCCACCTGCCTCTGCCTCCCGTGTGCTGGGATTAAAGGTGTGCACCACCGGTGTCTGGATGAGCCTTGCCACTTTTGAGGGGATAGATAGGGGTTGTGGTGGGAGGGGGCATGTGAGCCAAAACAGTCTGGGAGCTATGGTGGAGACTTTGCTCTGTTGCAGGCTTGTTTGAGTTAATCGGGAGCTAGATGCCCTCAATGAAGGTAGTTGGCTGTAGGGGGAGGATAAGGGAATGAACGGCCTTTCTTGACAATCAGAAACCTGATACGTAAGGTTTCTGAGGAGCACTGAGTTTAGGCTTTTGTTTACTGGATAGCTATCTTTCCTTTTTATCCAGTCAGAGTCCAGCTTGAGTTGAGGCCGGACTGTCATTTAAGACATTGTCAGCAGTACTGTCATTTTGGGTTCCTGGTTTGGACCTAACAGCATGTATTTATTTACTTCTTATTTATTTTGTTTTCAGACAGATCTTGCTATGTAGCCCAGACTGGCTTCAAATTCCCCATCATCCAGCCTCCTTCTCCTGGAAGTTGGGATTATAGGTGTGTGTGCTCGTACAAGGGTGTTTGGGCATTTTCCTCTCAGCTTGAGTCCCATTTTCGCCATATACTAAAGGATGCCATGGTTCCACATGACCGTTGTCTCTGCTTCTGAGCCTCTGGATTCATGAACAGAAATGGCTAGAAAACACTGCACTCCTTGAACAAAACAAATGTCCCTTTAATGACTTCCTGACTCTTTCCAATAGCCCAACCCTGGAGTCCTTCCTCTTCGGCATGTGGGGACTGGGGGCCTCCATCACCCTGACCAGGACCTTCCTGATTTTTAGAGCTTTGAAGATCAGAGAGCAGGAATTGATCTGTTTTCCTGTGCCTCCCAGAAGACCCTGGGCAAATGACTCCCAAAACTGTAGTACCTCAACTCTGTGAGTCAATATCTCAGGGTGGGGGGCTTCGGGGCGTGGGGGGAGGGGGAGCTGTAACAACTCACTGAACACACCCAGTTGCAAACATAGGTTTTCTGGCTCAAGACAAGATCTGCAAATATTTGTAGACCTGTGTTTGAGCTATTCCCGTGTGTGCTCGGATCGTTTGCTAGAGCACTGTGAAAAGCAGGGCCTGTATGGTCTGGGTCCAAGCACCACAGTAATTTTGACAGGGAATGTTAATATCTGAAAGTCTTTATTTCAGGGGTTGGAGAGATGGCTCAGTGGGTAACGTGCTTTTCTCTCAAATATGAGGGTTCAGATCCACAACACCCACATAAGGAGTCAGATGTGGCACCACATACCTGTAATTTTAGCTTGGGGGTTGGGGAGGGCAAAAAACAAAAAACAAAATGGAGTGTGATTGAGTAAGTAAGACACAGGGTATCGAGGACACACGAGTGCTGGGATTACAGGCGTGGGCCACCATCGCCTGGCCAGCCTAATCATTTAATGAGACTTTGATTCAAAATAAAGGAAAAGCAAGAAAAGTGTAGGGGTACAGCTCAGCCGCCAAGCACTGCCAATCATGTGTGAATGCCAGGTGTCAGAAAACAACCATTTCCAAGTTTCTTGACAATTATAAGCACACCTACCAGGTGCTATAGGAATCCCACTCCTAAAAATCCACCAAGGCTGGTGCTGGAGAGATGGCTCAGTGGTTAAGAGCACTGGCTGTTCCTCCAGAGGACCCAGGTTCAATTCCCAGCATCCACACGGCAGCTCATAGCTGTCTGCAACTCCAGTTCCAGGGGATATGGTAACCTCACACAGACATACATGTAGGCAAGACAGTACTATACATAAAACTGAATCTTGAAATAAAAAAAGAAAAAAATTTCTTTAAAAAAGATTCACCAATAGGCATGTGAAATCACGTGTCTATACCAAGAGCCGCCCAGGAGCCACCCACGAATGCTCGGAGTGGCTTTATCTGTAATCACCCCAGACTGGATGCAGTGCAGGTGTCTGACTAGAGGACACTGGATGGAAGACATTTTAGAATCCACATCTGGGGGACCCTACTCACTGCCAAGGGAAGGCCGCTCACAGACGACTCTCACAGTAATTTTGCTGGGTGACAGAGGACCCATACCCCGAATAGATCATACAAAATATAAGTTAATTTGTGACGACAGCGGATCAATGGCAGGACATGAGACAGGCAGAGGAAGCTGCTAAGGGACTTGGGAAAGATTTGGAAGTGATGGGCGGCTGGTTTTGTTAGCTAGAGCATAGCGGTATTTTGTGGGTGGATACACATGTCAATGTTACATAATTTTACATTTTAGACATGCACAGTGGTTGTAAATTATACATCCATAAAGCTGTTGAAAATAAGTTACCATCCACGAAGGTCATTGTGAGAACAGATATTCCTGGGGCCCAGCACACAGTAGGCACTCAACAAACAGAGCTGTATACAGGCTCCTCGGTGTTTCATGGTCTCTCAAAGGCTTTACATGGCCTCTGCTAGGAAGCAGAGAGGGGTGGGGGACCTGCTCTGCTCTGAGGCTCAGGTGTGTCCCTCCACATAGGACCTCAGGTCTCAGCTGCATCCAGCAGCCTGAGAGGGTGACAGCCGCCATAACAGTGGGTGAACCAGATGATGCAGCTGCCCATTTCCACAGCCACCTCAGGCGTCAGGAGCTGGCCTCCTTGCTGGTCCACATCTCTAATGCTCTGTCACCCGGGCTTCATTCCTCCCACTTTCAGAGAAGGGGGCATGTTTCCATTGTCATTTTACCAGCAAGGCCTAGGTTAGTCACACCAGGCAGTGTGACACTCCTGTGTCCAGCTGGCAGAGAGGAGTGCGTGACCACATTGTTTTGCTTTTTGATTACAGTGGTTATGTGTGGCAGCCAGGCTGACATTTTCTACTCTTTTGTCTCCCGGAGAGATGAGATTCTTTAGAAACTGCTGATTTAATCTGGAACCCCATCACCTAGTGGGTAGCACATGCAGAGAGTATGGACCCAGCGTACTCTCAGGGAACAGAATTCTAGGTAGAGGGAACAACAGGGGGTTGAGGAAACTGTGAAAAGGGGGGACACAACCTGACTGAAGTCACATGGCGAGCTGGTGACACAGAGCCCAGTGTCTGACTTTGCAGCCCATGCTGATGCTGGCCTGGTCTTAAGCACTGGGGTCCCAGCTCTAGGCCGGTTCTGGTCAGAATCCCACAGTGAAAGCAGCTGAGGGAAGGGAGGGTGACAGTACAGGTTTGCACACAGAACACAGAACAGGGACAGTGGCCTTTACTGGCAGGCCTGGGGAGGGACAGAAAACCAAGATCTTTGTCCTGACTGAAACCTGGCGTCTCCACATCCTAAGATGAAATTGTCACAGGCGCTCGAGGAAAATCAGACCCGTGTCATCTGTCTGCAAGACTTTGCCAACTGTTAACACCTCCCAGCGGAGTGTCATCTGATCCCACTCCGGGAAATGCCACATTCAGGCATTTAAAAGTCAGTGTGATTCAGGGACAAACTTTCCCAGCGTTGCTGGGATCCCCTGAAGTCTAGGCATGGAGTGAGGGGGTGTGGACATGTGTCTGCGCTGTTCCTGTGACATGGGACGTCAAATATGAGAAATCGCCATCTCCCATGGAACTTCTATTCTGGTGGTGGTAGGGGACACAGAGGGGTGACAATGGCAGAGAGTGAAGAAGTTTGGTGTGGGGGTGCAAGGAAGGGAGGAAGGTGAGCAGGGTCTAGCTGAGGACCCACTGGGGACAGTTGAGATGCGAATCTGGATAATTAGAGGAGCCTGTGCACAAAGGTGTGGGCAGGGGATAGGTACAGTCCAGAGGTAGTGAGTGGGATCTCCCAGCTTCTAGTAACAGGAAGGCCGTGTCCTCACTCTCAGGCCTATTGAAAGAATGTGTGCTGCCAACTTGACCCAGACTAGAGTCACTGGAGAGGTGGGAACCTCACTTGAGAAAATGCCTCTGTAAGATTGGGCTGCAGGCAAGCCTGGAGGGCATTTTCTTAATAATTGATGTGAGAGTGCTCAGTCCACTGTGGGTGTGGCCGTCCCTGGGCTGGTGGTCCTGAATTCTATAAGAAAGCAGTCTGAGCAAACCCTGAGAGCAAGCCAGTAAGCAGCACCCGTGCGTGGCCTCTGCATCAGCTCCTGCCTCCAGGTTCCTGCCATTTCATTCCTTGTCTTGACTTCCTTCGGTGATGGACTGTGATGTAGAAGTGTAAGCCTAATGAACGCTTTCTTTTTGGTCATGGCGTTTCATCACAGCAATAGTAACCCTAACTTGGACAGAATGGAGAAAGTTGAGTGGAGGAGCCTTTGGGAGGACCACAAGGACCCTTTTGATAGCAGTTGACACCCCCGACAGGCAGGGTGTGCACATAAGGACAGGCCCTGGACCAGGACCTTCTTCTCTTCCCTGAATCCCCTGCTCCAGGTTCCCCGATGGCCAAGCTCACCTTGAAGCAGAGGGCCCTAGGGTGCAGAACAGGGTGCTGGGTGGAGTGAGGCCTCAGGGGATGCCCCGAGGTGCAGGAGGAGATGTCACCGCAATGCTGTTAGTGACCAAAAGGCTGGGGCATGTGCAGAGCAGGATGGAGAACCCTGGTCAGATCTACTGAGGCAAAAGAGCTGGAGGAGGGCAGGGACCAGAGCCTGGCTGGACACTGGCTAGACACTCTGGCTGGACAGGTTGGGTTTTAAGTTCAGTGGGAGGCAGTGGGTGAGTTCAAGCACAGTGATGTGGGTCAGATGTTCGTGGGACTACAACTGGAAGCTGGCAGGGGCGAAAGCAGAATAGACAGGGAGGCTGTGACACTGGGCAGGCCTGCCCAGAGGCTCGGCTAGGGCCCCAGAGGCTCGGCTAGGGCCCCAGAGGCTCGGCTAGGGCCCCAGAGGCTCGGCTAGGGCCCCAGAGGCTCGGCTAGGGCCCCAGACGCTCGGCTAGGGCCCCAGACGCTCGGCTAGGGCCCCAGACGCTCGGCTAGGGCCCCAGAGGCTCGGCTAGGGCCCCAGGTGGGAGGAAAAGGAACAAGCCATAGCTGGTGGTGGTGGTGGGGTTGGGGCGAGTTTGGAGTGAGAACTTCACCACCGGCCAGTGGATTGGATGTGGGGGACAGGGCACAGAAGCTGGATTCAGGGAAGGTTGGTGGGGTGCCCAGAGCTGGGTAATGGTGAGTGGAGGGAACTAAGGACACAGCGCAGGTGCTGATGGTGAAGTGAGGAGGCAGATGGCCGAGGAGGGAGATGGCAATGTGGGTGGGTGGGTGGGTGGGAGCTACACAGTACCTAAGAGTCCTCCCTTGACCCTCAACCCCAAGGTGACCTTGGAGGCCTGGCCAGAGTTCCCAGGCTGCTCCTTCAGGGGAGCCTGGGGTCTAGGAGACAAGGAAACTTTGTACGGGAGGTTTTCTAAAATAAAATAAGGGTACCAATACCTTGGGGGTCTTCTCTCCTGGTGTGTGGCTGGAGAAGGGGAGTCAAACTTGGCATGCTCATGGCAGGAAGGGAGCAATGACCAGAGAGAACCAGCCCCTTTGAAGATGGGATCTTCTTCCTGCCCTTTGCTAAGAGTTATAATGGAGGATGAGCAGAGGGTGGGGGCTGCTCATGAAGAACACAGTGTCCCTTGGGTACTGGAACATGACTAGGAGTTTACTAGGTCGACAAGGCAGTGTAAGGATGTGCCAGGCAAGAAGCGCAAGCTGGCCATCACCAGAGAGCATCATGGACACGGGAAGGACCTGACAGAGAAGACCAGTGTTTGCATGAGTCAGAATCTGGACCCCCCTGCAGGGACACCACTGGATGGTTGATGCGAAGTTTTAAATGTGGTACTTAAGTTGGCAGATTTCAGAGTCAATAGCTTGATTGCAGATCCGGTCTCTGTTTTTTTCTCCACCTCTACTAATGACGTTGGATGAGTTGTGTAGCTTCTCCGTGCTTCAGTTCTGTGAAATGGGGATGTGATAGCGCCCCCTAGTCAGCATGTGAAAATTACACCTGTGCCCTTTGCTTCCAGCCGAGCTGAGCGTCCATCAGGTGTCAGGAAGGCAAGTCAGTCCGGAGCCACCTGCTGTGTGGGTGGGGGTGGGGGAGCGTCATCAGTGTCACTAGAAAAGCTGAGTCCCCGAGAGGAGAGGTGGCCTCTTCACAGTGGCCTGATGGAGCTGGTGAGGGCCTCCAGCCCTAACTGGTCGTCCTCTTGGGAAGGGGGTGGTGGTCTGTAGCAGAGGACTTCCCTGCAGAGGCCCCAGACATGGCTGTGTGCAGGCAGCTGGTGACTGCCCCTGCTTGGGCACAGGAATTCTCACTCCTCTCTAGCTCCTGCCTTGCATCCAGGTCAGGCAGATGGCAGTGCGGCCTGGTGTGAGGGAATGCCCTGCTGAAGGGACAGCTGAGCAAAGCCGAGTGTGTTAAGAACAAAATCCCAGTCTAAGCCCTTGGGCAGTGGTTCTCAACCTTCCTAACGCTGCTACCCTTTAATACGGTTCATCAAGTGGTGACCCCCCCCCAGCCTTGAAATTGTTCCATTGCAACATTGTAACTGTAATTTTGCTACTGTTACGAATCGTAATGTAAATATTTTTTTTTTTAGAGATCCAGGTTTGCCAGAGGGGTCATGACCACAGGTTCAGAACCACTGCTTTAGCATTGGGCTCTCCTACCTCTTTTGTTTATTTGTTTGGTGTGTTTGGGTGTTTTGTCTGCATGTTTCCAGACTCCCTGGGGCTGGATTTATCAATGGTTGTGAGCCACCTGGTGGGTACGGGGAGTTGAACCCCAATCACCATCTCTCCAGTCCCCCTCCAAGTCCTAGTGTGGATACTTAATAACATTTTTCTTAAAAATATTTTCTTTGAAGTATTTTTCTTGGGGGCTGGAGAGACGGTTCAGCGGTTAAGAGCACTGTCTGCTCTTCCAGAGGTCCTGAGTTCAGTTCCCGGCAACCACATGGTGGCTCACAACCATCCATAATTTGATCTGGTGCCCTCTTCTGGCCTGTAAGCATACATGCAGACAGAATACTATATACACAATATATAAATAAATATTTAAAAAATACTTTTCTTCATACTAATCACACAAAATAATGAATTTCACTATGATTTTATGCACACATATCGTGCATCGTGGTCATATCCTTTCTCCCTCATCACCCTGTCTTGTCTTCTCTCATGCTGGTCCCTTCCCTTGTCCCAAACAGCCTCCCTCAACTTTCAAGTCTTTCTGTGTTTTAACCTAGACTCCTCCTAGGGTCTTAACACCTGGAAGCTGATAACTATCCCCTGCTGGATGAGCACTGTTGAGTTCTCTCATCCATTCATTCAACCATTCATTCACTCATTCATTCACACAGTTATTCACCCATAATTTTTTTTATTCACACATTCATTCACCCATAATTTTTTTTTTTTTGAGACAGGGTTTCTCTGTGTAGTTTTGGTACCTGTCCTGGATCTCACTGTATAGACCAGGCTGGCCTCGAACTCACAGAGATCCACCTGACTCTGCCTCCCGAGTGCTGGGATTTAAGGCGTGTGCCACCACTGCCCGGCCTCACCCATCATCTTAATTTTGTTCCCCATTGCTGTGATAAAAACAACTTCACTAAAGTAACTTAAGGGAGAGGGCTTATTTAACCCACAATTCCAGGTGACTGTCCATCATTGTAGGAAGTCAAAGCCTCGGGATCTTGAAGCAGCTGGTCACATCACATCCACAGAGCAGAGAGCAGTGAATAATGCATGCACGCTAGTGCTCAGCTCCTGTACTTACACAGTCCAGGAACCCCAAGTCCAAGGGAAGGTGTCCCCCGTGGTGAGCAGACCTGCCCTCATCAATTAACGCACTCAAGATATCCTCACAGATATTCTCAGAGACCCTTCTCCCGGGTGAGTCTAGACTGTGTCCAGTTGAGAATTAAAACCAACCGTCACACTCATTCATTCATTCACTTATTCAGTTACTCTTTCATTCCGGTGTTAATTAGTTAATTAAAATATTCCCAAGGTAATTGCTGTGGGCTGGACCCAATGCTGAGAGCCAGGAACACAGCTGGACACTAGATAGGACCTTTAGGGGGCGCCATGTTCCCATCTTGCAGAAGAGGAACCTGGGGGTCAGAGAGGTTCAGAGCTCCCAGGGGCCACACAGTAGGGAGGGAGGGATGGAGGGACGGAGGGAGTGAGAGGGGGAGAGAGGGAGGGAGGGGAGACCAAATCAGCTCAAAAACAAAACAGTAGTGCTTGGTGTTCATGGGTCTGAGCTGAAACAGGCACACTCAAACAGCACTGTGTTCAGGATCGTAAGTCACGAGACTTAGTTTTGTGTGTGTGTGTGTGTGTGTGTGTGTGTGTGTGTGTGTGTGTGTGTGTGATCGTATGTATATGGTGTGTGACCATAAGTGTGTGATAGCACGTATACACAAGTGCTGGTGTTTGTGTATATATGGAGATGAGAGAACAACCTTCGGGTGTCAGTCTGCACTTTCTACCTCATCTGAGGCAGGATCTGTTTGCCACTGAGAGGCAGCCTGGAGGGCTCGAGCTTCTGGACGTCCCAGCTCGCAGCTCCTGTAGGCATGCTAGGATTACAGACATTTACACACCCTGTCTGGCTGTTACACAGGTTCTGAGGGTGTGAGTTCAGGTCATTAGGCTTGTTTGACGAGCACTTTACCTGGGAGCCAACTCCACAGCCTGACTCGGGAGACTTGGACACATTCTTTTGTGCTGCAGTGAGACACTGTGTGTGCGGCTGTGGTTGGTTGAGGTTTGGCAAATGGCGCAGTCTCATGGCCTTTGAAGTGTTCTGATTTCTACTTGCCCACTGTTCCTCTGCACCATGGCTCCTACTGGCAAGAGTTATTTCTTTTTCTTTTTCTTTTTTCTCAACACAGCACCATAGCCCTAGAGCCTGACTCAGGCCTGGAACAGGGTTGGGGAGAAAAGCTGTGTATTCTGGAGCCAGTTTAACACACTCAGATGACCCTGTCCCTGATGCCAGAGGTGCAGCAGCACGAGACAGCCCTGACACAGCCCTGGGGACCTGGGCAACTCCAGACACTGACCCTGAAATTGCTCTGTCTGGAGACACTCAGGCATCCTAGGACACCCTGGCAGAGTGGGGCTGGGAGAGGCCCAGGGTACCAAGCTCCAGCACAGCCCCTGCCACATCTGAGTTTCCCTGAAGCATTGGTGAATGTCACCCCCAAAGGTGCTTTACTTCATCTAGTCCCTGGAGCCTGTCACTCAGGGGCAGAAGGTTGCTGAGGTATGCCCAGTGTACTCTGAGGTCCCTGGTAAGAGGCAGTCTTCCACGGAGGTATCTTTTCCTCTGTGCAGACGGTTTGTTCCCTCTACTTCTTGGCTTTTTACCGGACCCATGCCTCTGAGGTCACCTCTCAGATAACCCCCACAACTCATGACCTTGTTTTAGGACTCTGGAAGAAGGAAACATCTCAGGGGTTAAGCACAGAGGTGTGAACTTTCTCTGTCCCGGAGCCCCATGGATACAGCGGCCTTCCCCATGGTGCAGAAAGGCCAGGGCAGAGGACAAAGCCCCCAAATAGGTCCTCACCTCTTTCCTCAGCACTAGACAAGTCCTCAGCTGAAAGAGAGGTTAGAATCTGCTGGTCCTTGCAGAAGCCATGCTTAGCCCTCAGTTGACATCACTTCCATGTTCCACAGCAGCCTTCATGGGGCACTGTGTTGTGGATTCACAGACCCAGGGCCAGGGAAGTGCGAAGACCAGATGAGGCTGCACTTCCTGGGCAGCACATTCATCCCACCTGGGGGTGGGAGTCTGAGAAAGAAGCTAATTTAGGAGTAGGATGGCCTCCTGTGAATGGGAGACACTTAAGACATTATGGCCTAGAGTAGGTGGACTTGAGGTCCTGAGGCTTAGCGGTATGACCAGGCCTCACGCATTGCTGAAGAGAGAGCCTCAGCTCCTTATTATTTTTTTTTTTATTAATTTTTATTTGATATTGAGGTTTAAACCCAGGAAGCTAGGCAAGGCTCTACCACTGGGCTAAAACAGCCAGCTTGCTATACAGAGGGAGAAATTGAGGCCTGGGGACCAGAGTGATGAGATGGACTGATCTCTAAGGACTTTGCAACTGGCAACCTGGGGGGAATTGGGTGCCACTCTGGTTAGATGTCGGGACTCTAGGTCAGAATCCTGTTAGCCTTTCTTCTACTGTGTGACCTTGGGCGAGCACTTACACCTCTCTGAGCTTCTCTTCGGAAGACTGAGTCTCAGCACTTGGTACCCAGGATGTGGGAGGATGCATTGGGCCAATGACTCCAACGTGCCGAACTCAGTTCTGGGCACAGAGCAAGAGCCTTGGGACTGGCAGCCATTGACAAGGAGACCCCGGTCTTGAGGATCCCCTGTGCCTTCCTGTTCTGGAGGCTGGGCTCTTTGGGGTCACAGATCTCCCTGCAGGCCCTCCCTCTTGCTGCCCTCACCCCTGTTACTTCCACCTGGGGTGAGGGTAGGGGGGTTGCTCGGTTCCAAATGTTCCTCCTTTCCCCCATTTCTTCTTCCCTGTAACAAACAGCTTCACTTAAAAAGCCATCTGGGAGGGTGGATGGCCCAGGCGCATTCCGTGGAATATGTTTTCGGGGAGAAGAGCCAAGAAATTAAAGCTGCAGCACTTAGGACTCCAGTCTCATTAGGCCCCGTAACTCTGACTGTGGGGTTATATTTCTGAGTTAGATGGTTTCTCCCTGTCCCCATTGCCTGATGTGAGCTTGTTCTCATTTGTCTTCCAGAGGCCTGGTCCTGATGTCCTGGGTTCATTTCCTCTCTCTAGATAAATCCCTCCTTCTTCATCTTCCACCAGGGACAGACTATACCTGGGATACTCCCATGTCAGCTCTCCCCTTCAGCATAGCCACCTCCACACCTCATTGGTGGCATCCCTCTCTCTCGGCAGGGGTCTTTACATGCCTGCTGAGGTGGCTCCCAAGGTCAGCTTGGGGCCAGTGGGCAGATGTCTTGAGAAAAAGGGATTCATCTAAAGCAGGGACAGATGAAAGCCCTGAGGAGGGGTAATGTGTTCCCTGTTACTGGAGGTTGGTAGTGGACAGCTGAGCATTCATCAGGGAAGCCAGGGGCCAAAGAGATGAGGAGCCTGAATTTCAGAGGCTGGGAGACCTGATGGGAGTCCTGGCCACGAGTGTGGGGCCATCAGTCACTAGCTTACCCTCAGCTTTAGTTTCTTCATCTGGAAAATCAGGTGGAATGATGTCCCTACTTCCAGGGTTGTCATGGAGACAGCAGGACACAGCGTGTACAGAGGACCAAGCTCAATGTCTGGCACAATTTGTACTTCTTAGATAATGGAGATCACCAGAGTGGGTTCATTCCCCTGTAAAAGGTATGGCTTCACAGGGCTATAGTTAAAGATCCCAAGCTCCAGCCTTCATGATTTAATCAGCTTGTGGGAACAGGACACTTTGAGATTAGGCTATAGGATGCTATGACTTAGGGCCTTGTGCACATTTCCAGGATGAACCAACAGGCGTGGTCCTTCCTCCCACCTGAGCAACCACAGAAAGAAGAGATGGGGGGGGCTATGTTTTGTATGACATCAGACCTCAGATGGTAGAGGCCTGTGGTCCTGAGAAGGGAAGCAACCACATGAGGCCCTACAGCTCACTGTACTAAAAACATTTTCATGTGACATTCCAGGGAAGTTCTAGATTTGAGGAGTCAAGAGTCACAGGAGGCCTAGGCAGCTAATGCAAGGACAATTAGCATCAGAGAGAGTTGTATGAGGGAGATGGAGTCCTGCAGATACTCAAGGACCCTTTGAGTATTTGACTAAACATCAGTTTGGCTAGGCTGCCTGGGTAGCAAGTCCAGGCAGCTCACCACTGTGAGGAGAAGGTGCCAATAAACCCCATCTGAGAGTGCTGACCAGACTACGGCTAGCACTGGACTTAGCTAGGAACAATACTGGCCACCAGCTAGTGTGAAAGACACAGAGCTCTTGGGGCCTGGGTAGAGAGCTCAAAGGGGTATCTTGTCAGTTATAGGGAATAATTAGCCCCATAAGAATGACACCCTGGGCTGCCTAACACTTGTGGGTTGGATTCCTAGGGCTCCACTAGTTTCAAACAGCAGAGATCTACCTCTCATATGCAGGAGACCAGACCTGGGTGCTAGGAAGGAGTCTGAAGATTGTTCTTTCCAGGGTTCTGAGCCTCTCTTGAAGCTTTGGTAGATGTCCACAGTCTCTGGCCATCCTGGCATCCTAGATGCTTCACTCCCCTGCTAGCCTCCATTTCCACATAAGCCTTTCTCTGAGGACACCAGTCACAGACCCAGGTCCCTAGACACTCTGATCTCATCTGAACCAACGACAACTTCAAATGTCCCATCTCAGGTGATGGCACACTTGTGAGGTGAACATGAATGTTCAACCCTGCATAAGATAATACCCAGGGACTAGAGAGATGGCTTGGTAGTTTAGAGCACTTGCTGTTCTTCCAGAGGATCTGAGTTCAGTCCTCAGAACTCATGTTTGGTGGCTCAAAACTGCCTGTAACTCCAGCTCCATAGAAATCTGACACTCTCTTCTGGCCTTCTCCTGCATTGGCTCTTATGGGTGACCACACACACACACACACACACACACACACACACACACACACACACTTTTATTAAAAAAAAACTTTTTAAAGCAAAACCTGAAAATATCAATTTGTTTCCAATTTAATTTTACCACAGAGAAAAGCTCAAGAATATTTATAGGAATACAAAAGTATCCATATATACCAGGGTAGAAGTTACAGTGTCTGACACCTTACAAAAGATTACCAGACATGCAGAGAGGCAAGAAAACACAGCTCAAAGCTAGGGGAGTTATCTTCAACTGAAATCAATCCAGAACTGACACCAATATAGACTGAGAAGACAGAGACATTAAAAACAATTAGGTGTTTCAGATATTCAAAAGTAAAGCAGAGACACAGGCATCTCTAGCAATCTTAACTCAATTCTAGACATGTATACTTAAACTTTGAAGGAATCATAGTGATTCAGGTTGAGATACGCAGAGAAGAAAGACATGGACAGGACTTAAGACCATTGATGATCTGAGACCATATCTGTAGTCCTCACACAAATATACAAATGGAGGTCCCATTGTGATGAGGAGGATATGGAGCAATGATTTGAAGAAATGGTAGTTAAAACATTTTTCAGATTTGCTGAAAATGTGCAAGATGTAGGTACAAGAAATACAATGGAAACAGTGATATTACCACTCAGATCCTGATGTAATAAAAATATCTGAAAAGCTATCAAGAATGAAGCTGTGTTATACACAGAGCAACAAAGGTGACATCCGACTACTTTTCTTAACCTATGGAAATGAAAAAACAGTGGAACAGCGTCTTCAAGGGATGCTATCAGCCTAGACTTCTATCCCCAGTAAAGTGCTTTCCAAAATGAAGGCAAGATCAAGACGTGTTCAGACATGCAAGCTTAAAGGGCTAACCACAGAGCATGATGGGAGATGGTGGAGGAAGTCCTCAAAGGAAGAACTACAATGCCAAATGAAGATGTGCATAGATAGGGTCCTGAAATGATGTCAGCCTGACACAAACTAGAGACATCTGGGCAGAACCTCAGTTGAGAGCCTCCATTATATTGGTCTATGGACATGTCTGTGGAGCATTGTCTTGATTGCTGATTGCTGTGGAGGGTCCAGTCCACTACGAGCAGTGCCATCCATGGGCGGATGGTCCTGGGATGTATAAGAAAGCAGGCTGAGCAAACCATGAGAAACAGTTCTCCATGGCTTCTGCTTCAGTTCCTGCCTCCAGATTTCTGTCTTGACTTCCCTTACTGTAATCTGTAAGCTAAATAAACCCCTTCTTCCCCAAGTTTCGGCCAGTGACTTATTACAGCAGCAGAAGCTGTCTTTGTGGTGTGGGGGTTTGTGTGCTGTTCAGGCACACACATGTGGAGGGCAAAGGACAACCTTGGGAGTCATTCATCAAGTGTTACCCACTTTGGTGTTTTGAGACAGAGTATCTCATTGGCCTAGAATGTATTGATTTCACTAGGCCAGCTGGCCAGTGAGCCCCAGGGATCCACCTGCCTCTGCTTCCCCAATCTGGCATCACAAGCATATGCCACCACCACATTTATTAGTCTGTTTGTTTGTTCATGTATTTACAGTTTCTGAGGATAAAACTCAAGTCCTCATGATTGCATGGGAAGCTCACTAAGTCGTCTCCCCCGTTGAATTATTTACATCTCTTAAGAGCAAATTAGTTGGGGGGTGGGAGGGGGGGAGAACAAGGGAATCCGTGGCTGATATGTAGAACTGAATTGTATTGCAAAATAAAAATAAAAAAAAGAGAAGACCCCAAAAAAAGAGCAGATTAGTTGTTTGAATAATAATCATAGCATCATATCATAAGGCTTATAATGTCTGTGCAAGTAACACATGTGCACTAGGGCCGAGGCTGAGAGGAAAGAAAGGGAAATACATACTATTGTAAGCTTCTTATTCTAGGCTAGAAATGGCATACTTTCCAATGAAATTAGATGGTATGTATTAAATACCCCATAATCTTGAAGAACCCACGCCCTCAATACTGACAAATAGAAAGTTAAAGATAATTAGTCTACAGGCAATATAAAGAAAATAAAAAGTATTTAAAAGCAGGCAAGAAGAGAGGAAGAGGGGGTAAATAAAAAGTTAACAGAAAATAAGCGTAAACACAACCAACTCAGTAATGATATTAGATGCACGCAGTGTAAAAGATGAGAATTGTCATACTAGATTTAGAAAAACTCAAGCTGTTTATTCATCAGCTCGAGGGAACACGCTTGGAGATCCAGGCACAGCCCAGTATGACGGTGCATGTCTATAATCCCAGCACTTTGGGAAGCTGAGTCAGGATTACTGTGAATTGGAAGTTAGCCTGGGCTACGTAAGAGGTTCCTGGGCATCCTGGGCTACAGGGGGAGACTCTGACTCAAGAAAACAAAAAGAGGCCGGCAAGATAGGTGAGTAGGTATAGGTGATTATCTACCAGGCCTGACAACCTGAGTTTGACCTCCAGAATCCACGTGGTGGAAGGAGAGAACTGACTCCTGCAAGTTGTCCTCTGGCCTCTCCATAGGTAATGCGGCACATGCGTGCCCAGAAACACACATAAACACACGCAAACACACATAGACACAAAGACAGACAGACAGACACACACACACACACAACTAAACAAACAAATGAACAAATAACTGTGAAAAAATACAAGCAGAAACAGATTAAACAACAACAATTAAAATTAGTCACAAAAGGACCAAAGACTTTGCTTCTCCCTTCCCTCCTGTTCACACTGACCACGCCCACCCATCTTTCTATTCCCAAATCCTGACTGAGCTACTGCACCCTCCCCAGACCTATCAACACCCCTGTATTCCAGTCCCGCCTTCAACACCTGACTTCTGATTCCACTGAAATTCTGTCCCAGTTTTAAGACCAAGACAGGCCTCCCGAGAACCTGTTTTTGATTCTCAAATGAGGTGCTTCTGTGTTTCCTTGTGTTTAAGTAACTATCACTCTCTCGCTCATCATTACTGGGAGGGAAACCTGTGTCCTTCACCCCTCGCCGGACCCACCGCTGGTATCCTTTTAAGCCCCCTTATGTCTGATTGGTTGGAAGTGGGACACTGATGGGGCCACTGTGGCTCGTGGCAGGGCAGGTATGTGGGTATCTGATCGGGGTGACTGAGCCAGCTCCCTCCCTGTTATTATTTCTCCTTTATTACATGCACTAAGAGTAGGTCAGCTCTGAGGACCCCACAATAGTGACACTGGGTGGGAGGAAGCAGAAGCCTCACCTGGACCTCCAGGCCTGTCTCCATTTTAACACAGCCAGTAAAGAAGCCACAGCCAAGATCTAAGGGGATCTATGAAGGCCTGGCTATGCAGGAGATGGAGAGTGAGGTGGGAAGGGGCCCTTCTTCTTCAAGGGGCAGCAGGCTGCCCAGCGGCCTAGGCTCATCTGGGAGCTGATTAGAAAGCTGTGTTCTCTAACACGCCGCCTGTTCTCCTGGTGCTAATGAGTGCCCAAATGGCCCAGGTAAGCACTGAATGGCCAAGACTCAAGGTCAAACAGTGTGCCCTATCTGGGTGGAGCATCAGCACGGACTGTGGAGCTGCCTCTCTCACATCAAGAGATTGGGTGGGCCCTGGTCATCCCACCATATGTGCCAGACTGAGAACCTCTGGCCTCTGGCACTGAAATCTTCTCAATGGCCAAAATTATAGTTTATGGTAGAGTTGGTGAGGACCTCGTGCCATGATGAGCAAAGATGAACTTAAGTGCATGGCAGATGGTAGATCTGTGAGGTTCGGGGAAACACACCATGACCTGACTGTGGTGGCCATATAGATCAGTTGCTTTGGAAAGAAAGATGGAGCCCCTCACATGCTGTGGCAGCCTCAGAAGTGAGTGACCCCATCCTTGAGGACAGGGCTCAAGGGAAGCTTCCGGAGGAGTCTGTGTGCTGGGCAGAGAGGAGAGGGCACAGAGGCAGCTGCTGGTGAGTCGTGAAGCAGATACCATAGGGCCCCTCAGCATCCCTAAATAGACCTACCGAGGGGGTCCATTAATGGGCAAGCACCTGCCACCTACCGGGGCTACTTGTCATCCCACCCCCATGTTGGTTTGTATTTCTCAGGGTGAGGATGGACCCAGTGCCCTGCAGTGCTGAACAGGTGCTCTTCCACTGAGCTACATTCCCAGTCCCGTGTTTATTTATTACTGTTGTGAATGTCATCAACACTGTCGCCTTCTGTATCACTGTTATCCTTACTATCTCATCATCTTATCATTATCACCATCCTCTCCACTGTCACAGTCATCACCATCATTATTACCATCCCTGTGATCTTCATCACCACCACCATCACCATCGCTGTCACCATCACTCTCACCACTATGATCATTACTGCCATCTCCGTTGTCACCACTATCACCACTGCCACCACAATCATCAACATTATTATTACCATCACTACCATCATCATCAACATTGTCATCACCACCATCACATTCACACTAGCACCCTCCTCACTATCTTATCATCTTATCACTATCCTCATCATCATCATTGACATTGTCAACAGCATCATGATCTCCTTCACCATAATGACAGTGACCAAGATCATGATCACCATCATTATCATCACCATCATCACCACCATCATTATCATCACCAACATCATCACCACCATCATCATCATCACCAACATCACCATCATCATCACCATCACCATCATCACCACCATCACCATCATCATCACCATGACCATCATCACCACCATGACCATCATCATCACCATGACCATCATCACCACCATCACCATCATCATCACCATCATCATCACCATCATCACCACCACCATCACCATCATCATCACCATTATCATCATCACCACCATCACCATCACCATCATCATCACTATCACTGTTGGCATCACTGTCACTACGGTCATGACCAGTATAGGTCTGTATTGTAGACACTTCATGTACACACACTTGCACATCCTGATGTAAGCCCTACTTAGTTGGAGGGATGACATGAACCTGAAAGCTCACCATAGCCCTTGCAACTTACCTCTGTGTCAGTCCTCTGGACAGAGGCCATCAGAATGATGAGGGACACCTGGCCATTTTGTGGACACTGACTTCAAAGGACAAAGGGCCATTCATGCGTTTAACCTGGATAGCCTGACCACCTTCCTGAGGACTTCTCAGGTCCCTAAGGGTTATCCTAAGGTTCTCACCTCCTCAACAGGGCCGAGGAGACTAAAGCTAGCCTCCTTCTTAGCCTCTCCTAGGCTCTCCATCTCTACCCTTCCATGTGTGAGTAAAAAGCCTATGCTCTGACCTCACACCTCCTGATTCCTCACTGCTCTGGCCCCATAGCTGCTAGCCCAGAGCATTCACCAAATAAATACCACTGATAGAGAGATGGAATGAGGGTTCAGCCAGTGAGCCCTGGAGCTGGGATGATGGGCAGGTGGGCCATGGAGACCCATAGCGGGAAGAGCTTGGCTCCATGGCCTGTGTTTACTCCTTTGTTTGGGCAACCATACCAGAAAATGACAACCTGCGGGGGCTTAAACTACAGATAGCTCATTTCTCATGGCTTTTATGGTATCCCTAAATTCATCTCATTACTATGCAGTTTAGAAAGTGGGGACATGGTACCCCTCTACAGGAGGTGAAGGTCAAAATCACCAGGAGGCAAAGATCACAGATGGCTTGGGGATTTGAGTTGTGACTAGCCCAGGGCAGGAGATTCCTGAGTTCTAGTACTCAAGATTTGCATTGTCCTCTAAGACCCAGTGAAGGCCAGTGGAGAAGCAAGGAAAGGAGAGGAATCATCAGGGGCTGATTCCTGCCTCTCAGCTTCCTGTCAAGTCCCTGGACAGAGGTGAGGTGCCCCTTTATATACTAGGCACTGAGCCAGGCTGGGGACAGAGTGGTGGGTAAACAGACCCCATTTCTGAAGGTGAGAAAAAGATGGACAGTGAGGTCAATCATGACCCCTGCACAGCACAGGCCTCATTGCGGAGTTCTGCCCAGGGCTCTGCGGCAGAAGGGCTGGAGGAGGTAAGTTCCTGGGAAGGAGTCAGGGGTCACCCTAGGGTTTTTAACCTTCCTTCCCAGTCACCATTGCCATCACTATCACTCTCTCTGTGCGCAAATGCTAGTCTATGAAGGTCGTTTTTTGGTTGAGACTAGTACACAAATCAGTAGGTCACTAGGTGATCTGCAAGATGGGTGAGTCTGGCCCGATCAGCTGGAGGGAGGCTAGAGGAGAAAACACATCAGCTTCTTTAAAGAAGGGTGGGGGTGGGGTGCTTGGCCAGCCGGAGCTTTGCAGTGGAAGGTCCCCAGAGCATAGCTGTGTAGCTAGAGTTTTCCTGCCTGGCCCACAGTCAGGACAAATCTCTCTCACCTGCCAGTCCCACAGCCACTCAGACCCGACCAAGTAAACACAGAGACTTATATTGGTTACAAACTGTATGGCCGTGGCAAGCTTCTTGCTAACTGTTCTTACAACTTAAATTAATCCATTTTTATACCTTGCCACATGGCTCGTGGCTTACCGGCATCTTCACGTGCTGTTTGTCATCATGGCAGCTGGCAGTGTCTCCCTGACTCAGCCTTCCACTTCCCAACTTTATTCTCCTCCTTGTCCTGCCTATACTTCCCGCCTGATCACTGGCCAATCAGTGATTTATTTACCAACCAATCAGAGCAACACATTTGCCATACAGAACATCCCACAGCATAGCTGCTCTGCTCACCCTGACCTCACCTCCTGACCATGACCATGTCCACCTTGAAGCATTGGAACCAGCTGTCCTCCTAAGAGCATAAACCAGTTCCTTTACCCCCCAACACACACTCGCTAGCTCTTGCTGTCTACCCCTTCCTCTATGTACACATACATGCTACTTATATTACTCTAAGGAATTATTAAAAGATTATCCAGAGAGGTAGATTCAATTTGGTGTGGATTGTATGGGACACACACACACACACACACACATACACACACACACACACACACACACACACACACACACACACACACACATGCTGTGGGATGGTCTGTCTGTATGTCAAATGTGTTGCTGATTGGTCAATGAATAAATCACTGATTGGCAGTGGCCAGGCAGGAAGTATAGGCGGGACTAACAGAGAGGAAAATTGAGAAAACAGGAAGCTGGTGAGGGAGACACTGCCAGCCGCCATCAGGATAAGGAAGATGTAAAGTACCGGTAAGCCACAAGCCACGTGACAAGGTATAGATTAATAGAAATGGATTAATTTAAGCTGTAAGAACAGTTAGCAAGAAGCCTGCCACGGCCATACAGTTTGAAACCAATATAAGTCTCTGTGTTTATTTGATCGGGTTTGAGCGGCTTGGGACTGGCGGGTGAGAGAGATTTGTCCTGACTGTGGGCCAGGCAGGAAAACTCTAGCAACACACACACACACACACACACACACACACACACACACACACACACACACACACAGAGAGAGAGAGAGAGAGAGAGAGAGAGAGAGAGAGAGAGAGAGAGAGAGAGAGAGAGAGAGATGCCTAGGTCTCCTGTAGTAAGCAGTGGCTTCAGGTCTGCCATCCAGCACAGTGCCCCTCCCTCCTTGGCATACACTTTCAGCAATTTCCCCTGGGAGTCCCCTAGTAGAGTGTGGCGTGGGTTCACATCCCAGCTCCTTCTTCATGGCAGAGCCCTGAAACAGCTCAGCTGATGCTCCTCTGGGCATGTGGTGGGCATGGGTGGGATGTCACTCATGATCTTATCTAAATACTGTCAAGGCTCCCTTCCCACCTTCCTTCACTCCCCTGAGACCCTCTGGTTACCCCAAAGCACATGCTTACCCTCTACCCTGGGGACTCACTGGGCAGCTTCATAAGCTCAGCTCTCCAGAACCCATTGGTGGAGATGGATCAAGTCCCCTTCTCCCCTCCCCCGGCCCAGCCGAGGCAGCCAGGGTGATACCTTCCCCTTCAGAGGTGACAGCCCATTAATGTGAGTCCTTGTTTGTGGCTATAAAATTTTCAGCTCTGCATCTCATACTGGGTGGTTTCTAGTTACACCAAATAAAAATGGAGCCAGCTCAAAGAGATCAAGGGAAATCAATAAGTAATAAAAGTTGCTCTGTGGAAAATGCATCATCTCCATGGCAGGAGGAGCAGATGTCAGTCTTGGGAGAGCCCCAGCAGGTGGCTCGGCAGCTGGGGAGGGGAGGATGGGGAGAGTGGAATTGTGGAGGGGGCTGCACCAGCCAGGTGATGGTGTCTCTCAGAGCTGATGTGACATTTCTTGGCACCGAGGTAGAGCAGCAGGGGTAGAAGGGTAGGTGGGGGTGGTCAGCTGCGGGTGAGGGGGTGACAATGGTGGTGACATGGTGTCGATCCTTGATCTGGGCCACTGAGCAGGTGGCCAGTCGCATGAACATAGAGACACCATGGCTATTGAGGGTCCCCTCTATGTCCTAATGGGGCTGATCACAGAAGGACAGATCAGGGCCAGGGAGTGTCACACCACCCACCCACTGGGGAAGAGCTAAGCTTGTCTTCAGATCCGGCTGGTTCCCATCCCACATCATCCCCCAAGTCCTCCACCTAGGATTTGAGGACTTGTTGAAATGGCCCAGGAGTGGCCACTCTGTGGAGTAACATCTGACATCTATAGGGCTTGCACTAACCATGTCACTTTATGATTACACTTAGACTCCTCAGATTCCCATGAGCAAGAGCTCTTACTGTACCCAGTGTATTGATAGGGAAACTGAATCAGAAAGAGGTTAAGTCACTTGTCCAAGGCCATACAGCTCTATACTCATGGATCTCCCCTACAACCTTTTCCCTACAGCTGTTGAAAAGACCTTGTGATAATCCATCCTTTCCCTTGTTATACTGAAGGGGAAACTGAGGCCCAAAGAGGGCAAAAGACTTGCATATTAGTGGTCAAGCCAAGTGTCTTGAATTTTGCTTAGTGTTTCTCTACCTGTAGGCTGTTCTGGTCACCTCCTCCTCAGGCAATGGCAAGGGAGTGACCCAGGCACCAGAGAAGGATAGATGCAGGGGAGCCCAGGCAGCTTCGGGAGTGCCAAGAAGGTAATGGTGGTCACGGCAGCTAGCAAACCGCCCAGAACCTCGGACTCCATCCTCCCACCCAAACAGCTCAGAAATGCCTCCTTTGCAAATGAGAGCTGGCATAGAACGAGCAGGTTAGGGATGGTCACGGCGGGCGCTTTATTAATTAGCCATCCTGAATACATTAAACCTGGGCATTTAATTTAGATTTACAGGGATAATTTGGATTTATGGAACTAGTGATCACGCATTAAGTATGGAAATGCTTGTTGGTTTCATAGGCGACGTTTACTGAAGCACCTGTAAGAAAACAATAGAACATTTAATCACCCTGGTAGCTCAGAGCTGCGTGATTCTGGAGTGGGGCCGGAGTCTTACAGGTGTGGGGTCTCCTGATGGCATAATCTTGTGTTCCTACCTGGTGGCTGTTTTGTAGATTCAGACACCCTGCCACAGAAGGGGTAACACTCAGCAATGTGAACAGTCTTGCCTGCATCCCTGCTGTCTGGGCATGGCCAGGAGAGCCACATGGGGGCTTCTGTGACGGGAAGCAGCAGCCTGTGTCCTGCTCTGGCTCTGGTGTTTGGGAACCTGTGGCCTTAGAAACCACCTTTCCTGACTCCTCTCTTCCCCAGAACTTGGGATTGAAGAGGCTGTGATGTGGTCTGGATGTCCCCGCCAGGTTCATATTTGGTGGCCTTCATTTCGTGTCTGTCTCGGGGATGGCCACTCAACATTCCTGTCCACTATAACTATTGTGGCTGTGACTTCTGGCTCTGTCTTCCTCCATCACATGGTCATCTCTCTTTCTTGAAGTTCTGCACTTGCTCTCCTTCAAAAGCCACAGGGGACTTGTGGGCAGCTTAGTGGGATGAGCTCCAAGCTGAAGGGAAGTTTGGATCAAAAGGAAAACTGAGGCCAGCCCTAAGGGAGTCATAGTCCAGGGACACAAGAAGCAGCTCCCAGCAGAGCACTGAACATGCCCAAAGGTGCTGGTAAACCTGTGGGAGGAGGGCTTAAGGGCATCTGCTTGACACTACTTTATTTGAGAAAGGCCACCCAGCCTCGTGGTGGCAGGTGTGGCGAACCTCGAGAGTTCCCATCTCCACGGGCGGTTAGTGATCCTAGAATCACATGTGACTGTGGCTTTGACTCCTGTGGGTGTCTGCCTTCACCATAGCTTTGAGCTCCATCCAGCCCAGCCCTCACCCCAAAGGCTCTGATCTCCTGGAGTCCAGGAAGGAAGGCTCCTTCCAGACCTTGGATGGCCACAGGACTTGAGCAACTGGCAGGTCCAAGTGGCAGGGAGTTGTGAGCTGATGGCCACAGCTCCCACGCCTTGGCCTCAGATGGTACAAAAGTGTCCCAGCCTGGCAGGCGAGATAATTCTGAGGTCCTATTAGTCTGTTCTTGCATCTCCTGGGGACTCATTCTCAGAGTCCCTTGCTCTCTCTCTGGTGCTTCCTACAGCTTCCAAACAAATGCTCACTCTCAGTCTTTCCCTCCCTCCCTCCCTCCCTCCCTCCCTCCCTCCCTCCCTCCCTCCCTCCCTCAGATCTCCAGTTCTGTTCCTTCCATGCTCCATCTACGCTGCTAGATGTTTCCTGGAGTCTTCACCTCTGGCCAGCGGTCTGTTCCAGGTTCTGGCTACCAGAGGACAGTCCTTCCCTTCCCTTCCCTTCCCTTCCCTTCCCTTCCCTTCCCTTCCCTTCCCTTCCCTTCCCTTCCCTCCCCTCCCCTCCCCTCCCCTCCCCTCCCCTCCCCTCCCCTCCCCTCCCCTCCCCTCCCCTTCCTTCCTTCCTTCCTTCCTTCCTTCCTTCCTTCCTTCCTTCCTTCCTTCCTTCCTTCCTTCCTCCTTCCCTTCCTTTCTTTCTCTTTCTCTTTTTTTTTTTTGGTTTTCTCGAGACAGGGTTTCTCTGTTTAGCTTTGGAGCCTGTCCTGGATCTCGCTCTGTAGACCAGGCTGTCCTCGAAATCACAGAGATCTGCCTGCCTCTGCCTCCTGAGTGCTGGGATTAAAGGTGTGAGCCACCACCCCTGACCCTCTTCCTTCCTTCCTTCCTTCCTTCCTTCCTTCCTTCCTTCCTTCCTTTTTCTTTCTTTCTTTCTTTCTTTCTTTCTTTCTTTCTTTCTTTCTTTCTTTCTTTCTTTCTGTCTTTCTTTTGTTCTTTCTGTCTTTCTTTTTTGGTTTGTGTGTTTACTATATATTTGTGCATGTGTGTATGGGCATGCAGGCATGTGGTGGCCAGAGGTCGTTGATAGGCATCTTCTTTTATTTTTGAGATAGAATCTCCTGTTGAACCTGGAATTCATCAATTCAGCTAGCAGGACTGGCCAGCTGTCCCCAGGGATCTTTGTCACTGCCTCCCCAGGCACACACTTCCACGCCCAGAGATTTACGTGTGTGACAGGATTGAGCTAAAGCTGTGAGGTGTGTACCACACTTTGCTTACCGAACCACCTCCCCAGCTCTCCCTCCCTTGCAGTGTTTCAGCAATATTCCTGAGGAGGGGCAGGGAGTATGCAGAAGTCACCCCGGGAAGAACCATCTCCACAGCAGGACGTATCGTCATCTTGCTTGGTCACAGGGAGCCTCCCACAAGGCTGTTTGGTGTGAGCACAGAGAACAACCACAGTGAAGGGATTGGACCCTTAAAGGTCTGCTGGAGCTCACTCACCCTCCCTTCCATCTGGTGTCATATGCTGGACTTTATGATTCAGTGGGTCAGAACACTCCAGGTCCTCAGCAACGTGCAGTGTCTTGGGGTCACTTGGTGCCCTCACGGGGAACAGTTATCTTTAGCGCTATGCGAAAACTTGCTCCGTTATCCTGCAGGTCCTTGCGCTGGGAATCGCTTGCCCTGTTCCATATCGGCATCATCTGTCACTGACAGCTGATGTTTTATCTCGAGGCCTCAGCGGCAGTTTGGACTTCCCACGGAGCCTGCCTTTCTTGCTTCGGGTCCTGTTCAATATCAGTAACTTTACAGATGAACCAGCCAGGCTAGGGTGGGGATGGGATGGGGGATATGTTGCTTCCAAAATCTAGAGTAGCCCACTGTGTCCTGCTGTGTCTCTTAAAGGAAGCCAGACAAGCTGTCTGTCACTGTCTGAAATACATTATACATAAAGCATTCTAGAAGCTTCATGTTGGGGTCAGCAGAACCCTTGATGGGGTTCCTCAACCATTTGGTGCTGTATGTTTCTGTAAGGGTCTCAGGGTTGTCTCTTCCTCTCAGCAGGTCGGGTATGCTCGCTGCCATCATTCTGGTGACTCAGCATGGTTTCCTTGTGTTGCTAACTCAGGTCCCTTCAGTCTCCATTAAGTCTTAGCAGGAGAGCTGACAAAGTGCTGAGGCGAGGCAGGGCGTCCTGCTGCTCCTGTTTCCAATGAAAGCCAGCTGATACTGGGCCTAGCCGAGGCCATAATTGTTTGCAGTTCATGGGAGCTGAATGGACGTCTCCTTGGGGGATGCACATCTGGAGTAGCAGGTGCCCTGGGAGTCCCCACTGAGCAGGGTTGTTGTAACTCTCTCCCCGGCATCCAGCATCTAACTACACAGGACAGGTGGGCAGATGGGATGGGAACAGAGACCATGAGGAGAGACACCACCTGGATGTCTGTTACCAGAGGATGACAGAGAGGGAAGGGGCCTTTCCCCAGCAGAGGCAGAGGACAAAGGGATGTGGGTTTGAGGACCTGGAAAGGGCAGGGCAGATGTCAAAGGACCTCAGATTCACCTGACTTCTTAGGATCCTTCCCTTTCTCAGTTCACACCTTGGCTTCAGCTACGGGGTTTGGAAAAGCTGGGAGCTAGCTTATAACTCAGCCACCCTCAGGACTGGGTGGCAATACACAGTGGCGTGAAATAAGGTCTGTCTAGGAGAGTTGCTGGGGCTTACTGGCCACTGGCCTAGCTTCAGTTTCAGAGAGAGACCCTGCCTCAAAGGAGTAAGGGGAGAGTGATAGAACAGAGCAACTGGCTTCCTCTTCTGGCCTCTACCCAGGAAGGAGCTCATGCACACTCACACACACCTGCACACACACGTGTGCACACATTATACACACACTGCATACACGGACTCCCACATTCACCCACCCCCACACACAAACACCACCACCAATGGGGCGTGTCTAAAATTGTACCCTGAAGACTCACGTGTTAAGGGTGTGGGTGCAAGTTAATGGGCTTTGGGGAGGTGAGTAGATCAAGAGCACTCTCACTTTATCGATGAGTTTATCCATGGATGCAGTCATAGCTGAATGGTCTGATAGGAGGGAGGGCCTAGTTGGAAGAGGTAGGTCATGCGGCAGCGGCAGGGGTGGGGGAGGTGGGGTGCTGAGTTAGGAGGATGCATCTCATCCCTGGACCCTTCCTGTTTTGTTCTCTGCTCCCTGGTCCCTGTTATATGAATAGCTCTGCCCCACCCTCTGTCACCATGTCTCTGTCCCCACCCTCCATCATCATGTCTCTGTCCCCACCCTCCATCATTATGTCTCTGGCCCCCACCCTCCACCAACAATGTCTCTTCCCCCCACCCTCCATCACTCTGTCTCTGCCCCAACCCTCCACCACTATGTCTCTGCCCCCACCCTCCATCACTATGTCTCTTCCCCCACCCTCCATCATCATGTCCCTGCTCCTACCCTCCACCATCATGTCACTGCCCCAACCCTCCATCACTATGTCTCTTCCCCCACCCTCCACCACCATGTCTCTGTCCCCACCCTCCACCAACAATGTCTCTCCCCCCACCCTCCACCACCATGTCTCTGTCCCCACCCTCCACCAACAATGTCTCTTCCCCCACCCTCCACCACCATGTCTCTGTCCCCACCCTCCACCAACAATGTCTCTCCCCCCACCCTCCATCATCATGTCCCTGCTCCTACCCTCCACCATCATGTCACTGCCCCAACCCTCCATCACTATGTCTCTTCCCCCACCCTCCACCAACAATGTCTCTGTCCCCACCCTCCACCAACAATGTCTCTCCCCCCACCCTCCACCAACCATGTCTCTGTCCCCACCCTCCACCAACAATGTCTCTCCCCCCACCCTCCACCAACCATGTCTCTGCCCCCACCCTTCACCACATCTTTGTCCTCTACCCTCCCACATCCCCTGACTGTGGGTGAAAAGCTCTTATGGTCCTGGATGGTGGCTTGGGCTACTACTACCGCGTCTTTTCTAACGTTTCATTCCAGGCTGACTCAGGAGGAAATGGAGTGATCTGGGTGCCTCAGCATGTGGTGGATCTCTAGTCTTGGTTCCATGACAGTGAGGTCTTCATTTGGCTGTTCAGAATCTCCCCTCTGGAGTTTTGTCTCTTGTGAAACCCCCTGGTCTTCATCTTAACGCCCACTCCAGGGGCCCCTTGGGAAAGCAGAGTGATGATTATAGACAATGGTCACGGGTGGGCTAAGGGCTCAGAGAGGGGAAGGACAATCGAGCAGCGATTTGTAACCTAGGGATGGCCACCACCCGGGGTTGGGGAACCAAGGGCAAACAGGGCACCTGCTGTGACTATGGGAGAGACAGGGCCACTGTAACGGCTGCTACTGGAGTCACAGGTCACAGCAAAGAGAAAGGAGACCATTGTCCCCCTGTTGTCCTCCTACCTCCGAGTATCTCTCTTCGGCTAGCTCCTCCAGGCACCTGAAGCTGAGTAAGCCTGTGGTCAAGGGAAACCTGGCTAACAGCTGCAAGGTCCCATTGTCCCCAAGAAAGAAAAAGCCAAGAGACACTGGGAAAATGGCCAACCCAGTGGGTCAGGACTTGGCTTTCATGTGAGGTGTGTCTATTCAGTTCCTTGTACTGTGTGACACCAAGAGGCTGTACTCATGAATGCAATGGTCCCATCCTTGACCAAGGATTCAAAACAGCAAAATCAAAATGCTGACAGCAGCAGGCCTTTCCCTTCATGGTCTTTGTTTCCCCTAACTCAGTTTCTGACCTTGAACATGGGTCTTGGTCTCCCAGGCTTTATTCTTTTCATCTGTGAAGTCAGGGGTCTGGACTGAGTTAGCGGTGCTGAGACCAGTAGATTGGGGGCTGAAGGAAGGGTTCTGGGGTGCGTAGCCTCTGCCTAAGCCTCATTGACGCTTCACTGGAGAACATGCTCAAATGTCAAGCCGCCCCCACACACCTCAGCCCCTTAATGAGTTCTGTATCTGCCGGCTAATGTCACCCCCGGCAACGCTGGTCTGGTCTCTGTTCCCTCTGTTAGGCTCGCTCTACACACTGCTCACTGGACAAGAAATTGCCATGGGCAGCGTGCTCTGTGTACTCTGCTCTGGGCAAAAATAGACCCTTCAAATTACAGCCATTGTGAAGATTGGATTTGTAAGCTCTGGGGCCTTGCTAGGCCTGAGTCTTGGAGCTCTGAGAATTGTCCTGTTTGGGTTGAATTATGAGTCTCGAGGTGTTGGAATTTGGGCCCACACGGTAGGTGTTGAGGGGCCTGAAAGAAAAGGGGAGGGTCCCAGGAAGCTGGAGCCGAGAGGTTTGCTGGGAAAGGCTTCTGATTTCTCATTCTGTCATGAACAGCCACTCTGCTTACTAGCGCTTTCTAAGATGCTTTTCTCCTTTGTAAAGTGTTAATTATAGTCGATGGCCAACGTGTGCTGTTCCCATTCCTGCCCCCTCCTCCTTCAGGAAACAGAAGCCCCTGACCGTACCCTCCATAGCTTCCTTCTTTCTTTCTCTTTCTTTCTTTCTTTCTTTCTTTCTTTCTTTCTTTCTTTCTTTCTTTCTTTCTTTCTTTCTTTCTTTCTTTCTTTCTTTCTCTCTCTCTCTCTCTCTCTCTCTCTCTCTCTCTCTCTCTCTCTCTCTCCCTCTCCCTCTCCCTCCTCCTCCTCCTCCTCCTCCTCCTCCTCCTCCTCCTTCTTCTTGTAATGAAACCGAGTCTCATATAGTCAGGGCTGAGGTGAAGATGGCCTGGATTTCTGATCCTCCTGTCTCCACCTCCCTGGTGCTAGGATTACAGGCATGTACCACCATGCACAGTTTATGTGGTACCAGGGACTGAACCCAGGGCTTCACGCATGCTAGGCAAGCACTCAGAGAGCTGTATCTCTGACCCCAGACATGGCTTCTAACCGCAGACCCCCTAGCCTACATTCCCTCATCAAAGACAGTGAGATTTTAAAACTGGGGGGAGGAGGCCATGGCGATGGCTCAGAAAGCAAGAGCCCTTTCCGTATAATCATTGGGACCTGAGTTCAGATCCCAAGAACCCAAGGAAAAAGCCAGGGTGTGGTTGCACACACCTGTAACTGCTGTCAAGAAGGTAAAATGGGTGTGTGAGCCACCAGCCTGGCCTTAGGCTCAGTGAGAGAGCTTGTCCCAAGAGAATAAGGCAGAGCACAACAGAGCAGGACACCTGACGTTCTCCTCTGACTTCTGTGCATGTGCATGGGGACATGCACACCTGCACACACATGTGAGTATATCACAGACACATACACCACAACACACTCACACACATGCACACCCATGTCCCCCCCATAAAGATATTTAAAAGTCAAGCCAGATCCATCATAGTATTAGACCTTGGAAAATAGAGGGGGGCAGGGAAGACAAAGGAGGTGCACTGGGAGATGAGAATAATAATAATAAAGTATGATGACACACATATACTATCTTAAACATTTGTAAAAAGTCAGAGGAGAGGGAGCTCATCCCAGGAATGGGCCTGCCACCCAACCTGGGTGATTGCCGATTAGAACCTTGCCCGGGCTTTGGTGAGTGGACGCTGGCAGAACTGCCTTCTCTCCTGGGTTCCTGGGGTGATGCCAGCCTGAAGACAGTGCCGTGTCTCCTGCTTCTCTTTGCCTGCCCCATGAGAAATACAGGGGGACAAAGACACCTCCAGTATGGAGGACAGCAAGACACTCCCATCCCAGGCCTGGTTCACGTTCTGAGTACTTGCCACCAGGCAGTGCAGGGCAGCTCCTATGGGCTCTTGGTGCAGAGCAGTCCCTGACAGGCAGCAGGGACGTCCCCAGGGGCAGGCAGTGCAGTTCCTCTCCTCCTTGCTCATGGCTTTCCAAGGAGGCAGGCTGGGTGCAGCATCCTCGGGCAAGGAAGGCGTGGCAGCTGCAGTCTGTTCCCTCCGTTCCCAGTACAGGGAGTTGTCTGTCCCTTGCGTCTTACCCCAGAGACTGTTTCTCCAGACTCTATAAGACTCTTAGCAGTGTGCTGCTTTTGGTGAGGTGCTGGTGGGGGATGGATAAGACTCTACGTGCCCAGGGCAGCCTTGGGGGATCAGCTCTCCATGAACCTTTGGCTTCCGTTGTCCTTGGCGTGAGTTGTACAGTCATTCAGTTCCACATGACTTGTATCCACAGCCGGTCTACCTGGATTGATGCAAGTACGCTCACATTGGAATATTGTTGGTGGAACACTTTGAGTCGTTCCAGGATCAATACAGGCACCCAGTGGACTGACTTCACAGCAAGTATCAGAGGCAAAGCCGGAGTAGCCTGTGTTTATGCACTGAGTGATGTTCCCAGGGAGGGGCTGCAGGACCTGTCCTGTTGACAAGGGAACAGGAGGATGGAAGGGCTTGCAAAAGGATCGATGCAGGCACCCAGTGGACTGACTTCAGTCAGGGTTAGAGGCAAAGCAGTAGCCTGTGTTTATGCACTGAGTGACATTCCCAGGAAGGGGCTGAGGGACCTGTCCTGCTGACAGAGTAGCAGGAAGATGGAAGGGTTTGTAAAAGGCGACGAGGACCCGAGGACAGGCTTCCAGTCTGCACAGGTGACCATCAGGTGTACCTACTGTGGGGACTGTTTACCAGGGCAGGAGGTGTCCTGTTGGCCAGGAGTTTTAGTGCAGATTATAGCAACAACGTGACTGACAAGATGATATAGTCATCAAGTCAGATTCTGAAGGCAGAAACTGATCCTAGTAGATCATCCTAGAAGAAATACAAATGGAGAACTATGGACAAATGGCTGCCCACACCTTAGAGACTCAGAGAGGGGTTCCACAGGGATGGGTACTAATGCAGGAGCACCCTGCTGTGGTGTGTATGGGTGGGGTGGTATTTAAGATCAAGAGAAGCCTGGACTCCGCCCAGCCCTGACTGCAGCCCAGGCTCTGATCCTCCCCAGAGTCAGCCAGTGCTAGAGCTTAAAGCATCTGCTGACCCTCTTGTGTTAGAGAGGTCATTCCCAGAAGACGTGTCAAAGAGTGGGGAGTTTGGAAGTGTGTGGGTCAGATCTGGGCTTGCTCAGGGAAGACTTGCTCAGGGAAGCCTCTCTCTGCAGTGGGCAGTGGTCAAGGCAGAGATGCATAACTAGAGTGATGAGACTGAGTGCCAGGTCCTGAGTGGGACATTTTTGTCATACAACCCTCCCGTAACCAAGGCTCAGAGAACATCAGGAGACAGAAGGGCTATAGTTGCTGGAGGATGGAGAGGAGTGCTGCTAAATGCTGTCTTCTGGATGTGATTGGTCCACCACACCTAGGGCCTCACAGCAGCTGTTATCTGCACATGATCAAATCAGCCAGAATAGATGCAGAGATGATGCACAGCCCCACCTCAAAGAGATGATGCCCAGGCTTCACCTCAAGAGATGATGCCCAGGCCCCACCCCAAGAGATGATGCCCAGGTCCCACCCTACAGAGATGATGCTCAGGCCCCACCCCAAGAGATGATGCCCAGGTCCCACCCTACAGAGATGATGCTCAGGCCCCACCCTGCAGAGATAATGCCCAGGCCCCACCCTGCAGAGATGATGTCCAGACCCCACCCCTTACTGAGAGAAATAAAGGAAGGTAAAGTTAGAGGGGATATGGGGTAGTTGGTAGAGGGGGGCATAAATGATCATATTCAATTGTATACATGTATTAATTTCTCAAAGAATAAAAAGAAATACCTTGAAACAAAAATTGATTAAGAAAAAGTGCTAGGAGCCTTCATGAGTCTCACAGAGGGACACTCATTTTTGTCTTGTTCATCTGCCTTAGCTATTGTCCTGCAGGTTGTGTCCTCTGAACAGGGGGTTTCTGTTGCTGGGTCTATAGATGTCAGACAACTCCACATTCCACATTCCACATACCCATTGCTTTTACTGTGGCTTTGCTGTGTGCTTCTGTAGTGATGGAAGGTGTGGGGCCTCTTACCACATACTCAGTGCCTGTTCATATCTTCTCTTCAGAGAAATGTCTATTCAAATCCATAGCCTGTGTGTCTTTCAGCTGATGCGCCCGAGCCTTCTTTATGTTAAGGTATGAACTCCTTCCCCGACAGATGTGCTCTTCTATGGACTCTGCTTTTGATTCTCAGGATGCTATGCTTGGGAGCACATGGGTTTTGAATTTTTGTGAATCACACCAATTAGAGGTGTGATTGTTTTCCTAATTTTATTTCTGATGCTCATGAGTTGTGTATGGGAATTCACTTCATTTTTGCTATCGATCCCGTAGCCTACAACCTTTGGTCCTTTATCAGACCTCATCAGGTTTCTTGACCCTCTTAGTGTTTTCTGTCTACACAACCACACCATATACAACACGCGTTTGCTCTTTCCTGTCCTGCCTAGATGTCTTCCATTTCTTTTATCTTCTTCTTTGCTGCCACCCTCCCCCCAGTCCCTGCAGTGCTGGGGAAGGAACCCAAGGCTGTGCATGTGACATGCAAGCATGGTTTCCCCCACGAGCTGCACGCCTGTCCTTTGTTTCCTGCCTGGAACTTCCAGTCCCATGGGGAATAGCAGCGGTGAGGAACAGGCAAGATCTAGTCTCATTCCAAACACACAGTTGTCACTGTCACACGTGTAGTTTAGCTGGGACGTTTTTATAGGTGACTCATCAGAGGAGAACATTACTTTTCATGCCTTGTCTGTTAAGTTCCTCCTCTCTCCTCTCCCCCTTCCTCTCTTCCCCCGTCTCTCTCTTCCTCACAAAAGGGAAAGGATGTTGATATTGTCAAATGCTATTTGTGCCTCTGTGAACACAATCGTGTGACTTTAGGTCTTTATTTTGTCACTCTGGAGTGTGGCACCTCCATACAGAAAGTCAAGCTTGCACTCCCGGGCTAAGTCCCTTGCTCCAGCACGGGGTCTTCCCAATTTTCCTTTGTTGGCATTTTGTTACAGTTGACTTCTGTGCACAGAGGACTGTCTTACGGTTTCCCTTACTAAGAATGACTTCGCCTTGTTTCACTATCAGGATGATCCTGGTCTCAGAATGAACTGGACACAATCTCTTCCACCCCCTTCTACTTTATTTGTCTAGTTGTTTTGGTTAAATAGATGCTTCCTGGCTGTGATGGTGAATGGTTGGTTGTGAACTTGACAAGACCTAGAATGGCCTTGGAGATGAACTTCTGGGCATGCCTGTGGGGGGTTTCTAGACTGGGTTGGTTGAGGTGGGAAGACCCGCAGTGGCACCAATCCACAGGGTGAGGTCTCCAACTGTGGGTGGCACCAGTGCACAGGGTGAGGTCTCCAGCCGAAGAAAAATAAGAATGTGAGGACCAGCATTCAACCCTCCGCTTCTTGATTGTGGATGCAATGTAACGGGCTGCCTCCAGCTGTTGCTGTGACTCTCTACAGTGATGGGCTGTACCTTTAACTATCAGCAAAAAGAAACCCTGCCTTCCACAAATTGTCTTTTTCAGACACACACCCCCCCCCATGAGAAAAGAAAAAAGGAACTAAGACAAAAAAGAGTCCCTCTCTCGGGACTCTGGGCCCACTTCGGGGATCATCTAGGGCTGAATCACAATCACCCCGACTCTTCGGTCTGGACGAGCCCCCATTTTCAGCTCCAGGAGAGTCTCCCTGCCTTTCCTGTCCCTCTTGTTTGATCTTTGTGCTCCATGAGGTCTCTTCTCTGTGCTCCCACGAGGTCTCTTTCCTGGAGACAGGCTTCCCCTTTGCCTTCTGTCAATGTGAGGTTTCTGGAGCTGTTACAACTTCTCGGGGTCCGTTGTCTCAGTGGTCTGAGAGCTGAAAGGAGGTGTACAAGCATCTCTCTAGAATATCTTCATCTTAGCCAAGATGGTTACAACCCAGGCACTGGCCAACTGCTCTCCTCTTCCAGCCCCATCAAGTTCCGACATCTAGAAACAGCCAGCTAGGAATCTTTTAAGTGAAAATGACATCCTATGAGCTTAAAGGGAAGGAAACAAAGGGGTCCAAGCTGGACCCAGCCAAGCTGAACAATCTCAGGTTTCCCCTGCTCCTGCTCCTTCGTGAATCTTTCTGTTTTTCTGTTTGATTGACACAGGGTCTCATGGAGCCCAGGCTGGCCTTGAACTTTTTAGGTGTGTCAACCAAAAACACAACTCTCACCTCAAAGGGGATTAGAGATAGTTCATTCTGGAGCCCAAAGTGAGGGACCACAGCCAGGGAACACAGATTCAGGCTACCCCGAATCCCACGTTCCAACATCGTAACAGTTTCAAAGGAAGTCATAAACCAAGGTACTTTTCAGATGCGTTGATGGGAGATAAGGTAAGTGGGTTAGAGCATCGGTGGGGTGGGGTGGGAGTTTTGGGGAATGGGAGGTGGGGGGCAGAGGTGGGGGATATCTGCTGTAGGCCTCAGCTGCTATCTGATGATATTCTTAGTTTTTGGGTTGGTAGAAGTTAGTGCTGTGTTACATTAGTAAGTTCCAGAAGTTTGTACTAGTTCCACACGAGGATGTTAGCTCAGACATGGAGGTGGGTAAGGAAGGGCTCTCAGTGGGAGAGGGAGATGATGGCTAACGACAGTCCCAGATAAACTGTAGTTAGGCTCTGGACCTGCAACATTCCAACCTGTCCACAACCAATGAAACTCTAATCAATCAGTCATCCCTGGAGAAGGTTTGGTAGAAAGTGCTGTGGTTTTTTTCCCCCCAAGAACTTTTGTCCATGTAGGACAGGATGATCTGGAACTCTATTTTTTTTTTTTTTTTTTGGTTTTTCGAGACAGGGTTTCTCTGTGTAGTTTTGGTGCCTGCCCTGATCTCGCTCTGTAGACCAGGCTAGCCTCGAACTCACAGAGATTCACCTGGCTCTGCCTCCCAAGTGCTGGGATGTAAAGGCATGCGCCACCACCGCCCAGCAATCTGGAACTCTTGATACTCCTATCACACCCTTCCAAGCCATCATGCCCCTCTGTGACTCCCTTCTGGGACTACTCTTCTTCCCTTCACCTGACATTCACATCTCAGCCTCTCTCAAGGCTCACTTCTTACAGCACCAACAAGCCACCTCTGTGGTCTCCTGTACCCTTGTGTCTGTGGCACCTTGTGAGATCCCGTGGTCAGGCCACACCTCCCACAGCTTACTGATTCCCTGAAGTTTTGGCTCTGGACAAGTCTTAATTAATATCTTTGTTCCTGGACTCTAGGAACTGCCTGGCTTAGTAAGAACTCAATAAATATTTGTTGAATTAATGAAAATGTCTGTGAAAGATGAGACTTCTGCGACACTGTTTGTTCTTCAGCAAAAGACGGAGCCACTAGCCACAGCAACAAAGCCCCAGTGCTGGCATTTCAAGCCTCAACGAGCTGGGGACAAACGCTTATGACCCCTCTGTTGTTTAGCATCTGGGAGGAAATGGCTCTCTTCACAGGTGGGACTCTCCTGGGGCAGGAGAATAGAGAGCTTCTAGAGGAATTCTCTTAGTCAGTGTTCTATTGCTGTGAAGAGACACCATAACCAAGGCAACTCTTACAAGAGGAAGCATTTCACTGGGGGCTGCTTACCGTTTCAGAGGCTTAGTCTGTTATTACCATGGTGAAAAGCGAGAACTGGAGCCGTAGTTGAGAGCTCTACGTTCTGATCTGTAGGCTGCAGGCACAAAGAGTAACAGTGGGCTTGGCAAGGGCTTTTGAAACTTCAAAGCCCACCCTCAGCAACACATTTCCTCCAGCAAGGCCACACCTACCAATCCTTCCCAAACAGTTCACCAACTGGGGACTAAGCATGCAAATGGGGACATTCGCCTTCAAATCACCACAGGCATAAGATTACTATATGAATTAGGCTCTGGACCTGCAACTCTTGTTTGCACAGGAGGGCATGACTGGAAACTTCTCAAACCATAGGCTGCATGTAATAAGACAGCATGCATGAAAAAAGCCATCTCCAAGGCTGAAGAGATAGCCCAGTGGGTAAGGTAGCGAGAAGAGCTGAATTTGTATTCCCAACACCCACATGAAAGCTGGGGGCAGTGGTGCACATCTGTAATCCCAATGCTGTGACAGGATGGGATGACAGAGAGAGGTGGATCTGGAGGGTTTGTTGGCCAGCCAGTCCAAATGGCAAACTCCAGGTTTATGAGAGCCTCTCTGTTTCAGACAATAAGACGGAGAGCGATAAAGGAAGACATTTGGCCTCTACATGTGCAAACATAGGTGAATGCACCCTCATTCACATGAGACCGTGTAAGTGATGTTGGAGAAAGGATGGAACTTGTAAGTAATAGAGACTTTTATGGTGCAGAGCCTTTGATCTTAGACCTTTCCTACATCTCTGGCCTACTTCCATTCTTGAAGGTGCCTTTCTCTGTCTTAATGAACAGTCTCTATTTACATCACTATTTGCAAGCCTCTCAAAGATCCAGTTATTTGTTTGGGGACACAGGAACCTGGAAATCTTAGCAGGTGCATTTGAGATGCTCTGATCCACACCTATAGTATTCCACTCATGTGTGCTCTACTGACCAACATCAATGTGTCATGGAGTCCAGCGTGTCTCCTCTTTGAGTTTCTTCTGGGCTGAAACCTTCCCAGCCCTGTACAGTCTCCCTATTCTGGCTCCAGGTGACAGTAGGATCCTTTTATCCTCCCATGGTGAGACTCTCACTTCCCTCCCTCCATCATCCCAAGCCTCAGATGCTGCAGCATCCAAGTCCCACCTGACAGCCGAGCTTTGCCAGTGTTCCTGAGGCGTTTGAAACCTTGTTCTGCAACTCAGACATTTCAAATAATTTCTAGTGGCCTGGCTGCTTCCTCCCCATGACCTGGGGGCCAATCTTGAAGCCCCATGTCTTCCCCGATCTTCTGGTTGGATGCCCCTCTGTTACTAAGGCAACTGAACATCCCTTTTATGAGTTCTTAGTCTTGTTAATAAAAGAACTGAAAAAGGAACTGGGAAGGAAGCTCGAGGACAATTTTATTATAAATTGAGAGAAGAACAACGGGACAGGAGAGTTGTGTTTGTGCTACCCAGAGAAGCCGGATGAAGAGGAAGAGAGAAAGCCATGCCATTGTAAGGAGCCACATGGTGGAAGTGGGAAGGGGGAGAGAGTTAATTTCAGAGAGAGCCCAGAGTAGCATAGAAAATATACCCAGGCTTTGGCCCGTGTCTAAAAGAAAAAGAGGTAAGAAGAAGAAAAATGAAAAGTCACACTTTTATGAAGTCAGAAAAATGGGAGGCTTAGCAGAGTTACATGGAAGTTGCTTCTTAAGCAACCGTGCCAAGGGAGGGCTTCTGGGAAAGGCAAGTGCATCATCTCATTAAGGGGATAATTATTCCTCCCCTCTCCTTAGCATGTCTCTAGGTGAATCAGATTTCCTGGTGGTGGGAGAGTTGGGGGTTGGACTCCTGGCTGGGTGACTGACAGGTCCAGTTGGATTAACTCTTAAGGAAGAAGGAAATTGTATATAATGTTCTAAAAAACAAACAACAACAACAAACCCAAAAGTCTAGCCGGGTGTGGTGGCACACGCCTTTAGTCCCAGCACTTGGGAGGCAGAGGCAGGAGGATCTTTGAGTTTGAGGCCAGCCTGATCTACAAAGTGAGTTCTAGGACAGCCAGGGCTACACAGGAAAACCCTGTCTCAAAAAGAAGAAAAAACCGAAACAAAACAAAACACACACACACACACACACACACACACACACACACACACACACACACACACGCACACTCACAAACCCCTCTAAAACCCAAAAGTTTTAAGTTTTCTTTATTTTTATTTATGTATATGTGTGTGTGCCTACTTCTCTGTGTGTACACCATGTGCAAGTAGTGCCTTGGAGGTCAGAAGAGGACACTGGATCCCTTGGAACTGGAGTTACAGGTGGTTGTAAGCCACCAACATGGGTGTTGGAAACTAAACTTGGGCCCTCTGCAAGAGCAGCAAGTACTCTTAACCTCACAGCCAACTCTCCAGCCCCTAGAACGTAATGTTCTAGTCTTTGGAGCAGCTCAGAATGCCGCGTCTTCACTCAGGGTCAGAGGTAGACTCCGTTATGGAGGGGTCCATTCTCAGTGCCCTCTAAGGCTACTAATGCCTGTTTAGTTCTTACCACTTTCTGCTTCAGATCTACACACTAACTGCCCTGGTTGTCCTCAGCTCCTCTCTTCCACTCTGCTCCCTAACAGCCTTGCAGAGGCAGGGACATCACCAGGTACACACCAGACTCCCAGGCCTTGCAGTGGTACTTGGCTGATGTCCTTGTTTTTTTTTTTGCAAAGTCAGCAGAGAGAGCTCAGCAAGGCTTAGGGACACATTTGAGGAGTGGCAGGAGGCCTGTGTGGCTGGAGCTCAGACAGTGGGGGAGGGGGAAGGAGAGACAGGGGCAGGCTCAGGGGTAGGAGCTGTGGCCCATGCTCATCGGTTCAGGTTCAAGTTTTCCTCTGAGTGGGATGAGACGTGCAGAGGGTGGGAATTTTTTGAATGTGTCAGGATTTCCTGAAGACTCTTTAGGCTTTGAATGACCTGGAGCAAGGGCGGGGACCAGAGGAATCTGGCTGCTTCTGGCCATGAGACTCCGACTCTTCTGGGTTCAGGGATGTTTAGTCCACAGACCACCCCTTGGGATTCAGCCCTTGCTTCTGAGGGCCCCCTATGGCTAGGTCCCCAGGCCCTCACCAGCCACCTGCTGACTCCACTGACCTCTCTGTCCAGCCTGGCATCTCTTTTCTGGGCCGCAGGCTGTAGGTACCTGTTTCTTCACATTCAGCCTTCTGAAATCATTTGTCCCATACATCTGCTTCCAACATTGGTCTCAGATTCTGTCTGAGCCATATGGGATGGACTCTCCCCAAAGCAGGATCCTGGGATTGAATGCCAAGCCTGTTGTGTGAGGTCAGGAAATGCCTGGATCTGCTTGGGCAACATGTCCTTGAAAGATGAAGGAAACAATGTCCCTGTAGAGGAGCTGAGGGTCCAAGTCTACAGAGAGTGAAAACCTTAACTCCCACTAGTCTCTACTGTCTTCCTGGTGAGCAGGCCAGGAGCAGCAAGGACAGCTGGCCAGCTCATCCTCACTGCCCTGGATTTTCTGGAGTCAGTCTCAGACTTACATCAGGAACACCCTTATGTGGCATCTTAATGTGGCTGGCCACCCTTATTTTAAAAAGGTGGTATTAAAAAAAATCTTATTTATGTGTGATTGTGTACATGTGTGTGTGTGCTAGCATGTGTGTGTATGTATGTGTGCATGTGCGTGTGTACCTGTGCACATGAGGAGGTCAGAGTACAACTTGAGAGTCAGATATCTCCTCCCACTATGGTTTAGGAATCAAATTCAGATCATCAGGCTTATACAACAAGTCCCTCTACCTGCGGTATCATCTGAGCCCTTCTGAGGGTTGGAATCAAGGAAACTGGGAGTTAGGAGAAAGCATCCAGAAGCAGCCTCTCCGTTGAGGGCTCAGGTGGAGATCTACCCAAATACCTTACAAATGGAGTGGGCCAGACACACTCCTCTTCCTCTCAGAGCACCCAAGTCTGAAACATCATAGGAGTGACTCTGCCCGCGGCGCCAAACAGACAAATCTACTCCCCGCTTCAGAGCAGAGCAGAGCCAGCCAGCTGCGCCTTAATCACCCCCTCCGTTTACGCCCGCATACTCTGCGGATCTCGCGTTGCCCATGAATTCTTTTTAAAAAGCCCTGTCTTCTCCGGAGTTCATGACTTTTCCAGATTCATCTCTTAACAGATCTGCCACGAGAATGAACAAAAGATGCTCTCATTTAAAAGAAAGGACAAAGGAAAAGGCTGTCGGCTAGGAGAGAGGAGCTGGGCTCTCAGCGCCGGGAGCCTCAAAGCTAGCGTCTCATTTTCGGCAAATGGCTCTCTCCACTTTTCTGCTCCTAAAGGCAGAGGGCGGGAAGGTGCCTCATGGCGTCTCAGCACCCGCCATGTGAAAGAAAATGGTTTTTACAGCAGACTCGCAAGATAAGTAGACAATCACGGACGTGGAGAATCTATTTCCACAGACAGGACTTCATAAAGCTGAGGGCAAAGAGCAGGACCAGGCTTTGGGGACCTGCATGGAGAACTCTGCAGGACCCAAAGGGAAGAGTGATGGAGCAGCAGCAACCCCTCCTGTTGGTTCTGGACGTTCATCTGAAAGACCCCTCTGATGTCACACCCCTGCCTGGGATGGAGGATATCCCCTGTGTAGGTCCCTGGTGGGAAATCAGTGGGGCTCCATTTTGCAGACAAGGAAACTGAGGCTCAACCAAAGGGAGGGACTTGTCCAGGTCACATTGCAAGAGACCAGATCTCTGATTGCTGATGTGTCCTAGTTTGGGGTGACTGAGGAAAGAGGCCGTGTTGGGCATGTTCTGTATTTTTGGTTCTTTGACATCCCACTGTAGTCCTAAGAGGTGGCCTTCTTAGCCAGTCCTAGGTTTCAGAGGATGAGGAAATTGGCCAGACCAGACTCCTGGGTGCGGGGCAGGTTCAGTCTCACCTGCTGACTCAGCTATGGGAGAACAGGACCTGGGGGTGTGGCACCACTAGCTCCCTTTCCTTCTGGCCCCGCCCAGCCCTAGGGCACTGCCCCTCACCCTGATGCTAATGCCTAGAACCCATCACTGCTTCCCAGTTGCCCGCTGAGCTGGCCCATGCTACCTCTGTAAAGTGTCTTTGCTCAGCCAGAGATGCTACTGTGCTGACAGAGGGGGTCTATGTACCTGTTCCTACTAAGAAGGAGAAAAAGACATGTTGAGAATTCCTGTGCAGGACACAGATGCTCTGTCACTGGTCCCTTTCAGGACAAGAGCCTGGCTGGATGTCCCACGAGCTGGACCTGGGCCGTGGTGCTGTTCAGAAGTATGTGACCCTGGTGAGGGACAGGGATGGAGACAGAGCTGCCTGGCACTTAACCAGCTTAGTTCCTGCCTGGCTGTGTGAATTTGGACAGACCTTCTCTAAACCTGCCATCCCACTGCGAGGTTATTGGGCTGGGCTATTTCTGGAGCTTTTTTGGCCCCAATTCTCATTGAGTCCTTCATCTTTTACTAGGTGTTCAATTTCATTTTCACAGCCCAGGATGACCAGGGCCCCAGGCAATCAGGGGTTCCTGAGAGCTTGAGAGAGAGGCCTGAAGCCCAGGTTCCTTCCAGGGACGCTGGCCTAGCTCTCACCTCAGCAGGAGGCACCACATACCCCCTCTCATAGCCTTGTCCCAAATCTTTTCTCTAAAGCTTTGGAGACTTGGAATCTGCAGTGTGTTCTCCAGGTCCCTGCATTGATTACCCTTAGACCTGAGCCCCGCCTGGCTGACCTAGCTACAGTGGCCCCGGCCCCTGACCATGACTCAGTTCTGCCCTCTCTGCTCTGTCCCACGCCCAGACTCCCTCCAGCAGGACATATACCAGGAAGATTCAATTATTCCTACTTTAGTGTGGAAAACGAAAATCCAAATCCAGAGTCTACCCTAGAAAACACTGGGGTATAAACCCATTCCTCCTCATCAGCAGGGCCAGGCACCCACCTCATGGGTCCTGCCACATGAAGGGAACCCAGCCCCTGCTTTGGCTGTGTTAAATTGTTCATCCCCAGGCCAGTTCCTCGCTTCTGTCCCTCAGCCTCCAGCTGCCTACCGCTGCGCTCAGGCTCTCTCTAATGCATCCTTTTGTGTGGCTGCAAATTGCTTTCAGTTCCAGTGAAGTAGGTCTTGAGCTCTGCATAAAGTCAGGTCCTCTGGCTCTGGAGGACCGGCTTGTCACGGGCTTTCCCTTCTTCACAGCCAGGCACAGAGGCCCATTGTTTGAGCCACAAAGGAAGGTGGAATGGTACCTTGAGTGTGACAGAAAGATCCCTCCCTGTGGCTGCAGATGCATCACAGGACATGAGCCAGCCAGGGAGGCCCTGGCCGTGTGCACCATCCAACATGTTCCCCACGTTCATCTGGGAAGGAGAAGTCACATGATCATTGTGATAACCCAAGTGAAGTTCATGGTCACTGAGCCGGTCCTGTGGGCCAGGCAGAACTGAGCAATTCAGTTTCATAGATCTCAGTGGAACTGATGAAGTGGGTCCCACTGCAATCCCATTCCGCAGACAGCACCGAGACTTAGAGAAGTGTCCTACTGTGTGTCTACAAAGTATTGAGTAGGTCACACCAGCATGTGTAGGCCCAGCCCCAGTGTGCCGCTGGATGTGTGCCGCTCATAACAACAAGCCCAACTGTTCATTTTTAGTATAAGAGTCACAGATGAGCAGGGTCGCTAGGCCCCTCCATCCCCTAGCTGGTGGCTGGCATCCACTTTTCTCAGAACACTGAGGGGTGGAAAGTTATGGACAGACTGGTACGGGACTGAGCCCAGGATCCATAATATTCGTTATACAAGGCTTTGCATCCAGAGCGAACAGGGTGGGGAGTTTGGGAAGGGGGCTATGCTAGAAGAGCCTGGAGATTGTGCCTCTCTGAGTACCAGGTCTGGGAAACAAGGGCAAGGATTTCTTACCATCTGGTGTGGGGGGGCCCAAGACAGCTTGACCACACAGCTGCCATGACAGGCTTAGAGGCCCAGACACAGCTTCTGGCAGACAACACCTGGACCCGAGAAAAGCCATAAGATGACCCCACCCAGGGAGGGCCTGCATCCAAGAGGAAAGACCTGACATTCCAAATATTCTCTATACCCCTAGACAAATGTCAGCCAATCAGGGTCCTGAACCCTGGAAATCCCCTCACCCCAACCTCTGCTATGATAAAAACCCCACCCTGCCTGGGCTCAGGGCTCTCTGCTCACACCACTTGGTTGGACAGACAGAGATACCAAGCTCAGAGCTTGAAATAAAAGACCCTTGTGTGCTTGCATCGGAAACTGGTTCCTTGGTGGTCTCTGGGGGTTTTGCGACATGGTTACAACACTGAGACTTTAAAAACCGTCATGTGCCAAAGGACCGGTCAGCCACCTTTGTCTTCTCTCTGCTCATGCCCTATTCTGCGGGTTCGAGAACTGAAACCCTTCTACACTCACTAGACCCTCGAATTTATTATTATGGAGAGAGATTTTTTGTGTGTCTCACGCCCCCACATTGTCCCGTTTCTGCTTCTTGTCATATATACTTATATAAATCCACTCCACATATGGGAGAAAAATGTGACCTGTTCCTCCTGACTCCTCTTGTCCCCCCTGTCCTCTCTATTTTCAGGTTCCTTCATCCTCCAGCACAGTACCCCTTCCACTTGGTCATATACATATATATATGTATTGAAATCTAGATGCGAAGTGTGAGGGAAATCACACAGTATTTGTCTTTCGTGTTAAGGGCAGGAGGGCGGAGGCTTCTGCTCACGTGTCCCTGCCGCAGCGGCAGTTCTGAGGGATGCTGTTTCGAGACTGCTAAAGGGTTTCCAGAGGAAAAGACTCTCTTATGAAACTGACATTTCATATTTCTTTTTGATTTTCCTATGCAGCAACACAAACATCTCAGGCATGTAGCAGCAAGCATTTTTGTTCCTGGCTTAGGGGCCTGTGAGTCATCTGCAGTGGGGTGAGGTCTGCTTCTGAGCCCGGTTGGGACCCAGAGGCTTTCGTCTTTGCCACGGCTTCTCCTGGTGTGCTAGCTAGTTTTTAATGTCAACTTGACACAAGTCATCCGAGAGGAAGCATTTTCAACTGAGAAAATGCTTCCATAAAATTGAGGTATATAGGCAGGCCTGTAGGGCATTTTAAAAATTAGTGATAGGCAGGGAAGGGCCCAGCCCATTGTGGGTGGTGCTACCCTGGACTGGAGGTCCTGGGTTCTATTAAAAAGAAGGCTGAGCAAGCCGAAGCTAGTAATCAGCACCCCTCCATTGCCTCTGTATCAGCTCCTGCCTTCAGGTTCTTACGCTGTTTGAATTCCTGCCCTGACCATGACTGATTGTGATGTGGAAGAGTAAGAGAACTAAACCCTTCTTAATCCACAAGTTGCTTTTGGTCATGATTTTAATCACAGCAATGGAAGCCCTAACTAAGACACCCGGTCATAGTGCAAGAGGGGCAAATGGGGGGCTGGGATGTGTGCCCCATCTCCAGGTCTTGGCTCAGAGCTCGCAACTGTCATTTCTGCCCTCTTTTCACTGTTCCAGCAGGAGTAGGTAGGGCAGAAGGAGGCGTCAAGATTAGCATATGAAAGAAAACCAATGGCAGAGAAAGATCTGGAACTCCCCACCCCCACCCCCGAGGTCACTGGGAAGAGGCGCTTGAGAAAAGCCAGCAAGGAAAAGCTAAGTGCTGTAGGAATGACCCATAAAGGGTTGCCACGCCCACGGAGGCCCAGGTCGGTGGAAGCCTTGACTGTTCTCCAGCTCTGACCCATTTCCGGTCTTGGAAGCATCTATTTTCCCTTAATAAACCTCCTCTTCTGTAACTATCTATGCGCCTTTGTCTAAATTTTCGGAGACACAGAAGCCCATAAATCCCAGCCGCGCCTGTACACTTTCACGATGCACTCTGCTCCCAGCCATCAAAGGGACAGGCAAAATTATCCACTACAGTGCCCTGCGAGGTCACATGGTGGGGAGGGAGGAGCCAGAGGCAACACCCCTTCCTTACTCCCATGTGGACTCTAAGAAACAGGCGGGGAGAGGTTCTGTGGTCACTTCTGTGAGGACTGTCTGTCTGCCCTCTCAGTACTACAGACTCAGCTCCCCCTTGCAGAGCCAGAGTGCCCTCTAGGGGAGGGGCAGAGATCCCCAAGTCTTTCCACATAATGTAAACAGCCTGAGCCCCTGCCCTGCGGCGGGCGGGGATGGCCTCGAGTTTTCCTGCCGTAGTGCTTCCTGAGGACTTAAGTCGGTCTGAGTCCTCATTTCTTAGCCTTTTGATCCTGGTGGTTGGCCTCACTTCCTTCCGTCTGTGCTCTCGTCCCCGCCCCGCGGAACAGGAAGCTTCTCTCCCGTGAAAGCTCATTTTGACTGCTAGTTTCATCAAGGTAAAAATGCCTAGGGCGTTAATGAAGCACACCTTTGGGTGTGCCTGTAAGCGGCTTTCTAAAAGAGGTTTAAAGGCGGAGGGAAGTCTCCTCCGTGAAAGGCGGGCAGCGGCCCCATCTCATGGGCTGGGGCCCTAAAATGAATAAAGAGGAGGAAAACGAGAGCCTCAGCGCTACGTTCTCTCTCTTTCCCGATTGGCACTGTGGACCAGGCTGCTCCCACTTCCGTGCCTTCCTGTTAAGAAGGACCATGTTCCTCTGAACTGTGAGCCACAGCAATCACTTCCTCTTTTCCTGAGTTGCTATCTGTCAGGTACTTACTTACTTGGAGCGCAGCAGCTAATACCATTTGCGAGCCTGGCTGTCCCGCCCCCTCCTGTGCCCAGCAACGGGGGTGTCTATTCTATTTCTATACTTTTTGGCGGTACAAGAAGCGACTGAAAGTTCTTTATAGTCTTGTTCCAACTGTGATGAAATTCTCTCCCCAACCTGTCTGGTGAGCTCCGGAGGCCGTTCTGAAATTATCTGCCACAGTGTCTCCTGAGGGAGCAAGCTCTCAGACGTGGCGGAAGGTTACCTCCATTCTGCGGCTCCGTTTCAGCACAAGAAAGGTGTGCCAAGGAACCTGATCTTTCTCAGAGATTTTTCTTAGACGTTTGCCACCTCCCCCCGCCCCAGGTAGTGTGGAGGGCTCTATATCGGGTTCAGTGTGGCTGTGCCCGTTAACTGGGGAAACTTGTGGCAGGGCACTGGCATGAACAGAACCCCATCTGGGGAAACTTGTGGCAGGGCACTGGCATGAACAGAACCCCATCTGTTGGGTCTCGTTTCCTCTGGAGAATCCCATCCCCTTAGAGTCGTTTTATAACTGTACATCAGTTGCGCTCTCAGCGGGCAGCAGGGATAAAGGAGGGCAGCAGGGATTAATGAGGGCCTCCCACCTCTGACCACCCCGTGAACTGCCACAGGGTGTCTGCTGACTCTGGGGTGAAGAGGGATGGCAGATGTGACCTCTGGCTTTGCCTTAGGCTTCTCCTGGATGGTCTGAGATGGCTCCAGAACACAGCATGTGCCTTCTGGGCTCCAGGCGGTCACTTTCTTCCTGGTGCCGGCCTTTGGTCATCTCCCTCAGCTCTTTGCCAGCACATGACAGGGTACTTTGGGAAATCCACGTTTTCAGGGCCCTTCTGTAGAGCCTCCTGCCCACCTGCTATGGCCCTTAATGCAGCTGCCCACTACTCCAGACCTCTCTGCAGAGTGGGGAATGACTTCCCTGGAGAAGTGGAGTGGGCAGCTGGGAGGGGAAAGAAACAGTGGACAGAGCCTGGCCCTGTTACTGTGACTTAGGGCCCCAGTTTCCCCACTCTGTGGTAGTTATAGTCTTTTTTTTGTTTTGTTTTTTTGAGACAGGGTTTCTCTATGTAACTTTGCGCCTTTCCTGGAACTTGCTTTGTAGACCAGGCTGGCCTCGAACTCACAGAGATTCGCCTGCCTCTGCCTCCCGAGTGCGTGTACCGCTCATCGGCCGGTAGTTATAATCTTAACTCCCTTGCAGATCTATCAGCAGAACCTGGCAGACCCTTAGAAATCCAAGTCTCGTTTCGGCTCCAGAGGTCAATGTGTAAAGTCAGTCCCAAAACACACACACACACACACACACACACACACACACACACACACACACCCCTAAAACATGTATGCACAAATGTATACATCTACACATGTGCATGCACACCTATAACACCAAATACACAATATGCAAATCTATATATACATGTGTGTATATATATGCACACGTTTGCACACACCTACATGTACATACAGATCTAAAAACACATTCACACATACATACACCTACACGTGGTGCACACACACAATTACATACATCCACACACCCACACACCATGCACACACCTACTTACATCAAATACACACACACATGTATACACATCTATATGCACATGCATGCACACACCTCTACACAATCCACATATATGTATATATATATACACACATCAACACGCATACACAAGCATGTGTATACACTAATATGCACATGTATACACATATTTATGAGTAGGCACACATATTTATACATATGCCCACACACATATCTATAACAAACACCTACACCATATCTAGATACACACATCTACATACAGTCTCCCTGAGACTCAGTCGCACATCAGATATTCTGGAGCTCTGGCTCCAGTTCTACCTGGAATGGATGACCCATTCTCCTGCTGATCTTTACAAATCTCCAGGGCTCTCCATGACCCATGAACAACCTTGTTCCATCATTGGCTGTTACCAGGTTTGCTGCCCCAGCTGCTTGTCCCTTCCATGAAGGGACCCCATCTGATCCTTTCCTAGGACCCAGCCCCTGGCTGTAGCAGAGGAGGGACATAACAGCTTCCCTGGAGTTGAGTTACCTTTGCCCAAGCAATCCACACTCCAAAGAAAATCTGCATTCAATTGCCTAAGAGGTTAACATCGCTTGCTATTTAAGCTTTCTTTAGATTATAGAACCCAAGCTATTCGGTGACCCTTGGCTAATATCAGATGTGTGACACCCTCCCCTTTTCTAGTACTGTGCCTCTACTCGTACACAGCCTGTAATTGCTGTGAGGTTTAATTTGCAGAAAAGGAACGTTTGTCTAAAGAATTACATGAGCTGGCACAGGGAAGTCAAGGTCAGTTGAAATTTCTGGCTAGAGGAAGGAAAAAAAAGGTGACAAGTGTCTTGGATGACAAAAAAGACCTTGATTATCGCACTGGTTAGTTTTAACTGTCAACTTGACACCACCTAGGGTCACGTGAGAAGAGAGTCTTAATGAAGAGCTATTTAGAATGAGTCGGCCTGTGGGCATTAATGGATACAGGGAGACCCAGACCACCATAGGTGACACCATTCCCTAGGAAGGGATCCCTGAACAGAGCAAGAGAAGAGAAAGCTAACTGAGATCAAGCAAGCAGGGATACACCTGTTTCTCCTCCCTCTGCTCTTGACTGTGGACACCTCGTGTTCATTTTCCTGCCTTGACTTCTTCAAAACAATGAGTTAAAACCCAGAATTGTGAGCCGAGTAAACCCTTCCTTCCCTAAGCTGCTAGCTGTTAGGGTGAAAGCCAGAGAGGTAGAAATTAAACTGGGACACTTACCGTGGAGTCTTCTCAGCCATTGCCGCTCTGCGCCTTCTTCCCCACCCTGTGAAAGCCCCTTTGTATACTTGTTCTCGGGCTGTGTTTGAGTATGATAGACCCCTCATCTTCTCAGGGCCAACGCTGGAGTAAACCTGATTTCCCTACCAACTCTTGTGGATATTGGCTTTCAAGTGGCGAGCAGACAAACCAGGGGTTACTAACAGAGGGGAGAATGTGTGACAAACTGAATGTGACAGAGAGGGGATGGATGGATGACGAGCCGTCCCAGCAATTCCTTCCTGCTCCCGTCCCTCGGCCTGTGTCACACATTCTGACTCAACTCCAAGGGTTGGACCAAATTTTCTCACCCTCTGTAAAGGACACCTATTGCTGTGTATGCCCAATCTGCCCTCAGTTCTTGGAGCTGACACTTGGTTTGGGGGAAACTCTTGTACCTGTCCTGATCCCCTAAACTCTACCTGTGTGATCTGAATGGGACCTGCCCTTCATTTTCCAAGTACTGGCCAATTAGAATTTGCCCCTGGGTTTCCAAGCCAGGACCCTGCCTGTCTGTTATGAAGCCAGGAGGCAGACTGAAGTCTGCCCAGTGGCTCTGAAAACCATCTGCTGGAAGAGAAGACATCCTGCTCATGTTAGAGGTGAGGTGGTTGAGAGGAAGTGGGGAGTTGTGGGGAGAAAGGATGAGAATGGGTGTGAGAACTCAGCAGTCTGGCTCCTGGTCCCAGTCTCCCTGGGATCCATCAATGTCCCTGCCACTCCCTGGATTCGTTACACTAAACAAGATGTGACCAGTTGTTTCCTTAAATTACATACTGTGACTTTCAGTCAAACATCCTGGCTGTCCCACCATGAACACGTGACTCCTGGGTGAACCATAACAAGCCATTTGTTCTGTTTATCTATCTATCTATCTATCTATCTATCTATCTATCTATCTATCTATCATCTATCTATCTATCTTTTATTTCTTTTATATTTTTAACATCTCCCTCTCTACATAAACATAAAGAAAACGATGACCATGTAACAGTCCTCAATCCTCCGGGCTACCGTGTGATACATGTAAATAGGTATTGAAGAAAGCAGGGTGGCCAATGCTCCCAGCTCCTTCTCCTGGCAGTGTTGGGAGCCTTGAGTGCTTCTCTTCTAATTATTCATAAAATACAGAGTGGGTTCAAAGCACAAGTTTTTTGGGGGGCAGAGACCAGGTGAAAGAACAGATCATGCGTGGGCAGAAGACCAGACTTCTAGCACTGACCCTGTTCATCTTCCGCCATGTCTTGGGCCCATGGGTGCCACAGCAGTTTAGGGTCACAAGAGGCCTCCGAGACCATCACACTGACCCAAGTTCAAGTTCGCTGGTGACTATCCTGAGATTAGACTGAAAACAAGGAATACATTTCGAGATAAAACTCAGTGTTTTTACTGTAAAACGAGGTGGTGACTTCTGAGGACCTCCTGTCAAATAAATAATTGGAGCGTGACAGGTTCCCATAATGTAACAGGGATTTCACTGGCCATGGTACCCCAATCATCAATTAGCCTTGTTCCCTGTCATTGTCAATCTGTAGGAGGCAAGGCATCATTTTCATCTCAACCTTTAACCCTCTGTCCATGACTGAAGAAGGGTCTGGAAGGGCCTTTGGAAGGTGGAGCCGGGCTGAGATTAAAGCAGCATCTGCAAGCCATGCTTGTGTGAGTTCCAGAACCTTCCAGGCTGGAGTCCCAGGGCACCGGCAGACACCAGGTCTCCACATCTCCAGCTGGGGTTGCTTGCCACGCTTTTTCTGCTGTTCTGAGGTGATAATTGTCAGGGTTCATTCGAGCTGCAGACGCCCACACCTCATGGAAGACAGCTCTGGTGGCAGCTGGGGGGTCGCTCCCCAGGAAGCAAAGGGAGAGGAATTGCCCCCTCCATATTTGCTTTGACAATTGGGTACTGTGACGTCTCAGGCTTACTGAATCTAAGTCTGTCTTGGCCAGGCTAGCCCTGGGGGTGAACAGTGTGCTTTCAAGGAAGCATGCTTTCTGATGAAAGCCACCTCGAGTCAGAATGTCTCACAAGTGGCTTCAGGCTCAGCCAGCTACTCGGCGAGCACCCTTTTCCTTAGTGTTCAGCAGAACCTGCCCTTCTCTCCTCTCTACAGCTCTCTCAGACTGTCCTTCAGACACAGCAGGACCTGGGCTCGAATCCTGGTTGCAAGTGACTGATCCATACATACAGACACATTCCGTCATGGCTGCTTGTGACACTGGGCGTGGTCACTGTTTTAGCTGGGCCCATTCTGTCATAAGGCAGGAAAGGGAGCTTAGCAGCTTGTGGACCTGGGAGGTTCATGGGGACTGAAGTGTGGCTGGAGCCGGGTACGGAGAAAGAGAGGTCCTTTGGGTCCTGGGCAGGGATGGGTGTTCTAACTCACACCCTGCTTCCTGAACAGTCTCAGCAGGCATCACCGAGTTGTGGAAGGGTTCCTGATGACTGGAGAAGCTGGTAAAGGTTCCAGAGTACCCCAGGCCTCACTGTCCTCTGCTCAACAGGCCTGTCCACCTCCGCCCCACGCAACGCCCCACAGGTCTGTTCAGAGGCCCCCCCCCCCCCCCAGAAGGCCTTTCATACACCTTCCCATGGCTCTCTCTGCTCTGTTGACTCTTCATGCGGTGTTTTCTGCTTTGACATGTGGCAGTGGCTGGAGGGACCTTGGTTGTCACTGCAGAACAGTGTCACTTGAGGGTGGAGTGGCCAGTGTCACTGACTGCGTTCAGTGTTCCTGTCCTTGCTTCTCTGGGTGTCTGGTGAGGGGCAGAGAGAAGAAAGCTGGTGAGCCCAAGCCTCCCTCCCCACCCCAGCTGTGTGACCTCAGACCAGTTACCGTCCTCTCTGTGGCTGGATTTTCTCACCACACACGGACACTGTGGCCTTCCTCCCTGGTTCCAGCATACACCGGCCCTGAGCAGCACGCTGACACAGGAAGGTGAACCAGGCTGGTTAAGTAGGAGCCGGGCTGCTCCACTCAGGGGTCCCTTCCCGGCTCCTGACTCTGCCTTTGGTCTCCTGGCACCTGAAGCTTCCTGGGAAGGTGGCCTGAGACATGACATCCCTCGGGAGAGGAAGCACGAGGCTTCTCTGCTGTCACACGGAATGCAGGCTCCCAGCCTGGCCCCACGGTCCCTGTCATCCACCACCTCCCGCAGCGCTCACACCTGGCTCCTTCTCACTAATGAGGCGGCCTCGGGACTCCAACCTGAACTCTAGTGCTGTCCTCCTTTGTCCTTTCTGTCTCAGCCGGAGGAAGATGGGAACCCAATGATCCTCAGTCATAAGAGAAAGCAGCCTTGGGAAAGGTGGGTCCCTTCTGGGGGCTGTGTTCATGCACTGCCCTCTCAGAGGGCATTTGCATTGTACTTAGCACATGGCATTGCAGGTGGTAGTGTGATGTGTAACCTGTGGAGACAGCTCGACTCTATGCGTATGGAATAGAATGAAGAATTCCTTTTTCAGGATGAAGTCAATAAGCTGAATCCAATTCCTGGTTAGCTTATAGCAGTGAACTGAAGAATATTCAATGGAGTTCAGTGCCCCAGACAGCAGGCACAAAACATTCCTGCATTTCCCAGCATCCCTCTCGGTTCCTTTGTTGCCGTGACCAATGAACTGTGATCAAAGATGTCTTGAATAATTTCCAGTAAGATGAGTGTGACACCTCCCTCTGCAGTGTTGACCTCTGGGACCACATGTCCTGGGTGAGGAAGAGACGTTTTCTTCTAACTTCACTATTTCTCATCCCAGCACAGAGAAAGCATGAACAAAAATAGAAGCACTGGGAAGGGGATGTGGCTCAGTTGGTAGAGTGCTTGCCTAGCATGCAAAACACCCTGGGATCCAGCCCCAGCACTGCATAATCGGCTGTGGTGGCCTGCATCTGTAATCCCAGCACTGCATAGCCTGCTGTGGTGGCCCACACCTGTAATCCCAGTACCCTGGAGGTGGAGGCAGGATGATCAGTGCATCATCTTTAACTATATCGAGAGTTCAAGGCCAGCCTGGGCTAGATGAGACTCTACACACAGGTGCATTGTGTTTGGCAAATGAAGAGATGGGAAGGAAAAAATTTCCACGTTCATTTCCAACTTCTCACTAGGCAGTACCAGAAACCCCTCATCCAAGTGAGGCTTGCAGGCAGACTATTCTGGGTTGAGGGCTGTGGATCTTGGCTTGGAGGGTGCTGCTGTCTCTGTTGGGGAGACTTGTGCTTCCTCAGTTCATGCAAAGGCATTCATGAAAGCCAAGCTCAGTTCCAGTGAGGTCCAGTGGCTTTTTTCTCCTCATGCAGACTGTATTTTTTTATCCGAACACTCCTCCAGGCCCTCAGCCACGAAGGTTTTTCTCCTGCGTTCTCCTCCAACAGCTCTGCGGCTCTCTGTTGTGTGTTTCTGAAATTTGGGGTGATGTACAGAGTGTGAGAGGGCCCTCTTTCACACGTGCAAATGGAAGTGTTCCAGGAGTGTCTGGTGACTGGACGGATGTCCCGTCCAGTCCCTGTGTCACCTGTGCCCGCTGGCATGGAGCTTTCACGTTTCAGATGCACGAGGGCCACCTTGATCCTGTTTCTTCACTGCCAAATGTCATTGTCTTGGTGTCAGATGGGGTTATGGTTTGCATTTCATTCATCAAATATGGCATAAAACTCATCAGGAAAATGAGAATCAACTTACCTCCCCTATTTTTATACTTTTTGATGCTCATTCTTTTCCTCCTAATGCTCCAAGTCTTCTTTAAAACACACACACACACACACACACACACACACACACACACACACACACACACACTTTAAGTTGAAGAACTCTTTTTGCCTTAGTCTATTTTTTTTATTGCTATCACAAAATCCTTAAGGCTAGGTAATTTACGAAGAAATGTTATTAACTTTGGCTTATGACTCTGAAGATAGGGAGTTCAAGACTGGGTGGCTGCATCTGGCAGAGGCCTTGTGTTGTGTCAAAAAATGGTGAACAGCCTGATGGGAGCACAGTTGTTTGTGGTGATTACCTACAGAGAGGCCAAACACCAGGTTAAGCTTATTTTTTAAATCTCTCTCTCTCTCTCTCTCTCTCTCTCTCTCTCTCTCTCTCTCTCTCTCTCTCTCTCTCTCTCTCTGTGTGTGTGTGTGTGTGTGTGTGTGTGTGTGGTGTGCATGCCATCATGCAAGTGGTGGAAGCAGAAGACAACTTTTGAGAATCAGTTCTCTTCTCCAGTGGTGGGGTCTGGGGATCGAACTCAGGCCCTCAGACTTGCGTGGTGAGTGCTGTATCGCTCTTCCCACTGAACCATCTCACCAGCCCTAACCTTCCTTTATAAGTTTGTCTTCTTAGAGCTAATCTAGATCCAACTCATTTTCTGAAACAGACCCAGAACAGGTCCAGAGAGACCTGATACAATCCTAAGAGGAAGACACAAATCCTTTTTGAAGACACCCCCCCCCCACACACACAAGACTCCATCACCCCCACTAGGTCCCACCTCTTAAAGGTCCTACTACCTCTCAGTCCATTGAGAGAACGAAGCTTCCGTCACAGGGACAATCCATATCTAATATCCAGACTGTAGCATCCTTCATGGCCACTTTCAAGTATAGGTTTGATAGGGACGATTTTTAAATTGTCCTTTATTGAGGGTGTTTTTATTTTTCTCTTACTTTCTTGACTTTCTTTTCTAGTGAATTACAGTTTTTATTTGAACAGAAACGATCTTATTTTAGAAACTGTTCCAATCTTTTCTCAAAGTTGGAGTCTGAAGGCAGAAGTTCCTAAGTCTATGTGAGGTAGTTTGTTACTATTTAAGGAAAGCCCCGATAACCCGGCTGGAATAAAGACTTTCAATTGCCTATTAACTGTGTCTGAGTGATCATCTCTGCTGGGCTCCATGTAATAGGATGACCTTGAACTCCTGGTCCTCCAGGCTCTCCCTCCTGGGAGCTGGGATTACAGGTGTGGGCCACCACACCTGGTTGTGGGTCTTTTCTTATTGTCTCACAAAGCCCAAGATTCTCCTGTCAACTCCTTGCTGCTCAGAGACGGTAAAAGCCTTTGTTCTTAAATCTACTGATTCCAATTGTAACCTCCACTCGAGGATTCAGCAGGCTTGAAACCTTTCTGTTATTGTATTTTTGGTTCTATAATTTCCTTAGGTTCTTTCTTGTAACGTCTAGCTCTTCTTTCATCTATTTCAAGAGATTTTGTAATTGAAAGACAATGTTTTACAATAACCACTTTCAGAACCTTGTTCCATCATCCTCAGATCTGATTTACCTCTACGCATGTTACTGGATCTGTGTCTTGGCTCTGTTCAGTTCTGATGGTCTTGGTCACTGGTATGACAAGTGATTTTCAGCCTCCTGGTCCTTTGTTTCTGTGCTGTCACTTACCCACCTGGGGGCTCTATACAGGAAGGAGCCTTGGACCCAGAAACATAGCTGGTGTAGCTTTGGCTTCAGGCCGATGCTGGGAAGGTCATGGCTGCGATGTCAGAGGGAACAAGCACGGTGTTTTCTGTGATTAATGCTGACCCACCTGGTACTTCTGAATAGGAGTCCTCATATCTGAATGCCATGTTGGGCTCTCTTTCCCTTATCTCATCATGTCAGATCACCACATTGGTCCCAGAGCACAATGGCTTGAGTTCCAGAACCTGTGTGAGTGCCCAGGTTTAGACAAGAACCCACATTTAGCCCTCAGTGGCCATGTGGACCTTAGTGACTGCCTTAGCTTCCTCCTGCTTCTATCTCTGCATCATCTGGAAGAGAGGGCAGGACTCCACCCCTACGCAGATGAGGTGCTAAGGACAGGGAGACAGATGTTCTACAGATGCTGGGGATAGACAGTGTTCTTATGACCTGAGCATGGCTACGCGGCATCACCGGCTTGGCTGTCAAAATTTTCTGCCATCTGTAGATGGTTCAGCTTCATTTGCTGTTCCTTAAACAACATGACCCTGGGGCATGCTCCTGACATACCTGGTCCAGTTGTCACCTCTGACATGACAGTTCTCTCTGCCTGTACTTGACCGTCCAGCTCCAGAATCATGATATATATGTATATATTGGGCACTGTGGCAACATGCTGAGGCTGGGACCACTATGATGAAGATGTGGGTGCTGTGGGATGTTCTGTATGGCAAATGTGTTGCTGATTAGTCAATAAATAAATCACTGATTGGCCATTGGCTAGGCAGGAAGTATAGGCGGGACAAGGAGGAGAATAAAGCTGGGAAGTGGAAGGCTGAGTCAGAGAGACACTGCGATGACAAACAGCATGTGAAGATGCCGGTAAGCCAAGAGCCATGTGGCAAGGTATAGATTTATAGAAATGGATTAATTTAAGCTGTAAGAACAGTTAGCAAGATGCCTGCCACGGCCATACAGTTTGTAACCAATATAAGTCTCTGTGTTTACTTGGTTGGATCTGAGCGGCTGTGGGACCAGCGGGTGAGAGAGATTTGCCCTGACTGTGGGCCAGGCAGGAAAACTTTAGCTACATGTGGGTCATTGTCTTAGTTAGGGTTTCTATTTCTGTGAAGAGACACCATGACCACAGCAACTCTTATAAAGGAAAACATTTAATTGGGACTGGCTTATAGTTCAGAGGTTCAGTCCATTATCATCACAGTGGCACACAGGCAGACATGGTGCTGGAGAGGTAGCTGAGAGTTCTACATCTGGATCAGCAAGCAGTGGGAAAAGAGAGACAGTGGTCCTGGCTTGAACATTTGAAACCTCAAAGCCCACCTCCAACGACACACTTCCTTCAACAAGGCCACACCTCCTAATAGTGCCACTCTCTTTGGGTCTATGAGAGCCGTTTTCATTCAAACCACCACAGTAATTGTTCCTGCCTTTGTAGGGAGGATATTCCTGAAGCAGAGACCTGGGGTCAGGTGCCTTGTCAGTGATGTTCCTTATGATCATAGACTTGGGACTTTGGGGCCTGAACAAGGCACCTGCTGCCTTACTGCTGCCTGGGAGACCAGCGCCCAGCAGTGCAGGGCTCAAAAGGAATCCGAGGCATTGGTGTGTACTAGACTTTTCTATTTAAGAAGGGTAAGGGGAAAAAGACACTCACACTCTCTCTTGATGGTTTCCTTCTTTATTCTCTATTCTTTCATTGTCAGTTGAAGAAAAAAAGGCACTCCAAGATGAAATTTTAAGGCCTATGTGACATCGGGAAGGTCTAGCCTCTTCTGATGGACTGAACTAGACTGGACTCGAACAGCCATACAAAGGCATTTTTATTGATTGTTACACAAAGTATTTCCTCATACAAGGTCTCTAATCTTAATTTACATGTCTTACTGAAGGAGAACATCACATGCCTTCATGACTCTAGTCCTTTGTTATGTATCGTGTGCAATACACAATAATACAAGAGCCTCAGGTGTGCCTGAGGCATCTTGTGACCAAAGTCATGGGAATGGCTGCAAAGCCCTTTCAGCAAAACAATCACTGTTTTCCACAAGGATTCTTCAAAGTCAAGGCACTTCTAAAAAACAGCTGTTCATTCTAATATCTACCCCATACAGTGATTCAGCTAAATTACAGTTGGGCTGCTTTGTATCTTTGACCTTAGCTGTGTGTCCTTGTGAACTTTGGATTGTTTTCTGGGGTTTTTCATCTCAAAGCCATTATCAAAACATCTGCTTTAACCTGAAGTTATTGTAAGGTTTTGTTTCAGCTAATGATACACACCAAAACCTGTGACTGCGTCTTTCAACATTAAGATTAAAGGAATCTGAGCCAGCCTGGGACTCAATTGTTTCTCTCTCTCTCTCTCTCTCTCTCTCTCTCTCTCTCTCTCTCTCTCAAAAGATTTATTTCTTTATTATGTATACAGTGTTCTGTCTGCATGTATGCCTGCAGGCCAGGAGAGGGCGCCAGATCTCATTACAGATGGTTGTGAGCCACCATGTGGTTGCTGGGAATTGAACTCAGGACCTCTGGAAGAACAGCTAGCGCTTTTAACCTCTGAGCCATCTCTCCAGCCCTCAATTGTTTCTCTTAATCATTAACTTGAGCTATGATCTATGCAGCTCCTTAAGTGAAACTCATAGGTCCTAGCTGTGTAACATTTCCTTGTATTTACTTTTGTTCATCAAAACTCTGTATAAGTTAACATTATTATTATCGATTAGACAATACAGCTTAGGGAGGAAGTCATCTTCATAATAATCCACAGATAAAAATGCCCAGTAGAACAGGATGTTTCTATGAGATAAACACACTATATTACAGGCAATGGGGAATCTCCCCTCACCCATTCACACCATTCCAGATACCAGAGAAAGATAACAGAGGCAAACATGTAAAGGCACAGCAGAAGCAAAAGACATTCTGGGGTCTGTGGTCTTGGGGCCTTGCCTAACTGAGATTTACCTACCAGGGGGTTGCCTGCTGGTGGGCTGATGCCTTGAACATCAATTGCCTTGAACATCAATTGCCACCTGCTGCTCCTCTGACCAACTCAGAGAACTCCCATGCAAATATAGGGCTGGCCTCCTTCATTCCTGATTCAGCTGAAGTTGTAGGGTGGGGCTCATCTTGCACATGTAGGGATACCAAAGGCTCCAAGACTAGATGGGGAGTCCAACATAGAGGGCACTGAGCCCCAGGAACTCCATGGCAGGGCACAGGGCTGTTGCTGTGAAACCTCAGACAGGAACAGCAGGGTAGTTCTACAGGCGGTCAGGCTCCAGAGCATGGGAAGAAGGCCCGGATGTCAGTTTTCCCCATGATCAGTGTTGGGAGGTCAGGGCTCTCAGGAACCCCTCCAAGGAAGCTAAGTGTTTGAGTGTTTCCTCAGCCAGTGGCAGTCAGCACCCTACTCAGGGGGAAACTGAGCCATGCAATATTAAGTTACTTGTCTAAATTCTGGGAATACACGTAGGAGCCAAATCGCCTGCATTATATGCAGAGACTCAGCAGGTGACACTCACCCTACCTCACTCTGACCCCTGATGCCCAGTCTCACCTGACCCCTGATGCCCAGCCTCACTCTGACCCCTGGATGTCCAGTCTCACCTGACCCCTGATGCCCAGTCTCACCCTGACCCCTGGTGCCCAACCTCACCCTGACCCCTAGATGCCAATCCTCACCCTGATCCCTGATATCCAGCCCCACCCTGACTATTGATGCTTATCTCTGATCCATTGGGAATGTTTCTTCCCTGAGTACAACCCTGCTTCCCAGAGACTCTCTTATCCACTCTGTTCTGCCGTCTGGAGCTTCCATGGCTCTGCCTCCCTCTTGACTCACAAGATAAACCTATTAAGCTCTGTTTCCTGGGTAATTTGCAGGGAGATGCAGAGCGCCTGCTCTTCAGGCTGTCATAACTGTTGGCACCGTGGAAATCACAGGATTAGAAACCGGACTGGGAACAAGGATGACTATGTCACCTAGAAGTTCAAAGGAACAGAAACTCCCTGAACAATAAGAGCCAGATTTGCATAAATCACCAGCAGGAGCGGTCCAGGAGCCCCAGGAGTCAGTGACCTTCCGGAGAGTCAGTTGTGGAGACTGGGAAGGGCAGAGGATGTGGGGGTGCTATTGTGGTGATTGGGGGCGGGGAGCAGGCTATCTTTGAAAAATGAACTTGTTAAAGGCTGTACTGGATAAAATATTCCGGATTTAGGCAAAACCCACTTTCCGTGTTGGACAACAGTCCTACAACATGACCCCTCCCTCCAAAATTCAGGAAGGCAGGGGCTTGCTTCGGAGTACAGAGCTGGTCCACAGCAGGCCCAGAACTGAAACACAGTGACCTCCCTAAAACCCCAGTTTTGGTGACAAAGTAGCTACCAGATGGTCATCAGGGGCTCAGGATGTCAGCAAAACACAAGCTCCTCTTTGCGCTCGCCCCTGGCCTTGTGCCGTGTGCCTAGTGCAGGGGGCTTCTCTCTATGCCTCGGTGGCACCACTTGGTATCAGTTGTCTTGATTTTTTCAGGAAGGGAAACTAAGATTGAGAGTCACCCCAGTGCTTGCTCACATCCACCCTGTTGGTCATTCATGGAGCTATGACAGAACCCAGGAGCTGCTGCCTCTACCAGCAACTCCTGCCGTCTCTCCCAAGTCAGCTGGATAGTTGTGTCTTTGCTATGGGATGCTAGCATCGAAAAGGCATTGGGGGAAAAACGATCAATTAGTGATGTCTGCCCTGAAAATGAAGTGGTGGAACCCAAATGTCCCATACATGCTGTGTGTGCTGAAATCTTTCACATACCACACAGCAGTGCTTGTGAATTACAGATCACAGGTCAGGACTGCTCCCGAGGTGGGGCACAGCGCTGGTAAGTGCAGCCCATATTTGCTTACAATGACCAAAGGGTCTCACCCTCCTCTTAGGCTCTGGATCTTCTCGCTCTCTGTGTTACATACCCAAGAGATACCTGGGCCATTTTGTGGACAGGTGCTAGGCATGTAAGGTATCGTGGTTGGGAAGGTACCCAACGTCCTGGTGAAAAGGATGGATGGAGGTAGGTCCCCTGCCTGGGAAACATTAGAGGATTGCACAGGATGGGAAATAAGAGTGGGGTGCCCTTGTTTTCATTGCTGTTTAAAGAAGACACTGCCTGCAACTTTGTGCATCAATCCCTTCAAAGAGAAATCTGGACCACGACAAATGACATGGAGCCTTACAAATGTCCTTAAGCTTGAATGGCAGCCAAGTTGCTTAAAACTCATCATTCCACATGTGAATGGTTGGCCAAATACTGTTGGCTGGAAGTTTGGAGATGGAGACAAGCCCCAGCAGTGCCGGTTCCCTCCCAGGCTCCCTTAGAGTGTCTCCCTTGGGGGAAGAGGTTGGGCAAAGAAAGGGTGATGCTCTCCAACTTCTCACCCATGGTGGGCTGATAGCTGCTCTCTCAGTTAGAAATCCCCAAGTGGAGAAGCACTAGATCCACCCACAGGCCCTGGGATGGTGGGTACCAAGATGCCCAGAATCCACCCCACTGCTGCTACCACCATCCTCAGAATCTCCACACAACAATGAAGAGCCTGATCAACACTGTTGATCAGGTCACCACAGTCTGAGTCACCTGACAGCCACAGTCCCTATGTGCCAGGCCTCTCACCCCTACTGGAGCTTTCTCTTTTGCTTCCGGTGATGAGTCCCACTGCCTTCCTATCATTCCTGCCTTGAGCAAACAGCTTGAGTGAGCTTGGACCCTCGGCTGCCATGCAGAGCTGGCCTTCTGCTACTCCTCCTTTGATGTCCATCTTTAGTGATAGTTAAAGGGGACATGGGTGCAAGGTATTCATGGAGGTTGAGCAACAGACAGGGTTCCAGCTAGAGAAGGAGAGGGGCACAGCCAGGGCAGCCGCAGAAATCAGAGCAGAAGGTGGCATGTTAGTGAGAATTGGGCAGCTCTGGAGAATGTGCCAACAACAACAACAACACCCAAAAAACAAAAACAACAACAACCACAACAAATAAACTCCCCAAAAACCTTTACGGTTCTGTCAACAGGATATTGTCCTGGTGGTGGCCTTGTGGTCATGGAAAAGTCTTAGTATTCTTTGAGTCTTTGTGTATATCTGCATGTGCCCTGTCTTTAAGAGTGCTGCTAAAAATTCTGCAGTAGCCCTGACCCCAGCATGTTGAGTCTCTTCTTGGCCTTGGCAGGGCTGGTGGCCACGTCTGGACTCCCACGCTATAAAAGACACTGCTGGAGGAAGCTGGGACTCGGCAAGGGCATGGTGACCATGGAGCCCGTGCAGCCCCCTCCCACCTGCTCCTTCTCAGAGTGTCAGGCTCTGGGCAGGGAGGTTAATGGAATCCTGAGGCTGTGGTGGGAGGGAAATTGCTTGGCTCCCTCACTGCATTTTCCTCTCTGCGGCCATGGTCGTCTTGTCCCCACTCAGGGCTCGAGCCAGGCTCGGGGCTCATAATTTCAAAGTCCTTTTAACTTTCCAGGTCGGAATGTTATTGCTTTGGCCAAAGGCCCCTTGAAGATTTACAGAGCAAAGAGTAGGCACTAGACCATCCTTAGAGTGCACGGCAGGGTTCCCATAGGACATGTGGCTCTGATTAGTGGCTCCTTCAGGGCTGGGCTTCTATGGAGAGGGCCCCACACTGCAGGCAGGTGCGTGTTGGACTCAACCTGATTTCCCTTCTAGGGGTCACTCTTAGCATAGTCCCAGCTAAGGGTGGTGCCCAGGAGCCTGCGGCTGTGGAGCTGGGCAGAACCAGAAATGGGTGGGGTAGGAGGGTCACAGCCCATCTCCTGCCTTGTGGGCAAAGCCAAACTTCTGCCTCAGTTTCCTTATTAATAGGTGAGGAGAATAACATATCCATGTGACTGCTTTGGGGGTTAAGCTGGGTGAGGGAGTTGATGGGTATGTGCCTGGCACAGAGTGAGCTTTCAGTAAACCCCAACCTTACTCAGAGACCTTGGGCTCAGGGTTCTTAGAATTTTCTGTCTGACTCTAGTATTGTGGTAAAGGGAGTTTAAGAAATAAATTAACAGCAATTTACACACACACACACACACACACACACACACACACACACACACATACACACACACACACACACACTGAACCACACACAGGGCCTGGAGTGTTGAATTGGTGTGAGACACCTGTTATGGAGAAAAGCTGGGTCCCTGGTCTTGCCAGACTAGCAGGGGATTCCAAAGTTTGGCTGTGGATGGGGCTCCTGTGGCCGGGTTAAGGCCAGGCCAGGCTGGAGCTGGGGCTGTGGATGGAGTGGGGGGTCCCTGCTGTGGTCAGCTGAGTCACACCATCAGGAGGGCTCTGGATTTCTTCCCAAAGTCAGATTTTTGTGATGGTAGAGGGGTGGTGTGGATGAGGTCAGCCTAGACCTGGCAGAGGTGAGGGGGTCTTGGGAGGTTGGACAGGAGGTGAGGAGGGAACTGATAACAATGACCCCAGGGCTTCCAAGCAGGTCTGGACAGACTTTCCTGGGAAGTGGCTAACCTCTGACTTGGTAACTAGTCCCACAAAGGCAAGGAAGGGTTCTGGGGCCGTGGGAATCTGTGTTTTAACAAGTCCCTTGCCCTCTCCTTCATGTGGCTGCTAACTGCCCTCAGGCTTTTCTCAGGACCTCAGCAGATGAGGACAGATCAGGGAACTGATGGGAACTGGAATGGAAGGACACTTAGGAGGCCAAGGGTCTAGCTGGTCACCCTGGAGGTAGAGGAGGGGTAGGGAGGCACATGACTACCTTCAGAAGACACCAGCCCTCTCCACACAGTGGGATGAGCATTAAGTCAGTCCAGACCTATCCACTTAGACAGGCTCCTTAGTCTATGCCCTTCTGCATACCTGTCAATACCCTCCCTGTCTGCAGCAGCCAGGCCCTGTTGCTCTGATGTCCGTCTGGGGACAGAGTAGCTGTTCCCTAGCTTCAGCACTGAAGTCTCCAGGAGATCACACAAGAGACCAAGAGCTCAGGTCCAGTATCTGGGAAATAAACTGTTCCCAATGGCCGAGATGACATATGCTTGGAAAGTGCGGTTCAAACAGAGCCCCTGGGCCATTTTTCGACCAACATGGGCATCAAATCACAGAGATCTGTGAAGGTATCAGTTATCACAATTACTGCCTTAGACCTTCCCCAGACTCTGGACACGTGGTCTGTCAGCAGGAGCTGCCGAGTCCAGTAAGTGCCACCTGTAGAGTCTGCGAGGATGCAGGGCATTTGGGAAGAGGGTGGGCACCATGTGGGGCACCGTCCACCTGGTGAGACCTCCGTTCCCCAAAAGCCCCAATAGAGTAACTCTACAGGGGGAAGCGGTGCTCCCCACAACACTCTTTGGTGAGGGTTTGAGACCAGGGAACAGATGAGTGGGAAGCATGAGGACCATCAAAGTGATGATGATGATGCTGCTGGTGATACTGGTGATGCTGGTGAAGGGAGTAACAGTGATGGTGGTGATGGAGATAGTATTGATTGCGAGAAAGATAGCAGGGAGGATGGTACAGATGGTTATGGCAAATGATGACGATTGTGATGGTGAAGTGGTGATGTTATGACGGTACAGGTGGTAATGGTGATGATGACGATGTTGAGGATGGTGGTGATGACGGTGGTGATGAGCCTAATGGTGAGGATGACAGCATGATTGTGAGAATGACAATGGTGATTGTGGCAATGGTGGTGGTGAACACCTACATTCGGATCCTGTGTATGTATAAACCTTACATCAGACAGAGAGAGCAAAAAAGAAAATTCAGATCTGGATCGTGATAGCTAGTAGTTTTGATATGACTCAGGAGTTTCTTTCTTAATGGTCTCTAAGAGCGAGTCCTCTCTCCTGAAGACTGCCGTCCTGCCTACTCCTAAGCCTCATCCACATCAGATCCTAGGAATGAGTCTTCCTTGCTACGAGAGACCTTATAATGTTTAAATAAGTAACACGTGGCCCCACATGCACACAATGTGATGCTTGGTCAACAGGGGGAACTGTGAATGAAAACTGAAAAGAATTCACGTCTGCAAAGACTGATGGATTAGAATTTCAGCGCTGTGAAGAGATTTGAATGGTACAGGTCCATAGGCTAATTACCATATCTCGGGCTAGTTCAAGGCCTCCTGAACAATGATTCCTTGCCCACCTCTGTGTCAGAACTAACGTCCTGTGACTAATAGATAAAAACCATTTAGAATCTATTGTCTTAGCAGACCAATAGTTTCTACCAACCCAAAAGCTCCGATAGCATCTTGGGCCTATAGAGAACCTTCCCCACCTTGCTGTGTCTGTCTCTCTGATGTATCCACTAATGTGTTTTAAAATTGCCCTGATTTATTACTTTCCTTATTCTGTAAAAGTATAAAATCTTCATGAAACTGCTTCCATGATGGAGCATAGAATTTGGGGTGATCAAAATCTGTGTCCCCAAGCCATGGTCACTCAAAATGGTTCCAGAATAAACTATCTTTTAATTCCTTAAAGAAGATTCTGTGTATACCAGTCCATGTAACACTATCAACAAGGCTGACCACATGAGTGTCCCCTCCCTGGCCCCCGGACAGTGTGGCTCTTTCCACTTGCTTCAGGTCTCAGTTCAGGTGTCACGTATCCTGACCTCTCCTGATCGTGTCTGCCTTGCTGTCTTTCACTTTGATCCACCCAACTGTCCGTGTATCCTGTAGTCGGCTGGTTGTTTATGTGTCTATCATCTTTCTTCATTACCATGTGGGCTCCAGTAAGGGGTGGGATGACTTATTTTCTATACACTGCTGTGTCCCTAGGCTTAGACCGTCACATGACCAGTAAGAGGCATTCACCATGATGGATGGGTAGGTGAGTTAATGGAAAGTTGTGAATTAGAAGAAATGTGACATGAATCCATATTTTCTCATCACAGGCAGGGCAATAGCTTTCCTGAGGAATCTTCTAGGATTTTTGTCACTGGTCATGTGTGGGAGGGAGACAGAAGCTGTGAGTCTGCACTGAGTCTCCTGGTGTGTCAATGACAACCTCCAAAGAGTCTCCAGCTGTCTGGACTTTCCACAAAAGGCCATCCTAGTCCACACTGGCCTGAGCAGCAGCGTGCAGCAGGTACTTAGATACATGTAGAAGTCACAGAAGCTAGAGGATGATAAAACACCTTGTAGTAGCTCAGGGCCCACGCCCACCAGGATGGGCTTCCCGTGTTGCCTAGAAACCTTATTTGGTTGAGGCTCAGCATCAGATTCAGACAGTACTCCGGCTACTGTTCCACTCCACACTTACAACTTTAATCCTCCATCTGTGGCAGAGTACATGCTACACAGAAACCATGGTCCGCACTGATAGGCAAGTTCCAGGGACATCTGCAGGACTCATATCTTTTGAAGACTGGCCTCAGGCTGCTACTGGACCTCAGGGGAGACTGAACATTTGACCTCGGGACATCAGGTGGCTGTGCAGCCCGAGCTGCCCAGAATGTACTTGGCCTAGTCTAGTCCTAAGGTGATGTGTATACAATCTATCTATCAAATAGAGGAGGCATTAAAGAGATGAGCCCAGGCAGGCCTGGAAGGTAGAAGCAAGTTGTACGGGCAGGTGGCCCAGATGTCCCAAATCAACATCTGGTGCACATGCCCTATGCATGCTTCTGGGCTGTCCTGATGCCCGGTACCCCAAGGAACGGAGACCCAGAACCTGGTCTACAGAGGATCCTGGCATTGCCCTAACATAGATGGTTGATCTTCCTCGGTGTTACGCTGTGGGGAATGGGAGGGTGTGGTGGAGGGAAATCTCTGGTCAACTACTGTTTCTCCAGAGAGGGCAGCCACGGCTAAAGTCCCCCAGGGCTCATGTGCACTTGCAACTGGCTAGGCCATATGGCCAGGGGCTTGAGGGTAACATGATTCTAGTCTAGAGTTGAGGAAGCCTGGGGAAGAGCTGGGGCTGGACCTCAGAGAGGACACACATGTGGAAGATGTTTGGGTCTCACGTGAAAACTTACCAAAGTGCTCACAGGAGATGGGAACCCTGATAATCCAGTGGACAAAAGGACTTTCTGCACAGCTACCCTGGGGCTTGTTCACAGGGACAAAAGGGCCGCAGTGGCATGGGCGGAGACTCTGCAAGAACTCCTCAGCACAGGCTGCTACTTGTTGAAGATGACCTAACTGTCAGTAAGGACCTATTCGCAACCAGCAGAGGCCTTCACTGAGGCCCTGCCATTGTACCACTTCTGTGTGTGTGTGGGTGGGTGGGGGGGGGGTTGGGGGTTGGGGGAGGGTTGGCAGGGGGCCGGGGAGGACCTGCGAACTGCTAACTGCCTCAGGGCAAGTAGACTGCAGGAGACCTCTTCATCACAGAGGAGGTGAGACTCTTCTTGCTTCATGAACAGGAGCTCTGGGTGTGGATTAACCTTTTCCTGCTCACGATGCAGCAAAGGAGGGCAGCCAGCAGCCAGCAGCTTTTGTCCAGTTCCCAGCACTGCCATTACCTCTTGCCCGGGGAGACACAAACAATGTTTATCTGCTCCTCATAAGGTCCCAATGAGGAACCAAAGTACAATTTCACCAAAGTTCACCCAGGGGAACCAATGACTTTATTGGCTTACTTCTTGAGCATGGGTAGGGGGTTGCCTAAAGGAGTATGGGTGACCCCAAAGCAGCCATACTAAAAAGGCTTCATCCAAAATGGATGATGGCTTCCCTATAACAGCAAAGATGGCGCCGCTGTGTGTTAACCCTCTCCAATCTGTACACTCCAGCTCTTCCAGGGATCCTGAAGTCATTGGCAGTTAAAGTTGTGTATAAATGACTGGGAGAAGCAGACACAATCTCAGGTGAGGGTCTAGTGACCCTCCTCACTCCCCCTTGCTCTGAGGGAGTGTTGACAGTCAATAAGCCCAACGGTGATGGATTCTTGCAAGCAGGCAATTCGATCTGAAGAAGACGGCCGTTTCTTTGCGCGAAAGACCACAATCTATCATACCCAGTGTGTGGCAACCACACTTACTATACCCACGGACCAACTTCCAAGTATGATAGCTCCCTGAAGACTCGGTGGGATATCCACAGAGAAAACATATGCCCTGGAGACATGGGTCCTCTCTCTCTCAGGGCACAGAGTGTGCTTTGAGCTGGAGGCTACTGAATGTGTATCTGGGTCCAGGAGACAAGGGGTGGGAGTGAGTACCTGTCATTGTTCCGCCTAAGCACACGCCCTTTGAGATTGTCTTTCTCATCATACTGTGGCCAATTTATATTCTGCTCTGTCACAGGGCTTCCTTCTCAGAGAACACATCAATGATGCATGGGAGGATGGGCGTGAGGTCTGGTCTACGTGTGCGCATGCTTGTGTACATGAGCATGCCTGCTCGAGAGAGGGAGTTGGGACTGGTCGGAGGCACCCATGGATGCTAGGTGAGTGCTATATCTCAACTCCTTTTTGTATCTCTCAGCTCCCCTCAGCTGCTCAGGCTGGCCTTGAACTCATTCTGTAGCCCAAGCAGTCCCTGAACATTCAATCCTCCTGCCTCAGCCTCCCGAGCCACTGGGATGACGGGCCTGAATCTCTGGCCACTTTTGACTTATGCCACTGAACCAACAGACAGGAAAGAGGTTCCCTTTGTCACCTGGAATGGTCAGCCCCTGTTTCCGAGGGGAACATGGCCTACCACTATGTCTCGTAGCACATCTGTGCTTATGTGAAGGCTATAGGGAAACCGGGGCCACACAAATGGTGACACTCAGGGCTAGTCTGAGTCCCTCCGGACGTTAAAGAGCCCAGTATAACAGCTTTGGGCTGAGAGTGAGGACAGGCGACACAAGGAATGAACAGTGGCAGGAGGCGGCTGCTCGTACCTGTGAAGGCCTCATGGCCAATTAGACAAGTGAGGCTTCTGGCAATGCTGAGCGCTCCCCGTCTTCCTGCTGGCTATTGCTGCTTACTTATACGTGCTGGCCACTCCTCTCTCCCCCTCTCCCCGTCTTCATTTTATACCCCAGTGCTAGGAAGCGAACTCTGGCAATAGAGTCTTCAGTAACAGAATAGTCAGTGGGCCGTGACTGAATGTGAGGAGCAATTTGTAGCTAGCAGAGGAGTCTCGGGACTGTGTGCCTGCTCCATCTGTAGCCAGATCTTGCCCACTTGTAAGATAGATAGCTGCCTCTTGTTAGATGGAAATATAGAGCTTGTTTTCTGTCGGATGAGGTTCAGATGTGCGTGGAAATGTGTCTATGGCAGGTGAGCAGGTATGCACCGTGCCAGTTACAAATGTCTCCGTCTCCGCTCCCAGGCACGCTTGGCTGCCCGGGGAGCGTGGAAATGGGTCCCGCTCTGTAAAGACTTCTCATTTTCCAGCTGGCTTGACATTAAACCTAGTCAGTAGAGGGCAGAGGAGGCACACAGCTGGAGAGGGAGTCGCCATCCTGGTTCTGGAGTATTCCCTGGCTCAGCAGACTATTGCAGCAGGACTAGCTGTCTTTGCCACCACCCCTGAGCACAGGCAGCTTCCTAAACATCCCCTGCCTCAGCCGCCCTGCAGGGCACAGCAGCCAGCAGCAGCCAGGGCAGAAGCGAAAACCTCTGGTGATATCAAGGCCAGGAGTGGGCAGCGTTTGGTCCACAGGCAGTTTTCTATGTTCCTCTAGACAGCGGACTTCTGGAAAGGACAGAGTCCAGCAAATTCCACCCACATGATATCATTGCAACCTTTCTGATGGTAGCCCCAAGGCGCTGTCTCTGGGAGGCTCTGGGGCTGTTCTCTGTGTGTTCCCTGGTTCCAAGGTGGTGACTGCCCCTCATCTGGGCTGTGCTTCTCTTTTAAAGTCTTCTCTTCACTGTTATTAGCCAAGCTCTCATTTCACCAGTCCATGGTTGGAGTGAATTAATGTCATTCTCTTCATTAAATGTCCCCATTCAGATTCCAGGGTGGTTTCTGTGTCCTGCTGGGCACACACTGCTATACCTAGACAGATATGCAGACAGAGCTCCATGCACTGTGGCAGGGAGGCTGGGGGAAACTCAGGCGCTCAGTTAATTGGCAGAGCTCATCTGGATCCACCTCCAAACAGATGTATGACCTTTGGCCTGTCACCAAACCCTTCTTCCTGTGTCAGCAGCAAAGTCTGCTAGGGCCACTTTGAAGGTGACTGGGAATCAGCAAGCGTTACTTATCTATTTATGTATTTATGGGAGGTTGCAGAGAAGGTCTACCCCAGACAGGGAGAGTGCTGGTAAGGAAGAGACCCCTGCAGTCCAGCATGGTGAAGTGAAGAGGCTGCAGGGCTGTGGCAGGAACATGAGGGACTCACGAGCAGCTTCACGACACGGAAGTCCCCTGGACAAATCAGACAGTTGTAACACTGAAAAGTCCCGCCCGTGGGCAGGGACAACCCATCAAGAAAAGCTATAGGACCCGAGAGTCCCACACCAGGTAGTTGCTTGGGTCTTACGCAACCTTGAAAAGGGGAGAGAGTTGGTGAGGATCTGGAAGACTTCTCCCTCCCCCCATGAGGGAGTGTTGACACACCCCATCTGTGTAGGCAATGACAACTGCTCTCGTTCAAGACGGTGAGAGTCATCAAGAGATCATCCACCATGAGAGGCAGGTCACAGCAAGGAATGCGGCATGCTCTGAACCAGTGTGTGGGGCTCTGGGTGGCAAAGGGCTCTCTGTTTCTCCGTGGAGTTCACAAGCCTCTAAAGAGAGTCCCTACCAAGGCTCTCCACTGGCTCCCCATCCTCTGTGCTGAGGCCCTGTGCAGGATAAGCATTCTCCTGGAGGATGGTCCGATGGAAGGGTGGCCATGTTCATTCTCTCTGTCACTCACTCGTCGGCACTGGGCCCCCTCGACATTCAAGGCTGGATTTTAGGGGTTGCAGCATTCAGCATGTTAGCTGAAGTCCCTTCCCTGAGGAGCCTATTAAACAAACTCAGGAATTAGTGTGCAATCTTAACGCCTGTTAAGTGCTCTGAGGAGAGGAAATGGGTTGAGGGAGAGCTTTGAGAGGGAGAAGCTAATTTAGAGGGGGTAGGGTGGCAGGGAAGTTCTTGGTGGGGGGTGTGAAGGTAGAAAACTTGAAGTGTGAGGAGGTTGGGGGGGGGGACGGCAGCCTGGGGCGGGGGCATAAGGAACCAGTGGCTGCCGAAGAACCGGGGTCAGATTCTGGAGCTGGGTCGTGTTGGCAGCTGAGCCCTGGCTGATAAGGGGTGGGGATGGCTACATGTCAGCATGAGGAGAAAAGGGAGAGATTGGGGGTTCGGGGAGGGGCTGGGTTTGGCTGGAGTGGGAAAGGAACCTAGAAGGGGAGAATAAGGTGGAACGTGGCAGCTGGTGGGGAGATACCACGGCCTTGCAGTGACTTTGATGGAAGTGGGACCTGAGTCCTTGGGTCCTGAGTCCCCTGTCCAGGCTCTGAGATCACTGGGTACTTAGCCCAGAGCCTGAGGGCCCCACATATGTTATCTGGACGGTATCAAATTCAGGACCGGACACTCCCAGGTGTGTTTGGGGGCAGGAGAGGGTCAGAAAGGGCCAGGCCTGTGTCCCTTTCACTGTTCTGACAAGCAGTGACTCTGGGCTGCCTCCTCCCTCAGTCAGACCCTGGAGAGGCTGCAGAGGACAGAGTTCGGTGGGCTGCTTGGCCTCCGGTGAGGTTCCACATGGACCATCCAGAGAGGACCCGGAGCCTGCCCCCCACCGCTGTGAGAACACGTAGTTATTGTCTGCTCCTCGACTGAGCTGCAGAGCCGGCCCCTCCTCGCTGTGATTAATTCAGTTTGGTAAAGCAGCATTTACGCTGGGAATTTAATCGTCATTTCTGATGGTGAAGGAATTGAAAAATAAATTGAAAGTGTCAGACGACGCATTAGGGCGGGTGATGGAGCAGAAGCGGCCACCCTCCCGGCCTCCCCATTGGGTGGTTCATGGGCCCAAGAAATTAGCCAAGTTGCTGTTGGATCAAGATGATCGCAGGATCAAGGACCAAGGTAACAAGAAGGGGCATGGAGGGACGGGGACAAGGAAAGGAGGGAGCTTACTATGGGGGCAGGGCAAACTTTAGGCACCAGTACCAGTCTGGGTTGCCAAGGAAGAGGTGAGCTTAGAGAAGGAACCTCCCCCCTCACAATGCCACTTGCTGTAGGCCAGAAGGCTGGGGTCCAGGTCCCTACCTCTGCCACCAGGCAGGAGAACACCAAGGGGCTCACCAGGTCTGCCCAGGGTCCACCAAGGCAGTAAGAACACAGCAAGGCAAGATCGAAGTCCCCAAGGAATATGTGTCCTCATGGAGTGGGGAGTAGAGAGAGACCCACGACAAATAGAACAAGTGAATGAGCCAGGTCACTGCTGAAACTATTAGCTGCCAAATGCTGGGAAGGGAGTCAACCAGGCACAGGAGTGAGCAGCCACGAGGAGCCGCTGGGAGGTCCTCTGGGGTTTCTAGAAAGTTGACATCAGGCAGAGACTCTGAAGGAGACAGAGCCACCAGACACCAGGGAGCAAGTGTCCCAGTTTAGAAGGGTGAACTTGAAGACCTTGGAACCATCTAGAAATGACAGGAAGCCCACAGCCTAGTGAAGGTATGTGGGGTGGGTGTCTGGGAGAAGAGGCGATGAGTTACACACAGCCTTAAGGTCATGACGGGGGCTCTGGGTTTATCCTGAGTGCAGCAGGACCCCAAGGGGCAGTGTTTTGAGCAGGTGACCAGACAGCGGGATGTTCACATTGTTACAGCGACTGCTGAGGCCTTGGAGAAAGTGAGGAGGGGCAGAAGAGAGCCTGGTAGGAGCCACTGTGGACACCAGTCTGGACCAGAGCTGGAGGAGAGAAGCACCCATGTCCCCTGCTACCCTTAGGAACACCAGGTCTTCAAACTGGCATTTGGGTCTTCCGATGATGGCAGCCACCTCTTCCCACTCCCACTCCCTTTTTTTTCTGTCTGTTAGAAAACTCATCAGCTTGCTTCCCTTTATTTCCCAGCTTGGTGATTCCAATGGCTCCACTCTGCCAACCTTAGTGTGAGTTTCAGGGGTTCACTACCCTCTTTAGTTAGGCCTCAGTTGTCTGGGAATTCCACACCAGAAGTGGAATTCTTCTGGTGTGAACATCCAGTACTGTGAGAGCTGGGCTCCTGCCTCCCTTCCAGCCTGGCCAGGCTTACCCCAGTCCCTTCCCCGGACTCACTTTCCCACTCTCTCAAGTCAGCAGACGAGGCAGCCACAGCCTGTCCCCTGCCAGGCTGGTTAGCTCAGAGGTACTGCAGGCCCAGCTCCTGGGATGAACCCAGGAAGTTCACAGACACACGTTCACACGTGCTCTCAAACACACTCACATGCCGAGGCTCACACTCAGGCTTACGTGCCTACAAAGCCATGCCCCCTCACAGGCACTCATGTATAATGATATGCACCCCTCACCCTCAGGGGATCGTGTCCCCATCTGACCCTCTGACTTTCCTCTGTAGGACCAGCCTCTTCAGAAGCCCTGTTTCCAGGTGGGCTGCAAAACTCACCGGCAGATGGAGAGCCGGCAGGGGTGACGGGAGAAGGGGCTGGCTTTCATTTTCATTATCTGTGTCAGGACCCACTTTTTCAGGTGATAATTATAATAATTGAAAATGCTGTTATCAGCACTGGGTGGGGGGCACAATGCACAGCTGGCTTTGGGGTGGTGAGCAGGTGGCGTTCTGGTAAGGAGTGTGTGTGCCTCCCTCTCCCTCTCCTAACCTGTTCCAATAAGACTAGAAGGGAGAGCAAGGAGCTCAGAAAGGAACCTGAGGCTGGGCCTGAGCCCTGGCTGCTGAGTCCAACCCCTGCCTGGTGCTGACTCTGCACTTGGGGAAGTGACCTGACTCAGTTTCCTTATCTGGAAAAATAGGCTGAGAAGAGTAGCTCTGTCAGAGGCCCTTCGTGAGGTTAAATGTGTCGTTTTTAAGTTCTAGAAGGGAGGGGGCACACGGAGGCTCCAGGTGACGTCCAGAACACTGGGACTGTGGGGATAGATTAAGCATTATTAGTAAATGCTGGGTCCTGTGGGTGGAGGCTCGCTTTCCTCCTAGAAGCAGGGTAGTGGGGAGAGCGTTGGAGGACTGACTTCATGTGGTTCAAGGTCTCACATGCATCTCCGAGGCTCACTTTCCTCATCTGTAATAAACTGGGGGTAACAGCCTTACCCCCAGGTTGCTCTGAGGACCAGATGCGCTAATTAGCTCATCGACCAGCTCCTGGCAGGGATTGAGTGCAGCATCTGGGCCCTAGGACCACGCTCAGCTTCCTTTCTGAACTTCCTAACCCCCTCCTTAGGGACCTAGAGGAGCCCGGTGCCCGTTTTTGCATCTCAGCCCCAGTGGCTACCATCAGGTCCCAAGAAGAGGATGCAGACACGGGCAAAGGCTGTCAGTGGTGCTGGGGTGGCTCTCAGGAGTTCCCAGCCAATCCTGGCAGCACACACTGTGGTGAACTGTGTTCTGCTCTGCACTCACCAGTGACTCCCGGCACACAGCTGTGGTTTTCTTGCAGCACAAATAGGTCTCCTGGCAGCGGGTACCCCGGGAGTTCTGGACCCTAGGCTGGGAACCTCAGTCAGACTCTAGCTAGGGCTGATGGGAATTTCTGACACCCAAAGCTCTGATGCCAGTGACAGAGGCCACTTGTGACCAACTGTGCCTCTTCTCCACGGCCCCAGCTACAGCTGGGACAACCCAGGACTATCCTCAGGTGTGGCCTTCCTGCCTACACTGACCCTTCCAACCCAGGCATTGGGGTTTGGGGTTCTGATTCTTCCCAGTGAATACCTAATGGCTCCCGGGACGGTCTGGGAACGGCAATTGGCACTCCCAGACCCATGCAGCCCATCTTCTGCAGGGCCACCTAATGAGTGCTCGCTCTGCTATGCTTCAGAGCCAAACGCAAATGAGAAACATTCCATGCTATCATTTAATTAGCTGTGGAAGGTGGAGCGGGATGTGCAAGCCGGGAGACAGGGGAGAAGCTGCAGAGAAAATGAGAGAGTGAGGGACGTGAGGGAGGGAGCAGAAAAGGAAGAGGAGAGAGGGGACTGGTGTTAAGGTTTCAGGTCACTCCCAGGGGAGGGCAAGATGGAGCAGGACCCAAGGATTGTGACTGGTGGGGGCACAAAAATTTCTAGTAGCCAAGAAGTGGCTCACAGAAGAAGGCAGAGGTGGCAATGAGCAAGCAGTTGCTCGGGGTTATCTGTGTTTGCGAGTGTGTATGTGTGCCTTTGCATCCATGCACATTTGCACTCATGTACCTACAGATCTGATGTATTCATGTGAGAGAGCACTGTGTGGCCATGTGCGTGCATGAGTCAGATGTTGTGGTGAGAGTGTGTGTGAGTGACTGCATGTGGATGCAGGATCTATGAGAACACCCATGCTTGTGCATGCCCATGCAGGTGTAGGTGTGTACATGCACTTGTGAATATACACATGAGTGTTTGAATGTAGGTGAGGAGTAGAGATGTGAATATATGTGAATGTTTTTTGAGAACAGGCAAATGTGGTTTGGGGGTGTCTAAGTGCATATGTAAATGTGAGACAATGAGTGTATGTAAGTGTGCGTGTGAGTGTGTGAAATATATTCATGTGAATTCAGTGAGAGTCATAGCAGCAACATGCTCACACTTCCAGGAAAGAGGCACATGGTCTTTGTGATGCAAGCAGACACCTCTGTGGTGGTTTCCCACCTGCAGGTGATCCATGATGCTGCCAACACAGGAGAATCTCTGGATCCAGCCATAGCTGGAGCTATCAACTCCTGGATCCTGTCCCCCCCCCCCCCCCCCGCCCCGCCACCACCCATGACAAGGGCTGTAAGAGTCAAGACAATGAAGCATTGGCAGCTATCTGTAGCAACATGAAAGGTGGAGTGTGCTAGTCCTGGTGGCAAGGAAGACAGTGTCTGAGCATACGTGGGGCAAGATGTCAGAAAAAGATGGGTTTCAGTTTCCAACTACCTACTACACCTTGCTTTGCTCACCCTTAAGTCCTGGGGCCAAGACAAAAGCCATCTAGTCCAGTATCTTTTACATGCTAAATTAGCACATTTAACTGTCTTATATTATTCTGCTTCATTGTTTTATTATTTCATTGAATTTACCAAGTGATCTATAAATATAGTCTCCTGAGGACTGTCTGTTCCTGAACAGCTTGGGTCGGGCAGGCAAGACTTGAACTCAGGAAATCTGGTCCTAGAACCTATACCCTCATCTCTGGCAGCAAGAGTGAACTGCATTTAGCCAGGTAATTCTACCCAGAAGTCAAGGAGCCAGGTAGTGTCAGGGCTTGTGAAGAGGCAAGGCCCAGGAAGGCCTCGGGAGCTGTCTGACGTTCTGAAACCCAGTGTCAAGTCACACCAGGGGCCCAGGACGGGATATGTCCCCACTCATTGTCCAGCCCAATTCTCCAGCCACCTCCTCCCGACTCAATCCACTGGTTGTCCCGTGCTCACCTAACTGTTGGTTGGAATAGAATATACGGAAACCTAGGAACCACTGGGGCTCAACACATTTTGTCTTCGTTTGACCCAGCTGCCTCCCATATATTTTTGTTGGTTGCATTTTACACATGTAAGATGGAGCGCAGAACTCTTACATGTGCCTGCGGTATCCTCAGGTTCTCTCCCTCCCCAAGTCTGTACCCTGAGGGTGTGGCTCTCAGATCCTTCCACCAGGTGTGGGAATCTATACCTATCTCTCCTACCTCGGCTGATGGACTTGCTCCAGCCGAGAAGAGCAATAACACGCACAAGACAAACCAGCTCTAGAGAACCTCCACACCTTGCTTTCTTCCTCTCGATGAACTTACAGAGGTGGGAATGAACCCAAGCTAGCTTGCCAGAGGGGAAAATCCACCTGGTGGTGGTGGGGGGGAGGGTGGTTCCTATGACAACGAATGGATATGTGGTGAAGATATCGCAGAAGACCCAGCAGCGATGGATAGCCCACTGACCACAGACCCACAAGGAAGACACAGAAGAGGCTTTGAACTGATCAACCACACATCCAGGCAGGACAGCTGGGAGCGGACTGTATGCTCATCATCCATGTTGCAGGATGGAACCTGAGGGAGCTAGCTCGTGAGCTTCATAAACAGGTGCGCTCACACAGCCAGCATCAGATCCAGCTTCAGCAAGGTTTTCCTCTCCCCCCCCCCCCGCCAAGAAAGCTGTTTTCCTACTCTGAGAGGGCCCCCATATTCTGACTCTTCTCACTTCAGATCAGCTCTTATTACCTGAACTGTAAAGTACAGGAGTTCTGTGCCAGATACAGTCTTTTCTTTTTGTGGACTGTGTTTCTGGTACTCATGCATGTCTTGTGGGTCTGGTTAGTCTGTTCATCTTTTCAAATGCCATTCTGCTCCACTTCACTGGCTCCTGGTGGGAGCCAGGCTGATCCAAGGTTTTCCCCGAGGCCCTGATGTATGGAGAAGGAACGTAACTCCCATTTAAAGCCAGGAGCAGACTTTGCAAGGCCAGTGATTGCCTGAGGCCAGGGCCTTAGAGGAGCTGTGATTTTGGATTCTGAGAACTTAACTTTTCCTCTGTAGAGACTGGAGTTATCAGTCCGAAGGCCTCTGAATGCTCGGTCTGTGATGTACTTGAGATATCCTATGTTCCCTTTGTGCACATTGCTTAATTTAGCTTTCTGCTGACTTTGTCCCATTGTATGACAGCTTTCTGCTGACTCTGTCCCATTTTTCCACTGAAAACTGTATATACAATGCTGTACTTCTTAATAAACTTGCTTGGCATAAGACACAGCTTGGGCAAGACCTCCTGACCCAAGCTTTCTTATCATCTTTCTTTCTTTCTCATCTCCTGGTCTTCTTTCTCAGGAACCTGTCACTGAAGAATGACTCACTGGTCCAGGTCAGTCTCCACAATGTATCTCCTGTTCTCTACAAAGATAGACTTCATGTTATTTCATTTCTGACCACAGTGAAGAAAGTGTCTGTGAATCTTACATACAAGTGATGTGTGGGCTCATGTGCTCAGTTCTCTTGGGCAGATTTTTTTTTTCCTTTTGAAACAAAGTCTCATGTATCACAGGCTGGCCTCGAACTTGATGTGTGGCTGGGGATGACCTTGAATGTATGATCCTCCTGCCTCCACATCCCAATTGCTGGGATTATAGGCATGTACCACCATCCCCAGTTTCCATGATGCTGGGAGTTGAATCTAGGGTTTTCTTGGATACTAAAAAAACACTCTAGCAACTGAGTTACCCTCCCAGGATAAGCATGTGCTGTTACTGACTGGCATTCCAAAAACTGTTGTCATATCCTAAGTACCTCCCACTGCACTCAGATCCTTTAAAAAGGTAACTTTAGGTTAAAATGAGGCTCTATGACTATGATTCTTAAGATTTATTTACAGTTTAAGGCCAACTCCGTGGTTCTTTATGACATGATTTGTTTACTTATCTACTTGATTATTCCTTAGTGAGACAGAGTCTTTTTTTGTTGTTGTTGTTTTTTGTTTTTTTGAGACAGGGTTTCTCTGTGTAGCTTTGCGCCTTTCCTGGAACTCACTCTGTAGCCCAGGCTGGCCTCGAACTCACAGAGATCCGCCTGGCTCTGCTTCCCAAATGCTGGGATTAAAGGCATGCGCCACCAACACCTGCATGAGACAGAGTCTCACTTAGTTGCCCAGGCTGGCCTTGAACTCATTCTGTGGCCCAGGCAAACCTTAAACAGAATCCTCCTGCCTCAGCCCCTTGAGTAGGAGCACAGGTCTTCACTGCCATGCCTAGCTTGGTGACTTGTTTAAATGTGGTCTTTTCCCCTCCATGGGCTGTGTTTGGGGGACTGAATCACCAGTGTGGCCCATTGCAGCACAGCACCCAGGCCCGTGGGCACACAGCTGGACACTGTCTTTAGCTCCCTGTGTGCAGCCCTTCCTACCTGTCACCACCTTCTGTGGCTCCAGGGCTCGGTGACAGAGAGGGGGCGGGGCTGCTCGGCAGGCACTTGCCTTTCTGCAGACAATTAGGGGGAGATGGCTTCTAGAAAGAGCTTCCATGATTAACTCAAATGAAGTGTAAAATTGTTTTTGGTTTAAAGGCTTTGCTTACTGAGGGATCAAGCAGTAGGAGTGGTGAGCAGAGGAGGGAGGGTCCCAGCAGCTGCCATGCTGTCCCTACTCCTCCATTAGCAGACCCTGGCAAAGTGTGTGAAATGTGCTGGGCCCCAGTCTGACAGCCATTAGGATTAAGAAACAGGTGAGAACCTGGAGCCCTCACAACCCAGACCTGCCAGACCTGAAGGGATCATTCACCTGGGAAGAAGGTGGTGGAAAGAAGGATGACATTATTCAGTTGTCCTGGGTTCTAATCCCAGCTGTGCCTCATCCTGGCCAAGTGCCCCCAGATATCTGCTTCTGTCTTTGAATCCTGCTTGCCTAACTACTGGATGAGACAGTAACGCCAGGGTCCCTGAGAGTGCAGGGTGAGACGTCACCTCAAGCCACAGCTCAGGGACGGGCACAGGGAGCGCTTAGCAACGGCACTGGCCTGAGGCAAATCTGTCCAGAGGGCTGGATGGGGAAGGAGAGCCTGGGAAGGGTCTGGAAATGAGTCAGGGCTCTGGTAGGCTGGGAGGTGGAGCTGAGGTCCTGTGGCCAGGTCACAAGGGCCCTGTGGAATCTACTGATCCGGTGGGAGTGTGGGGAGCTGTGGATGGGCTCTGAGGAGCTCATGGGAGGGTAAGGAGCCTGGGTCCTAGTGGCCAAGGCACCCGCCAGTGTTTGGAATGTGAAGACGGTGCCCCAGACTGGGTAAGCATTGTGTAATCAGGGTGAGGGGTCAGAGAGGTCAAGAGGTCAGGACTGGAAACAGGGGACTTGCTGCTGGGAAGCAGGTGGCAGGACCAGGACGGAAAAAAATAACAGGTGGCTGGGGTCAGAGGTTCCTTGTTACAGGTCCTTGGGGAGGGAGAGAAGGGCCAGGCTGGACTGTGGAGAGGGCCAAGAATGATTGCACCTTCCAGCTGCTCTCCATTTGAGCGACGGGATGCTCAGACTCCAGGCTCAGCCCAACCTGACCTGGAGGAGCCACAGGAGTTTGGGTGGTGGGAAAGGTTGCCTCTCTGCAAACAGCCAGAACTTAATTTTGGCTCTTGAATCTAAAACCAAAATCGAGCGGCTGGAGAGGTGGCTCAGAGGTTCAGAGTGCATACCATTCTTGCAGAGGACCCAAACATGGTTGCCAACATCCAGGCTGGGTGGCTCACAACTGCCTGTGACTCCAGCTCTGGGGGATTTAATGTCCCCTTCTGGCCTCCACAGTTAACTGCGTTCATGTGCACAAACCCCCACACAGATACACACAAATGCATAGAATTAAAAACAAAACAAAGCAAGGAATCGAAAGAAGCAGTTTCAAGCCTGACTAGGAGCTGGGCATTTTCCTGGCTTAGGGCAGCAGCTTGAGGAGAGTTCTGAACCTCAGTCAAGGGTGTGTAGATCCCCAAACACTGGGATAGGGCACCCTTCCAGGCACTGCTGTGGGAGACTCTAAGCAGAAAGCTCAGACTCACCAGCCCCAGCCTGGCCCCCGTGCTCTGCTCTTGAACATGCCCAAGGATGGAAGAAGGGGGGCTTCCACATAGGGTCCTCCTTCTCTTTCCTGCCTTCCTCACCCCACTGGCTTTCCAGGCCAGAAGAGCCTGGAAACAGGGCCCAGGGCTCTAGACTAGTGCCCCACAGAGCCACCTCTTCTGAGGCCTCAGCCTGGGCTGGGCAAGGAGGTTAAGGCTGGAGCTGTCTCGGCAGTTAGTGTTGATCTTGCAGTTTCCAGAGGCCTCAGGAGCTCCCCAAGCAAACATTTCCTCTCCTAATGACTCTGCAGCAGATTAAAGAGGGGCGTGTCTTCCCCAGCAGCATTATCGAGTGGCATCCATTACCAACATGGTCTGGCCTGGCAGCCAGAATAACTCTCATAGAGTTGTGCCTGTCTGAGGATCTGGCTCTCCCAGCCCTGCTGGCCACAGGCCTGGCCTGGCTTCTTTTGCCAGGGAGTGAAAGTGAATGCCAAGATGACAGACTGCGTGGTCACAGTCACAGGTTAGTTTCGGTGTCACGTGAGGAAGATCTGTCCAGCCCAGTGGGCCATTGACAGCCATTCACTGAGGAAGGGAGGGGGATGCTTTATGCCAGGGACTTTAACCGGCTCAATAATTCTAGCTCTAGAGCACCATAGGCGGGTGGAACGAGCTTCCATGAGAGTAGAGTCATTGAAATGGATTGGTTTTGCTCTGCCTGAGGCTGTAACCAAGACCTATGAGTCCAGTCTGGGCCACCATCCAAAGTGTGATACTTTGTGGTATATGAAATTGTACAAAACCCAATATTCATGTTTGGGAGTGCATTTTTATTAGAATATAGTCAAAGCTTGTTTTTCACAGATTTCTCTTTGCATGAGATCTGGGATGTTCCCCAGGAACCTGTATTTTGAAGACTTGGCTCACAGTGCATCCCACCAAAGGGTGGTGGAGAAACTTTTAAGAGATGGGGCCTACTAGGGGCTGTCAGGTCACTGGGGAATACTCTTGAAGGGCTTGGGGGACCCTGGTGTCTTCATTTTTGCCCCCCCCCCTTTTTTTTTTTTTTGGTTTTTTCGAGACAGGGTTTCTCTGTGTAGCTTTGCGCCTTTCCTGGAACTCACTTGGTAGCCCAGGCTGGCCTCGAACTCACAGAGATCCGCCTGTCTCTGCCTCCCGAGTGCTGGGATTAAAGGCGTGCGCCACCACCGCCCGGCCCTTGCCCCCCCTTTTTTGACCACACCATGGGGTGAAGGTCTTCACTACAGCATGTTCTTGATTCATGACATGCTGGACCATCGTAAGCCCAAAGCAACGACACCAACCAGCCACAGACTGAAACCTTCCCAAAGTGACATCAACAAACCTTCCTTCTTCATAACTTGGTTATCTCAGATATTTTGTTACAGTAATGGGAAGCTGATTGCCATGTGTCTTATCATTTCACAGTACAGTGGTAGGAGTGTGTGTGTGTGTGTGTGTGTGTGTGTGTGTGTGTGTGTGTGAGAGAGAGAGAGAGAGAGAGAGAGAGAGAGAGAGAGAGAGAGAGAGAGAGAGAGAGATCATACGGTTCAAAGCCTGCACTATCTACTCTGTCCCTGTACAAGAACAGAGTGCTGACTCTCACTCTGTGCTAATAACAGACAGTTTAAAAATTTTTACTTGTTTGTTTTCTGTTTCTAAATTCTCTTATTAACAAGACTGTTAGGTATGGGAAGAAATGGGCTGTGGGGGAGCTGAGGTGTATTTCAAGTGATCTGGTCATTTAGTGATACTGGCCACTTGCAGTGGGGGAAGCTGGAAAAATATTTTTAAAAGAAACCATGGGGGTAGAAGGATGATTCAACCTGGCTTCACAATATGATCACAATGGATCACAAAGGGATCCAGCAAGATAGCTCAGCAGGGAGAGGTGCTTACTGACAAGGCTGGCAACCTGAGGACCCACATGGTAAAGAAGGAGAGAACCAACTCCAACAAGTTGTCTTCTGACTTGGAATGCGCAACCCCCCCCACCCAGACACACCCCCACCCAGACACCCGCGCCCCCCCCCACACCAAATGAGTAAATGTAAAAGAATTTTAAACTACAAAGGTCTGGGGCTGTAGCTCAGCGGGAGCGCTTGCCCAGTGTGGTTTGAAGGTGAACCGCCTCCCACAGCCTCACATGTTTGGACATTTGGTCACCAGCTGGTGGCGCTGTTTGGGAGGTTGTGGAACCTTGGAGCCTCTGTGGAGAGTGTGGGTCGCTGGGGCAGGCTTTGAGGATGTGTAGCGGGTCCCACTTCCTGCTTCCTAGGTGCAGATCAGCCTCTTTCTTGCTCCTGCAGCCGAGTTAAAAATGGGGGGGGACAACAGTTTGGGGCCGATAGAAATCAACACGCTAGTTAAAATGATATATTTAAGAGATTTCTCAACAGAACTTGGGGGATCTACAGCAGCTGATTCAGGACAGTGAACGCCCAGCGCGAAGAGGGTGTAAGAAGAGACAAACGTGTCGATGGAACAGAAGACAGAGGCTCAAAGAACCCGCACGCATGCGCTGTCCTTTCCAACAAACGGTGCTACAACACCTGAGTGGTCCCCGGGAAAAAGAGTCCAGCCGCTTCCCCACACACCTGCAGAGTCGAATTTGAGATGAAACAGATCTAAGCATAAAAATAGGACAGGAAGAGTGTCATGTGACTCTTTCCATCATTTTTGGGTGCAGTCAGGATTTCTTAAAACACAAAAGCATTAATCAGTCATCATGGAAGGAAAAATAATCAGGAATTTTTCTTAGCATAAACACCTTTTGATCGTCCAAAGACAGCAATGAGTAAGAAACGCATTTGAGCTCAGTCTGCAGAGCGCCTGCCTAACATGCAGCAGATCCTGGGGCCAGTTCTCAGCAGTGTGTAAGCTCAGCAGTGTGTATGCGTGGCGTGAGGTGCACACCTGGGATCCCAGCTCTCAGGAGGAGGAGGAGGAGGCAGGAGGCCTAGAAACTCAAAGTCACACTGTGCTATACAGAGAGTTTGAGGTTAGCCTGGGCTACATGAAACCTATCTCAAAAAGCCATGGGAAAGGTGCTGGAGCGATGGCTCAGCAGTGAAGAACACTAGCTGCTCTTCCAGAGGATCCTAGTTCTGTTCCCAGCATCCTTGTCAGGCGTCTCACAACTATCTGTAACTCCAGCTCCAGGGGATCCAATTTCCATTCTCCTAGAGTACCTTCCTTCATGTGAATGCAGGCACACATACGTACCTATACATAATTAAAAATAAAAATAAATCTCAAACTCACTCCTTTATAAAGCCATTTGAATTTATATGTCCACAGCTGTGTGAAATTAAAATAAAAGAATTTTTTAAAAGATAATACAGAGCCTGAATATATAAAGAGCTCTTCATAAATCAATCACAAAAAGAAAAACAGCACAGGAAAAGACATCACTGTTCATCCCTCATGGGAAGCATGCCCAATTTTGGAATTGCTGGGAATCCATACCAGGGTACAGTTGAAAAGACTGAAAAAAAAAAAACCTGAAAAGTTAAAAAAAAATTGAAAAGAGGAAGCATTTATTGTGGTTCATGGGTTGAGAAGCTGCAGCCCATGGTCTGCTGGCTCCATTGCTCTGGGTGTTCAGTGTGGCAGAGCATTGAGGGGTGGAGCTCATGGCAAAGCGGAGATGCTCACTCAGGGTCTGCAGGAAGCAGAGGAAGAGAAGGGCTAGGAGACCCCACTCCCTTGATCTACTTCTGACAACTAGCCCGGTCCACTACACTTCACCTCCCAATAAAGCCATCATCTCCTGAAGCCATTAAGAGATTATTAGCCCATTGATGAGGTCTGAGCCTTCAAAATCCAAAGCCCATGAGCTGGCAACCAAGACCTTTTTGCATGAGCCTGAGGGAGGCGTTTCGTATTCTAATGGTAATATGTGCATAGACATGCATGTGTGCGAATGTCTAATGGTAGCATGTGCATAGACATACATGTGTGCAGATGTGTGTGTAGACATGCATGTGTGCAAATGTCTAATGGTAGCATGTGCATAGACATACATGTGTGCAGATGTGTGTGTAGACATGCATGTGTGCAAATGTCTAATGGCAGCATGTGCATAGACATACATGTGTGCAGATGTGTGTGTAAAGAGGAGAAAGAGAGCACCATTGGCCATCGGAACATGGAGGTCATGCAGCCTCTCTTTCCCCCAGCAAATCCTTCCGCTGTTTCTCCTGAGCATCCATCAAACCCTTCATACCTCCCTGTCCCCCAACACTGCTTCTGGTCTGAAATGGGCCTTGTGCTACCTGATGTAGGATCTTTCACAGTGCGGGGGCTTTTCCTGGTGGATGATTCCAGGAGATAGCAGGCATGAGCGAGAGGGCCAGGGAAAGCTCAAACCTGAGTGGATGACCCTGCAGGCTTGGGCCTGTGGGGACCATTCAGAGGAACTTGTGCGATGCCATCTAGATATGAATGGGAGGAGCTGGATATTCCCTCAGGGTTTGCCATTCCTCCTGGACACCAGGGTTGTGCTTTCCCCTGGGGACTGGCCGCATTCCAGGATGCTGCACAGCATCCCTGCTCCAGAGGTGGCACACTTATAGGAAGCCCACCTGGCTAACACAGCAGAAGGTAGAGGGTCTGGGGTCACTGGCAGAGTCCTTGACATTTGGCTCCCCACCTGCAAGACTGGAATCCTCCGGAAGGACCCAGCTTTGCCTACCCCGCCAGGTCATTGATTGCTGTCTGGTTCCAAACAGCCAACCTGTCTCTGCTCCATCCCACTCAGCACCCTGTCTGCTTCCTGTTAGATGTCTGAGATTGGCTGCAAATTAAACTTAATGGGACTTGAGTAATTATGTTGACTTTTTAAAGTGCCTACAGATAAATACACACTCAGCTATATCAGCATATCAACTTTTCTATTGTGTTTCCCAAGGGCAGAGCAGGGCAGGGGAAGGGTGATGGGGGCAGGTAGATCAGTCAAGGGTCAGGTTGGTGCTGAAGGAGTGGGGGACACCACATGGACTCCTGAGGTGTGGGCCCAACTTCCCCCACACAGAGCCTGAAGAGTGCTGATGCCCATGCCCTTTGACCCTCAGGCCACGTGCCTTCAAGAGACCAAGGTTTGAGTAGTGGGGTCATAAGGATGTATCCACCTGACCACGAGGACAGGTAAAGCGATTATGGTGTGAAAACACGGTGGGCTACGGTTGGCCAGTCAACAGGAAAACTCCATCAAGACATTCACATTGGCAAAGTGCTTATAAAAAGAAAGGCAGAAAATGAAATGTGGGTGCAGATTGCTAATTTTTACCCCGACAGATTCATGTCCCTGGACTATACAGTTGAGACGAGTGGGTTGAAAGATACCAGCAGGGGCTAAGTCTGGGTTGGGTTATGAATCATTTGGGTGTTTTTGAATTTATTTCTATTTTATGCATTTCTTTAGTTTGTGCGCATGTGTAAACATGTTGGTGTGTGGAGGCCAGAGGTCATTGTCCAGTATCTTTGGAGACAGGGTCTCTCACTGAACCTGGAGCTCACCCATTTGGCTAGACTGGCTGGCCAGCAAACCCAGGGATCCTCCTGTCTCTGCCTCCCCAGAGCTGGGATGCTGGACACAAGCCACCACACATGGGTTCTACATGGATGCTGGGTAATTGAACTCGGGTTTTTATGTTTGTGCAGCAAGCCATTTTGTGTACTAAGCCACCCCTGCCTCCTACCCAGTTTTGATGTTCATTTTTTTTCTGTAGAACATCTAGACTAAAATATTGTTTCAAATCAGAAATAAGCTTGGGGGGGGGGGGGCTCGTATCCTTCCCATGCCTGTCTTTGAGAGACTGAGCTGGTACCTGCCTTAGAACGTGCCTTAAAATGGTAACTGCTACCTTAAGACTGCTCTGGCCAGCTCTGTAGGCCCAGGTGCCATTAGAAGCCTCCCCTGCACAGCTCAGGGCTGCTGCCTCTGATGATGGGTACTTCTTGGAGTGTGAGAGACTGGTGGCCTGGATGCTGGTCGTGTACCCTGGGGTTGCCCGTGGGACGGAGACCATGGTGCCCCAAGGGGAAGAATTGTTGCTGCTGCTTCTTTAAGGGCCACTATTATGCTACCCCAGTAGAGAGTAACACCAGGAAGGCCTGGTCCCAGGAAGGTCAGAGGAGACCCAGCAGAGTCCTCTGGGTTCCTTAGCTTCCTCCTTGATGTAACAGATGCCTGGCCTCAGCCACAGGGCTCCTGTTGGCTCCAGAGACATGACAGCTGGCTTTTAGCCCTGCACTCCACAGTGAAGGTCTAGGTAGGTCTATATCTGGGTTGCTTATATGTGCAGGGAGTAGCTCATATGGGCAGCGGGGGGTGGGGCGGGGTGGGGTGGAGCTGGTGCCTGCTGCTGATGCAAGGCTGGGTGTAGAGTCTCCCACATTCCCATCTGGAAATCAGATTCACTCACTCAACAGTATGGATTGGGGCCGTTACTAGGTTCATGTTATTGCAAATGAGTGACCACGAACATCCTTGTATGAGACTCCCAGCGCTCATGTACAGGAGGCTCTTCTGGGTTTGTTTTAGAAAGCAGAGCGGCTGCAGGATGAGGGGTCTGCCTGGTAGGCTTTACAAGACAATGCCAAATTAGTCTGAAAGAGCCAGTGTCTGTTTCCAGGAGACAATGGGGGAGAGCCCCCTCCTCCCCACCTAGCTCCGACTCCACTCTGCCCAGTCAGCAGGTGGATTCTTTTCCTGCCGTTCCATTTGCGCTTCCCTGATTGCTAATGAGGCTCCGCATATTCCCGAGCACTGATGAGCCATTCAGGCTTCTTCTTGAAACCCCAATTCAAAGATTCAAGTCCTTCGATGAGGGTCGTTCTGGAATCTTCATATATTCAGAGTGGGACCACTTACTGCTAACATGCCAAAATATCTGCTTCCACACCCTGTTTTATCTTGCCGGTTTCTCCACCGTGACATTGGATGAACCGAATCTCTTTGTGGGAAGGGAATCAAATTTATCCGTCACTTCTTTCACGCTTAGCCTTTTTTTGTTGTTCTGTTTTGTGTTGATGAATACCTCCTGTCTTACTGAAGTCGTCAAAAGAGTCTATATTTTTCTCCCCAAAGTGTAGAAATGAGAAACACATAAAGGATGGTGGTCACTCTGGGGAGGAGAAAGTACTGGTGGGAAGGGTCTAGGCTCACAGGAAGGTCTGTTTTTTTTTTAAATTACATTTATTTATGTTAGTGTGAGCATGTTCAAGAGTACACTATGCCATGCATTTGGAGGTCCGAGGACAGCTTATGCAAGCCTGTTCTCTCCTTCTACCATTTAGGACCTGACAATCCAGCTCACGTCATCAGGCTTGACAGCAGGTCCCTCTACCCACTGAGTTGTCTTGCCACCCATGAAGGAAATGTCCCAAGTCTCAACCTGCAGCTCCCTGGGCTCGCTCTGTGCTGCCTGCTCTGCGGGGTAGGCAGTTTGACAGGTAACTGGACAGAGACGCCCAAACACTTGCGCTGCGTATGTGGAAGGCGTACAGGGGAAACATTTAATGAAGCCAGCGGTGGGGGCATCTCACCCAGAAGTGCTACTGTGCACTCTTCCCGAGGTTCTAGAACCTACCAAAGGAACGTTCGCATCCGTGACTCTGTCTGGTCTTCACAGTAGTCCCGAGTTGACCTCCTTTTTCAGGAGAGGAAGCGGACGGATACCCAGAGACGTTCAGCGAGTTGTCCCAGTCACATAGCTAAGAAGAGGACCTGAGCGGCCCATGCTGGTGTCTCTAACACCAGAGTCCTCTTTCTCACAGCCGAGCTTGGTAAGAGTTGAGGTGGCTCTATGCTCATGCCACCAACCCCAAGGCAGCCGCTTCCCTCCCTCTGACCAGATTGACAGGACTGCCATCCCCCTCCTGCTGTGTCTCAGAGCAGAACTGATAGAAGCCTTCTCCTTCTTCTTCTTCTTCTTTTTCTTCTTCTTCTTCTTCTTCTTCTTCTTCTTCTTCTTCTTCTTCTTCTTCCTCCTCCTCCTCCTCCTCCTCCTCCTCCTCCTCCTCCTCCTCCTCCTCCTCCTCCTTCTTCTTTTTGGTTGTTGTTTTTGTTTTTGTTTTTTGAGACAGGGTTTCTCCGTGTAGTTTTGGAGACTGTCCTGGATCTCACTCTATATACCAGGCTGGTCTCCAACTCACAGAGCTCTGCCTGGCTCTGCCTCCGAATGCTGGGATTAAAGGTGTGCACCACCACTGCACTGCTCAGCACAGCGATAGAAGCCTTCTTTAGGGACAGAGCAGAGAGATGGGGAAATAGATAGAAGATAGAGCTGAGGTGGGGGTGGGGAGCTGTGACCCCCACTGGCCTTCACTGATCTCACTGTGAGGTGAGGCACATGGAAATTTAACACAAACACTCTCAGAAGCACAGCACTCAGGTTGCACGATGATTTTTTTTAAGAATTACTGAGGAGGCCAGAGCTAAGACATCAGCTGCAGGCTAGGCCTGGGGCTGAAGGAGGGGAAGAGCCTGGGGCTGGACTACAAAACCAGCTTTAATAATCAAGCTGGAGGAGGAGGAGGAGGAGGAGGAGGATGCAGAATAGGTCTCAGATGACATGGTGTGGAGTGTTCCTCACACCGTGGACTGCAGCCCCAATATCTGATGTGGTCCCTGGAATCTGTGAGGACTGGCTTGAGGATCCCTCTCCCCACAAATACGCAAGCCCTAGGATGCTGGTACCTGAACACAGCAGGTTGACATTAGTGACACACGGTCAGTGTGGCTATCCCTAAAACTCAAGCACTGGGAAGACACAGTGCCTGAGGTGCCGCGCTAGGAGGGTGTGGCCTCCCATCAGTCACTGCCCAGTTGGAACTCAACTCTGATCCCAGGTAATCCCAGTGCTGCCCAGTTTCCACACTGGGACCCAACAGAGGATAACTCAAAGCAATTGTTCTGCAAAGCCATTAGTGTAGAAACGAGTGACCGAGTTAGGAGCGACAGAGTTCTGCACACTTCTGCTCCCTCGGCCCCTTTAACAGAATCAGCATTGACTGAGACAAGCAGTGTCTGGGACCATGCTAGAGTTGGAGCCTTCAGGAGAGGGAAGGGAAAGGCTAGGCCAGGCCCCAGGACTGTGGTGGGAAGTGGGGAGGCCAGGCCCTGGGGCCCCACGTGATCTATAAGCTTTATTTCCTTTAGGTAGAGAGCAGTGAGTGTCCCAGGGGCCACCTCTGTCCCCTTCATCCCCTTTCTGTGCCGTTACTATAGCAGCCACCTTGGCTCCCAGGGAGGGGGAGTGAAAATAGGTCAGATCAGTAATGAGGCCGCACGGTTCTGATCTGTCCCCTGATGGGATCTGGCTTCACAAGGCGTCAGCTTCACATCAGAGCGGCTGTATGTGGACTCTGGATCAAAGGCCGGCTGCCTCTGAGCCCAGATGCCAGCCTGGGAGATCTGTCTGTGGCTCAGGCTCAGGAGGTCTCCTCTTGATCCTCCTGCAGTGAGTCATGCTACTGCAGAAAGTAGCTAGTCTTGGCTTCCCGAAGGCATCCCTCGGTACCCAGATCCAGCATGAGCTCAGGTCTCTGGACCCCATTTTAGGCCTGGTTCTGGAGTCCTTTCCAGTGACAGCTCATGGCCAACAGGAAGCTTTTCATCCCCCACAAACCTGGGTTCAAATCCTGACTGTTGATCCACACTGTATAGCCCAAGCGAGTGTTCTACTTTCTCTTGGGGCAAGCGAGGAATTGTAGTTGTCTTGACATGGTGGGGGTACAGAGACATCCACTGCGGGGCAGAGAAAGTGATGGGGTGGGGAGGACACCCCTGTTTATGGTGGGGTGGGCAGGTTCACTTCCATCTCTTGCCCTGTGGCCTTAGGTACTGTGGTAGTTTGAATGTAATTGGCTCCTATAAGCTCATAGGGAGTTGCATTTTTAGGAGGTGTGGCTTGTTGGAGTAGGTGTGGCCTTGTTAGAGGAAGTGTGTCACTGTGGAGGTGGGCTTTGAGGTCTCATATATGCTCAAGCTACACCCAGTGTCTCAGACCATTTCCTGTTGCCTGCAGGTCAAGATGCAAAAATCTCACTTTTGTCTCCAGCACCATGTCTGCCTGTATGCCATCATGTAACAGCATGATGATAATGGACTAAACCTCTGAAAACATAAGCCACTCCAGTTAAATGTTTTCCTTTATAAGAGTTGCCATGGTCATGGTGTCTCTTCATGTCAATTGAAACCCTAAGGCAGAAGTTAGTATTAGGGACTGGGGTATTGCTATGATAGGCCTGACCATGCTTTTGTTTGAAGGAATATGGACCTTGGGCCCATGGACTAGAAAAGCAGTTGAAGGCTTTAAATGCTGCTTAATGGGCTGTCCTAGCAGGAGCATGGAAGACAGTGGTCTTGAGGGTGATTTGGACTGTGGGTGCCTGGCTTCAGAGGTTTCAGAGGAGAAGAATTTTATCATGTTGCCTAGAGAGCCTTCTTGTGATATTTTGGGTGAAGAATGTGGCTGCTTTTTGCTTTTGTCTGAAGAATCTGCCTGAGGCTAAAGTGAAGAGATTTGGATTAATTCTGTTGGCAGAGGAAATCTCAAAACAGTCTAGTATAGACTCTGTCATATGTCATATGGTATAGACTGTCATATGTCAGTAGGTATGGCCTTGTTCATGAACTAGTGTTCATGCTTATAGAGATTTATAAAGAAAAGCAGCGAGCTAGGAAGGAAAAATGCAAAATGTACAATTTGAGGATAAAAGGAGCACCAGGAAGCAGAATGGAGTTAAGTCCTGTATTCAAGGAGATAAACAGATTAAGAAATGGAATAAAGGGAGTGGTGACCTCAGGGGAAAATCCCACCCAGCTAAGTTTCCAACTTGTGAAAAGGAGTTAAATAAAAGCTTCGAGTCAGGTGTGGTGGTGCATGTCTTTAATCCCAGCACTTGGAAGGCAGAGGATGGAGAATCTCTGAGTTTGGGGCCCGCCTAGTCTACAGAGCAGTTTCTAGAACACTCAAGCTTAGTCAGTGAAGAATACCATCACAAACAGAAAGCTGGTGAAGATGTAATTGAACAAGGGGGCCATGTTCCAGCTCGAGTAAGCAGCAGAACTTGGTGGCCTAGGCCAAGTGGTTCTGGCTTTAAAGCCAAGGATAGAAGAAAGGGATTATGGAATTTGCCTCCATGCCTAAGGGAAGTTGCCAAGGCCAAGCATGTGTCAGGGGTGTCCCTGAATGGAGGCCTAGACAGGGCATTGTATGAAGCTGTGAAGTTGAAGCCTGGATTACCTTGGAGACCCCAAGATGTTGGAGATGCCAGAGTCATGGGATTCCTGCAAAGGAGAGCTGCTAACAGGGAGTGGAACCAGAACAAGAGAAAAAAGTGTGTTGTAGTCAACAAAGATGAAAGGAATTGGAGATCTGAAGAGCATTTTGATACCAGACATGGAGAGGTAGAGTTTGGAGTTTGCCCAGCTGGTTTTTGGTCTTGCTTTGGTCCGGTATTTCCTCACTATATTCCCTTCCCTATAGTTTGGAGTGGTATTATATACTCTGTGCCATTGGATTTTGGAAGTATGTGATCTGTTTTTTGATTTTGATTGTACAGAGGATTACAGTTAAGAGATTGCATGAGTCTCAGAAGAGACTTTGAACTTTGGACTCTTTAACAATGTTGATACTGTGATATACTATGGGAACTTTTGAAATTGGAATAATGCATTTTGCATTATGATATTGCTACAAGCTTATGGGGGCCAGGGAGTGGAATGTGGTAGTTTGAATGTAATTGCCCTATAAGCGCATAGGGATGACTCTATTAGGAGGCATGGCCTTGTTCAAGGACGTGTGTCACTGTGGGGGTGGGCTTTGAGGTTTCATATATGCTCAAGCCATGCCCAGTATCTCAGACCACTTCCTGTTGCCTCTGGGTCAAGATGTAGGAATGGCAGCTCCTTCTCCTGTACTATGTCTGTCTACATGCCACCATGTCACACCATGATGATAATGGATCAAACCTCTGAAAATGTAAACTATCCCCAGTTAAATGTTTTTCCCTTATAAGAGTTGTCATGGTCATGGTGTCTCTTCACAGTAATTGAAACCCTAATTAAGACAGGCACCTGGTCACCCTCTCTGAACCCCAGAGCCCTCACCTGTGAATGGAAATGTTCAGACAATGTAACAAAAGGGATGTCTTTGTCTGCCCTAACCTGTTTCTCAGTGAGGCTTCTTGCAGTGGCATTTTTAACACTTTAGAAATCTGATGTCATTAACCCAACTGCATACTCAGCTCTGTGTGAGCAGGGACCTTTGTCTTGTTTCTGACATCCTAGAATGATATTGGGCATACAGTAGGTGCTTAACAAATGTTGAGTGACCACACACACACACACACACACACACACACACACACACACACTAAATGATGTCTGGCCTTGTGTGGGATTCCATCAGTGAGTGACCTAGGTTTTCTTTCTGGAATCCCCTTCCTTCCCTGTAGTCACGCCTGTGGGAGTCTCTCTCCCTAAGAGTAAGAACGAGGAACTGACTCTCCCAGATGGATGCAACTCAGCTCCCTTCACCTCCACCCGTCGACCATGTTTCACTTTGTTCTAGATACTTGTAAAGGAATCCTTGTCAAGGAAGACATGATCCCTGCTGTGAGGGACACTACACCCAAGTAGGGAGTGAGGGTAGGGACTGCAAAGAAGCCATTGTCCCCTGGGTACTGGAGGTAAGGCTGGTGTGCTGCCCACTGGACCCCAGGTCCCACTGGACCCCAGGTCCCACATGGGCAGGCTGGATCAGAGCCTAGGTCTGCACAGACTGAGAGCCTCTGCCTGCTCCCTGCAGCTCACAGGGCCTCAGGCAGATGGAGTCAGGCCAGCTGGGGTGTTTCCTCCGCTCCTGACCCTCCATGGCCAAGTCTGTGGACTTTGAGTATCCTGGAGCCCCAGCCCCTGGCTCAGGAACTGCTTAGGCTGGCCTGGGGCCAGGAACCCCTGTTGTCCTAGAGGGCCAAGGACCACCAACTTCCTCCAGTGTTAGAGGCCCTTCTTACCTGTGGGAACCAAATACTTTTCCAGGGGGACAGCTCTGCTCTAACCCCAGAGGGCACACTGGGTCAGACAGCGTGGGCCATTGTAGCAGAGCAGGTGCCTCTGAGGAGGACAGACAGTCCAGGGATGGCAGTGGACCGATGCTTCTGGTCCCTAGGCTGTTGATGCCACTACTTGGGAAAACAGAGAACATTCTAGTCAGCAAGGGGCATGGCCCAGAAACCATAGGGGCTGCAGAGCTGAATCTTTCTTTCAACGTCAGCCCTGAGCCTGTGGACTTTATCCCCAGAGGCTTCTGGTCCTATTTGACTCATCCAGCCTGTAGGATCATGGAGGGGAAGGATGGAGGTGCAGGAGCAAGGAGGGACATGAGGCTGGTCACTCCCAAGGACCCCATACTTTAATGCTGAGAGGAGCCTGAGGCCCTACGTCCAACCTCTTCCTCCTGTAGATGTTCCAGTGAGAAGTCTGGAACCTTCCTTCTCTTATGGGCAGGATTTTCTGATCTGTCTGTCCCTCCCATGCTTGGGTGGCTCTGAGATTCTGAACCTCTTTGGTGAAGTCAAACATGCCCAGATGGAACCTTTGACTCACAGACTCTGAGCATCACAGGCCCATTAGGAGACTCAGAGGACCAGAGAGCCCGGAAATGAAGGGACTTCTGGGAAGATGTGAAAGCCTATATTGCCCTGAGACACACGGAGCAGAGAATAGGTGTCCTGGAACTGAAGTCTTAGCCAGGGAGGGGCCTCACTCATTTCTTTGAGAAAGGGCCTGTACTTCAAGGATGGGAAGGTCATCATCCTAAGAGGGAATCTGCCCCACTGTCCCTCTCTGCTAATGTTGTGCCTCACGTGACCCCTACTCACACCTGCCTCTATCCCATGTGTGTGTGCAGACAATGATCTGACCCCATCACAGTGGCTAAGTCCCGGGTAGAACACAGGGACCAGCTGGACTCTTGGGTGGGGACACCTGTCTTCCTCCAGACCTTGGGCAAGGGGGGGCTACAGTCTTAGCTCCAATCACCTCAGTTCACTAAGATGGAAGACAGGACAGAGGCCAGATGCTGGGGACACAGAGCAAGACTCCTCCCTGGAGGAGGGACTTAGAGAGACCAGCCAGGGAGCGAGGAGGATGGACCAATTGAGATAAAGAAATGGAGGCTTTCCTGGCCCTAGCAGAAAGGAAGGAACAGTGCCCTTCTCTGGGGTCAAGAGAGTATCTGAGGCCAAGCGTGGATAGACAGGCTTGGTGCGTGTGCATGTGGACAGTCAGTCACTTCAGCCCCTCCACTGACCTTGGGGAGACTTAAGGCAGGTTGTTCTGTGACTAGAACCTCAGTTTGTCTCCCTGTGAAATGGGTTGGCAAAGCCTACCCTGTGATTGGTGCTGGGTACTGGTCCTGTGCTGGGCTCACTGAGAGCTCACACTTCTTGCACAGATGTGGCACCTATCATGACAGACCATATCTATTCCCTCCCACCTCCCATCCTCAGGCTGGGAGGTCATGGGGTTTCCAGATAGAGAGGTAAGAAGGGTTGTCCCAGGTGAGGGACAGCCCCTATGAAGGCTTGGAAGCCAGAGAACGCCTTCGGTGTTGGGAAGCAGCACACTGTTTGAGGGGTATCTAGGTGTGGGGTGCAGATCTAGGGCTAAAAGGAGCAGTGGGAGCCTGGAGAGAGAGGGTGCAGCAGATATGCATGCATTCAGACACACAGACTGCCAGTGGAGACCCTTCCCACTCTCAGCTTGGGGATGTAGCCCAGCACCCTGCTCCAGGGGCTCCCCAGCCAGGGAGGGGCAGGAACGTTGAAACGCGTCAATAGGGCTCACTGGAAAGGCTGTACTGCTTCTAGTCAAATCCCAGCCCTTACCGTGTGGAGAGGTTTGATCTGCAACCCAGCACGAAGACATCAGGGCGACTTAGAGGATCTGGTGAGCTTTTATTCTGACACAAAGAAGAGGGATTTTATTAAGTTCACTTCAAATGTCATCTGGGGAAGAAAGGAGGAGGCATTTGACTAGCCTGGGTCGTCACTGACTCTGTGCAGGTGTGGAGACTACACAGACACATGTTGAAGGGCTTCTGTGAGATGAGGCTGATGGTAGCTGCTCCGGGGGAGGGGGAGGCAGTATCCTTTGAAGGAAAGAGCAGGGTGGGGCCTTTGGCCCTCACTCTGCCCCCATAGGCTCCCTTAGCAGCTCTCCCTAGGTGGCTGGCTCCCCTCTCTCTATAGGATTTGCGTTCAGGCAGGCAGATGTAGCTCACTCCTCATTCCTCTAATGTTCTTCCCATCCTTGTGTCTAGGCTGGACCAATCCTCCCCCAGAGCAGAGATAGATAACTGCACTGTGCATCATCCTGGCCAACTCTTTGACCAGCCTTATTATTCAATGACTGGGAAGGGACTGAGCAGTTCTGAGAACTCAGCATAATCTCATTTAGGTCTCAAATCTCCCAGCCCCTCCTCCCATCTGCCTCCTCCTGGATTACTTTGTCTTCTCAGATCCTAGCTCTGTCCCCAGAAGTCTTTCCCACACTTGGAAGGGTGTCTAAGTAGCTACAACAAGGAGAAACCATCACAAGAAGGTACTGCCTCTGGTGAGCTTTCAGGAGGCTGAGGCCTTCCATGTCCCTTCTCGGGGCCATTGCCCTGCTCAGACTGGCCTGTGACTACATCTATAGGGGTCTTGTCTTGATAGATGGTTGGTGTAGAAAGGCCCAGTCCTCAGTGGACAGCACCTGTGGAGATGTATTGTGTACCCTAATAATATTTGCCTAAAGATCAGAGAACAGAACAAGACACTAGATTAAACATAGTGCCAGTCAGTGATGGCACACACCTTTAATCCTAACACAGGGAAGCACACACGCCTTTAATCCCAGGAAGTGATGGCAGAGAAAGGTATATAAGGCATAAGGAGACAGCAACTAAAGGCTTTTCGGCAGAAGCGTCCCTTTCGCTAGAGGCTTTTTTTGGCTGGCGCCTTTCCGGTGAGGAGTCAGATACATTCAGTCAGAGGATTCGTGGAGTTGGCGAGGTGAGAAGTGGCTGTGGCTTGTTCCTTTGTCTCTCTGATCTTTCAGCATGTACCCCAATATTCCGGCTCTAGGTTTTTATTAAAAGACCTTTTAACATCGTGTTGCAAGCACCATCCCTAGACAGGTAGGTCTGAGCTGTAAAAGACAGCCAGCTGAGTGGGAGCCGGACAGTGAGCCAGTCTTCCTTCACGGTTTCTGCTGGAGTGCCAGCCCTGACTTCCCTCAACGATGGATTGTGACCAGAAGTTGTAAGACAAATAAACCCTTCCCTCCCTCAAGTTGGTTTTGGCCAGAGTGTTTTATCACAGCAACAGAAGGCTAACTAGGACAGACATGCATGCATTCAGACACACACAAACTGCCAGGGGGACTTCAGCTCTAGAAGTTTCTAAAGGTCCAGTAAGGGAGCTGGGCCAGGGATACCGCATTCATCCTCTTTTGTCTTGCAGAGAACCTTGACTGCTTAAAGCTGTCCATACAGATTGCCTCAGTGTCTACTGTCAGGCCAATGCTGACTGTACCCATCCCCCACCCCCAGCAGCAGGGGGGCATGAAGGGTCCTGCACTTGAAGGCACCTCTGCCAGCCAGGGCTGTGGTCCCACTGGAAAGCTCCCTGGGGAAGGAGCCAGCTCTAAGCTTTTGTGCATGTTGCAGGCTCATTTCCTTATGGATTGTTGGACTGGGGTCCCTAGGGCCTCGTTTCCTTGCTGGCTGCCAGCCAGAGGTCACTTCTAGGTCTCTGGTGTGTAGGCCAGTTTCCTTTTCAAAGCACCAAAGTCAGAATGTCCCACACAGGCAGCATGGCAGCAAGATGGACATTGACACTCTCTGTAACCCAGTCTCACACATGAGGCCCTGTTACCTGAGAGAGCGCCACTCCGTGTGGCACACACCCAGCGGAGGAGGTATTTCAGGGAAGGGTGTAGGAGGCAGAGGATACAATGGTCAGAAGATGCCTGTCTGGAATTCAGTCTCAAAGAGTGGGCAGGTCGGTGCTCCTCTGTTTCTGGCTGTGTGGCCTCAGGGGATTTCCATCACCTCTCTGAACCAAGTGTCTCCTTTTAGACAGCTGCTAATGATGTCTCTCTCACAAGGTGAGAGCAAGATGATGGGTATGGTAGAGACTAGGACATGCTGTGTGCTCGGGTCCTGTTCCCTAGCTGTTCGGGGGTGGGGAGTTAGGGGACAGAGCTGTGGGAGTGACTAGCTCTGCTTGGAAAGGGCTTCATAGAAAAGATGGAGTCTGGGATTTGATGGCTGCATAGGAGTTTCTCAGCAGGGGTGAGGGGAGGGGGGATGTAGAAAAGCAGGACCAACAGTGAGGGTGAGGTGGGGTAGGATGGCGGCGGCACAGTGCACAACCACCCTGCCTAGACTTTCCTTCCGGGGAGGCTGGGCAAAGGGGTGCTGAGTAAGGAGGCAGGCCTCTTTGAGGTGGCCTTTGGGTAGCCATGATGTTGTGTGAGGAGGAAAGAGCTGGTCTACCTGGTGACTGCTGATGTTGCGGGGGAAGGGTTGGCACAGGAGAAAGGGTCTGTCAGTAGGATCCAGCACCCTGGGCCACCAGGGCTCTGGGGGAGGGATGGGCCCTGCCTGTGAGCATGAGGGCTACAGTGTCTGCGCCTGGATGGGCACAGCCAGGGCACAGCCTGAGGGGTCATTGCCGAGCTGGGTTCTGTGCAGGTACCAGGAGCTTATGGTGGTGGGGGGCAGACAGGGACTTCACTGTGCCAGGGCAAGACAACTAGCCTGCCTGATCCTGAGGTCTGTCTCATGGCACCTGTAGCCAGGCAGTGACAAGGTGTTTCTCAGAGAGATCACCGCTCTCCGTTATAGCCTTCTTTTCCCCCTTATATTTCCTTGATGCCATCTGAAAGGGTTTCACTCCCTTGTGGTTTCCTCAATTTATGGTCATTAACTGCTGAACTATGGGTCCCAGGAGTGTGGGAGGGAGTCCTGAGTCTCTCTTCACTTTTATTGCATCAGGGCAAGAACAACCGCTTGGACCACAGAAGGGCTGAGTTATGTGTGGGAGTCAGGAAGGAAGGGAAGGGGAGGGGAGGGGAGGCAGGGGGATGGAGAGAGGGCAGGAAAAGAAAGGAAGAACACGAAGATAGTCCAGCAGGAGGAAGACCAAGCTCCCTCTCTACACCTTTCCCAGGCATCTGTCATAAATATGGTCATTGTGGCATCCCAGGGAGGCACAGGGCATTTTCCACCTGTTACCCCATTGAGATATAGAACCTCCTCTAGGAAGCAGACTTGCTGTGCCATTTTACAGCTATCAAGGGCACCACCTCAGATTTCCCAGCAGTCTCAGCAGCCTGGCCTTTGCACAGACCTCTCATCTAGGGTCTTCTGGAAGAGTCACCAGGATGCCACACAATGGGTCAGAGACTGGACAGAGATGGACCTGGAGAAGTTCCAAGTCCCCCTTTCCACTGTCCAGGCCCCAGGGAGTAACATGCTCTCCGAGCCTCAGTGCCTGTCTTAGTTAGGGTTTCTATTGCTGTGAAGAGACACCATGACTACGGAAACTCTTATAAAGAAAAACATTTATTTAACTGGGACTGGCTTGCATTTTCAGAGTTTTAGTCCATTATCTTCGTGGCAGGTAGCCCGTGGAGGTGTGCAGGCAGACGTGGTACTGGAGAAGGAGCTGAGAGTTCTACATCTTGATCCACAGGCAGCAGTGAGAAGAACTGACTTGAGCCTCTGAGATCTCACAAGTTCACCCCCAACAGTGACATACCTCCTCCAACAAGGCCACATCTACTCCAACAAGGCCACACCCACTGATAGTGCCACTCTTTATGGGCCAAACATTCAAGCACATGTACCTATGGGGGCCATACCTATTCATACCACCACAGTGCCATTTCCTATAAAGTAACATAGAAACTAATGTCACCTCACTGGGGGCTGTGTGGTGACCAGAGAAGGAGTGGGCACTTGATGCTGAGCTTAGTACAAAGGACAGAGGTGTCTGCTGAGCCCTCCCTTATCTGAAACTGGAAATGTTTCGTGTTTTGATATTTTGGATTTAGAATGTTTTCACACACTTGGTAGGTGTTCAGCTTATGGGATGGAGGCCTCCGACTCCACCACTAGTGATCTGGCATTTCCTCTGAGCATTTGCAGAGACCTCCCCCTACTCCCTGGCGGTCTTCTTTCCAGAAACAACATCAGAACCCTAAGACTCTGGAGGAAGGAGCAATTTCGTGGGCTTCTCAATCTCTCTCCACTCTTATCCTCCATCCATTTTATTATTGACTTCAGCAGCTTAATGCACTGGCTTGTCTCTAGGAAAGTCAGTGACAAAGTGACAGGGAACCAAGGTCTTGGTGCCCTCTGCTCCGTCTTTTATCCATCCAATTTCATGCGGCTGGAGCCCCGGCTGCCACTCAGCTGGGGAAATGCCGGAACTGTGTTCAATCACAAGGTACAGGCAGCTGACAGATCTCATCACCTACCTTCCGCCCATCCCAAGCCCCTGGATGGGAGGAAGCATCTTTCAGGAGTATCTGTCTCCATTCCCTAACTTTTCTCCACAGTCACTTCTAGGGCATCATGAGTGACTTCTCAGTAGGAGGACCCAGAGCCTCCTCCACAGGGCAATGCCAGAGAATAGTGACCCCAGAACAAGCATGTGGCAGGTAGTTCTGGGGCAAAGGAAATTCCTACTTTTAATGTGTGTGTGTGTGTGTGTGTGTGTGTGTGTGTGTGTGTGTGTGTGTGTGCGCAGTAGGACTGGTAGGACTGTTGGGAGCATGCTAATGCATCACTTGCTATGTATTTGAGAGTGCTTCCTCTTGCAAACCTGCCCCAGCCTTTGTTTATCATCTCCTCTACTATCCAGGTGGTTTGAGTTTTAACAAACGATGTTCCCCGCCCTTTCCTTTCTTCCATTCATTCTCGATCATTTTTGTTACTCCAGGGCGACCCAGGGCTTTCTTATTGTTGGAGTCCAGCAGGTCACACAGAGAAAACGCACTGCTGTGTGGACCACTTGTTCTAGGTTTTACACGCTTCTGTAGTCAACACTCTAGTCTACTGTGTACTCTGCAGCCCCGAGGACCATTCTCTCTGTGCTGATACACACACACACACACACACACACACACACACACACACACACACACACACACACACGTGTGCCTGGCTCTACTCATTCTATGTTTGGCTCTATGTCTTTAAACAGATAAAAGGTATACCTTTGTGCATCTGACTTTTTAACCATTTAATAATACTATCTATCATAGGACATTTTTTCTGCATTAGGAAATATTGGTGGGTCTCATTCATTTTTTTAAAATTCCTTTTACGCTTATCTATAAGAGTGTGAGAGGGTGAGGCTGAATGTGGGATCAGAAGACAACTTCCAGAGTTGGTGCTCTCCTTCCACTGTGTGGGCTCTAGGGACTGAGAGCAGATTGTCAGGGAGCAGGCACCTTACCTGCAGAGTGCTCACACTCAGGCACCTTACCTGCAGGGTGCTCACACTCAGGCACCTTACCTGCAGGGTGCTCACACTCAGGCACCTTACCTGCAGGGTGCTCACACTCAGGCACCTTACCTGCAGGGTGCTCACACTCAGGCACCTTACCTGCAGGGTGCCACACTCAAGCACCTTACCTGCAGGGTGCTCACACTCACCTGGACCTTGTAATGGAGCCATAGACTGCACTGAAATGTTCAAAGACAGGTTTTCCCCTCATATCCCTTCTCCTTTCCTCTCCTTCCCTTCTCCAATCCCCTCCTTCCCTCCCTTCCTCCCACCACTCCCCATTTCCCTACCGATGGCTTTTCAGACAGTCTCTATTCTGTTCTCTGTATAATCATCCTTTCAGGGCAAAAGGGTCTTTGTCCATGCCTGCTGGGATGCCAGCCTTGTGAGAGTGTTCCTCTAGGATTCACACTCAGCAGAGGCCCTGCTGAGGTAAGTGGTCAGGCCTTGTTTGAGATTGCTAGAGGCTGTGGATGACCTCCATGGGTCCCAGGGAGGCTGCAGGCAGCACAAGGGGCATGGGGAATGGGAAGGGGGTCTGTGCTTTAGTGAGCAGTCCACCTGCTGAGTCCCAACTCTTGCAGAGTTCCTTGGGACCTAGCCAGTTCCTGAGGTGCTTTTTTCCACTTGGGCAGGATGCCTTGCCGGCCTCTGGCTCCCTCCCTGGGTTTCCCTCCTGCTGCTGCCAGGGAAGGCTCCCTAGTGTCTTTGGGATCATGAGGCTGGAAACAGTGGCTGCTACTTTTTGGTTCCCATTGGGCAGGCCCCAGAAGCAGAGGGAGAAATCAAGAGCACTCTGTAGAAAGTAGAGGAGACAGAGAAAAGGGGAAGGTGAGGAGCTGAGAACCAGGCTCAGAGAGTGTGGACCTGGCACTCCTGTCCTCAGAGTTCCCCAGCCTCCTTCCACCCCTATGGCCTCCCATCTCTCTTCCACAGGCTCAGTTGTTGGGCTGGGTCTCTCACTGCAGCCCAAAGCCCCTGATGGACACTAGGACTGAGCTGTGAGGTCATAAGGACTCCAGATGGGCAGTAAACAGTTCCTCCAGTGACATGGTGATGTGGATTCTCCTGCAGCAGGGCCTCTGTGAAGACAAGCTTTGTAGCTAGGGGGCATGTCACTGTGCCTGGCTCCCAGCACAAGATCAGCGACTCTCCTTGTAGCTGCTGTGGAAAAAAGAGCCCAAGACCAGCGCGTGCAAAGCAAGGGTCTTGGAAAACAAGATAGGTCTGTGGCCTAACCCCAGGACAGCATCCTACAGGTCACTTTCCTCTTCAAGCTACTGGGGGTGGGATCAGCAGGGGTAGGGGCATGGGGGTTCACAGTATGACAGAGTTTGGAAAATGCATTATGCAAATATGAATCCTTCAATCAACACTAGGTCATTAAGACCCAACAGGCACAAATCATTCTGACAATCTCAGTGTTTCTTCTTCAATTTCTTTGAAAAAATATTACATTTATTTATTTATTTATTTATTTATTTATTTATTTAGTGTGTGTGTGTGTGTGTGTGTGTGTGTGTGTGTGTGTGTGTGTGTGTGTGTGCGCGCGCCTCAGCACATTTTAGGACATGAGGGAACAACTTGCAGGATTTGGTCCTCTCCTTCCACCATGTGGGTTCCGGGGGATTGAACTCAGGTGTCAGGCTTAGAGCGCCTTTACCCGCTGAGTCATCTTGCCTTCTCCAAATGTTTCTTCTTTAGGAGGGAGATCCACAGCAGAGAGGACAGGGGAGTGCCCACGCACAGAGCAGCACACCACCCTTGCCACACCCATAGCAGATCAGCGGTCATTTTCTCCTCAGGGATTGTAACAACTCTAGTTAGAGGTACTCCTTGATTTAGAATCCTTATGACTTCCCCCCTGTAGATGGCGTCTTTATTTCCATACACTGATAGCAAGCCTAGCGATCGTGTTCAAAGCACTCTGATTTTCTGTGCGCTCCTGGGCATTCCAAGCTGATAAGCTCTGCCTCTTCTTCCCCAGTCCGAACTTTTCATTTCTTCTTTCTGCTCCAGAGAGGACCTCCCAGGTGGCATCTCCGGGGTGGTGACAGCCGCCATCCTTGCTTCCTTTCTGGTACCAGAGGTGAGTCTCTTAACAGTTCGCCCTTTGCTTTTCTTTGCAGAACACCTACTTCTCTCCTTCCTAGCTTGCTGCGAGTTTGGCCGTGAATGGATGACAGTTTTGGTTAAACGCCTTTTCGTCACCCGTTCAGATGAGCATCTGTTTTTCAAAGACTCCCTAATGTGACAAATTACTTTCCTGAATACATTACTGCTAACCATGCGCCACATTCCCGGCAGAAGGAAGCCAGCCGCTGTGATCTATTACCTGACTCATTCATTGCTGGGATTTTCAGTGCTGTTATAATTATTTACATTAATTGAATAATTAATTTTACGTTAATTAATTGATAAAGTAATTGTAGTGCCAAGATTGAATCCAGGGCCTTGTGTATGCTAGGCCAATACTCTAGTCCTTGAGCTACGTCCCCAGCCCTTCACGTTTATTTTTAAAATTTTTATTCATAGGCCTGGATTGATGGCTCTGTGGTTAAGAGCGCTTGCTGCTTCAGCAGAGGACTTGGGTTTGCATCCCAGAACCTGCATAACGACTCACAACTGTACACATGCGCACTCCCACCACCCTACAGATCTGGAGGGCAAAGGGAGTTGATTCTCACCATCCACCTTGCTGAGATGTAGATTTTCTTGTTTCCATCACAGTGGTATGTGATCCAGCTGGCCCATGAGCTTCTTCTGGGCCATTCTCCGGATGCACATCGCCACTTGTGGCTTTTTTAAAATGGCTTCTGGGGACGCACCTGGGCTCCTCAGAGCAGTCTGGCAACATCGCCACTTGATGAACCTTCTCCTCCGCTTTGTCCCGTCCCGTTCGTTCTTAAAAGTCAACTTGCGTTCACATTTTTAAGTGAATCTGCTCTTTAGCTTTCTGTTTATGGTGTGACCTTGGGCTCAAGGCTTTGTTAGGCTCACAAACAGAAATGTCTTCAGAACCCTCATCATCAGGATTTCTGAGAAGCTGTACAACCCCTGGCTAAAGCCTTATCGGCATATTTCTACAATTGATTCCACTCCTTCTGTGTTTTTACAGTTTCTGAGAATCTTACGTTTTCTTCTGGGGTTGGTTTCAATAGCTACATTTTTGTCCAGGATGGACTCGGTGAGTCTAAACTCCGGAGCCTATTGGCCAAGAGTTCTGCATCTAGTTTCCCTTTTTCCTTCTCAAGTTTGGGGGTAACGCCCCTTTTCCATGGCATGTGTCTTTTGTTCCCTCACCCCTTTCTTATGGCCCCCTCCTCTGTTTCTATGTATTTTCCAGACAATAAACTTTGGTTTTATTACATTATATTTTTAATTCAACCTATCTGTGCCTCAGTTTCCCTGAATGATACTAAGGAAGACCATCAATAGAGTAAAGGGCCTAAAAAAATTGAGAATTCAGAAGGTCGGAGGTTGGCCACAGCTCTCCACCAGGGCACCAGGGCAGATGTGGAGAGGAGGTTGGGAGGCGGGGCAGGGTGGGTGGGAGTGGGGGTAGGGGGTGGGAGGGGGACCTCATGCTCCCAGGGTGGGCAGAGGGGAAGAGAATTTTCTGTGAACTACGCAAAGGCCACAGAATTCCGTTGACGCTTGAACAATACTGCTGGGACTTTCTGAGGGGGTGGGTCTCAGCAGCAGGGCAGGGTGAACAGATAGGGGGGACTGTGGGTGAGGCATCAAAGGTCAGCCAGAGAGACAGACCTCCTTGTCTGCAGGAAACTCTCTGGTTCCAATAAACATGTCCACTGCACCTCAGAAAAAAGCCGACATAGGTCTATCCCCCCACAACCGAGAGATACCACAGCTCAAACATTTTTTAAAATTAAAAGTAAACACGAAGGGCTGGGGACATATCTCAGTGGCTAGAGTGTTGGCTTAGCATGCACAAAGCCCCGGATTCAATCTCAGCACCACAAGTCCTTTATCAATTAATTAATGTAGAATGAATTATTCAATTAACGTAAAACATCGTAACAGCACAGAAGTCCCAGCAGTGAACGAGGGGGACAGCTCAGACAGTATGGGCTGCAGCTAAAGCCCTGATCTTCCCTTCTAGGGTCCCTTTCCTCAGCCAGGATCCCAGAGGGGAAGGAAAAGGAAGTGAACAAATGATGCATATCCACCTTCTCGGCCCTGATCAGCTGGGGTCCTCCAATCTCGGTGAGCCCTGAGCCGGGATGTGCGGGTAGACTCCTAGCCCAACTGTGTTTGAAAGTGGTGAGCAGAAGTGGGGCTAATTGCCGCTGTGGCTTCTGTGGTTGTGGCTCTGGTGGCTGCTGAAAGGCAGAATGCTTGTGAAGCTTCTCATGGTACTGACACTAACCCAGACCTCAATAAGGCCTTCGGGGTCACTTGCTGTCAGTTGGCTTTGAAAATCACCACTTCTGTCGCTCTCGGGGCCGAACGAGTTATTATTAGTCCCTCGCTCGCTCTGCCAGGTGACACCTTTGATGTGTGGGTCATGATGACAGTGGTTGCCTAGGTTACCTTCAGGGAGCTGAAGGCTACTGTTGTTGAAACTATTGATTTTTCACTTGTGCAGGTGACCTCTCACGTTAGAAGGCAGAGCACCACTCTTAGGCCCCCACATTACCATTGTCTGAACACGCGTAACAGAATGAGCCATGAAGACCGTGGACGAGTTGGTCTCACCTCTAGTTCCTTTCCCCACGACTTAAACCATAGGCTTCTTTGTCCCCGAAGTGGCCCCAAGCCCTGTGCTTGGAGAGGCTGAGCTGAGCCTTGAGTCTTCCTCTCCATGCCTGGCTACCCTGTGAATAAACTCTCTTTTGCAAAACTTACCGTTTCAGTGAGTAGGAAGGGATGTGGGTCTGTGCTCATGGTGTCCTTGGGAGCTCAGAGGAGACTTGACTGAAGACAGAGAGCCCAGAGGAATTGATGTCCATGTGCGGGTTGTACTCACCCAAATGGGTGAATGAATTGGTGATAAACTCATTGGATATTTTTGAGGAAAAATTAGGTTAGGGGGCTTTCATCCCTCCCTCCCTCCCTCCCTCCCTCCCTAGGAACTCGGAGTATCAGGGCCAAAATCTGAGAGCATGGTGATTGGTCCCAGAGGAAGGACCCAGACTCTCAAACTGATAACTCCAATTAGCAGCAGGCTCTGGTAAATGCCAGCAGTGACCATATACAAGAACATGAGGATGGCTTCATGTCTGGGATGGTAGGGTTAACTGTCACTTTGACACAGTCTAGAGTCACCACTATAGAGTCTCAATGAGGGATTATCTAGGTCAGACCGGCCTTCGGGTATACCTGTGGGGGACTGTCTTGATAGCACTGAGGTGGGAGGATCAACCCACTATTGGTGACACCAATCTTTAGACAGGGGATCCTGATCTGAGCCCCAAGCAGAGGCAGCCACCCCTCCTGTGGCTCTCCCATTAAATCTTTTGTGTGAGATTTGTTGTGTGGTATTCCTTGGCTTCTGACTGTCAGGATTCATTTCCTCTCAGAATCAGAAGCCCCAACATTTCCGCTGGGGAAACCTTCCCAGTCAAAGCTGCCACACTTACAACCTGTGCATCTTGGATAACAGTAACAGTCCTTTATCAGGTGTGGTTGGTAAATATTTTCTCCCCTGCCAATGGCGTGTCTGCTGATTCTCTTTACCATTTTTCAGAGAGCAGAAAAAATGTGATTTTAGTGAAGCCCAACATCTATTGATTTTTCTCTCATGAATCCAGGCTTTTAATCTTGTTTACAAAACTCACTACCAGGAGCCAGGGAGACGGTTCAGTCAGTAAAGCGCTTGTCACAAATGCTTGAGGACCCGTGTTTATGTCTTCTCAGGCCACAAGAAGAGCTGGTTGTGGCGGGACATATCTGTGACCCCAGTGCTAGGGATGTTCAGGACTTGCTGGCCAGCCAATCATGCAGAAACAATGAGCTTGGTCCAGTGAGAGACCCTGCCTCAAAAAATAAGGACACCTGATGGTCTCTACCTGCACACCTACATTTATACACACACATCATCATCATCATACAGACAGATACACACACACACACACACACACACACACACACACACACACACACACACACACGTGTAAATGTACGCAAGCATGTGTCCACACACACTAATTCATTGTCAAAGGCAAAGCCACCAATGTTTTCTACTGAAATATTTGTGTTTTCCGTTTAGTTTTTTTTTTTTTTTTTGTGGCTGTTGTGAGATGTGTCCAGGTTCATTTTAAAGATGTGGCGTTCAATCGCCCATGCACCATTATCCACACAGACCGTCTTTTGTCAGTTGAAGCCTATCAGTTCTCTGCTGAGTGTGAGACAAAATAGGAAAAATACACTGTGCAGGTTAAGGGTTCTGTTTGCAGTCAAAGAGTAAGTTCTTGTTTGTCCTGTGTTAAGTTCTTGAAAGTTAAGGCTTCTACTTGTGTAGCCAGAAAGTTTCTCTGGTTCTCCCTCCTACTTCCTACAGTCGCTTGGTCCTGAGTAAACACACAGAGGCTTGTATTATTTACAAACTGTATGGCCTATGGGTCAGGCTTCTTGCTAGCTAGCTCTTATATCTTAAATTAACCCATTTCTATTAAACTATAAGTTTCCATGTGTGGCCGTGGCTTACCAGTACTTTTACATCTTGCTTCTCCTGGTGGCGGCTCCCAGCTTCTGCTCAGACTCCTCCTTTCTCTTTCCTGTCTCTCGCAGATTTCCTGTCTGCCCCTAAACTGCCTTGCCATAGGCCAAATCAACTTTATTTATTAGCCAATGGGAGCAACACATATTCACAGCATACAGAAAGACATCCCACAGCATACTTGTAATTAAGAATAAGTTCCTGATTCTTAGCTCTGAAGTAAACTGCAAAACATGGTTTTCAACCTACACTGAACTTGTGACCCCATTCACATGATGTCCATCCTTACCCTTGTTCCTTTCCTTTCATTGTATCTTTCTAACAACATGTAACAGCCAACTCTCTCACCCCTGGGAATACCTTATCTCTCCTATAAAACGGACCCCAAGAGGCCAGCAGGAGCTGCTCTCTCAAATTCCGACTTAGGGTGAGACAGCCAGGTGACCAGTCCTAGGTGCACCCCAAAACACAGCTTGCTTTAATTGGACAATTGTGGATTTGGTCTTTTCCCCTCGTGGTTCTACTGAGAACCCTGGGCAATTCCTGGCTCTTCACCTCTGTCTTCTCCTTCGGCTCCTCTAGATGGGAGGAAGTATGTTAGGTATTCTGAGACACCCGCCGGGTCTTAACAACTGTGGTCTACTTTATTACACACGTATGCCTCCTTCTGCACTCCGGGTGGGAAAGCATCATGGCAGTCATCTTTGAGTTCATCTGTTCCTTCCTGTGGTCATGTCCAGTCTCTTGACCAATCGATGAGCAGCATCTGTTTCTTTCACAACACCTTCTCATTGCTAGCCTTCCTCCGGATCCTCTGAGTGTCCATCTCCTGAATCAACAGCCGTTCGCTCTCACTCTGTTTCTCCCCTGGAGCCCTCAACACATTCATCATAGTTGTTTGAAATTCTCCGCTGATCTATGTTGTCTCTGAGCCTCGTCCTTAAGTCCCCTTTGTTTCTTTTTGTCCACATTTTTTCTTCTCTCTTATCATCTCCTGTGATTTTTGTTGAAAGCCAGACATGTGGTAGCTCGTAATAGGAACTGAGTTGAAAAAAGCCTTCGGCATGAAGATTTGCTTTAATCACGCTGGATTTAATGTTTAGCATGCCCAGGGTCAAATGTAGCTGTAAGTTCTGGGGCCTGGATTCCTCAGTTCTTGTTCTGTCTCTAGGATTCTTCTTCAAAGAACTGTCTGTTTTTGTTTCTGAGACAGAGTTTTGCTGTGTAGTCTTGGCCAACTTGGGCGCACTATGTAGCCCAGGCTAGCTGTAAACTTGCATCAATCCTCCTTCTCAGCCGACTTGGGCTCACTATGTAGCCCAGGCTAGCTGTAAACTTGTACCAATCCTCCTTCGTCAGCTTCCAGAGTGCCAGATATACAGGCTTGTGTCAACAGGGGCTCCTCAGACAGCCTTATCCTGCAACTCCTAGCTGCCCCCACACCCTACCCCCACTGCAGCTCTGTGAAGGAGTCAGCGGGGCGTGGGAAGATGAGCTTCAGGGAGGAATCCCATTCAGTATTTCTGTGGGACTGTGGGCTGCAGTTAGGGGAATTCCTCACTCCTAGGTGTGATAAGGTTCTCATCTCAAAGAGTAGGCTTCCCCAGGAAAAGGGGTCTACACTACCAGGGAGCAGTTGTGGGAGCTGGACAGATAACTGTAAGCAAAGTGTTTGCCTTGCACTCCGAGTTTGGATCCCCAGTGTCCACTTGCAGCAGTGTGGGCTTGTGGTAGGCCGATCCCTGGTGCTCAGTGGCCAGCTAGTCTATCGGCACCAATGAGCTCCAGGTTCAGTAAGAGACCCTGCCTCAGAAAATAAGGTAGAGAGTGATTGGGGAAAGAAATCCTTGGTGGGTTACAGGTTTTATAGATTAAGGGCATGAGAACTCACCGTCCCATGTCCCCTTGAGGGTCATTATTTTTATTTCAAAGGGACACCACAAGAAAGGTTTATGGACTCACTCTACTCACTGTGAGTGAGACTTGAGCTCTGTCTCTATTGACCACCGAAGTTCCTACTGGGACTTAGGTGACAGTGGCACTTTGAGTACTCAGGAATGATGTCAACTCTGCACTCGTCCTTGGGCAGACTGTGTTCTCTCTAAGTATCAAATGAGCAAAATGGGGCACGCCTGCAATCCTACCATTCTGGAGTCAGGAGAATCAGAAGTTCAAGATAATTTTTCCTATATGACCAGTTTGAGGCCAGCCTCGGCTACACGAGATCCTATACAAACAAATGAAGAGATGGTGTTCAGACCAGGCTCCAAATCCTCCTTCCTCTTCTGAGCTCACCATTGGGCAAACTCCATAGCCTACTGAGTCTCAGTCTGCTTCATCTTCAGCATCCATGACCTTGATCTTGTACTTAACTGTGTGCACTGAACCGCATGACCTGTTTCTTCAGAGAGCTCATTCCCAGCCCACCCACGTTCTTGCTGTGTGTTCTTGAGCAGCTCCCCCCTCCTCTCTCTCTCTGCTTCAGTTTCCCCATGGATTCACTGAGGAATGATGTTCACTAGCCTTCTGAGTAACCTCCTCCCTCGCTCTGTGTTGTTGACTGCTTTTTTAAAAAAACTGTTTTTTGGAGGGCCTACCACCCAGCTCCCAAATAAATCACTCATGGAGGCTTATTCTTAATTATAAATGCCCAGCCTTAGCTTGGCTTTTTTTTTAGCCAACTATTCTTTTCTTTTTCTTTTTTTGATTTTTCGAGACAGGGTTTCTCTGTGTAGCTTTGGACTCTGTCCTGGAACTCACTCTGTAGACCAGGCTGGCCTCAAACTCACAGATATCTGCCTGCCTCTGCCTCCCAAGTGCTGGGATTAAAGGCATGCGCCACCACCACCTGGCAGCTTTTCTTAACTTTAAATTATCCCATCTACCCTTTGCCTCTTGATTTTTACCTTTCTCTGTTTCTGTAAATCTTAGTTTTACTCTTATTCTGTGGCTGGCTGGGTGGCTGGGTGGCTGGCTCCTCTCCTTGTTCTCTTATTCCTTCTTCTTCTTTCCTCCCAGATTTCTCCTTCTATTTATCTTCTCTGCCTGTCAGCCCCGCCTATCCTTTCTCCTGCCTTGCTATTGGAAGATCAGCTCTTTATTAGACCATCAGTTGTTTTAGACAGGCATAGTAACACAGCTTCACAGATTTAAACAAGTGCAACATAAATAAACCATGCCTTAAAATAATATTCTCCAACACTCTGTGTCTTGGATTCTTGGACTCTCAAGTGCCCGTGTCAGCAGACATATGGTGGACACATTAGGTCCACTCACTGCTGGGGAGGCCACTGCAGTACCACTGAAGATTCCAGCACATCCCATCTGCAAAGTTCTTGGTTAATTGCTGGCTTCTGCTTCCTGACTCCCTCACTCTCTGAGGAAACGTATCTATGGCTGTGGCAGTTGGCTGGCTGCCAGTTTCTGCTGTGAAGAATGGAAACTTCCTATGTTGCCTACCCAGAGGACACACTGTGAAGGGGCTGGAGAGATCCCAGGACACGAGGTCTTCAAGCTTGGCTCCTGCCCTGTAGGCACCGCTCCTCCCCCTGCCTTACACCCCTCTCCCACTTCGAACCCACCTGCTGTGTCTCAGTGATGAGAACATTAACACAGAACCCCAAGCTTGAGCTTGGTCCCTGTCCCTTTGTGGCCTCAATGGTGTACATGGCTGCAGCACAGAGCAGAGCCATGGCTGTCTCTGTCACTGCCACAGTGCTCCCAGGAGAAGTCTGGGGATGTATTTGACTCCTTCAGTCTCCATCTGCAGAACTTCTGCCTGACTGTAAAGCCACGAACTTGGAGGTGAGCAGCCCAGGCATAGGTGTCTCTGGATCCTGAACTTGACAAGTATGACCTAAACACGACCTTCCTGGGAAAGTTCTAAGCCAGGGAGCTTTTCCATTCCCCTGAGAACTTCTTACCTAGTCCACTGGGCTTTGCCTAGGTAAGGGGATCCACCATGGGTAGCTGATGAGGACCAAGGTGTTTGGGACTACAACTGCTTGCTGGTTTGGGCCATCACTCTCTTGCCGATTGCTCTCGGAGCCAGGCTGGTCCTCTAGACCTGGGCAGGGTTTAGGGCAATAGAGACTCCTGCTAGCCCAGAAGAAGTCTATAAAAGGCCTCGGTTTGTGCACTCCAAGCTGAGGGGGATTTGGAAGCCGGCTTTATCATTGATTTTGCGGGGGGGAGGAAGCTAGGTTCACAAGTTCACAACTGAGACAGCTTGGCTTCGGCTCTACAGTGGGCTACAGGCGAGAAGGAGTTATTGATGTGACCTCCGACCTTGGGAGGAGTCATGATGAGGCTAAGAAGCTTCCATTTGGGTGGGGTCCCCCCAAATCCTGTGAAGAGGGAACTTCTGTTTCTGAGGTACCACACATGGTCCTGCCAACGCCAAGGATGGAGAGAAATGAGATCCTCCTCCTGGGGTCTCCGAGGAGGCTCAGGCTTAACGCTGGGATTGCAAAGAGCAGCAATTCCAGCAAGGGCAGGAGTCAAGTGATTTCCCAGAGGCTGCAGGCTCAGCCTACCCTCCTGGTCCCCCAGGCTCTCCCTCCAGCAGCCCAGTCAATCCCCCATTCCCCAATCCAAGGCATAGAGCATAGGAAAAGGAGGAGACACCCGCCTGGTCACAGGGTGGACAATGACATCTCTGGAGTGAGCTCTGTGGGATCCTTCCTCTCCTGGGCTGTGAAACCTTGGGAGGATGCCAGGCCCACCCTGAGCCTCGGTGTCATCACCTGTGACAGACTGCACTCAGCATTTGGTGGGGTAGGGTCTAGGGCAAGAACAGCCATGATGCCAGGTGCTGAGCTGACTTGACAGCACCATCCTGTGGGGCCTTGGACTCTTGTCTCTGCTGTGAGGTGGGAATGGAGTTGTCCTCATGAGCAACACCACCACTCAGTCCCATGCTGGGTATGTGTGGCCGGTGTCAATGTCCTTTGCCCTGGCTCCACACACACGGACAACAGCCAGGAACCCTATGGTCCTCATATTTTCTCTCCTCCACCAGATGAAGTGGGAAGAAAGTAGCAGCACCGGGTCTGGATGCTGGCCCTGCAGCACCCTGATTCCCTTTGTGCCTCAGTTTCCCCTTCTGTAAAGGGGAGGAGGATGCAGAGCTCTGAC